>NW_023425553.1:638198-1238198 GCF_014108245.1 Pipistrellus kuhlii
AAGAAGAAAGAAAAGAAGAAAGAAAGAAAGAAAGAAAGAAAGAAAGAAAGAAAGAAAGAAAGAAAGATAGATGAGGAGAAGAGGAAAGATGCACAGAAGGTTCCAGGTCCAGGTCTGCCAGAGTCTCCTTCCCAGAGAAACATTGATGCCTGGGCAGCGCCCTACACTCCCAGGCCCATACCACCCCATGTTCTGCACTAGGATGCCCTGGTCTTGCCCTGCCCCAGCCAGAGGTTGGTCATTACCAAGTTGGCTTTTCAGTTCGTCGATCTCTCTCTGGAGCACAGGGCACTAAGCCAGGCGGCAGGAGAGAAAGAAATTATTAGTGTATTCTTGCCTCCTTTCTCTGTTCACTCCCTCTCGGGCACCTACCCCACATCCCAAAGCCCAGTGGCTAGACTGAAATAGGACCTCGGGTGGGAAGAAGGTAGCCTTCCTCCATGGTGGGGGGAGGGGGACAATATAAGTCTGTTTAACATGGACGTAAACCTGCTGCCCAGACTACGGAGCATTACTTGAGGGCAGTCCTGTGCTCCAGGTGGTGGTTGCTTCTCTTCCTGCGGTGGTAGTTGGAGAAGCTGCCCCTGATTACCTGAAAGAGAACACAACATCCAGCTCCCAAGCCCAGGAGAGAGGCAGGAAGCGCCCAGCAGGATGTACGGTGAGGCAGAATCTGCCTCTGGGGACAAATTGCCTCTGCTCTGCCCAGCATTTGTGCCTTTCTCCCCAGGGAGGCCTTCTCAGAGCCATGGCTTCAGGCCAGCCCTAGTTACTCAGTTTCTCTCGCCTCCCCTCCCCCCTCCCCTCTTCCCACGCCCCCCCCCCCGCCCCCTGAGAAGGGGAGAGCCAGAGTTTTCCCTACAAATTCCCCTCTCCGAAAGCCAAATCCTCTAGACTCAACCTGAGGGTGAGGGCACTCTGGGCTTGGCTCCTTCGTGGGCTATAGCCAACAGCTGTACATGTTCTGCAACTGGAAAGGTTTTAATCTTGGGGTCTCCACCGCTGTATTCTCCAAAATGCACTGTCAGGCGAGGTCTCGGCCCTCTCCTGTTTGTTGAAATCTAAAACACACATTTCTGACTGGTGAGAGGTGTGTGTGTGTAGGAGCTGGAATAAGGCAGGGAATAGTTGAGAAATAAAATCTAATTTTAATCCCCTCCTTCTCATCTCCCTCTCCATGCTCCCTCAATCTCAGCCCCTCTTTTTCCACACTCCTCCTTCCCAGCCCCACCTTCACCACGCCCATACCTCCAAGCCCCGCCTTCACCACGCACCTCCCTCCAAGCCCCGCCCTCACCACGCCCCTCCATTCCAGCCCCGCCCTCACCACGCACCTCCCTCCAAGCCCCGCCTTCATCAAACCCCTCCATTCCAGCCCCGCCCTCACCACACACCTCCCTCCAAGCTCCGCCCTCACCACGCACCTCCATTCCAGCCCCGCCCTCGCCACGCACCTCCCTCCAAGCCCCGCCCTCACCACGCACCTCCATTCCAGCCCCGCCCTCACCACGCACCTCCCTCCAAGCCCCGCCCTCACCACTCCCCTCCCTCCAAGCTCCGCCCTCACCACGCCCCTCCATTCCAGCCCCGCCCTCGCCACGCCCCTCCCTCCAAGCCCCGCCTTCATCAAACCCCTCCATTCCAGCCCCGCCCTCGCCACGCCCCTCCCTCCAAGCCCCGCCTTCATCAAACCCCTCCATTCCAGCCCCACCCTCGCCAGGCTCCTCCCTCAAAGCCTCGCCTTCACCATGCCCCTCCCTCCAAGACCCGTTTTTGCCACGCCCCCTCCATTTCAGCCCCGCCCTCACCACGCCCCCTCCCAGCCCATCTCTGGCCAAAATCAGCATTGGGCACATATTAAGCATTTGATCTTATTAAAATGGTCCCCAACTTGGCATCCTAATGAGAACATCAAAGGACAGAAGGGCAGGTGAAAAGCTGTTTGTGTTGTGGGAATGAATGGATAAGGGAAAGAGGAAGATGGGTTACTCACTTGGCCCATAGGAGCAGCCTCTTTATTTAGGTTGGTATCTTCCTGGGCCGCCAGTTCGGACTCCCTCGGCCTACTCACCGCTGATTTATTTCTGGAATTGTGCTTGGGCTGTTTGGACCCAAAAGGGACCAAGGGATAATTCTTAATGATCCCAAACATTGGAGGTGGAGGGCCAGAGATTGGAGGGAAGGCTGCTGGTGTCGGGGGACCTCCCGAGATACAGGCCTGGGATTTTCTCCCCAGGACAATTTTTGAGACACAGCCAACTCGAGATTTCTTCTCCTGGGGTTCCTTCTTCCTAGGTGTAGATCGAAGCAGGAGGCTAGGCCTGTCCGGTCTCTTCCCGCTGACTATGCTTGGCATTTTCTTAGCTGATAACTTGTTGGGAAAAGAGAGAAAGTCTCTAGCAGACTGTCTTTGTGTGATTGCAGTTGATGTGTGACTTATGGAGGATAGGAGGGCACCTGGCCCACCAAGGACACGCTTTCTGGACATTTTTTAAGAATCTTTGAAGCCACTGGGCTTGGCTTGGCTTCCTGCTTTGAAGAAAATGCTTACCCTCATTAGCTGTGCCTCAAGGGATTCATCCGATGACACGTCAGAGGATTCTGGATCTGTGGGTGGCGGGTTGGGTGAGGACGGCTCCTGGAGACCCATAGTGATAATCAGATTTATTTTAGTCACTCTCTTTTAGTTTTCAAGGCACCGCCCACCTCCCTCCATTATCCCTACCAACCCATAGGGACCCCTTCAGCCAGGCCATCACCGCCTCCAACATCCCAACATCCCCGACACACACTCGGGGTGTTCTCTCCTCCCACTCCTTAGAAACCGCCACCCAGGAAGTCCTTGTTCCCACCACTTCGAGCCCTACAGTCTGGCTCAAGATGTCCTCCAGAGTAGACACCTCATCCTTAAGAGGGGAACTCATGGGCACAGAATTGGCAGCCAGGCAGGAAAGTCCTGCCTGTCACCGCCTCCAGATCTCAAAACCTTTGGGAGTGGTTTCGAAGCTCCGGAAACTGAAGAGCAGTGCGCACATCTACACAGCCCACCAATCAGCATGCACAACATGGAGTCCTTTGGGGACTCCCGCCAATGAGGGCCGAGGGCGGGACTCTGCGTTGCTGGGAGATCAGCCTTAGCAGCGGTGATTGTTGGGGGAGGGGAGCTGAGTGCCAGGTTCCATAGCTCTGGCCCCGCCTCCTCGCGTGCCTCTGCTTCAGAGCTCTGAGCCTCAGTTTCTCACTCTCAAACTTGAGGTAGCAAGTTTTAGTCCTCCTGGGTTTGTGAGGACTAAATATAGTAATGAATGGGAAGCATTCTAGGCCAGAAAATCGCAAGTCTCTATTCCCAAAGGAGACTAACAACCTATTAGGCAAAGGGCCAAAGGACTCAAACAGTAGGCAGGGTTGGAAAGCTTTGCTGTAGAAGTGTCAAATATAATATAAATGGAGCCACTTTAAAATGGAGTCTCCAAAAATAAAATAAAATAATAAAATAAAATAACAAATAAAATAAAATAATAAAATAAAATAGAATAATAAAAATAAAATAATAAATAATAAATAATAAGTTAAATGAAATAATAAAATGAAATAAATAAAGTAAAACAAGAAAATAAATAAAATAAAATAATAAAATAAAATAAATAAAACAATAAAAATAAAATATGAAATAAAATTAATTAAATAATAAAATAAAATAAATAAAACAATAAAATCATAAAAAATAAAATAATAAAATAAAAATAAAATATAAAAACATAAATAACATAATACAAATATAAAATAATAAAATAATAAATAAATAATAAATAGAATAATAAAAATAAAAGATAATAGAAATAAAGAAGACAATAAGAGAATAAAAGATATAAAGGAAAGAAGAAATAAAATAAAGAAACAAGAAGAAAAAGAAAATAATAAATAAATAAAAAGTAAACAATAAAATAAAATATAAAATAAAATTAATTAAATAATAAATAAATAAAACATAAAATAAAATAATAAAAATAAAAATAAAAAAAAAAAAAACGACAAATGAAAAATAAAAATAATGATATAATAAAATAAAATAGAATAATAAAAATAAAATAAAATAATTAAAAATTAAAAATAAAATTAAAAATAAATAAAATAAATAAAATAATAAAATAAAACAAAGTAAAACAATAAAATTAGTAAAATAAAATATAAAATAATAAAATAAAATAAAGTAAAATAATAAAAATAAAATAAAGTATAAAATAAATTAAATTAAAAATAAAATAATAAAACAAAATAATAAAAATAATTTAAATAAAATAATAAAATAATAGAAAATAAATTAAATTAAATTTAAAAATAAAATAAAATAAAACAAGTAAATAAAATAAAATAAGTAAAATAATAAAATAAAATTAGATAAATAATAAAATAAATAAAATAAAACAATAAATAAAATAATAAATAAAATAATAAAAAATAAAATAATAATAAAATGGAGTCTCCTTGTCAGTCTTTTGCCTCAAACCTTTAGAATATCAAAACAGGGCAAAAATTACCTTTGGGCTGGGCCTAGGGAAACCTTATGTCCCAAAGAACTGTTTGCAAAGATAACAAGAAAGCAGGTACTATGACTACTGGACTGAAATGTTAAAACATCATTAAGCATAAACATCACTATATTTTGTTATCTGCACCAATAGAAATGCTGCCTTTCTGTGGATGTAACTGTTCCCGGCCTTTCTCAGAAAGACCATCTTCCCTTGATGCCCAATCGAAACACTATTTGCCTGAATCAGTGCTTCCCCGAATAGCTATTTTTTTGGCCTCAAATAAATGTTATTTGCCTCTTATGTGTAGGTTAACACAGGAAAGCTGCCCTGGCCAGCATGTAGACTAATCTGCTCTAACACAATTTACTGGCCGGCTACATTCAGTCCAGAGGCCATAGTTTATGGAGCCCCGACTTAAATCAAAAGGGAGAGAACTCCAATGCTCACCATTGATCATCAGGAGACGCAAACTAAAATGGCAAATCATTTTTCCCTCACCAGACTTGCAAAACTTCCCAAGATTGGTGGGCATGTGAAGTGGGACAGGCAGTTGGCAAAGTAACGGGGCAGAATCTATTATATGAAATTATGCATTAAATTATACAACATTCGCTCAGGCTCCTGGCACTCTTCTATATGCTGTAGATAAATATTAACTAAGCCCTAAACTAGTGCTATGATTGAAGTATGTACTGTTATGTCCATGTATAGGTGAGGAAACAGACACAGAGAGGCGCTGCTGCTTGCCCAGGGTCGTTTAGCTTGTGAATCATATCAGCAGAAGGGTTGGACCAAGGCCTTGGCTTGAACTGAGAATATTACAACTTCAGATGCCAATTCTGGCCCAATCGGTGTGGCTCAGTGGTTGTGTCAACCTGTGAAGCAAGAGGTCACGGTTCGATTCCCAGTCAGGACACATGCCCAGGTTATGGGCTCCATCCCCAGTGTGGGGTGTGCAAGAGGCAGCCGATCAATGATTTTCTCTCATCACGGATGTTTCTGGATCTCTGTCCCACTCCCTTCCTCTTTTAAATCAATAAAATTCATTTTTTAAATCTCCATCTATCTGTGACCCAGCACACCCATTACTGATACATCTCCTAGACATACGCATGTAAATGATATGTATAAGGACATATGCCCAAGGATGCTGGTGATAGGAAAAATTAGGAACAATTTCAAGTCCCATCAGTAAGGAAATAGATGAATGCAATGGGGGCCTATTCACCCATTAGATTAAAATGCAGGAGAGACAAGGAACGAATGAGGCTGTGTAACTAACTAGATTTCAAACGCATTGTTGTTACTGGTGTCTGGGGTTCTTGGGAACACCCAAAATTGAAACCAAGAGAGCTCAACACACACACACACACACACACACACACACACTACTCAAGCAAGAGCTTTATTACAAAGTTCATGTGCCAGTCGCAGGGAAACAGTGTCCCAAGAGAGGAAAAATGGCTGCCTCTCTCTGATCAAAAGCCAGGGGAACAGTTTTAAAGAAGTTGAGGTGGGAAAGATGACATCTAAGTATGTAGAGGTGGGAGCTCTTAGGCGCTTGTGCAGTGAAACTACATGCTTCTTCATGTGTTGCATGTGTCTCATGAGCATGTTAAATCTCCACCTAAGGGTGTGTTTTTTTAGCATTCAGATGAGGAAGGGTTACCGAAGGGACAGTCTTTCTTGTTAGCTTGAATGTGTGAGCGAAGGGAAGACAGTTTCAGTCCACAGCTCCCAGACAGCAGTGCCCTTCCGTCTAGCAGCTAATTGGCTGTACAAGGGGAAAGCTTTGGGGCAATTAACGGGTTCCTGCTTCCTGCCAGCTGGGTCTAGGGAGTAAGCCTGCCCAGCTCATTGTGATGACTGTACCGGAAGGCGCAAAATGAGACAGTAAGCTATAATTTGTAAATGAAAAATCCCCCTACAAGTCTTGTATGCTGTTTGTGGACACATATATGTAACCAAACTTTTTTTTTTCATTCACACCTGAGGATATTTTCCCCATTGATTTTCAGACAGAGTGGGAGGGAGGAGAGAGAGAGAGAGAGAGAGAGAGAGAGAGAGAGAGAGAGAGAGAGAGAGAGAGAGAGAGAGAAGAGACACATCGATTGGTTGCTTCCCATATGTGCCCCAACTGAGGCACAACCGAGATACCTGCCTTGGCTGGGAACCGAACACGCCATTCTTTCATCAGAAAGCCGTCGCTCTAGCCACTGAGTGAAACCAGCCATGGCAGCAAACATTTTTTAAAGTGATAGAATGGCACACACCAAACATCTAACGCTTGCTGGGAGACAACAAGGGGTGGAGTAGGGTGAAAATGCCAGTTGTTTGTCATATTTCCCCCTGAACCTTCTGGTTCCCAGCTTACAGGAGCAAGGTGTCCTGACATCAGAGGAGTGTCCAGTCTAATTAGCATATTACGCTTTTATTATTATAGAAACATATACAGATATCTGTGTTTTATTTATATATGTACCTGTAATATATATTTCAGAGTTGCTATAACATATTTCCACAAACCGAGTGGCTTGAAACAACAGAAATTCATCCTCTCCTATTTCTGGAAGTCTGAAATCAAGGTGCTTGCAGGGCCATGCTCCCTCCAGAAGCTCTGGGGAGGACTCTTGCTTGCTCCTTCCAACTTCTGGTGGCTTCAGGGGTCCACTGGCTTGTAGCTGAATAACTTGAATCTCTGCCTCCACCTTCACATGGCTTCGCCTCTTCTATCTCTTATAAGGACACTTACTGGATTTAGGGCCACACCTGGCTGATCCAGGATGATCCCATCTCAACCTCTTTACTTGAATTACATTGGCAAAGACCCTATTTCCAAGTAAGGACCTAGTCACAGGTTCGGGGATATTATCCTTTGTGTGTGTGTGTGGGGGGGGGCTATCATTCAACTGAGATAGATAGATAGATAGATAGATAGATAGATAGATAGATAGATAGATAGATAGTTATTCCCACCTAGACCTATTTCTCCTTCCCCACAAAGTGTATGATGAGGTGTACCACTCATAGTTCTGCCCTTTAATAAGATCTTCCCTTTCCACTATTTCTTTTTGTTTAAAATATTTTTATTGATTTCAGAGAGGAAGGGAGAAGGAGAGGGAAAGATAAACATCAATGATGAGAGAGAATCATTGATCAAGGAACCACACTGGAGACTGAACTCGAAACCTGGGCATGTGCCATGACTGGGAATCAAATGGTGACCTTCTGATTCATAAATTGGCGCTCATCCACTGAACCATGCCAGTCAGGCCCTACTGTTTCTTAAGGGTCACCTGGGGTGTGACTAGAATGCAGCTGCCATCGCTCCGTGCTTGTACCCAGACACTGAACCAATGATCCATAAACAAAGTCTGGATGTTTTCCTCCTCCTTCAGATAGTCATACTTCATTGTCTTTGATTCACTGTCTTCATCAAGGTGGGCAGAGTGCAGTTTCATGGTTTTTACCTTCCCCACTGTGATAGCTCTCCTAATATTGGGAAGGGTGCAGGAGAAAGCTCCGCATGTATGCAGTGGGAGTCTGCTAAAAGTGGAGATTGATATCTTGTTCATGTGTGGGTATTTTCAGAGCTGTCAGGCTTGACAGCCCTCCCAGCACTCTCGTAGCAGTGTGTGCAGAGGGCAAAGCCCCTTCCAACTGAGAGCCACCTCCCCAACTAAATGGGCCACCTTAATGTTTGCTGTTTATGGCTAGCAAAACTGCCCTCCGAAAGTTTGTGCCAGTTTATATGCCCTGCATGGTATTTCCCCAAACTCTCACCAACACTGTACCCCCCCCCCTTTTGTTGATATGGTCAATGAAAGGCGATATTTTTGCTGTTGCTTTAAGTGTGAATGTTTAATTTTTCTTTCCTGAATTGCATGTTTGTGTCCTTTGGCCATTTTCTTAATGGAATATTGACCTTCTTTCTTAATGACTTGCAAGAGGTTTTATATATAAAGACTATTTTTTTTCCAAGTTGAATACTGGTTACATTTATTACTTTTAATTATTTTTTTATTATTTTTATTAAGGTATTATATGTGTACATATCTTACCATTGCCCCCCTATATAAAGACTATTGATGATTTCTGTTATGTATGTTGCAAACATTGTTCCTCGTGTGTGACTTGCATTTTATTTTTATTTAAGATGCATGTGACATGCTGTAGTTTTATATTTTGTTTGTCATCAAATCTCTATTCTTGCAGGATTTCTTCCGTTATTCAGACGCTTTGCAAAAATGTTTCCCATTTTAGAAGTGTCAATCACAAATGCAAAGTTGCCAGGGTGGCTAAAGCCCTATTTCTGGAAGTCTGAAATGGTGCTGTTGTGTGATCGAGGAATCAGGACTTGGCCCCACAATTAACTGTCCTGAAAGCAGTTTTCACATCCTTATTTCTCATGGTGTAGGCGAGGGGACTTAGCATTGGAGTCACTGCTGCATAAACTATAGAGACAATTTTGCATCCATCTTAAGACTATTTGGTCTGGGGTCTCATATAAATATATTTTAATGTCCTAAAGTAAGTGTTGAACATAGCCAGGTAAGAGACACATGTGGAAAAGGAATCTTTTGACTGTGCTCCTAACTACTGTACTGTAATGTATAATCAATAAGTCTCCAGATGTGTACCTCCATCTGGGCATTTGCCATCACCTTAAATACCACTTCACCAATGTCATGCTCATTCCTATGCCCTACTCCCCTCTCAGTCAATGCCATTTTCAACTTTGCTATTTATTAGTGTCTGGCACATATTAGGTGCTCACCAAATGTTAGATCCCTTCTTCAACTTACCCTCCATATATTATATCATCAGTCAAAAAGCTCTGTTAACCTGTCCATTTAATTGAATAAGCATTTACAGACACCTGTTGTGGACTGGGCATTGAGAAGAATATTCCTTTATAATATCTCTCATATCTATAAATTCTTCTTTATTCTGATGTCTTTAGAGTCCAGGAATTTACCACCTTACACCAAGACTTACTACTAACAACCTCCCGGACACAGTCTCTGTGCTCAGGGGGTTCCCTATCTGATGAGAGTAACAGAAAAGGAAGCAAGCTAGTTATTATAATACAATTTGATATGTAGCATATTGGGGGAGACTCAATGTCCTAAAACAAACAAACAAAAAAACAAAACAAAAAACATCCAGGAAGGGTGCTTTTGACTGCTTCTTCCCAATTCTGATCAGAGAAGAAGTGACATCTCTTAATATAAAAAAAATAAAGATATTGAGAGTGAGTGAGAACTAGTCAGTCAGTTCCTTCTACAACAAGTCGGAGATCAGGAGGGAAGAGAGCAGAAACAAAGGCCAATACATCATTTTCTGCTGACCATCCATGGAGTGAGAAAATCTGACCATCTCAAGTTCGGATGAGGAGGGGTAGAGAAAGGGAGGCACCAAAGTTGAAAGAACTAACTCGATTCATAACTAGCTCAACTCAGTTACCACAGACAGATGCATGTGGTTAGAGCACATCTTCTCTACCTCGGGTCTGTGGACCAGGAGTATCAGCATCTTCTGGGACTTGGCAGAGGTTCAGACTCTTGCATCTCACCCCAGGCCTACTGAGTCAGAAACTCTGAGGGTAGAGCCTAGCAATAGGGGAGCAGAGACCTGCAGGGGATGGTGTTCTGGTGCCTCTAAAGTTTGAGAACCACTGACTTCAAGTACAGCTTGCTCATTTCCTGGTGGCTCTCAACTTTTGTCCCGAAGCAAAAATGAGAGAAGAAACAGACATAGACAACTTTTCAGATGTTTAATAACTGTAGGGTCCTAAAGTCAGAATGAGAAAGAGTATTCACCTTAGTCCTAGAGAAACCAGCCTGCCCCCTATCCCTCCTCTGTACCCAAGTCTTCAGACAACCAGGTTTTGTAAAGGAAATGAGCCCTCCTTGCTGTTCCCCAGGGCTGTTAAGCCACACTTCTGTCATGTGACTCCAGCTTTTCACATTTCTCAGTTTCATTTCCCACATGAAGCTTTCATGGCATTGGATACTAAAAATAATGAGAGGTCGTAGAAGCAGTTTCCATCTTTGCCCCTTGGATCCAGCAGTGAGGAACTCACAGAGGAGGGGGCACACCTCAATAGACTTCAAGTAGTTTTGCTTACTCCCCTCCAAGAGTTTTGTGAAACTATGTCTCTCTCTCTCACACACACACACACACACACACACACACACACACATTTTTAAACTAGTATTTGGAAATTTTCATAAGTTTAGATAGCTGTAAAGGTTTTATTTCTGGCTTACTGTAAATATTCACCATTTTAAACTATCCCTGCCTGCATTTTCCTTGAGAAAGCTTTATTTAGCCTCAGTGGTGTGCCCACACGGACTTGAAGAACATGCACTAAGACCACACAACCTTTCAAAAGCCACTGATGGGGCTTGTTTCACAGCCAGCTCCTGGGGAAGATGGTGTTGCCATGTTGTAAGGCACAAAACAGGCTAGTCATTTAAGAAGGTGGTCTCTTCTTTTCTTTTAATATATTTTTATTGATTTCAGAGAGGAAGGGAGAGGGAGAGAGAGAGAATCATCAATGATGAGAGAGAATCATTGACTGGCTGCTTCCTGCACCATCCACACTGGGATCAAGCCCACAACGAGGGCATGCATGTGCCCTGACCAGGAATAGAACTGTGACCTCCTGGTTCACAGGTTGACACTCAACCACTGAGCAACACTGGCCGGGCTAGGTGATCACTTCGTATTGCCATCAGGCCAACTTCCGCCTTATCTTCTGTTGTGGGGACTCCCTCTGGAGGACTAAAGAAAGTAGCTTCTTCACTCAAAGGTATCCTGTGTCACTGAGACATTTGGCAACATCATCCCCAAGGAAAAGACCCTGATATGTTCCATGAGAACTCCATAGGTGGCATGTATTTCTAAACATGGCATTCCAGCTTCCAGGCATAGGATGGAATCATGACTAAATTGTATCTGTGAGAGGGGCTGAGCAGCTGGCTCAAATCAGCCAGGGTTCTCCCAGCTCAGTAGCCAGGCCTCCTTTACTAAAGGAGCCAAATTCTCACTGATGATGGTGGAGAAAATGAAAAAGAGGGCCCCTTTCTGCTCTCACTTTGAGCCAAATTTCGTTTTCTTGAGATTTGCTTTGGTCTGAACATAATGGTATTTTTGTAACCCTTCTCTTGTCATGTTTGCCTGATTTCAACCATGATGTTTTCACTTACCAGAAATGTTGACTTCTATTTTAGCTGGAAGATGGCAAAAACTATGGTCACTGCTTAGTCAGTGCTTTGCTTCACACAGAGGTCAGCAGACCTAATCATTAGTGACTTGAAGGGCTCCAGGGTAAGGCATTAAAATAAAATAACCATAAAGATCTAAGGGCTGTACATATGGATTATTCCCTGATAACTTTTTTCAGGGACTGGGTGTAGGCAATGTGAATGGACATGTGAGCGGAGGTGAATACTTCTTGTTTCCCTGGGGTGTAGACTAAATGTCACTTCTTTTTAAAATAACGATCAACATTTCCTGACTAGTTGGTCCCCAGATTCTGAGGTCCACCTGGGACAAGTGCAAAGGACATCCCTCTAGGCACAAGCTTGCCAAGAACTTTAGAGTCCTCAGTTATCCTACAACCTTCAGCTTCTATCCATTGCCCACAATTTAGGATTGCAGTGATGTCAGGATAGGTAATAAGAAAGTCTAGCCTTCTGCCCAGACAGTGTGGCTCAGTGGTTATGTATAGATTTATGAACCAGGAGGTCACAGTGCAGTTCCTGGTCAGGGCACATGCCCAGGTTTCAGGTTTGATCCCCAGTGTGGGGTGTGCAGGAGGCAGCCAATCAATGATTCTCTCTCATCATTGATGTTTCTCTCTCTCACTCCCTCTTCCTTCCTCTCTGAAATAAAGTTTTAAAATATTTTAAAATAAGAAAGTCCAGTTGTTGTTGTTGTTGTTGTTGTTTTTGCTAAGGACACACGAAGGCCAACACTCTAGGAAGAGAGAGAGACATCTCCTAGAGTCATGTGGTTTACAACGTAACTCAGGAAAATAATCCCAATTTTCCAATCCACAGTCAAGCTGGGGAGGAGAGAGCTTACTTGGGGGTTACCTCTGTCACCCTTATTAATCAGAGAGAGAGGAAGTCTTAGAAAATACAAAATGATCTTGGCAAGAAAAACCTCAGGGAAAATAATTAGAGCTATATGCCAACCACATTACTAAAGTTGTGAGTAACCTTTACAGGTAGCCTCAATTATAAATGTGGCCTTGATGGAACAAACAGATTGACCCTTTGTGCCAAAGAGTGACAACAAATAACAAGTTCATGCTGCAACCTCACAGCCCAACACCTGAGACTTCTGTACTCATTGTCCAAAGCTGCATTTCAGATCCTTTGAAGAATGAGTGACTCAAAGAATTATTGTCCAGACACTAGAATTATTAGCCCGGCAGCCATCATTTACTATGCCTCTCTCCTGTGCCAGAGTCTATGCATGAGTTACAGACTAATAAGGGTCCAAACACAGACCCTTGTGGTACATAAGAATTGAGCATCAGTCTGCATAAAATGGAAACCGAGAGCAAGACTTGACTGAGGGGTAGACTTGAGTTGAAGTTTCAAGCTCAACTCCACCCCTTCCTGGCTGTGTGATTTGAGCTGAGCTGTGATACTTAATCTAGTCTTTAGATTTTTCTTCCATTGACATGGGACAAATACTAGTTATCTCACCACATTGTTTGGAGGAATGCCAAGAGAATATACAATATGTATAGCTAACTGGTCTGTAAATACAGGTGTTCATTCAGGAAAAGCCCAGCATTTCCCTACCCACCCTAGCAGGGCATTTACATCAGAACACAATGGCCTCATATCAGCACCAGCTGGTTGAGCATCAGTCATCTCGGCCTGTGAAGTCCCTTTTTCTCTCCCCTGGTGCCAAGGTGGAGAAAGACCTCAGACGTGTTTCCCATGAATGTTGAATGTTCAACACGTTCAGATGAGCAGAGAGATGGCTGAGTGTAAACCAAACTGGACAGCCCTGTGGTCGAGAGTCAGACATGATACCATAGTTACTGGGGATCAGATGTGATGATGATGTACAACTCAGGAGTTCTCTACTGTGATTAGTGTTCTTAGATGCATGATGGTGATAGAGCTGCACCGATGAAAAGCATGTTTCCACAGACATTAAGAGAGGGTGCTGAATATAAGTGCAACCAATGGACATAAAATTCTGTGGAGGGAGGGTATGTATGAGAGGGAGGGAGGGGGGCAAAAAAACCAATAAAATATATTTTAATAAATAAATAAATAAATAAATAAATAAATAAAAAGAGAGGGTGCTGAAAGTCAGGTGATGGTGCAGAGCCAGGAGTTAGGGATACTGGCACTCAAAGGTTTTTCATTAATGGCACTTTAATATATCACCTAAGGTTAAACAGAAATCTTCAACATCAGGTCAAATCTGACATGGTTAAATATTCGTGCATGTTTGGACAATTTTCTTCATGTCCACTTGAATGTAAGATTGTTAAGGAATGCCTGTGAAATGCACTTGTAAGTATTCACATAGCAATCATGGCCTAAATGCTGATTGATATCACTATACTGAGATGATGGGGAGGAGGAAGCAAGTGGTGGTTTCTAAGAAGAGTGGTGAAACGGGGTTAGATTCTATACTTTCAGCATGGGATACAAAACAGAAAGCAACAAGTGAACTCATAGACACAGACAATAGTATGGTGGTTACCAGAGGGGAAGGGGGGTGGGAAGAGGATAAACATGAGTGAAATCATATGGTGTTTGTTCTTTTCCATCTGACTTATTTCATTTAGCATGATATTCTCAAGATCTACCCATGTTGTCATCCTTTCATATGGCTGAGTAGTATTCCATTGTATAAATGTACCACATTTTATCCAAGCATTCATCAAAGGCCATTTAGGTTGTTTCCATGTATTGGCTACTGTGAATATTGCTGTAATGAATGTGGGATTACGTAATATCTTTACAAATAAATGTTTTCAAATTAGTCAGGTAGATAACCAGAAGAGTGTTCGCTGGGTCATATGTTAGCTCTATTCTTAATTTTTGAAGAACCTCCATACTGTTTTCAATAGTGGTGTTGCCAGTTTATATTCCCACCAGCAGTGAAAGAGGATTTCTTTTTCTCCATATCCTCTCCAACATTTGTTCTTTCTTTTCTTACTGATGATAGCGACTCTAAAGTTGTGAGGCAGTGTCTCGTTGTGGTTTTCATTTGCATTTCCCTTATAGCTAGTGAAGTTAAGCATCTTTTCACATAGCTGTTGGCCATTTGCATGTCTTTTTGTAAAAAGTGTCCCAAAGTACTTTGCCCACTTTTAAATTGGATTGTTTGTTTGTTTGGTTTTTGTTTGTTTGTTTTTTTAAATATTTTTTTATTGATTTTATACAGAGAGGAAGGGAGGGAGATAGAGAGTTAGAAACATCGATGAGAGAGAGTCATCGATCAGCTGCCTCCTGCACACCCCCTACTGGGGATATGCCCGCAACCAAGGTACATGCCCTTGACCGGAATCGAACCCGGGTCCCTTCAGTCCCCAAGCCGACGCTCTATCCATTGAGCCAAACCGGTCCCGGCGGATTGTTGGTTTTTTGTTGTTAGGTTGTATGAATTCTTTATATATTTTGGATGGTACTGTTTGCAAATATCTTCTCCCATTCTGATGGTGGCCTTTTTGTTTTGTTGATGTTTTATTTTGCTGTGCAGAAGCTTTTTAGTGTAATGTAGACGCATTCATTTATTTTTGCCTTTACTTCCCTTGCCTTTAGGGTCAAGTTCACAAAAGCCTCTTTGAGTCCAAGGTCCATAAGTTCGGTAGCTAAATTTTCCTCTATGTATTTTTTTTTAAATATATTTTATTGATTTTTGTACAGAGAGGAAGGGAGAGAGACAGAGAGTTAGAAACATCGATGAGAGAGAGTCATCGATCAGTTGCCTCTTGCACACCCCCTACCGGGGATATGCCCTCAACCAAGGTACATGCCCTTGACCGGAATCGAACCCGGGTCCCTTCAGTCCCCAAGCCGACGCTCTATCCATTGAGCTAAACCGGTCCCAGCTCCTCTATGTATTTTATTAAGCACTTATATTCAAACTAGTGGCCCGGTGCATGGAATCCATGCACATTAAAAGGGAATTAATTAGAGGAAATATTGCTATTTGCCCTTTCTCTACAATAGAAATGTCAGAGATGAAAGAAGATTAATAAAATGTATATGAAAATCTTCCTCCTGTCAGAGTCTGGGGCACACAGCAGGACCCAGAGTCAAGTCCCCACCCTCCCACGTGCATCTCAAAATCGTGTGAGACACAGACCTGGCCGTTCCCACCCACATTGGGCGAAATCCATACCCAGCCTGCCCCACTCCCATCAAGCCCTGCTGGGTGGGGGGTGCAGCCTCAGGTCCCCCAGCGCACCCTCAGGTCCCAGCCTGGTGCCATGGTGGGGGACACAGCCTCAGGTTCCCAGGCCCAGGGCAGGGGGCATGGCCTGAGGTTCTCCATCAAGCTCCGCTGGGCTGGGGGCACAGCCTGAGGTTCCCCGTCAAGCCCCACCAGGCAAGGGGGGGGTGCAGCCTCAGGGCCCCCTCCCCCCTGGCTCAGCACCACACACCCTTAGGAACCTGCTGATCTCCTGTTACAGGAGCCCCACCTTTGCTGTGGGTGCAACCTTCTTGTGTTACAGGAACCCTGCCTCCTCCGTGGATGCAGCCATCTTGTGATGGCATGACAGAGTAAGGGTCAATTAGCATATTACCTTTTGATTATGTAGGCTCTTCACTCTATTTCAAGTTAATTTTTGTGTATGTTGTTAAAGAACAGTCTAGTTTCATTCTTCTGTGGCTTTCCAATTTTCCCAACACCAATAAATGGCACTTGAAACAGTTGGCTTTCCATGCACATGCACACAAAGGTGGATCCCTATCTCACTGCTTACTTCAAAATAAATCCCACATGGCTCCAAGAATAAACACAGAAAAAAATGAAACATTAAAAGAACAAGAAAAACACGTGGGTGGATATCTTATATCTGAGAGTGTTAAAATTAGTTTGAGGTCAGAAACCCCAGAACAGAAAAACAATAAAGTGGCTACATAAAATTTAAAATGTATGTGTGGCAAAAGGCAAATGGGAAAAATACCCATCTCAATTTAAAGGAGCTAATTTCGTTAACAAATATTTTTTAAGACAAAGCAAACACCCCAATATAAAAGTAAGCTGTGAATCTATCAATGTAAGCAATAATCAAACCGGTAGTGAATGTTTGTGAGCTTATTTGAGTCAAACTGGACAATTCAGATTGAGAAAATGCTCTGGAAAAATGGAAGTTCTGTACCCTGTTTTATACATTTCAATGAATGAAAAGAGGACATAAGTGGGTTACATGAAATCCATTGGTCATAGATTAAAAAAAAAAAAAAAAAGTTGAGAGAAAGCAAAACAGGGAAACCCCTGGGATTGGATAAAAAGTAAAATGATAGACACATACTTCTCTTATTCCGGTGGCTACAGGATAGTTAACAGTCAACAATTAACTCAGTAGCAGTGAGGGGATTTGTGGTCTTTGCTGTGGTACAGTATCTGCTTTCAGGGCCCCAGAAAAATGAAATTACTTTCACATTTCAAGGTAGATGCAAAAAGACAACAGACAGGCTTAATTAAGATTAAGACTGACTTTTGTCAGGGAAGATTTTAGCATAGGACATAACCACCTGCCATAAACTGCTTTCAGTTGGTAAATTTCCATGTCAGGACATCCTTTGTGCTTACTTTAGGTCTCTGAGTTCGAAAGGCTGCCATGCAGGCCTGCCCTGGGCTTGTCAGGGTTAGCCTGTGGCCCCTTTGTGTCCACAAATCTATGAATGTGGACAGGGAGGTCATAAAAAAATACAAAGGCAAATAAACCAAGAAAAATATGTTGAGCCTTGCTAATGTTTTTTTTTTAAATGCAAATTAAAACAAAGAGTTGTTTTTGCCCATGAGATTGGCAAAATCGTAAACAATTTGTATCCGTTTGAGTGAGGCTAGAATGGCTGTTATGCTGCTGACGGAGCTGTATGTGTGGGCAGCCCCTCTGGAGGCCAAGTTGGCAGCATTGTTCTAATGCGAAATGTGCACAGCAAGCTCAGCAGGGGGGAAGCACAGAGGGTCCAGATGGTCGAGGGAGAAAGTTCGGAAGGAAAGAAAAAGACAAGCAGGCTTCCTGGGCTGCTATTTCTGTGTCTCCGTTGATGGGCTTCCTGTTGGCCTCGCCCTGTGCACTGCAGAGTAGAAGTGGAGACTGTGGAACAGCCCGAGCAGCAGGGAACCAAAAATGCTTTGTTTTTTAAATATATTTTTATTGATTTCAGAGAGGAAGGGAGCGGGAGAGATTAAATAGAAACACCGGGATGTACCCTGAGTGGGAAGCCAACACTCTGTCCACTGAGCCAAACCACTTAGGGCCAAAAGAACAAGAAAAATACGATGCTTTAGAACCTCTCTCAAACTCGTGCTCAGCGTCAGTCCTGTTTGGATATCCTTTCCTGGGGTTGGACACTCAGGTCTGGAGGACACAGGCCTTCAATCTCAAGGCCATGTTAGCACCCTTTGCTCTCTTTACTCATTCAGTGACTGAATGTTGCACCTGGTTGCAGACTCCCAGGGTAGCCACTAGGCAGAGACAGAGGAGTGCTCAATACATGCTCATTCCAGAACTGAGAGCTCGTGGTCTAGAGAGGAAACATAAAAGAGGAAGTGGGGGGAAAAGATATATGTTTGCTGGTCAACTTTAAATAGGTGATTCCCGTACTCTTGAGCTGCTTTTGCATGCCAAGACCCTTCTCATTTCTCCTCATGGTGGCCTGGGATATAACATGGCATGACAGTGTGGTAATGAGGCAGTTTCCACCATTAGTTAACACCAGAGTGGGAGGTGAAGGGAGGAATCAGACACACCTAGGGAGGTCTTCATTGACTGCTGTGCCTTGACATCGTCTTGCACATGAACTTATGCTTCAAGTGAGCTGGCTGACATCCATATTCCCAACATCTCCTCCTACCATTCCTATTAACCAGCTTTCCTGGCCTCTGAGTGGAGATTTGGGACAGGCAAAGAATTCTGAGGTTGCTTGTAGCAGTAAGGTTTTGAAGTTATCCCACACCGGAACTGACTCCTCTACATTTGGAAACTGCTGGTAGTCATCTTTGTGGCCATCTGGGAGCTGAATCGCCCAGAAAGGGGGCCACCCCAGAGTTACAGCCACGTGCTTTCCTTCCTTGTCACAATGTGCAATGTATAGTTTCCCAAACAAGTACATGAGAATGGCCGATGTTTTTGGGGGTGTCCCCACACTCACACAATCGTCCGTGTGCATCTAGCATACAGACCACCCCTCTTCACATGGAATTAGTTGGCCAGCTCAGGATTTTCCCTCATATACCTCTTTCCAAAGACCCATTTCATCAGTTTCTTGGATGGCTCGCCCATTGTTAGAACACACAGCCAGAGCAAGATCCCAGGACTGAAAATTGACCTTGGTACTCGGAGGGCAGGAAGAGACCAGAGGGAAGCTGGCTACTTTACTATGGTAATCGAGTTTATGAAGGGAATTTTAAACCTGAGGCGTATTTTGGGCGGCTGCAAGACCAAATGAATCCCCACACAACTTGACAGGCAGCAAAGAATTATATAAAGGGGGGGGGGGCATAGGTACTACCGTGTTTCCCCGAAAATAAGTCCTAGTGCATGGAAAGATAAGACATCCCCTGAAAATAAGACCTAGCGCAACTTTGGGAGAAAAAAATTAATATAAGACACTGTCTTATTTTCAGGGAAACAGGGTAGTGCTTGAGTGCTACCAGATATGGAAATTACATGCCTAGTCAGGTCAGGACAGTGGCTTATGCCAGGAACTAGCCACAGTGGGAGGCAGACCAGGGGTATGGGTTTATGCCAAAATGCCCCAAAGGGGGTTTGCAGAAACCAGTCTCGTTGTGGAGCAGCCTCTCCTCCAAGATGGTGGCAGCACAGAGGTTCCTTCACTATCTTAATTGGTAGTCAAGAGGCAGGTGGGCACATTTCCCCTCAGGAAGCCACTCCATGGCCATGGCCAGCCTTTTCCCTGGCATTGTCAAATGCAATCAGAATTAAGTGGGAATAATGACTCCGATGGACTCATTTCATTCATTTACCAGTCACTTGCATCCCAGTTGGTTGACCATCACCTGGTGCACTTGAGAGGTCAGGTCACCAGTTGGTTTCCTGGTTTTCAGGCTAGATCTCCAGTAAGGGGCATGCAGGAAGCAGCTGATCTCTCTCTCTCTCTCTCTCTCTCTCTCTCTCTCTCTCTCTCTCTCTCTCTCTCTCTCTCTCTCTCTCTTCCTTTATCTCCAAAATCAATAAAACATTTTTAAAAGTATTTTGGTCTGTGAGCTAAAGATGAAAGAAACTGAATTCCCGACTCACTCTCTCCAACCTCCCCCCACTGAGACTCAGAGATTCTTGGTGGTTAGTGGAGCCAGCGTTTGATTCTGGTCCCCATTTCTAGGTAATGCCTGCACTAAAGCAAGCAGGCACTTTCAGCCCTGGGCCATGTGGTGTGTCCACTGTCCTTGCCAAAGAGCTGCTGCAAACTTGACCTCTGCCTCCAGGCCAGGTTTCTGCCTTGGGCTCCCCTTGGTTTTTGCGGAGCCAGTTTGCTTCAGGAAAGCTCAGTGACTGTGTTTTCCACATGTGCACGACAAGATCAAGTCAAGAAGGTGTTCCCAAAGCCTGGTGCATGGCCTCTGTCTCCGTCAGGAAGCAGAACTTTTGTGTTAAAAACTGTGGCCAGCCCGGCTGACGTGTCTTGTGGTTGAGCATCGACCAATAAGCCAGGAGGTCACAGGTGGATTCCCAGTCAGGGCACATGCCCAGGTTGTGGGCTCGATCCCCAGTGTGGGGCATGCAGGAGGCAGACAATCAATGACTCTCTCTCATCATTGATGTTTCTATCTCTTTCTCCCTCTCCCTTCCCGTCTGAAATCAATAAAATATATATTTAACAAACTGACACAATATTATACTTATTGTGTCGCAACTTGTTTTTTTGTTTTGTTTTGTTTTTTATCTTAAAAGTGACAACCATACATAAAATTAGCCAGGGCTGAAAGACTTATTTTGGGCTTTTCTCTAATGTCTTTAAACTTCAACTTGCACGGAGAATTTTGAACTGTATTGTCTCCCCTGAATAAGTTTTAACAGCTTCACATTATTCCATGTCATCAAAGTAGCTTCACTGAATGGAGTGAGGGAGTAAGAGTTATGAACCTTAGAGAATGCTACTACTCAGCTGACCTAAACTTCCATCTAATACTTTCATCTCCCCAGTCCTGGTGTTGGGACTCAATGTCTAACCTGTACCACATTGTGCATCTTGGTAGCAGGACCCAAGATACTTCTGGGGTCCCTTGTATTCATGAAGCAGCCACTTTGGGCTGGCTGCCGCCAGTTTCCATTTTGTTCACTCCATTGTCCACAGGGTTTGCTCAGAAAAGCCTCCTTAGCACTACTGCCCAAGCCAAGCCCATTGTCATTTCTTAGAATCTGCCAGTCCTGGTCGGGTTGGTGTCAATGGTGTTTTATTTTTAATTACATATGTGTATGTATATGCACACATCTAGGTATGTTTGGGAAAGGGACTGGCATCTTATACTCTGTAGATCCCTAAAAATAGGAGGTAGTGGTGGATGATCACCCTCATTTTTTATTCACTTATGTGTTGTTTGAATTGTACAATGTCATGTGTTATATTTATCATCCAATATATATGCACTCTTCATTTTAAAAATGGAGGCCCTGATAATCCTAATAATGCCCCCTGTAAGCATTACAAAAAATAACAGAATCTTAGTGTTGGTGATTGAGGGGCTTAAAATACCGCCAGTCTTGGGTTCCATCGCCCACTTTGTGCTTCTTCCTGGCAAGGCTTGATCACTTGATTCGAATCCAGCTAAGCCTATGCATTTCTGCCTCTAAAATTAACCCAAGACCCAGTCACATGCTGGTGATTGCACAATGGGGATTTACGTTTCAGCAGATCTGAGTTAAATCACATTGTCAGGATCTATACTGTATTTTTTGACAGAATGGCTCTTTTTATATAAAGTGCAAGAACAAAAAAAATTAATTGAAGGTGGTAGAAATTAGTTCTGGTGTTGGGGTGGTATGGTACTGACTAGGAGGGGACAGTAGAGAATATTCTGGGGTACTGGAAATGTTCCATATGTACACTTAAAGAAACTTTTATTTGTCAATTGCAGTTGACACTCAATATTATTTTATATTAGTTTCAGATGTATGCCTAGTGGTTAGACATTTATATAAGTTATGAAGTGATACCCGGATAAGTCTAGTACCCACCAGGTATAAAACATAGTTATTACAAGGTCATTGACTATATTCCCCATGCTGTCCTTTATATCCCTGTGACTATTTTGTAAATACCAATTTGTACTTCCTAATTCTTTCACCTTTTTCACCCAGCCCCTAACCCCCTCCCACATGGCAACCATCAGTCTGTTCTCTGTATCTGTCTATTTCTGTTTTGTTTGTTCATTTAATTTTTTTTCTTTTAGATTCCAACATATATGTGAAATCACATGGTATTTGCCTTTCTCTGTCTGACTTGTTTCACTCAGCATAATAGTCTCTATGTCCATCCATGTTGCCACAAAAGGTAAGATTTCCTTCTTTTATTTACAGCCGAGTAGTATTCCATTGTGTGAATATATCACAGCTTTTTTATCCACTCACCTACTGATGTACAGTTGGACTGCTTTCAAATCTTGGCTATTGTAAACAATTCTGCAATGAATATAACGGTACATATATTTCTTTGGATTAGTATTTTGGGTTTCTTTGGGTAAATACCCGGAAGTGTAATTGCTGGGACATAAGGTAGTTGTATTTAATTTTTTTTAAAGAACCTCCATACTGCTTTCCATAGTGGCTGCACCAACTTAAATCCCACCAACAGTGCAGTAGGGTTTCCTTTTCTCCATATCCTCACCAGCGCTTGCTGTTTGTTGATTGATTGATTGATTGATTGATTGATTTTAAATATATTTTATTGATTTTTTTACAGAGAGGAATAGAGAATCAGAAACATCGATGAGAGAGAATCATCAATCAGCCGCCTCCTGCACACCCCCTTCTGGGGATGTGCCCGCAACCAAAGTACATGCCCCTGACCGGAATCGAACCTGGGACCCCTCAGTCCACAGGCCGACACTCTATTCACTGAGCCAAACCAGTTTTGGCTTGTTGATTTATTGATGATAGACACTCTAACGGGTGTGAGGTATATTTTTATTGATTTCAGAGAGGAAGAGAGAGGGAGAGAGAGATAGAAACATCAGTGATGACCGGGAATCATTGATCAGCTGCCTCCTACACACTCCCTACTGGGGATCAAGCCCACAACCCAGGCATGTGCACTTGACCAGAATCGAATCCGGGACCCTTCAGTCCACAGGCCAATGGTCTCTCCACTGAGCAAAACCGGCTAGGGCAGGTGTGAGGTTTTAATTTGCAGTTCACTGGTGATTACTGATATTGAGCATCTTTTCATATGCCTATTGGTCATCTGTTTACCCTCTTTGAAAAAGTGACTATTCAGGTCCTTTGCCTTTTTTAAAAAAATTGGATTGTTTGTGGGGGTGTTAATTATAAATTATAACATATGAGTTTCTTATGAATGTTGGATATTAACCTCTCATTGGATGTATCTTTGGTGAATCTGTTCTCCCAATCACAAGGGTATATTTGCCTTTTGTTGATGGTTTCCTTTGCTGTACATAAACTTTTTAGTTTGATGTAGTCCCGTTTGCTTTCTTTGTTTGTTTGTTGTTGTTGTTTTGGGTTTGTTTGTTTGTTTGTTGTTTGTTTCCTTTGTCTGAGGAGATATATAAGAAAATATATTATTAAGAGCAATTCAGATAGTTTGCTGCCTATGTTTTCTTGTAGGGGTTTTAGGATTTTGGGTCTTGCATTCCAGTCTCTAATCCATTTTGAGTTTCTTTATGATGCAAGAAGGTGGTCTAGTTTCATTTGTACTCTATCTTTGGCAAAGGGAATGTAAGTAATTGGGTTTGCACTGTGACCTGGGGAAAGCACTCCCCTCGGTGGGGTGGACCACAGGGATGGCCTCCTTCCTGGCCTCTCCCTTAGGACTTCTGGAGGCCTGCCTTCACTTCTACTTTACGTGAGTGACAGAGTGCAGCACCTCCTCTAAGGACACTCCCTTCCTAATACTTCTGAGGGCTGCTCCCTGTGGTCCAGACATGCGGGAAAGCCGCCTTCTGGGCTCTGGGAATCTGCCGCCAGGTCCAGGCCACTCACCCCACCGCTGCTCTCCTTCTTGCACTTCTCACTAACCGCAGATGGTGACAGAAGAATCCCTGACAGGGCTTCTCCCTGGATTTGCACTTCACGCACTGATCTGCCCCTTCCAGGTAACACCAACTCTGTTATCCAGGGCGTTCAAGGGGCAGGCAACAAGAACAAGGAGGACACACCGGTCATATTCCCAGACTGCCAGTTGGCCCACACTCTCTGTGAGGATGTACATTGTAACACGGAGTGTGATAAATAGCTAAAAATCTCTTCAATGCCAAAGACGTAAAAAACTGATTAAGTTGTCATTTATTTTGACTTTCTATCTACTTTTCTTTATAGACTTGATTTGTTATTATGTTTTTATTATTTAAATTATAATTAATTACCTTATAATGCATCCATACGGTAGAATGCTGCAGCTAAAAAGAATGCAGTAAACCAATATGTACTGGCTGAAAATCTCTCCCAGACATATTAGGTCAAAACACTAAAGACAATAGGTGTGTACACTATAATCTCATTTTATCTTTGTAATGTGTGAGTGTAGTGAATGTTTATGTATATAGATACTTGTGAGTGTGTGAATATGCGTATATATGAGTGTGTATGCTTTCATATGTGCATTGTGTATTGTGTGTGCCTATATGTATATGTGTGTATATGTATGAGCATGTTTGGGTTTGTGTATATGTGTACATGTGTGAGTGTGTGGATGTGCATCTGTGTGTGTGTGTATTTGTGTGTGCATATCTGTGTGTGTGGTGTGTGTGTGTGTGTACATGTGTGTGAGGGTGTGCATGTGTGAGGTTTGTGTGTTTATATGCACAGGACAAACCAGGGAAGCAACTGAACCTCACGGCTAAGAATGTCTGGGAGAGTGGGAAGCGTCATTGAAGGAGCAGCAACTTTCACATTGTCTTTAACTTCTCCCTTTTAAGTGTTTAGATCATGTGTGACTTTCAATTCCATTTCTGTGTTTCTCAATATTTTCAAGGTTTAGGGCCCAAATCAAACAAGAAGTCTCTACATTCTTTCATGGCAAAAGGAGTGGAAGTGAGTTGGTGTGGCAAAGCTAAAACCAAGGGGCCAATCCAAGGAAGATAAATACCAACCCAGAAAGAACACTCTCACCCATAGACAGTTATCACAGAACAAGCAAGAAGCTGAGAGCCGGGTAGGTGGTGGAGGAGGGGATTCAGGCTGGGGTGTGTGATTCCTGGACAGGGCCATTGATGGGGAAGAAGAATTCATGACCAGCTGTTCTGAAAGGGGGAGTGGACAGGTTGCCCTCTGGAGACCCGTCCAGCTCAAAGACTCGAGGTGCCCATTAGCTCAATAGAAACCAAAATGCAGTGAACCATGCAAGTGGCTGCAAAATTGGAATCACAACAATAGGCTGAGTCTGTCATCAGAGTGGGTTTTCAGGTTTTGCCGAGCCCAGTTTGAATCTCAGGAGCCCTGGGAGAAATTGTATGTCCCTAAGTGAGTTTCTGTGCTTTAGGTGACAACTCCACTTCCACGGGACCCTTACCTTCTATTAATTTTAGATTTGTTAGCTCTCTAGAATCTTTAGAAATCTTGTTCTCTCTTCTGCTGGGAGGGAGGGTCACACAGGAAGAAACTGAAGGCTAAACATAAGGCTTTTTATTATAACTTGGATCCTGCCAAGGGGAGAAGTGATCATGTCCCCATAGTCCAGGAAAGCTGCCTGGCCTTATCCCCTTGCTCCCACACTCTAGACACAGAGCATTTGAAGTCTCTGTGCTGCCAGGCACTCATGCCCCATGGTCCTGAGAGTTCTTATTTCCACCCTGACTCTCACTTAGCTCTGTCCTATCCACTCCCACCCTCTGTCTGACCTGGCCCACCCTGGCCTCTGCTCTTCTCACTCCACACCTTCCCTGGAGGATCATGATCTCAGCCATTCCTATTATGTGAAAGATTACCTGCTTATTTATTTATTTATTTATTTATTTATTTTACAGAGAGGAAGGGAGTGGGACAGAGAGTCAGAAACATCGATCAGCTGCTTCCTGCATACCCCCTACTGGGGATATGCCCGCAACCAAGGTACATGCCCTTGACCGGAATCGAACCTGGGACCCTTCAGTCTGCAGGCCAATGCTCTATCCACTGAGCCAAACCAGTTTTGGCAGATTACCTGCTTTTACTCAGCCATTTATTCAAGCATATCTGCTAGTCACCTCCTCAATGCCTGATGATGTACTATAAATCTAGAGGATGCAGAAAAAAAGCAAGATGCATCTATTTATTCAATAAGCATTATCAATGCTTCTGATGTGTGCCACACTATTTGAGAAGTTGAATGAGACACCATTCTGTTCATTGCAGAGCTTCCAGGCTGCTGAGGTGGACAGACAAATGATCAAAGAATTACAGGACTCAATCGTGAGTAATTGGGTTGGGGAAGCCTGAAGTGCTGTTATATCTAAAGGAGGGACTAACTCAGTTTAGGCGTCAGGGCAGGTGTCTGGAAGGAGATGACACATAAGCTGGGGCCGCCCTGCAACTGAGAAGCAGCAACTATTGGTGGTTACACTTCCTCTCTGGGCATTGTGTTCACAGCGCTTCTGAAACAGGCGTCCTGGGAAATTGCAGGATGGGGGTGGTAAAGAAGGGACAATATAGTCAATGCACAAAGTCAAAAGTGTGTTTAATATCAACCTGCCAGACCTTTTATCCTACAGGAATTCGGGCCAGTCTCTCCTATTTAAACCTATTTAATAACATCAACCTCAGCAGCTCCCTACCCAGACAACTTCAAAATATAAACAGAAAGACTATCATTAGGGTCTATGAAAAACAACTCCAAGTGTGGACTTTACTTATCCCAGTGCATTTTTTAATTAATTCAACAGGTGAACTCAAGTGACATCACAAAAGGAGTTCTTTATTGTCAGTGAGCTGAGAGCAGAACGTAAGAAGCTCATGAACTTAGACCAGAGCCAAGCCTGGCAAAGTGGGTTGGAGGCACTGGAGAGGTGGCTACACTCCCATTTGTGGAAAGGGCTGTAGAGTCTCCCACAATTTAGAAAATTGCTAGAAAACTGCCTTTTCCAGCCCAGGATTTCTACAGGGAATACAGGATGGCCTCACTGCAGAAAAACCACACCTTGAGCTCAGAGTTTATCATCTTGGGCTTTGGGGATCTGGCTGAACTGAAAATCTTCTTTTTTGGACTCTTTTTAATCATGCATCTTGTCACCCTAGCCGGCCACGGAACCATTGTGCTCATCACCCTCATTGACTCCTGCCTCCAGATCCCCATGTATTTCTTTCTTCGCAATCTGTCCACCATTGAAATTTGCTACATATTGGTCATTGTCCCCAACATGCTGGCTAACTTCCTGTCCCGCAGCCAGCGGATGCCCATGCTGGGCTGCGCGTTGCAGATGCACCTCTTCATCGCTCTGGGGGGAGCAGAGTGCTTCCTCCTGGCTGTGATGGCCTATGACCGCTTCGTGGCCATCTGCAGGCCCCTGCGCTACCCACTCATCATCACCAGGGCCCTCTGCCTGCAGATGCTGGCTCTGGCGTGCGTCGGTGGCTTCGCACTCTCACTCACGCTCACCACACTGATATTCCTCTTGCCCTTCTGTCAGTCCCATGAGATCAATCATTTCTTCTGTGACATCCCAGCTGTGCTCTTCCTGGCCTGCTCGGACACACGAGCCAATGAGATTGCAGTCTTCGTGGTCTGCATGCTCATCCTGCTGATTCCCTTCTTACTGATACTGCTCTCCTACGGATTCATCATCACCGCCATCCTCAGCATCCACTCAGTCCAGGGCAGGAGCAAGGCCTTCTCCACCTGTGCCGGCCACCTGCTGGTCTCTCTTCTGCACTATGGCTGTGCGATATTCATCTACATCCGCCCCAAGTCATGCTACACCCCGGAACAGGACAAGGTCGTGTCCTTAATCTACACCAATGTGACCCCCATGCTCTACCCCATGATCTACAGCCTCAGGAACAAGGAAGTCCAGGGTGCCCTCGGGAGACTCCTGGAGAGCTCTAGCCAGGTGAGGAGGCAGCCTAAAGCCAGGTGAAGGGCAGAGTGGAGTCCACCAGGACTCCCCTGGCCCCTTATGAGAACCCAGTGGGCCATCTCACTGCCCACCTTGTGACTCCGCTCCCCCTCTGAGGGCTGCTCCATGGTTCTGCGTGCACTTGAACCTCACCACACCCTTTCTGTGGTCACAGAGAGGGAACGAATCCTCAGGTTTCCAAAACAAGGCAGTTCTGGGGGTGCCCCTTTTGGACAATTATGTTCATCATCCGGGACCTGGCAGAGGCATGGACATCGACAGAAAGAAGGTCATGAGATGCCCAAACAAAACATCAGGGCATCACTTCTCCGGACAAGGAGTTAGCGAGGGTCCATTCAAGGAGCTCCCAGGCCCAAACCGGGCAGAGTGAAGAAGTGGACAGGCAGAGCCTCCCAGAAACTGAACCTGCATCACCACAAAACGACGTAGCGATTCTGGAGATAAACAGTGCAAACCAAACAGCAGCAGCCCCGGGGGCCTGTGACCTGCTCTGCCCCCTCAGCTCACCGTCCTCACGAAGGCATTTCCCTCACTGTGCACCCGTCCAGCCTCTGGGCCAGGTGACTCCTCCTCCTTGCACTGCTTAAAGGGCCACCTGCTCCTGGTGGCCTGTGCACACTGCCCTTCCTCCTTCCTGCCCTGCCCTGCTTGGGGAGTGAGTGCCTCCCACCATGGCCGCAGTGCTTACTCCTCACCCAGCGCTGACATGATTTGTCCCTGACTGGCCCGGGGCATTGCAGGTAAGAGGTATGATTAATCTCTGTTACCAGAGACCTGTCACGTAACAGGTACTCAGTGAGCTGTAATCTAACTGTGAGTCCCATGAGCTGTGGCTTACCTTCCACCCTGGTTGCTAATGAATGAAAGCCTTCAACCCTGCTGAGCCGAGGCCTCTGTGTTCAGGGATTCCTGTCAGATGTAAAGATCTCAAGAGAGTGTTTGCTGACCCCACTTCCACCCCACAGGCTGGGCTGTGTGCCATGGGTCCCTGGATTCTGCTCCATCATAGCACTTAGCAAGGAAGAATGGTTGAATGAATGAATGAATGAATGGCCTAGCTGGTGTGGCTCAGTGGCTGAGCATCGACCTGTGAACCTGGAGGTCATGGTTTGATTCCGGGTCAGGGAACATGTCTGGGTTGCAGGCTCGATCCCCTGGATGGGGCATTCAGGAGGCAGTCAATTAATGGTTCTTTCTAATTATTGATCTTTTTTAATTTCTTTATTGATTAAGGTATCACATATTTGTCCTCATCTCCCTATTCCCATCCCAACGCCCTCCGCATGCATGCCCCCACCCCCCTGTTTTCCATTACCACTGGTTAGGCTTATATGCATGCACACAAGTCCTTTGGATGATCTCTCTCCCTTTCCCCCCACCCTCCCCTACCTTCCCTCTGAGGTTCGACAGTTTGATCCATGCTTCCCTGTCTCCGGGTCTGTTTTTGTTAATCAGTTTATGTTGTTCATTATTTCCCCTAGATGAGTTTGATCATGTGATACAAGAAATACATTCATAAGAACCAAAAATGAGACGAGCCATAATGGTTATGCTGAGAGGCAAATGAATCAGTCTGTATGAGTTTCTTTCTGGGCCAACAGTTCTTTTGAGTCCCAATTTCAATGTCAAACAGTTCCTTATGTGTACATGTCAGCAATGATATTTCAGTTCTGGATGGTGGACAAATGGTGGCAATGCAGGTCCGACCCTCTCTGGTTTGGTCCTGGGTAATCATTGATCTTTCTGTCTCTCTCTTCCTCCCCTGCCTCTCTGAAATAAATAAAAAATTATTTTAAAAACAAATGAATGAATGATTGGGCACCTTGTGTGTAACAGGCACTGGGCATAGCACTGGGGCTACGAAAAGCAACACAGACCCTGCCCTCAAGGAGCTCACATATTAGCCTGAGGGATTAGGCACTGAAACAACTTTCTTTAACACAATTGTTACCAGCTAGTCCCAGGAAGGAGGGACTTGTCCCAACACCAAACCCAGAAACACCCTCATTCTGCTAAAAGGGTCAGGAATGGGGGGACTGGGTCCTTGATGACCCTTCCTTGGACAAGTAAGCCAGCATGATGACCCTCTCCCTCTGGACTGCACATTCAGTCAACAATACATTTCCTGGTAGTGTAAGCCCCAAAAGCAGTCCTTACTGACACAGAAAACCCTGAGGGCATCAGCTATTTCCAGCCTTGCCTGTCTCCTCCTTTTGCAGCTCCTCCTACCCACCTCACTGTGCCTAAGCGATGGCCCATCTTCCACAGCAAAGAGGCCCCAGACCCACCGGGGGGCACTCCTCAATGGCAGTGCCAGATCTGGGAGGACAGGAAGCATGTAGATCACTTTTCTTAGTGCCAGCCCTGCTTGGTTTTTGGTCAGAAGGATCCCCTAGAGCAGCGGTCGCCCACCTTTCAGACCTCAGGGACCACTATTGGTCCATGGATCAGTGGTTTGTGACCGCTGCTCCAAAGGTTTCCTTAAGCTAGTGGTCACCCACCTTTCAGAGCTCACAGACCACTAGTGGTTGGCAGACCACTGGCTGGCAACTGCTGCCCTGGAGGCTCTGTCCAGGAGCTTGCACACCAGCAGATCCTGGGCACAGTCAGTGCTATGGGTGCTGTGCCAAAGACAGGCTCATGTTGCTATCCAATGGGCAATGCTATCCCCCATCTGGGAGTGTGGTGAGGATTCGTGGACAAAGCATGGGAAGCGAGGCCTGGGCAGCGCCTGGCATACAGGCTCTCGGATCAATGGAACCAAGCATGATGAGCTGATGGGGTACTGGGTCCTTCCATGTCACTCCCTCACCCTCAGGGCGCACTTCCTTCGGTGCCCTCGGAGTTGGGGGCTGGAGGGGCTGCAGCCTGGAAGGTTTGGGGGGCTGACTCCCTGAGGAGGTTTACCAGAAACTTAAATGGCGACTCCAGGTGGATCCCAGGGAAGGCGGTGATCAGTAAATTGATTCCATATGGCTATGGAGAGAGAGAGAGAGTTAGAGAGAGACAGACAGCGACCAAAACCCCACTGGAGTCCCATGTGGGCCCTGTGCTGCTGGGCCATATGATGCCCTTACAAAGGGTGCGTGGGCACCCCTCTATTGGACAAGCTTAAGTGGGTACTTCTTTTATTATTAATAGCTCCCACTGCTGTCACCCCTAGCTACTTGTCTTCTTTCAAAATAAACAAGTAAAATCTTGCCAAATGTGGAAGCTGGGTGAAGGTTAGGTGTGTATTTAAGTGCTATTTTTCTCTCCTTGATTAGAGATGTATCATTTCCATAGTAAAGAGTTTTAAAAGGTAAAGGTCCTGAGGTCTTCTTTGCCCAAACAGTTCCCTTGCTTGGAATGCACTCTCCCATTTTCTTTGCCTTTTATCTAACCTTCACTGTTCCTTTAAGTCACAGCTCAGATGCCATTTAAATTTTTTCCCCTACCATACACTGAATGGCCAGATTATTATGATCTCCGAACACATAATAATCTGGCCACTCAGTATATATAGATAAATATAGATATAGACATAGACATAGACATAGACATAGACATAGACATAGACATAGACATAGATATAGACCCTGTTTTCCCGAAAATAAGACAGTGTCTTATATTATTTTTTTCTCCCAAAGTTGCGCTAGATCTTATTTTCAGGGGATGTCTTATCTTTCCATGCGCTAGGTCTTATTTTGGAGGATGTCTTATTTTCGGGGAAACACGGTAGATATAGGTATAGGTATAGGTATTGTATATTAGAGGCCTGGTGCATGAATTCGTGCATGGGTGGGGTCTGGCCAGCTTGGCCAGGGGGAAGGGACATGGGCTGTTAGACAGCCTGCTTGCTGGTCGAAATCCTGGTTGAGAAGACAATTGCATATTAGCCTTTTATTATATAGGATATACACTGAGTGGCCAGATTATTATGCATTCAGGGGTCATAATAATCTGACCACTCAGTGTATATCTTTATTGATTTCAGAGAGGAAGGGAGAGGGAGAGAGATATAGAATCATCAATGATGAGAAAGAGTCATTGATCCGCTGCCTCCCATATGCCCCACATTGGGGATTGAGCATGTGCCCTGACCTGCAATGGAACAGTGACCTCCTGATTATACCCAACCACTGAGCCATGCTGGCCGGGCCCTCACCCCTTTTTGATGACTGCCTTGGTCCAGTTCCCACTTAAGACAAGTCTAATGTGAGTGTCCCTGACACAACATGCACTCACATGCACACAGACACATGTAACATTGGGAGAGGGGCAAATACAGGGTATCCTGTCACTCCCAGCTAGTGTGGTATAGGTCTGACAGCAGAGTGTGCCTCCCTTTCAGGTGAAGCAAGAAAAGGCATGGGTTCAGCCATATGCTCAGGAGGTCATTTGGGGGCTAGTTGGGATCCAGGTGCCTTCAGGACATGCAAGTTCAGTGGCTATGCTGATTTGAAGATACCCAGCAGGAAAGATGTTGAGTATCTTGCAACTAATAAAAATATCCTTGCTTGGGGCCTCAAGTCCTGCCTAGGGTCCTGCCCACGAGACCATCTCTCCAGAGCTCAGCCCTGCATGGGGTCTAGGGACACTGGATGGACTGTCTGAGCTGACTCAGCAGCCCAGCCCGGCCCACCCCTCCTGGCCTACCCCTCCAGCCTTGGCCTTGGGGGGCTCCCCCTATCCCCCCACCTCCACCCTCTGACTGAGTTTTGCATGTTCCACTAACCCGGGTGGGCGGTGGGGTGAAGGTTCCAGGCTTCTGGCTGCACTGGGCAGAACACTAACCTGACCACAGGCAGGCCTACGGTGCCCACCCCAATAAAAGCAATTCCACCTAAAAAAAATAATAATAAAATCCTTGCTGATTTGACAATCACTTCCTTGAATGTATACTCCCTGACCCTGGCACCTCTTAGACTTAATCATTACCTATTGTGCCTAATATTTTTTGAGATATACACTGAATGGCAAGATTATTGTGATCTCTGAACGCATAATAATCTGGCCACTCAGTGTACATCCTATATAATAAAAGGCTAATGCGCAAATTGTCCTCTCAACCAGGAGTTCGGCCAGCAGGCAGGCCGGCTAACCGCTCATGTCCCCTCTCCCTGGTCCCCAAGCACAAATTCATGCACTGGGCCTCTAATACACACACACACACACACACACACTGAGTGGCCAGATTATTATGAGTTCAGAAATCATAAAAACCTGGCCACTCAGTGTATTTACTATATTCCAAGCAAGTCTTGTTTGATTCAGAAATGTGAATGCCTTAACCCTCTGCGAGGGTGCGTGTGGAGGTTCAGAAGGGAAGTAAAGATAACCCACTACCGCTGAGACTGGTTTGGCTCAGTGGATAGAGCGTCCGTCTGCGGACTGAAGGGTCCCAGGTTCGAGTCAGGTCAAGGGCATGTACGTTGGTTGCGGGCACATCCCTGGCAGGGGAGTTTGCAGGAGGCAACTGGTCAATGTTTCTCTCTCATCGATGTTTCTAGCTCTCTATCCCTCTTCCTTCCTCTCTGTGGAAAATCAATAAAATATATATTTTTAAAAAGATAACCCACTACCATACCCAGCATTAAGGCATGCAAGGCAGTTTGATTCAGAAATATGAAGACCTTAACAGCTGTTCAACCAGAGGGTTTATGCTAGACCTGGTGCTAGGAGACAAGAGGCCGTGCTGTGCTGAGCGCCTGCTGAGTGTGTGCTTCTTACTCATGCACACCTGCACACATGCACACATGTACTTGGAAGGGTTTTTTTCAGAGGGAAGTGGCCCTAAGAGTCTGTTAACCTACAAATAAGAAGGCTTCCAGAGTATGACCAATAAGAATTTATTGGAAAAAATAAGAAAAGCCATTAGAGAATTAATTCAAAAGCCCAAGTAGAGTTCCAATGAAGAGACAGAGGAAATGGCACTTATGAGAAAGATGGGGGGGGGGGGGGGGGGGAAGTGACATCCAAAGAAGGGAGGAATTTCTATTGGTACAGATAGAATATAGTCATGTTTATGCTAAACAGTGTTTTTAATTTTCAGTCCAGTAATCATAATATCTGCTTTGTCTTGTTTGTAAACAGCTCCTTGGGGCACAAGGGTGCCCTAGGCCCAGTCCCAATGTTATTTTGCCCTGCTTTAACTTCTCAAAGATTCCAGGCAAAAGACATACAAGGCAGCCCTCTGGCATGGAAGCTCCAGCTGCATTTAAAAAAGTGGCTCCGTTTAGCTTTTCGCTCAGGCCCGTGGCGCAGGCAGGATGGGCAAGTGTTGCGGTCTCCGTACATCCTGGAAGCTCCGCAGCCACCGGCGGGATCAGAAGTGGCATGACAGGTAGTACAAGAAGGCCCGTTTGGGCACGGCCCTGAAGGTCAACCCTTTTGGAGGCGCTTCCCATGCAAAGGGGATCGTGCTGGAAAAAGTAGGGGTTGAAGCCAAACAGCCAAATTCCGCTATCAGGAAGTGTGTCAGAGTCCAGCTGATCAAAAACGGCAAAAAAAAATCACAGTCTTTGTACCCAATGATGGTTGTTTGAATTTCATTGAGGAAAATGACAAAGTTCTGGTTTCTGGATTTGGTCGCAAAGGTCATGCTGTTGGTGACATTCCTGGAGTTCGCTTTAAGATTGTCAAAGTAGCCAATGTGTCTCTCTTGGCCTGTACAAAGGCAAGAAGGAAAGACCAAGATCCTAAGTTTTGATGGTGAAATCACAGTAATAAATTTTCATACGCCTAAAAAAATAAATAAATAAATAAAGTGGCTCAGTTTAATCCGGCTAGCATGGCTCAGAGGTTGAGCGTGGACCTACGAACCACGAGGTCATGGTTCAATTCCTGGTCAGGACACATGCCTGAGTTGTGGGCTGGATCCCCAGTGTGGGGTGTGTATGAGGCAGCCAATCAATGCTTCTCTCTCATCATTAATATTTCTATCTCTCCCTCTCCCTTCCTCTCCCTTCTCTCTGAAATCAATAAAAGTATAGTTTTTAAAGATAAATAAGGTGGTTCCATTTATATTAGTGTTCAGAAATGTGTAGGGTAAGAGATGACGCCATCCTGGACTAAGGTGGGCTAGGGAGGGTGGCTAGAACACATTTAGGGGTTTGATTAGATGGGAGGTGAGATGAGCGAGTGAAGATAACTGTGACTAAGACAGTAAATGGAAGAGAGGGGAACATTTGGAGGTAGGGAAAATAAGTCATTTGGGGGCTACTTCAGATCCAGGTGCCTTCAGGACATGCAAGTTCCGGTGGCTATGCTGATTTGAAGATACTCAACAGGAAAGGTGTGGGTACAGGATCCTTAATGATTTAACCATCACTTTTCTTGAAATTATACTCCCTGGCCTTGACACCTCTTAGGCTTAGTCATTACATATTATGCCCAGTGCATTTTTAAATATATTTACTACATTCTGAACAAGTCTTCTTTGATTCACAAATGCAAAACTCTTCACCACTGGGCAGACAGAGGGTTTAAGCTATACCTGGCGCAATGGACACAAGAGGCTGGATGTGCTGAGCGCCTCCTGAGACTGTAGTTGTGTGTGCATGTGTTTCTTGCTCATGCACACTGTGCACTGGAGTACTTGGAAGGATTAGAAGAGCACAATATTACCTCGTGTCATCCTGATGAAATGCTGATGACAGCAAACTTGCAGTTGCCTCTAGAGGAATAAGTGTCCATGTCCCATGGGGATTGTGTGTGGAGTTTAGAAAGGATTGAACTTGGGAAGCAGCTCATAGTCGTGAGGACAGCAGGGCTGTGCCCCACGGGCCCACAGTCATTAGGCTGGGTCCCCAGGCTCCGTGACTTCAGGGACTTCATCACAGTCCTCCTTCCTGCATCAGGAGAAGGGGCCAAGTATACACACTTTCAAAGGAAAGATGGGCCTTCCCAATGAATAGACGAGGGTAATTCAAACTTCAGCAAAGTAGTTCACTTGGGAACTAATTAGAAGGTTCTCTGAACAACAATTGCTGAGTAGTTTTCGTAATTTTTTTCTGTTACACATGTAATCCATGCTCATTGTCAAAAAGAGCAAAATATGGGCATGTTTGGAAAAGAAAATAATTACCCATCATCTCCCTACTAAAAATCACCACAATGAAAATGTTGATGTATTTCAGGATGAAATGAGGTCATTCATGTTTAGTATTTAGAACAGTGACTAGAACAAGGTAATCATTCAAAGCATGTAATGGCTTATTTTTTAAATATTCTCATTCCAGGGTTGTTCTTATTAATTTCTAGAGGGAGAGAAAGTGAACGAGAGAGAGAGAAACATCGATGTGAGAGAAAAGCAAAGATCAGTTGCCTTCTGAAGAGCCTGAATGGAAAATGAACCTGCTATCTAGGATGCGCCCACACAGGGAATCGAACTCGCAACATTTTGATGTACAGGAAGATGCTCCAAACACCTGAGCTACCCAGCCAGGGTCATGTTATTGATTATTATAATTCCATTGTTAGTAGTAGGCTTAAGAAAGTCTTTCCCTGTTCAAAAATCAAAGTTCATCTACATGTTCTTCTGGTATTTTCACTTTGATTTTATTGTGTGTATAACACATAAATATCTACTAATTATACACCATTCATATCCTATACAAATTAATAGTATAAATGTGAATTCATTCCTTCACACACTTATGTGCCCCCCCACCCCCCCCGTGTCTCAGTGAGATACATAAAAGCAGCCTATGACCTCAGTGCTCATTTGTTCCATCCTATTTCATTCATGAAACAGCCAGTTGCACCTCAGAGTGTCCCTCAAAGGATTCATCCCATGAGTCTTAGCTGCATCAGCAAAGAGCTGTGACCTAGTGCAAACTCCCCTGCACTCCCAGCACCACCCCCTCGCCCCATGCACAGGCTGTGTGGAGGCAGGAGAAGGGGGGTCGTGCAGGGAGGAGGAGAGCATGGGCACTGGGTACAGAGGTGTCCACCCCAGCAGGGTGACGTCAGGGGGCATGAAGGACACAGAGGCCCAGAGTCTCAGCAGGAAGAGGCAGCCTGCAGGTGACGGTGAGCAGGCAGACTCCAGAGATAAGCAGACAGCACAGGAAGGAGCTCATTAGCCGGTCAAAGCAGAGCCTTCATGTGTCACCTGCCCAGCCTGCTTTTCCCTCCTTGGCCCCCTGTCAGCCTGACCAGGTATGCCAGTCCCTGGGGGTCCTCCTTGTGACCACATGTGTTCACCTCCACATCCAGTCCTTCCTGGAGTCTGTGGCTTTGACCTGCTAACAACGACTTCCTGTGATTTCTCTTGAATCCCCTCACCCAGCTGCCAGGCTTGCTGTGTTCCTCTCTGGGATCCTGGGATCCTTTCTCCCCAAGGAAGCCAGCTCCCTGGGAAAGGCCTTCTGCAGGCTTCCTCCCTGCTGTTATCCCCAGTTCCCGGAACAGTGTGGGTGCTGAGCCCCCAGAACAAATACTTGCCGATGGAAACAGCTGGGTGTGGGGAGGTCTCCCCTGTACCCTCCGCTCCTTCCCACTCTTCCATCCCCCAAAGACAGGCAGAGGGGGAACAGGAGCCGGCTGTGGGAAATGGGCTTTCAATTGTTACATTTCCAGTATTGTTTTGTTGTTGTTGTTGTTGTTGTTTTTTAGCAGAAAGGGATGTCTCCTCTGATCCCCCAGCCCGCACCACCCCTCCACCTGGTCTCAGGGGTGGGAAAGTCACTTCAGAATCTGCACAGCTGTCCTGGGATTGGATGTGACACAGACGAGGGTCCAGTAAAGCTGCTCCACGGAAGCCTTGACATGTGGGAAGTGCACCAGCCTTAAGATCACAGATGGGTGCTCACCTCACATGTCTGCAGTTGTGCCAGCCAGGTGAGCAGCCCCCAGCCTTGGGACAGACACCGCATCTACCCACTCCCAGGATTGTGGGCAGAGCAGCAGCGTGGGCACAGAAACAAGTGTCCAGGTATTGCTGCCACCAGCCCTACCCTCACCCCTAGCCCGGCCCACCTCTCTCTGTGCCCATCCTTTTGAGTTGACCAACTTCCAGACTGTCAGGTCACAGCTGTTTCCAGCTTCTCTGAGTTGCTCTGGGTCCAGGCATTACTCTCAATTCTTCCCGACCACACCAGGGCTGATTCCTGCTCAAACCCTGCCCCCTGAACTAACTGTTGGGAACTTAGTCCAAGTTCCTCCTTAATCCTCTGCTCACTAGTTACAGGTATTGGGTCCGAGCCCCCCTGACTGGGGCTGGACCTCATAGGATGCTGGATCTTAGACGGAGAAGCCATGAGAGGTTGTGGGTGTATAAGAATGAGTCTTTGCTGAAGCCAGTGGACACATGGCCATCAGACAGCAGTCTTTTACAGAAAGTCCTTTCTGGGCAGGCAGCCGGACACCGGCTGGTTAACGTACATCTTTCCCACAAAGCAGCATTAGTCTGTGTACCCACAGCTATTATCTGAGCCACTGCATGCTCCCTCAGACTGTCCCCGCTCCCCATGTGGGAGTCGGTACTGTGAGATCCTTTCCCCTTCCCCACGTGGGAGTCTGTACTTGTTCTTCAATAACTTTCCACCTTTGCTATAAAACATAAATAAATAAACTCACCGCCTTACACCGTAGCGGTATCGGAGCTCTCTGGCTCAGCAGCTTCTCCTATCTCTTCTGCCCACCACACTGGCTGGTCTCTGTGGCCTCACATAGTAACTGCCTCCAAGCTTCTCTCCCAGCACACTGGCCGGTTAACATGGTAGTATAGCTGAGCTCTCTATGAGCTCTTGGCCTTACACTGTAGCAGTATCAGCTCCGTCTGAGCTCCCTAGTCTTCTTCCCACCCCCCAGCCCACTCTCTCCAGCAGACTAGCTGGGCAGTAACATATATTCCTCCAGAGACAAAGAAGGCTAGTTGCCCACAATGACATCAATCATTTGGGTTCCAGAAGGGCACAGTGCACCGTGTGTCCTAGCACCTGCTTATGGTATGTCAGCCTGATTAAGATTCCCCTGTTCTGGATGGCCTTAGACATCCGGTGTATTAACAGCAAGGCTTCTGTGCTTCACTGGCCTTGACTATGAGGTGTCCAGGTGTCTCTCGCATGGTTCCCGCACAGACATAGAAGTAAACCAGCACCCAGCAAACCAGCAGACACAAGGTCACCCACCCGTTGAGGGCTCCTGGCTCCTCTGACATCTCTAGCCTCCTCCTAACCCACCCCCAGAATGATGAGACTTTGCTTCTAAATGAGGGCGAGCCCCATGAGGGCTGAGCCAGCAGAGGGCAGAGGGGCTGGGAGTTGTCCCAGGGGCGGTGCTCCCGCTCCTTTTGTGCTTTTGTCCAACGTGCTGGTCCCTCCTGAGCAGCGGGACCCAGCCCGCCCGAGCCTGAGGTCTGAGACAGGGCAGTGTGCGCGCCAGGCAGAGGCAGTGGGGCTGGCAGCTGCCCTCCCCCAGGCTGGCGGGCAGCACTAAGTGACAGCGCCCGGGTGAGCAGTGGTGCTGCAGGAGCAAGGCCCATCCATCCCGGGTCCTCCAGGGTCTGAGCTGGGGGTGCACGTGGGCAGGGCGGGAGGGCCCAGGGGAGTATCCCCGTGGACTGGCCCAGAGGGGCCTGACCCACTGAGACCAATGACAGGTCCCCCAGCAGCAAGCTGCTTCCCCGAGAGGGTAGCTGGGCAGGCACCCGCACAGGCTCCGAGGCTCCCCCGCCAGCTTGTTGCTGGGCAGACTTGGTGGGAAACAGTCACTTTGGCCGGGTTCCTGGCAAATGGCACAGGCCTGTGTGCGCATGTGCTCTGCGAAGTTCGACTGGTGTTAACGGTTAGGGGGCAGTGCTCCCTGACGCCCCTCCTCCCTGAGCAGTGAGCGGGAAGGAGGCTGAGGACAATGGAGGCTGGGGATCCAGGCGCGGGCCATGTGGCCGGAGATGCAGGAGGCCAGGCCAGTGCGGGGGGCCCTGGCGGCCAAGGTGGCCCTGGAGGCCCCGGGGGCCCCGGGAGAGGCGGCAGCGGGGAGGCGGGTGCTGTCCCCAGGGAAGCGCCACAGGCCGCCCCGGCTCTGCATGCTGCTGCGGGGGGCTCCGATGGCGAGCCAGCGCCCGCGGCCAGAGCTCCCAGACCAGAGCCGCTCCAGTTGTATCCTTTCTGAGGAGGGGCCGGGGGGACGGGCCTAGGCTGGACACTGGGACAGGAGGAGGGGTCAGCCTGGGGAGGGGGTGAAGCTGGAGCTGGCCGGCCCGGGGGGCTGAGGGGGTGGGTAATGGCGGAATGTAAAGATGGCGGAGGCGGCGGGGTGGGGAGAGAGGGGGAAGGCGGCCTAATGGACCGGGAAGGAGGGAGCACACGTGAGGGGACTAAGTCGGGTGAGAGTGGCCTGAGAGGAAGCAGCAAAGTCTGAATGGGATGGCGCCTTAACTGAGTCTCCTCTAGCGTCCTGCCTGGTGCCCTTCAGATCAACCATGGAGGCAGAGATCGCCTGCCATTTGATGACCCCCGGTGACCATATTCAACCTTTGACAGCTGACCTGGAGGTCACTGTGTCTGGCAGTCTTCTTTCTATGTGAGTTCTCAAGAGGGTCATGTTGGGGGATGGAGGTGGGGCGGGCAGGTGGCAAGGATGGGACCGAGGAGGGTGATTATAATATTGAATTGGGGATCCCCCAAAAGTCAGATCCGGCCCTGGCCAGTGAAGCCTAGTGGTTAGAGCATGGGCAGGCACACTGGAGGGTGGAAGGTTCAATGCCCTGTTAAGGGCACCTAACTGGTTTGCAGGTTCAACACCTGCCCCCCAGTCAGTTCATGGCCAGTGTGTGAGAGAAGCAAATGACCCATGTGTTTCTCCTCTCACATTTATGTTTCTCCCTCCCTCCCTCCTTCTCTCTTTCTCTCTTTCGCACTTCCTCCCACCTCACATCCACTCTCTCTAAAAAAACAATAACTAAAAAGTCAAATAGGGAGGTACTCACCACCTGAGGGGACACACAGAGCTAGGTGCAAAGTTATCATATTTTATTTCTTTTTCTTTTTCCCTCCTTTAGCCGCCTGACTGCTGAAGACATGGACCAACTGCGGTTTTCCGTCTCCATCTGTCTCCGTGAGCTTTTGCTGGTGATCCGGACCATGCGGCACATTTTGCCCCCATCTGTTATTCTTAACCCCAATAGAGTAAGCAGGGGCTAAGGCTTAGAGTCTCTGTAGGTAGGTGCCTGCTTCCCTGAGGCACGGAACCACAGGAGCTGCGCAGCATCATGGCGGCCCATTTGTTTATCTCACTAGTCCCTTGGGTCTCTCAATTCTATTGTTTCCCTGTAGCTACAGGAGGGGGTTCTAAATTGTTTGTTACCGCAGAAAATAAAAGTGAACTGTTACTCTTCTCCGACTGAGTTTCTGTTACTGGATCCTCTATTTATTTGACTTTGTCCCTGGTTTGGAACTGAGGCGTGCAATTGGGTTACTCTAGTCCATTGAGGAGACAATGTAGGAAATGGAAAATGAAAATGGATTGTGTGATGCCATTCAGCATGAACAGCTGTCATGATTTTGGGACAATTTTGTTGGATTTGTAGTTGCATTTATGTATTGGATGCACACAAAATAGCATGCAATGTATAAGCTCTATAAGATCAGAATTCAATTTTTCTGAACTACTTCTATGTAACATATAATCTCTCCCACTTTCTAAGAAAAACTTTAAATACATGTCACTGGATGCATAAAAGAAGTGCAATAATATCATTGCTTTGCATTTAGAGTTTCTGTTCATTTCTGGTATCCTAATAAAGATGGAATATGCAAACTGACAGTCACTTCAGTGTCTGAGGTCTCGGCAGAGTCTGTGCCAGGCAGAGGCAGTGGCTCCTCCAGGGTCTGAGCTGGGGGTCCACGCGGGCAGGTGGGCAGGGCCCAGGCAAGACTCCCGGGGACTGGCCAGGCTTTCCTTTTTATCTTCATCATTGAGATTTTTACAGATGTCCCTCTTCCCCCCGCCCTTTTCTCCCCCTCCACCTGGTTCCCACCCCACCCCAGGCCTTCTCCACCCTATTGTCTGTAACCGTATAATGAATAAGAAACCTAATGAGCAGAATCAACTCAAAGCACAGGCTTTGAGTCTCACCTGCCAGCAAAGCGGCGCTTGGGCAGTTTTGGTGGGAAACAGCCATGCGCTCAGGGCCCGCACTAGCTGGGTTTCTGGCAAATAGCGGCTGGGCCTGTTTGCGCATGCCCATGATCGCCCTGCAGGGCAGGGGGGGGTGGAGGGTGGCTCCAGTGATGTCACTCACTAAGGGGCGGGGCTTCCTGGTGGAATCTTGGCGCCTGGGCGGTTGAGCGGCCACTCAGGAGTCACCATTCAGCCAGGAGAAGCTGGACGATGGCGGCTAAAGACCAAGAGGCAGGCCGTGTGGCCGAAGGTGGCGAAGGCGGCGAAGGTCAGGCCATGCGGGGCGGTCCTGGCAGGTCAGATGGCCCTGGGGGCCAGGAGATCCCAGTGAGGAACAGCAGCGGGGGGGCTGGTGCGGCTGCCAGGGCAGCCCCACAGCCGGGGCCCAGAGGCGATGCCCTGCCAGGGCCCCCACCTGGCCCTCTACGACGGCAAAGATTCCAGTTGAATCCTTTTCAAGGCCATGGGACTGGGGGGAGACCTGGTGGGCTTGGGGGTAGGGAACGAAGAGGGGAGATGGGGGCGGAGGGGAGGAACCCGGGTGGCTGAGGGGATGGGTAATGGCGGCCAGTGGAGATGGATTGGGGGGGCGGTCTGGGGGACCAGGAAGAAGGGAACAGCTGTGAGCGATGAAGACCAGTGAGAGCGGCCTGAAAGGGAAGCAGCAAAGTCTGAATATGATGGTCCCTTAACTGAATGACCTCTAGCTGCTTGATAGTGTCTTTCCGGACACCTCTGTTGGCGCAGATGGCCCGCCAGTTCCTGGCCCCGGTTGTCCGGCCGCATACATCCGCAGTTGAGCTGGAGTTGACAGTGACTAACAACCTTCTAACGTTGTAAATTCTCAAAAGGGCCAAATTGGGGCGGGGGGAGTGGGGAGGTAGGTGGGTAGGGTGGTTCTCCGGGTGAATCGGACACCCCCAAACAGGTAGATCCTCGCAGTGAACTGGGCCTTGTCGCCACCGGACGGGGCAGAGGGAGGACATATAACTTTTTCCTTTTTTCTCTCCTTTAGCCGGTTGACTGGTGAAGACCCTGTCCAACTCCTCATTTGCCTCTCCACCTGTCTCCATGAATTTTGCTTGGTGATGCGGACCCTGGAGCGCATCGCACTCCCCTTTTTTTCCAAGAACCAGAAGCTGGGGAAAAGGGGCCTAAACTAACCTAGAGTCCCGCCCTGACCAGTGTACCCTTCATGGTTCCTATAGGGGATGCCACTTCATTGTGGGGCCACTTAATTTTTTGTATTTTGTTTTGCTTTGCTTTGTTTTGTTTTATTTTGCTTTGTTTTGCTTGTATTGGCCCTTTGATACTCTAACCGCCGTTTTTCTTCTTCTCCAGTTGTTGTGAGAGGGGTTTCTGAAGTGTTTATTACATCACAAAATAAAAGTTGAACTGCCAGTCTTGTCTGAGTTTGTCAGTGACCGGGCGTCCATCTTTTTCTTGCGTTTGTCCCTGTTTTGGAGGGGAGGTGTGGAATTCAGGAACTCTCGTCAGTAGAACCCAATTTAGGAAATGGGGAAAAATGGAAATTAATTGTGCCATGCAATTCAGCATTAGCAGCTGCTGTTATTTTGGGATTTTTTTAAATGTTATAGTTTTATTTATATATTAAATACCCACAAAAATAACATATAGTATATAATTTTTGCAAGTTCGGGATTATATTTTTTTTCTGAACTCTTTTCAAACATGAGCTTTTTCTTTCTTTTTCCAAAGCATTTTTTTAATCTTTTATTCCTTGCCCAAGCTTTTAAAAAAAAAAAACTACTGTGATATTCTATCCCTTGCTTTGAAAAATTAATTTTAGCTGAAACCGGTTTGGCTCAGCGGTAGAACGTCGGTCTGCGGACTGAAAGGTCCCAGGTTTGATTCCGGTCAAGGGCATGTACATTGGTTGCAGGCACATCCCCGGTAGTGGGTGTGCAAGGGGCAGCTGGTTGATGTTTCTCTCTCATCGACGTTTCTAGCTCTCTCTCTCTCTCCCTTCCTCTGTGAAAAATCAATAAAATATATTTTAAAAAAGAAAAATTAATTTTATTTTGCATTGCTCATGCCTTTAAGATAAAAGTTTCTAATATAACAATCAGCGCACTCTTTCTTTATTAAGTTGGTTGTATAAAAATATATTCTCACACTCACAATTTTTTATTGATTTTTTACAGAGAGGAAGAGAGAGGGCTAGAGAGTTAGAAACATCGATGAGAGAGAAACATCCATCAGCTGCCTCTTGCACACCCCCCACTGGGGATGTGCCCGCAACCAAGGTACATGCCCTTGACCAGAATCAAACCCGGGACCTTTCAGTCCTCAGGCCGCCGCTCTATCCACTGAGCCAAACTGGTTTTGGCTCACACTCACAATTCTTATGAATAAAATCAACAAAAACAAGGCAATAGCGCCCTACCCAGTTTGGCTCAGTGGGTAGAGCATCGGCCTGCAGACTGAAGGTTCCCAGGTTTGATTCCAGCCAAGGGCACATACCCGGGTTGCTGGCTCGATCTCCAGAAGGGAGACATGCAGGAGGTAGCCGATCAATAATTCTCATCATGGATGTTTCTATCTCTCTCCCTTCCTCTCTGAAATCAATATTATATAATAAAAAAGTAGGTTATTCTACTTGCAAGGAGAATAGGTCTCAGCCTGCAGTTACGTGGCATGAGCAATAAAGGACAACAAATATCAGGAAGAGTAATGCCCACACATATCAAAATCTCTAGTTGAACCATGTTCTTTCTGCTTATATAGCAAGTCTATTAAACAACCAGTATAATGGAAGCTTCCATCTCAGGAGCCACAATTACTAAATTAACATACATCTATGAGAAATTTTCAACCCCCTCGCCCGAAACATTGTAGCACATCTATTGAGTACTGCAGGTCATTTATGAAAACAGAAATAAAACATACACCCAGTTTTTTCAATTAAAAATTTCCCATAACATATAAACAATGTCCAGATATAAATTCTGAACTAAATGTATTTTTTCTAAGTATGATTTATATAATCAAGGCTTTCTTAAACAAAGATAGGTCTTACGTATATGATCTGTACAAAATGACTATATGATCTGTACCAATTGCTAAACATTTACAATTACATATAGAATTCTTCTATATGATTTTGTGTGGTTATTTCCTCAAGATAGCGTCCAAATAACTTTTTCTTCCTACTATGATATGACAATATTTTTCTGAGTGAAGATATATGTTAACACATTGCAGGCGGATCATGAGCATTCTCATGTTTTCATATTACACAGTGTTTTACATAAATGTTAAAGGCACACATTAAAATTAAATACCTATTGCATTTTGAAGTTATAACATGTTCTTTTTTTAATAGATTTTTTTATATTTTATTGATTTTTCACAGAGAAAGGGAGAGGGATAGAGAACTAGAAACATTGATGAGAGAGATACATGCCCTCGACCGGAATCGAACCTGGGACACTTCAGTCCGCAGACTGACGCTCTATCCACTGAGCCAAACCAGTTTTGGCTATTTATGACATGTTCTAACAAGCTAATATCTTTTTAAAGTATGATACTTAGTATGATTTTTTTTGTACTTGTTCAATAAAAACTTATCTGGCCACTGGGTAAAGCTAGCAATAAAACTACTGGTGTGCAAGACCCTGGGGACCCAGGCTCAAACAGAGGGAGACGGGGCTGTGAGGTAGAGTCCCAGAGGAGCTGTGAGGGGCAGAGCCCCCAGAGTCACGCACATTGCACGCAGAGGACACTCTGTTGACTCTGATGCTAGACTCCCCTAGCGGGAAGGAGAAAAAAGCACCAGACTGGGAGGAACACAATGAGGAGCAGGAGCCACTGCCAGACACCGGCCAGCCGGGCGCCTGCAAGGAGCTAGGCGATGGGGCCCCCGGGAGCGGGGGGCGGGGGGTGCCGCTGGGCCCTCGACCGCTGATCGTGGGCCATGGAGCTGAGGCCAGGGGCTGCTTCCTGGGCAGCGCAGACCCCAGCAACAGGCTGAAGCCGCACAGGAGGCCGCAGAGAACAAAGGGGTGCCGCAGGCCAGCCTGCTGAGCTTCCAGGACGAGGAGGAAGAAACCGAAGAAGTTTTCAATGTGAAGAAATCAAGTTATAGCTAAAGATAGTATAATTACTTAAGAAAGAATACAAAGAAGATCTTGAAAAATCGAAGACTAAGACAGAACTCAACTCAGCAGCCAACATTGCAACATAAATGCGTTTAAAAAAGAAAAAAAAGGACAGAGTGTTGGAACGGCAGCAGCCAGGCCCAGAGTGGCCGGGCCCAAGGCAGTGGCAGCCAGGCCCAGAGCAGCAGCAGCCAGGCCCCAGAGCAGCAACAGCCAGGCCCCAGAGCAGCAGCAGCCAGAACCAGAGCAGCAGCAGCCAGGTCGAAGCAGCCAGACCTGGGGCAGTGGCAGCCAGGCCTGGGGCGGAGGCGGCCAAGCCCAGGGTTGCCAGGCCAGGAGCACCCAGGCCCGGAGCGGCCGGGCCCAGAGCAGCTGGGCTCAGAGCAGCCGGGTCGGGAGCAGCTAGGCCCAGAGCAGCAGCAGCCAAGCCCAGAGCATCCAGGCAGGGAGCAGCCGGGCCCAAAGCAGCCAGGTCGGGAGCAGCCAGGCCCGGAGCAGCAGGGCCCGGAACAACCGGGTCCAGAGCAGTCGAGTTGGGAGCAGCCGGCCAGGAGTGGCAGTGGCCAGACCCGGAGCAGCTGGTTGTAGAGCAGACCAGAGCAACAGAGGCCAAGCCTGGAGCAGCCAGGCCCGGAACAGCTCGCTCCTTGCCTGCCCATGCCCCAGGGCTGCCTCTCAGACATGGCTGGAAACTTTTGGGGGAACTTGAGAGTCTGCTGAATCAAGTGATGAAGGCTTAGATCTGGATGTGTTGAGTTAGTATAGTGCTGGGGTGTTGATCTGTGAGTGCCTTGTGTGGGGTCTGGATGAGGCTGGTTGACCTATTTGGAAATGTCTTTTGTGTGAAGTGTATCATTGGGCATGTGGAGGTATTATTGATTTGAGAAAATGCTAAGTAACTGATTTACTATCTGAAAAATTTAAAGTTCTGAAAGTTTTAGGTCTCTTGCCAAAAAGAGGTTTTAAATCTAACACCTTAATTTTAATGGAGAAAGGGGAGGACAAGCCCTTCCCACCCAGAACAGGTAATCCAATTCCAACCAGCAGCTATCTTTAAACAATGTGTTCATTTAGCCGAAACCGGTTTGGCTCAGTGGTAGAGCATCGGTCTGCAGACTGAAAGGTCCCAGGTTCGATTCCGGTCAGGGGCATGTATAATATGTTGGTTGCAGGCACATCCCCGGTAGGGGGTGTGCAGGAGACAGCTGGTCGATGTTTCTCTCTCATCGACATTTCTAGCTCTCTATCTCTCTCCCTTCCTCTCTGTAAAAAATCAATAAAATATATTTTTAAAAAATAATAATAAAAAAATAAACAATGTGTTCATTTACATTTGAATGGCTACACCTTTTGATAGCCTAAGGGCAAGTTTACATGTAAACAAGTTTGCTTCTCAATTCCCAGGGCAGAAAAAACAAGGTTTAAAAGTATTAGATTTTAAAATTTATTCTTAAAAGTGTAAAAGTTTATTAATTAAAAAAACAACAACATTAACAAAAAAAGGAGATTGAAAAACCTGATGAACAATATTAGCTGTTGATTGTAGTAGAGTCAGAGATACGGGAGGAGAGTGGACTGACAGTTCTCAGGGGAAGGGGGAGTGGTGGATGTGGGAAGAGACTGAACATAAACTGTACACCTATGGATGAGGACAATGGGGGGTGGGGAGGGGGCAGAGGGTGGGGTGGGAACCTGGTGGAGGGGGAAAGAAATGAGGAACCTTTGTAATAATATGAACAATAAAGATTGATTAAAAAAAAACTAGTGGTGTGCAATGTATTAAGGCTTAAGGTGTAAACACTCTGGAAGGAAAAAGACTCAGTGAAGAAATTAATGTTCATTTAAAAATGTGTATCATCTCATAACAGACCCTGAATTTTCAAATTTGCATGTAAGAATACATTTGCATCTGAAAATTCTAGGAAAGGTACAGGCTTTGTGTCAAAAAGCAGCAACATTTTAAACCCAACAATTTACTGAACGAGCCATTACTTTCATTAGAAACACGCAATGCTTCTCAAGATGTTGGCAACAGATCACCATATAGACGTATATTTTATACAGTGTACTTCTCCCTTTAATTATATTCCAGTAGGAGGTGGAATATCTTCTTGGGTCTGAGAAGCAGAAGTACTGGATGGACTGTATAAGTTGGTCTCCTTGGACACAAACCAGCGTTTCCTCCCCCAAAGTATCATTTTCAGAAAGCCAGAGATCACAGATACATTTAGGGATCCCATACTACCTAATCTAGTAAACCAGGAAGATGATGATACATCATGACCAAGTGAGATTTATCTCAAGAATAAAATATTGGTCTCAAATTAAAAAATGAACCAGTGTCTTTGATCATATTCAGCAAATAAAGGGCAAAATACAGCCATTTTGATAGATGCAGGTAAAGCACTTAACAATATTCAATAGCCACTTATGATTTAAAAAAAAAAAACTCAGAAAAATACAACCAGAAGAAATCTGAACAAGGGAATCTACAAAAATCCTACAGCTAACTGACACTGAATTGTAAAAGATAGGATTCTGTTCAACATTGTCCTGGAAATTCTAGGCAGTGCACTATGAAAGAAAGAGAAATAGAAGTCATACAGATGAGAGAGAGAGAGAGAGAGAGAGAGAGAGAGAGAGAGAGAGAGAGAGAGAGAGAGAGAGAGAGAAAGAGAGAGAGAGAGAAGTAGTTTTATTCAGAGATGGCATGTTTGTGTATGTAGAAAATCCTATGTACAAAAAAGAAAAGTGAAAATTTTAAAATCACTATCATTTATAACGGCATTCCAAAACATGAAATACTTGTATAAAATTACAAAGTATTTACTGTCAAAACTGTTGCTAAGAGAAATGAAAGAAAACCTACTAAGTGGAGAAATAGGTCATGTTCATGGATTGGAAGACCCAGCATTCTTAAATTGTACGTTCTCACCACACCATTCTATAAATTTGACGCAAACCTAATAAAAAATCCTGACTTTGCCGAAATTGACAAACTGATTCCACAATGTATGTGGAAATGCAAAGAATCCAGAATAGAAACATCCACCTAGTAAAAGAAGAATACAACCGAAACCGGTTTGGCTCAGTGGATAGAGCATCGGCCTGAGGTCTGAAAGGTCCTGGGTTCGATTCCAGTCAAGGGCATGTACCTTGGTTGCGGGCACATCCCCAGTAGGGGGTGTGCAAGAGGCAGCTGATCGATGATTCTCTCTCATCGATGTTTCTAACTCTCTATCCCTCTCTCTTCCTCTCTGTAAAAAATCAATAAAAAATATATTTAAAAAAAAGAAAAGAAGAATACAGTTGGAAGATATAAGCGTGACTAAAAGAGAATACAGACAAAACGAAAAGCTCCTAGTTTGCTGGTGGGGATATAAGCTGGCATCATCATTTTGAAAAACAGTTGGCTCAGTGGATAGAGCGTCAGCCTGTGGACTGAGAGGTCCCGGGTTCGATTCCCGTCAGGGGCATGTACCTTGGTTTTGGGCACATCCCCAGTGGGGGGTGTGCAGGAGGCAGCTGATCGATGGATCTCTCTCATCAATGTTTCTGACTCTCTGTCCCTCTCTCTTCCTCTCTGTGAAAAATCAATATATTTTTTTTAAAAAAAAAAGAAAGAAAGAAAAACAGTTCTTCGGTTTCTTATAAAGTTAAATTTCCACTTAACCGCATGACCCAGCAAGGCGATGTCTGCTATTTACCTGATAAAAACATTTGTCTGATAAAAAAACATTTGTCTTCACAAAGACGGATACATAAACTTTTGTATCAACTCTATTAATAAGAAGCCCAATTTGAAAACAACCCAGATGTCCACAACAGGTGAATGGTTACACAGATAATGATACATTTGTGCGAGGAATAGCGCTCAGCAGTGAAGAGGGACGGAGGAGTGACGGCTGCTGGGAACCCCCCAGGGCGGGGCCCCGCCGTCTCTGCAGGTGGAGACCATAGAGATGAGCAGGCCAGGACTACTCCAGAGGGTCCACCGCCACCACCGAGTCACCCCCAGAACTCGATGATGGAGAACAGGGCTCAGCAAGTCTGTGTTACATGAGGGCGGCCAGGCCGGTGCCAGCCAGCGGCTTTGAGGCTCACCCGGAAGCCTGGCATTCAGCCAGAGAGCGGGAAACAGTCACGTTCCCAGCAGCCCCAGCTCAGCAGCCCATAGTAGGCCTCTCTTGCCAGGAAACCAACGAGTTGGGGAAGGGGGTCTATTTGCGCAGACGCACTCGGGCTAGGTTGCGCACGCGCGAAGCCGTTGTTTGCGCAGGCGCCCTGGACATGCTGCGTGGCCTGGCCTGTGAAAGGGTGGGACTTCCTGAGATACACGTTCCCCCCCCCCCCCCCCCGTGTCCCTCCTTAAATTGGACTGAGGGGGCCGCCATCTTGAAATTAGACTAGGAGGGGGACATGGATTGCGAAGCAGCCGTGCGGGCCGCAGGCGAAGAAGGTGCAGGTTGTATGGCTAGTGCAGGGGGGCCTACCTGTAGTCCTGGAGGCCAGGGTGGAACCGGAGACCTTACCAGCCATGGTCTCCTTAATGATCTGGAAGGGCAGCGTGGTCCTCGTGGCCCTCGTGGTCCTCGTGGCCCTGCAAGCCCCGACACCCAGAGTGACCCTCGCAGCCCTCCTGGCCAGGGTGGCCCTGGTGCCCCCGACAGTCAGGATGGCCTGGATTCCCTGGGTGGCCCTGATGACGAGGAATCCATGGGAGCAGCAGCCATAGGTGCTCCCACTGTGGCCCGGGCCGGTGTTTCTGGGCTGGGTGGCTATGCACTCTCCGGAAACCGAAAGAAGATCTTGTATCCTTTCCGATGATTCCCTGAGGCCTAGTGGCTGAGAGACAGCTCAGGGACACCCCGCCAGGCTAGGGCTGGCTTTTGGGGACAGGGCAGAGCGCAGCATGGGAAAGACAAAAATGGGAGCGGGGGGGGGGGGGTGAAGGGGGACCTGGGGTAGCCTGGTGGGAGGGGAATGCCAGGTGCAGGGGCTGGAGGGAAACAAAGCAGGCCTGAGGGAGTATCGGAGGTGAGACTGGATGAACTGAGAGTGGGGATGGGGGGGGGGGGGCGGACGACTTGAGCGGAAAGGGGTGAAGGCCAGCCTCGGAGGTACAAGGAAGCCCGAGGCACTGGCGAATTCAGCTGCGGATGGCGCCTTAACCAGGACTCCTGCAGCAAGCTCACCGTGCCTTTCCGGTGCTCGCTGGAGGCGGAGATGGCCCGCATAACCATGGACGACGAAGATGAGTGTATCCCCCAGCAGGCGGTTCAAAGGGAGATCAAGATCAAGGGCCCCGTGCTGTCTGTGTGAGTTGTAGAAGGAGCCAATATGGGGGTGGGGGACAAGAGCCGATCTTAGCAAGAGAAGGGCTGTGGCATGCAAACACGGAGTGTCCGGTCTCTGGCGGGGAGGGGGTTGGGGGAGGAAGAGGGAGGGGGTGATGTGCTGAGTATAAGAGAGTCATCACCTTTAACTTGATTTTTATCCCTCACTTTTAGCAAGTGGATTGCCGACGACTTCGATCAGCTCCGTGTTTCCGTCGGCGCCTTCCTGGAAAAGCTGTCGGTGGTGATGCGCAACATCCAGTGCATTTGGCCTTTGATTCCGAAGAAAGTCAACAGGGAGGGGAGAGCTGGGATGGAACCCGGTGACCCTAACTAGGCACTTCCCAGGGGATTGGTTCCCGGAGTAGCGCTACCCTCTGATCTGTTCTTTGCTCATATTGGATCTGGCTCTCTATGCCCGCTTGTTCTGTATCCCCGTTGTTTGAGAAAATGGGTGATTAAATGTTTGCTACCGCAGAAAACAAAAGTGAGCTAGTGTTCGGTGTCTTCCTTTTCAGCTCCCGTTCCTGCTCATTGTGTTGCCTCTGCCCTCATGTAGGGGAGGTGGGAGATTCTGGGGTTCAGATACTACCGTGTTTCCCCGAAAATAAGACCTAGCGCATGGAAAGATAAGACATCCCCTGAAAATAAGACCTAGCGCAACTTTGGGAGAAAAAATTAATATAAGGCACTGTCTTATTTTTGGGGAAACAGGGTAGTTCAGATACTAATGGAAGCAGTGGACGGAAACAAAAATCAGTTGTGTCCTGCCATTTCAGCACTAAGTAGTGTCAACGCTTTGGAATATGCTTTGTAGTTTTATACTTGCATTTATACATCAAATGAATAGTGATCATATAAATGTGTAAGATTATTAATTAGGAGTATGTTTTTGCAAGTTTGCCATTAATGTCTCCTGAAAATACTTCATTGAACATATGAGCATTACCTTTTTCTTTCTTAATCCTCACCTGAGGATATTTATTCCATTGATTTCTAGAGAGAGTGTGGAAGGGAGGGAGGAGGTTGAAAGACACAGAAGCATTGATGTGAGAGAGACACACCTCGACTGGTTGCCTCCCACACACACCCCTACTGGGACTGGGGAGCCTGCAACCAAGGTACTTGCCCTTGACCAGGAATCAAACCGAAGACCCTTCCGTCCATGGGCAGAGACAAACCAGCTAGGGCTTACCTTTTTTTAAAATTTGTTTTCCGCCGAAACTGGTTTGGCTCAGTGGATAGAGCATTGGTCTGCAGACTGAAGGGTCCCAGGTTCGATTCCGGTCAAGGGCATGTACATTGGTTGCGGGCATATCCCCGGTAGGGGGTGTGCAAGAGGCAACTGGTCGATGTTTCTCTCTCATCGACGTTTCTAGCTCTCTGTCTCTCTCCCTTCCTCTCTGTAAAAAAATCAATAAAATATATTTTAAAAATAAAATAAAAAAATAAAATTTGATTTCCCCAGGAGACACTTTAAGTGAGGTAGTCTGGGGATAGGGCATAGCCTTGTAAAAATCAGCAAACTTCTATTGGGGCAGCGGGGTTGGGGGGGGGGGGTGTAACAGGCAGGGAAGACAGGAAAACAGGGAAGCAGAAATACAGAGGGGTTGACTTTTCACTTGGCCAGGAGAGGGAGTGGAATGTTCCCCCAGCCCTCAGCGGGCAGGGGAGAGGGCCTCTCCATCAGGGCATAGGAGTGGGGATGGACCCCAGCATTGAAGGGGCGAACCTAAGGAGGCTGGGGTGGGTCCCAGGGGCTAGAGGTCAGACCCCTTGGACCTGGGGGTGGACTCCAGCAAACGGATGAGCATGGACCCCAGATGGTGGGTGGACCATGGGTGCTGGAGGGGGGCAGCTGGAGAGGGCTCATGGGCTCTGAGGGTGCAGGCCCGCTGGGTGGAATCAGGGACAGAGGCAGGACTCCTGCCAGGAGTGGAGACAAAGACTCAGGTATCTGTGCCACCTTGGGGGCCAACTATTCAACAGTGGGGGTGGCAGCCGTTTCACCCCAGAAGGCAATACAGTGGGTGGCTTCTCCAGTACCAAGTGAAACTACAGGAAGAGCTGCTTGATTTCCTGGTTCCAGTGAGTGCAAACATGGCCCTTGGCCTTGTCACTGGTCTCTGGGCCGTCAGCAGGTGCTGCCAGCGTATGTCTGGAGGATCGAGCCACTGCTGGTGGGCGGACAGGAAGTGAAGGTTTCCATGATGCCCTCAGCCAGTGGTTGGCAAACTCATTAGTCAACAGCGACTAATATCAACAGTACTTCTGCGCATGGGCCATGAAGTTTCAGTCGGTACATGTGCGCCTGCACGTGGTATCTTGTGGAAGAGTCACACTCAAGGAGCCAAAGAGCCGCATGTGGCTCGGAAGCCACAGTTTGCCGACCACTGCCCTCCGTGATCTCACGGGAGTAGATCTGGAAGGGTAGGCTCTGCTGGCCCGTCTCTGTGTTCTTTTATTATTATTTTTTTATCGGTCACTCCCCACAGCCTGTTGCCTGCCCTCCCAGACACGCACACCCGCACCGCTACAGGAGTCGGGAGATTTCGACCCAGCAGCCCGCCTCGCCCCCAACACACACACACACACACACACACACACACACACACACCAGCGCCGGTGCCCTGTATTTTCTCCCCTCTCGCTCCCACCTAACCCAACGGCCAAATCGGGCTCAAGTCTGAAACCAGGCAGAACATCACGGTAAGGAACTGAGTGTGAAAGAGACCTCAAAATGGGTAAGGGGACTTTGCTCTCCGCTTCCTCTTCTGAGCCCATAGCCCGGTTCCCCCAAGTTCCTCCCCATCTCCCTCAGCCCCCCCCCCCCCCCGCACCTGCCAGACACTCCGGTGCCCCCCACCCCCAGGCTGTCCCCTGAGCTTTGGTCATCCCTGAATCCTGGGAGCCTTCGGTAGCGGAGCCAGCATGCGGAAAATGTTCCTGTCTCTGTGAGGCAGGACAGTAAGAAGCTAGGGAATTTCCTGGGGCAGTGAAATGGGGAAACCAAGAGAAGATAAACAAGGCCCAACCATTTGAACCACTTACAGCCAGCTCCTCAATCACAAGACCTTGTCTTTCCTAATTAAGGACACTTGAGAGCAAATGGTTTACACCTCTCCTTCCTAACCAGAGAATACAGAGTTTAATTCACCTTTGGGATGGTGGGGGGTGAAGGACAGAGACCCCATTAATACCATTTGCCAGCCAAGCTCAAGGGTGGATGAAGTCGGGGGGTGGGGGGGACATCAAAAATCTAATTGGAGCTAGATAGATCCAAGACAAAAGTGAAACTAAAACAGACCAAAGAAGAATCCCTAACTCCCCTATACACTAATGTTGATGCATCAGCATATTAACAGTGCACCTGGAAAGCTGATGAATATTCTACTAAACCTCTTCCCTAAGATTCTCACCTGCAGCAAAACACATACAAACTCTCGAGACAAAGACCGAGACAGTTCCGGACAGGGAGGAGCCAGTGCAAAGGCCCTGAGGCAGGAGTGAGCCTTCTCGGGCATGAACTTTTTTTAAAAAAAATATGTGTATTGATTTCAGAGAGGAAGGGAGAGAGAGATAGAAACATCAGTGATAAGAGAACTACCCATCAGCCACCTCCTGAGCCCGCAACCCGGGCATGTGCCCCCAACTGGAATCGAACCCAGGACCCTTCAGTCCACAGGCCAATGCTCTATCCACTAAGCCAGTGGTCGGCAAACTCATTAGTCAACAGAGCCAAATATCAACAGTACAACCATTGAAATTTCTTTTGAGAGCCACATTTTTTAAACTTAAACTTCTTCTAACGCCACTTCTTCAAAATAGATTCGCCCAGGCCGTGGTATTTTGTGGAAGAGCCACACTCAAGGGGCCAAAGAGCCGCATGGGGCTTGCGAGCTGCATATACTCCTAAACTCTAAGGGTCCCCAGGAGACTTGTTACCAGGGGAGCAGGGGGCAGTGGCAACTCGACCAGGACTCACCCCCTGATCCTGTCACCAAACCCCCCTTTTCTCTGACTTCCCGGTGAGTTCAAAGCAGCCACACAACTTTGCTCACTTCTTTCCTATAATGTTTCTAGAGAGCCAAACCATTGCACTGCCCAAGCTCTCCCCTGTTGCTTCTTCTCCCCTAAGTCCTTCCTTTGTCTCACTGTGCCCAACTTCTATCAAAATCACCTGGACTCGTATAGGGAAATCTTTCCTACACGAAGTTGAGAATCCACACACTACAGGCTGGCCTGAGGCAGACCCGCTCCAGGCCAGTCTGTTCCTGTCTGGTGATACTTCTGCTTGGTCATTTTGCAGCCCGGATGGTCAGTCTTCACAAACGTCACCTCCACTTTAAGCTTCTCTGGCACCAGCTGGGCAGGGGGGGGTTTCCTTAACCTCCTTGGCTGCTTGCCAGCCCAGGCTGGTCTGATGCTTTCTCTTCTGGATGTGTGTGTGTGAGCTAGCTCCCTCGTTCTTGTAAGCCAGTGTTTCCCAAACTTTTGACATATGTGTACCCCTTCTATAATTTTTGTAACGCTGAGTCCCCCTCGTACTCATGAGAACGTAGAATTAGGCGCAGCTAAGCACGGTGCAGTGCATATCCCCACCAAACTCCGGAGCAATGCGTACCCCCACCAAACTCTTCCCGTACCCCTGTGGGTATGCGTACCACACTTTGGGAAACACTGTTGTAGGGAATCAGGCACAGCTTGCACTCCTAGGAGCCCAGGTCCAGAATCATTTACTGCCTTGGCACCACGGGTGGACTGCGAAGCTGCTGGCAGTGTCCACACTTAGGTCAGATCACATAAATCCTCTGTTCCAAACCTGCTCTGGGCTCCCCTCTCACGCACAGACACAGCCAAAGCCTTTACAGCAAGCATGTCAAACTCACAGGCTAACACGGGCCACAGAACCAAGGTTGAAGTGTATGCGGGCCACAAAACAACAAAAGCTTCCGTTTTCATAGAAACGTAGGTTTATTTCGATAGAGACACACTGAATACTAAGGGCTGAAATGAGTCATCGTTCACATAAAATAATAGAACATTTTAATAACAATTTTTTCTTGAACATTCACTTACTAGACACTGAATAATCGCACAAATCAACAAGCGTCACGCAAATAAACCTATTTTTCTTGTTGTCTGAAAGCAAAATATTTCCTGTTGCTCACACCAAACAAGTCACTCCAAGACTAATGATGTGGCATCGGCTGCTAAAATATTCGCTGCTGGTATGAGTGGAGAGAAATGGTGCGCCTGCGTGTAAGGCGAGTAAGGGAAATTAATGCACCATGATTATAGTCATCAGTCATTAGTGAACGTTATAGTTCGTTATTAATAACTAGAGGTCAGATGCACGAATTTGTGCATGGGTGAGGTCTGGCTGGCCTGTCCCCATGGGGCTGATCATATTGGGCCGGCCCGGGGGAGGGGCTGTGGGCGGTTGGTGGGCCAGCCCCAGCCTCTGGTCAAACTCCTGGTCTAACTCCCAGTCGAGGGGACAATTTACATATTAGCCTTTTATTACATAGGATATTGTAAAAATTAAGTTATTAAATTTTTCTTAAAACATTTCTTACATACCTTTATATTGGCTGGGCTGCAAAAATATTCATTGTGGGCTGCATTGGGCCGGCAGGGTCGTGAGTTTGACATGCCTGCTTTCCAGTGACCTATAAAGCCCTCTGTGATCCTGCTTGTGCCCTCTCTGGCCTCCTCGCCTCCCCTCTCCACCTTGCTCCCTCTGGCCCAGCCACATTGGCCTCTTCCCCCTTCTGAGACACACTCGGCCCACTGCTGCCTCAGGGCCTTTGCACGTGCCTTTTCCTGTCTGGAACTCTCTTTCCCCCAGGGATCCACCTGCCTTACTGTTTGACCTCCTTCAGGTAATTCCCGGATGTCACCCACTCAGAGAGGCTTTTTGGCCCTTCATTAAAGTTGCATTTCACTCTCCCACCCTCTGCCTTACTTATTACCCCCTGCAATATCCCCAGCTCCAATAGCAATGCCTGGCAGAGAGTAGCCCAAGACACTTGCTCTTTAATTAGACCTCCGTCTCTCTCAGCCAAGTCTCATCAAAAGCTATTTTCCTGGCCTAGAACATTCCCGGCCTGCCCCTGCTCCTCTCTCTCTCTCTCTCTCTCTCTCTCTCTCTCTCTCTCTCTCTCTCAATTCATCACCTGAGGATATTTTTCCATTGATTTTTATAGAGAGTGGAAGGGAGAGGGAGAGACATGAAAGAAAGAGAAACATTGTTGTGAGAGAGACACATCCATTGGTCACCTCCCGCATGTACCCCGACCAGGGCCAGGAGCCTGCAACTTGAGGCACATGCCCTTGACTGGAATCGAACCCGGGACCGTTCAGTCGGCAGGCTGATGCTCTATCCCAGCGTTTTTCAACCGCTGTTCCGCGGCACGAGATGTTGCCTGGTGTGCCGTAGGTGCAGACAAGACAAGAATTTTATAATTTTTCACTATTTTGTTTACTTAATATTTCATAATAAAGTAATTATAAAATACTTTGTGTTTATTTGATTCCTATTCTAGAGAATTACTTTATATATAGTCAATATAGGCACAGAGTTAAATTTTTTAACATTTTCTAATGGTGGTGTGCCTCGTGATTTTTTTCATGAAACAAGTGTGCCTTTGCCCAAAAAAGGTTGAAAAACACTGCTCTATCCACTGAGCCAAACTGGCTAGGGTCCCTCTTTTGTGTTAATAAATGGGGGAGGGGAGAAGAGGTTGGCAAGTTCCCCATGATGGACATACAACAGGGACAGGAAGGAGTGGCCAGATTTTAAGGAGTTTGGGTGCATTTGAGCCACTGGGGGTGTGGGGATTGAGCACCGTGATGACCTAGTCTGCCTCTGTCTTACCAGGTTTCTCCTCTGTTTGAACTTAACCTGAGGGAGGCCAGGGCAGAGGCCACTGATAGGCTGGCCACATCCAGGAAGATACTTACAGATAGAGACAGAGAGGTGGACACATACACTGAACCAGATTATTATCATCTCTGAACGCATAATAATCTGGCCACTCAATGTATAGCCTATATAATATGCAAATTCTCCCCTTGACCAGGAGTTCGATCAGCAGGCAGGCCAGCCAACCACCCATGTCCCCTCCCCCTGGCCAGGCTGGCCAGACCCCACCATGCACTAATTCATGCACTGGGCCTCTAATATAAATATACACTACATACACTGGGTGGCCAGCTTAATACGTGTTCAGAGATCATAATCATCTGGGCCACTCAGTGTAGGTGGTCGGGGGTATACATAGCCATGAGGGCAGATGCTGTTAGAACACCTGGGCACAAGGTCAAGAGTCTGGTGGTATCGTTGCTACTGGGGTATGGATCTTGGTCCTGTCACCCCCTTGCCCACCTACAGTGCCCAAAAAAGGCACTAATGAAGGGAACTCAGGTGTGCCGGGAACACATTGCCTGGCCTGGGTGACCTCACCCGTGCAACCCAATCCTGGGCTCAGCCCTGAGCCCCAGCCTTGAGGCCCACCCCCCTCAATGAAAGATGGCCCAGGACCGGGAAGTCCCCTCCTCACGTGTTCTGCCACCCTTAGCTGTTGTTGGACATGAAACTGAAGATCTCCTCCAGCTTCTGGCACAGCTTAGGTGAAAGCAGACAAATTCTTTGAAAGACACAAACTAGCCCTAGCCGGTTTGACTCATCGGGCTGCGGGCTCGATACCCAGTGTGGGGTGTGTAGGAGGCAGCCGATCGGTGATTCTCTCTCATCATTGATGTTTCTCTCTCTCTCACTCCCCCTTCCTCTCTGAAATCAATAAAAATATATTTTTTTAAAAAGGACACAAGCTCCTAAAACTAAGACCAGAAGAAAGAAGACTATCTGAGCAACCGTATAACAAATAAGGAAAAGGGACTCAGATTTTTTTCTTTTTAAAAAAATGTTTTTATTGATTTTTAAAGAGAGGAAGGGAGAGGGATAGAGAGGCAGAAGCATAGATGAGAGAGAGGAACCTCATCGATTGGCTACCTTCTGCATGACCTCCTGCTCCTCAGCTCACCCTGACCCATCCCAGGTATTTGTCCTGACCACCAGGAAGCAAACTAACAGCATCCTGGTTCCTGGATCAATGCTCAACTGCTGAGCCACACCGTCTAGCCAGATCCATAATTTAAAACCTCCCCATAAATAAAACTCTAGGCCAGGTACTATATTACTATTTCTACCAAAATATTTAAGGAAGAAATTGTGCTATTCTCACACATACCGTGTTTTCCCGAAAATAAAACATCCTCCGAAAATAAGACCTACTTACAGGTTTCTTTCTGAGTGAAATATAAGGCATCCCCCCAAAAAATAAGGCTCTCCCTTAGGCTCTGTCTCAGAATGAAAATTAATTTACCGTAAACTGGTCTCTAGGGCCGCCCTGACTGGCAACCAGTGATGTTACGCAGGAATGACGGCCTATCTCCAGACTCTTGATATTGCAATAAACAAGCCATTCAAAGACAATTTGCACATGGAAATTAATGAGTACATTGAAAATAGAATGGAGAGAAATCAGCGTGGAAACTTTGTGAAACCTAAACTGCAAGAAGTTGTGACTTGGGTGAAGAATTCATGGGAGAAAATCACTGACAGTTGCATTGCAAATGCACTGGGAGCAGGCTGCCTTGACAAGAAGTACTCATTTAAAGACAGTGCTATTGCTAAACATGAGAGATTTGGCCCACAGATTCTGAAAGAAATGGAGTCACAGGAAATTCAGGAATTGGATTGTTATGATGATGTTCCAGAAGATGATGACATGATTGTCATTGAATAAATCAGTAAATTCTTGATACTGTAGGATTCACAGTTTGTCTGGTTTGTGTTGACAACTACCGTACTACCGTACCGTATACGGGTAATAAATTTCCTTTATTTTCATTTAACAATAAATGTGTACCATATTCTTCTTCATGGAAAAATAAGACATCCCCTGAAAAAAAGACCTAGCGCATCTTTGGGAGCAAATATTAATATAAGACACTGTCTTATTTTTGGGGAAACAGGGTATTTTTTTAAAAAATAGAAGAATGGAACAATATTACCGTGAAACAAAACCAGACAAAAACATAAGCAAGAAGACAACTGCAGCCTCAAGCCCACAATCCAGGCAAGTGCCCTGATTGGCAATTGAACTGTGACTTCTTGGTTCATAGGTCGATGCTCAATCACTGAGCCATGCTGGCTGAGCAATCTTTCTACTTATTAAAAAATTGCTGTAAAACAGCATGCACTGGTATATCAACAGCAGCCTCACACATCTCATGTTTATTGTTTCTGGACTGTATCATTTCCTCGTGTGCTTGATTTAATCTCATGTTGTCTTATAAATTTATTGTAGCCTAAATGTACAGTGTTTATAAAGTCTACAGTTGTATACAGTAATGTCTGAGGCTTTCCCATTCACTCACCACTCACCAAAGAGCAACTTCCTGTCCTGCAAGCTCTATTCATGTAAATGCCCTCTATGCATGTATACCACTTTTTATCTTTTTTAAAAAACTAATTTTAGAGAGGAAGGGACAGGAGGAGAGAGAGATAAAAACATCAATGAGGAGAGAGAATCATGGACCGGCTGCCTCCTGCATACCCCCGACAGGGGATGAGCCAGCAATGGGGTCCAGATCAGGAATCAAATCATGACCTCCTGGTTTCTAGGTCACCACTCAGCTGCTGAGACATGCAGGGCTCGGCAAACCACTTTTATCCTTTACTAGAGGCCGGGTGTATGAAATTCGTGCAAGAGCAAGCCTTCCTTCCTCAGGCTGATGGCACCAGCTTCCCTCTGACATCCGAGACCCAGGCTTCCCTTGGGCCACCAACAAGCACCCTAGACCTGGGCTTCCCATACAGCCCTGGCTTCGTCTGGAAGGTCATCAGGTCTAATTAGCATATTATGCTTTTATTATTATAGGTTATTAGAGGTACTGTATTTTTACTGCATCTTTTCCGTGTTCGCATACACAAATACTTATTACCATGCTGTTACAATTGCCTACAATATTCAGTACAATAAATGCTGTACAAGTTTGTGTCCTACGAGCAAAAGATTATCCCAGTGGTCGGCAAACTCATTAGTCAACAGAGCCAAGTATCAACAGTACAACGATTGAAATTTCTTTGGAGAGCCACATGTTTTAAACTTAAACTTCTTCTAACGCCACTGCTTCAAAATAGACTCGCCCAGGCCATGGTATGTTGTGGAAGAGCCACATTCAAGGGGCCAAAGAGCTGCATGTGGCTCGAGAGCTGCAGTTTGCCGACCACGGCTCTAACCATATCATTGGTCTTTCTGGCATGGTCAGCTGCCATCCTAAATCTATCTTAGGGGCCCACCGTGAGTCACCTCATTTAGCAGACATTTAGATGTGATCCAAGAGGCCAACCATGAACAAAAAGGCACTGCTATTATTTGGGGACATCCAAGGATTGAGAGACTACCTACTGGGACCAGGGACAAAGGCCAATCAAATGTGTGTTTTTTTATTATTAATATATTTTATTGATTTTTTACAGAGAGGAAGGAAGAGAAATAGAGAGCTAGAAACGTCCATGAGAGAGAAACATTGACCAGCCGCCTCTTGCACACCCCCTACCGGGGATGTGCCCGCAACCAATGTACATGCCCTTGATCGGAATCGAACCTGGGACCTTTCAGTCCGCAGACCGACTGACGCTCTACCACTGAGCCAAACCGGTTTCAGCCAATCAAATGCTTTGTTATGAAACACATACATACCCAGGTTGTTTCTTCCCAGTGGTGCTGGTAGACTTGGAGGGAGAAAGACACCAAATCCTTTGCGTCCAGCACTCTAAGAGATGGCTGAAGGCTGAAGGGAGTTCCTCCGACAGAAGGGAAATAAACCAGGAAGAGGCAATGCCCAAACACAGGTGGGAAAATAGCAGCTCAAATGTTAATAAATGGAGCACGTTCGAGAGAGAATATTCCAAGAGGAAGCAGAAACATCACACACATAAACACTTTCCTGCTGTAAAGGAAAGGAGAGAACTAGTGTCGTAGCTGTGAGAAAGATCAGAAACTGGGCAGATCCGTGTCACATGACCAATGCCAGCTGCAGGGGGGGGGGGGCTAGGAAAGTGAATATTAACTTTTGCATGTGGAGATGGACAAGAGAAAGAGAGAGAGATGCTGCATTAGGCTTTGGGGTCTGCTACAGTGAATTTAGTTCTTGATTTTCAGCTTTCTGGCCCAGATACCATGAAATCTGGATGTCCTGTGCTTTTGCGTTATTATAAATAGCCTTTTAGCAGAGCTGTTTATATAGGTTTCTATTTTTATACTTGAAAGAACTTGAGGAGGAGAGAGAGAGAGAGAGAGAGAGAGAGAGAGAGAGAGAGAGAGAGAGAGAGAGAGGAAGAAACAGAAAGAAAGAAGCACCGCTAGGTGGCTCTCAAGATAGTGCTATCTTGCCCAGCTGGTATGGCTCAGTGGTTGAGAGTCATGGAGGTCACAGTTCAATTCCCCATCAGGGCTCATGCTTGGGTTGCAAACTTAATCTCCAATTGGGGAAATACAGGAGACAGCCTATCAATGATTCTTTCTCATCATTGATGTTTCTCTCCCTCTCTCTCTCTCTCTCTCTCTCTCTCTCTCTCTCTCTCTCTCTCTCTCTCTCTCTCCCGCCCTTCCTCTCCGAAATCAATAAAAACATATTTTAAAATATATTTTATTGATTTTTTTACAGAGGAAGGAAGGGGGATAGAGAGCCAGAAATATCAATGAGAGAGAAATATCCATCAGCTGCCTCCTGCATACTCCCTACTGGGCATGTGCTCGCAACCAAGATACATGCCCTTGGCCGGAATCGAACCCAGGACCCTTGAGTCTGCTGGCTGACACTCTATCCACTGAGCCAAACCGGTTAGGGCAAAAACATATTTTTTAAAAAAGGCAGTCCTATCTCAATGCAGCAGAAGAGGCGGAAGTCGTGCCTGAAAGTACCAATGGGAAGCAAGGTTGAATGCCAACCTCACCTCCTCGCCTGAAGGACATGAGCAGCTTCTTTCCCCAGTGTCCTTCAGGAGACAGCTGGGTTTCAGTCAAAGCCAGAGGTGGGATGAGGGCTGAGAAAAGATACTGAGGAGCTTCTTGATGATGGAAAGGGATGAGACTAAACAAACTTACTGCTTCAGCCCAAGGTGCAGAAAGGAAAACCAATAGACAGATCAATATCATGAAAACCTTCAGTCACAGATGATGGGAACATTTAGCAGACTTGTGGTAGAAGAAACTCAAGCCTTAGATGAGGTATTATTTTTTTTTCTTAAATATTTTTTTATTGATTTCAGAGAGGAAGGGAGAGTGAGAGAGAGAGAAACATCAATGATGAGAGAGAGTCATTGATTGGCTGCCTCTGGCACGCCCCCACTGGGGATGGAGCCCACAACCCAGGCATGTGCCCTTGACTGGAATCAAACCTGGGACCCTTCAGTCTGCAGACTGACACTCTATTCCCTGAGCCAAACCAGCTAGGGCTCAGATGAGATATTCTTAATAGCTCCTTCTCGCCCTAGTAGGTCTATAATTCTAAGTCTAGTTCTTAAGAGTCAATTTAACTTCCGTCTTATCAAATCAGTAGAATGATTGTCATCCATGGTTAAAGGAATTTGGCTTGTGGTGAAATGGGGAGGGCTGGGCAAAAGTCTAGCATGTGTTCACCAAGAGACCCAGTGTGGGCATGATGCCCGGGGTCTGGTCCTCAGCTGGGCCAGTTCAGAAGTCCAGCTGCCTCACAGCTGCCACAGCCCAAACAACTTTCCTCAGACTGAGCAACTGAGCAACAAGTTCATGGGCAGTGATAGCAAATCTTAACAGCCATGATAACAGTAACTGTCAGATACACCTGCTGGTCAACCAACTGTGGTAGAAATGTTAGAAGGACTTGGGGGGAGGGGGGCTTTTGGAATGACTCCATGGCCTGTTTCCAGAGGGTGGCCCTTCTTTGAGCTTTCTGCTCACCTCCTAACCCAGAATCGAAATCACCACTCGTCTGATGTTTCTATCTCCCTCTCCTTTCCTCTCTGAAATAAAAATCAATAACAATAAATCACTGCTTGTCTGAAATATTGAATTCACCTGGGATGTGGGCCCCACTTCACCTGCTGCGCTCAACCTCGCATCTAAGGCCTCATTCCCTGAGGGTCCCAGAGCTTCCGCCTTTGTTTGGCTCCCTCTTGCATCATCCTTCCCCAAAGGGAAGGTCGTCTCCCTGGGCAGGGGGGCTGGGGGAGATGAGGTAGATTCTAATTCTTCTGCCTTCCCTTGAAAGCCCCTATTTAACACCCGGAATGGGCTGCTTACAGAACACCAGAGTGGCCAAAAGGCAGAAACACGTGAAGCCCCAACCCCAGCACCTGGAGAGGTGAGTCCTAGGATGTAGAGGAGGAACAAAGCATGCCCTATGGGAGAGCCTGTGCTGTTGACAGAGAGAGACCGAGCTGTGTGTTTTTGACTTTGTACCTGTGTATCTGTCTGTAAATAGGTCGCCCTGAAGAGCTGGAAAAATCAAGGCAAACCTGTCATGTCTGTGAGGAAGGTGTGGCAGCCATAGGGTGACCAGTGTCTAGAATAACTGGGGCGCCAACTGACTGCCCACCCTGTTTTCTGACACCTCCTACTGCGCAGGCAGCTGTAATCTCTTCCGTTAGTGCGGGAGGGACCTGCAGCCAGAGAATGGGGTGTTTTGACATGCAAATCTCTGTGATACACCACATTAATAGGACGAGAGATTTAAACAAATCCTATGGTCATCTCCATAGACGCAGCAAAAGCATTTGACAAAATACATCCTTTCATGTTAAAAAGCCTCAACAAAATGGGGATAGAGAGAACTTACCTCAATACAATAAAGACAAATCACACAGCTAACATCATACTCGACAGAGGGAGGTTGAAAGCTTTTCCTCTAAACTCAGGAACAAGATGAGGCTGGTCAGAATACATATTCAATCCTGAAAATATTAAATTCCTTGAGAATTGGGTTTGGGCCCAGCAACTGCTTTATCCTGGTGAACGTATCCTCTGTGCTTGAAAAAGAGTGCGTGATTTGCCAAAACCGGTTTGGCTCACTGGGTAGAGCGTCAGTCTGCGGACCGAAAGGTCGCAGGTTCGATTCCGGTCAAGGGCATGTACATTGGTTGCAGGCACATCCCCGGTAGGGGGTGTGCAAGAGGCAGCTGGTCGATGATTCTCTCTCATCGATGTTTCTAACTCTCTATCCCTCTCTCTTCCTCTCTGTAAAAAAATCAATAAAATATATTTAAAAAAGAGTGTGTGATTTACACAGATCTAAAATTCAGCTTTCAGGTTCATCGTTCTAAGCACAGCAAGTCAATGGAGGTAGTTGATAGTATTATTCAGATCGTCCGTGTCAGGGGCCAACAAACTTTTCAGGTAAAAAACCAGAGTAAAAATCTTAGGTTTTTAAGCCACATAGAGTTGCTACTAATATTGCTCTTTCTTGCTCCTTCTTCCCCCATTTTTTGCCTCCCCGTCCTGTTCCTTCCCCTCTCCCATTCTTCCACCTCCCCCACCATCTTCACTATCCATTAAAAGTGAAAAAACAGCCGAAACCGGTTTGGCTCAGTGGTGGAGCGTTGGTCTGCGGACTGAAGGGTCCCAGGTTCGATTCCAGTCAAGGGTATGTACCTTGGTTGCGGGCACATCCCCGGTAGGGGGTGTGCAAGAGGCAGCTGGTCGATGTTTCTCTCTCATCGACGTTTCTAGCTCTCTATCTCTCTCCCTTTCTCTCTGTAAAAAATCAATAAAATATATTTTTTTTTAAAGTGAAAAAACATCCTTAGCTCCTGGGCTATTCAAAAACAGGCCATGAGCTGCATTTAGCTAGGGGGCTATCGTTTGCCAATCCCTGTTCTCTGTCTCAATAGATTGTGTTGTCTCCTCTCACTTACTGTGATTTTTTTAAAAATATATTTTATTGATTTTACACAGAGAGGAATTGAGAGGGACAGAGAGTTAGAAACGTCGATGAGAGAGAAACATCGATCAGCTGCCTCTTGCACATCCCCCACCGGGGATGTGCCCGCAACCAAGGTACATGCCCTTGACCGGAATCGAACCCGGGACCTTTCAGTCCGCAGGCCGACACTCTATCCACTGAGCCAACCCAGTCCCGGCCTTACTGTGATTTTCAACCTGTTCCTTTCACCTATCAATTCTTTTTTTAAAATACTTTTTTCTTTTTTTTTCTTTTTTTTTTTTTTTTTTTACTGATTTCAGAGAAGGGAGAGGGAGAGAGAGATAGAACCATGATCGGGTGCCTCCTGCACACCCCACACTGGGGACTGAGCCCGCATCCTGGACATGTGCCCTGAGCGGGAATCGAACCGTGACCTGTTTCATAGGTCAACGCTCAACCACTGAACCACATTGGCCAGGCAATCCTATCAATTCTTGCTTCATGTATGTTGAAGTTATGTTATTGGGCAAATATACATTTATGATTGTTTTATCTTCCAGATGGATTACTTGCTATTTTCACTATTTGGAATGTATTCCTTTATCTTTGGTAGTACAGTTTTCCTTGAAGACTGATTTATCTAATATGGATGTAACGACATCAGCCTTCTTTGCTTACTGTTTACTTTTGTATGTCGTTTTCCATCCTCTTACTTTCAATTAGTGTCTGTATATTTTAATTGACTCATGTAGGCAGCCTGTAGTGCAGCCTTTTAAAAATCTTTCTAATAATGTCTGCTTTTAAATTGGATTATTGGGCAAATTTACATTTAATATACACTGAGTGACCAGATTATTGTGATCTCTGAAAGCATAATAATCTGGCCACTCAGTGTATATCCTATATAATAAAAGGCTAATATGTAAATTGTCCCCTCGACCAGGAGTTCGACCAGCAGGCAGGCCGGCCAACCGCTCATGTCCCCTCCTCCTGGCCAGGCTGGCCAGACCCCACTCATGCACGAATTCATGCACCGGGCCTGTAAAAAAAAAATAACATACACACACACACACACACACACACACACACACACACACACTGTGGCCAAATTATTATGCTCTCAGAGATCATAATAATCTGGCCACTCAGTGTATTACTGATATGGTTGGATTTAAATCTACCATTTTGCTGTTCATTTTTTGTTCTTCCTTTCTTTTTGCTCAACTTGGTTTCAGTAAAATGTACATATGGAAAAGCACACACATTTTTGCTAATACTCACCGGTGGGTATTTTCCTATTGATTTTTATAGAGTGGAAGGGAGGGGGAGAGACATAGAGACATAGAGAGAAACATCGATTGGTTACCTCCCAAACGCACCCCAACCTGAGCCAAGCTTGCAACCGAGATATGTGCCCTTGACCAGAATCTAACGGAGACCCTTCAGTTCACAGGCTGACAATCTATCCAATGAGTCAAGCTGGCCAGGGCAAGTGCACACATCTTAAGTATACAATGTTATGAGTTATGACAGTGGCATATACAACAAAAGTCATGATAGAAAACATTGCCATTACTCTCACAGTTCCCCTTGAGCTTCTTCACAGTAGATCCCCTCCTTTACATTCTGCCCCCAGACAATATAGATTAGATTCGCTTTTTCTGGAATTTCATTTGAACAGTATTTTACAGTATGTTCTCTTTTGAGTCTACCACCTTTAACTTAGCATAATTATTTTAGATCCATCTAAGTTGTTTGGTGTTTCAATAATCTCTCTTTATTGCTGAGTGCTATTCCATGCACAGATGTATGTAACCATTCACCTGTTGATGGACAGCCGGGTTGTTTCCAAATCAGGCTTATTATTAATAGAGTTGATACAAAGCTGAAACTGGTTTGGCTCAGTGGATGGAGCGTAGGCCTGCGAACTGAAGGGTCCCAGGTTTGGTTCCAGTCAAGGGCATGTACCTTGGTTGCAGGCACATGCCCAGTAGGGAGTGTGCAGGAGGCAGCTAATCGATGTTTCTCTCTCATCAATGTTTCTAACTATCCCTCTCCCTTCCTCTCTGTAAAAAATCAATAAAATATTTTTTTTTTAAATTTGTGCACAAGTCTTTGTGAAGACAAATGGTTTTAATTATCAGGTAACTAGCAGATGTGGCCTTGCGGGGTCATGCGGTTAAGTGGAAATTTAACTTTATAAGGAACTGAAGAAGTGCTTTTTTCCCCTTCAATATGATGATGCCAGCTTACATTCCCACCAGCAAACTAGGAGCTTTTTGTTTTGTCTGTATTCTCTTTTAGTCGCGCTTATATCTTCCAACTGTAGTCTTCTTTTTCAATGTGGATGTTTCTATTCTGGATTCTTTGCATTTCCACATACATTGTGGAATCAGTTTGTCAATTTCTGCAAAGTCAGGATTTTTATTAGGTTTGCTTCAAATGTCTAGAATGGTGTGGTGAGAACGTACAATTTAAGAATGCTGGGTCTTCCAATCCATGAACATGACCTATTTCTCCACTTGGTAGGTTTTCTTTCATTTTTCTTGTCCACTGTTTTCAGTCTTCGTTGTAAATAGTTTGCACATTAAAAAAATATGTTTTATTGATTTTTTTAAAGACACAGGAAGGGAGAGGGATAGAGAGATAGAAACATTAATGAGAGGGGAAATATCATCAGTCCGCTGCCTCCTACAGGCCCCTGCTGGGGATCTAACCCACAACCAGGCATGTGCCCTGACCGGGAATTGAACTGGTGGCCTCTTGGTTCCTGGGCTGATGCTCAACTGTTAAGCTATACCAGCTGGGTTATTTTGCACATTTTTAAGTACATCACTAATTTCATGTTTTGGAATACCATCATGAAGGAGAGTGATTTTAAATTTTTCACTTTTCTTTTTTTGTAGATAGGATTTTCTACATACACAAACATGTCATTTCTCAATAAAGATACTTCTCCTTCATTTTTCCAATTTGTATGACTTTTATTCTCTCTTTCATTCATAGCTCACTGCCTAGGATTTCCAGGACCAATGTTGAATAGAATTCTGTCTTTTACCATTCAGTAATAAAAGCGCTGCAATCCTTTTAGATTGTATAATTTTTAGAATTCTATATGTAGTGGGTATATATTTAGAGTTGTTATGTCTTCTTCACAAACTGACCCCTTTACCATTGGCAAATGTCCTCCATTCCACCATATTCCTTGTCCTGAAGGCTACTTGGCCTGCTATTAATACAGCCATTCAAACTTTCTTAGGTTATAGTTTGTATGGCATATCTTTATCCATCTTATTTTTATCATATCTCTGTCTTTATATTCTAAGCATATTGTTTTGTTTTTGCTTTTGTATACAATCTGACAATCTCTGCTTTTTAATTTCAGCATTTGGACCATTTATAATTAATGTAATTAGTTATATGATTGAGTTTAAACCTATCACCCTGTGTTGTTTTTTTAAATATTTCTCTCATGTGTTCTGTGTTCCTCTTTCCATCTTTTCATGAATCCTTTTAGATTGTATAATTTTTAGAATTCTACTTTATCTCTAATACGTGTTTAGACCTAGTGTTTCTACTATGTATTTTATAATAGACTACCTTCAAATCATTGAAAATCATTTCGCATATGTTGCATGAACATTGCAACATTATGGTTCCCATTACCCACTCATGTCCTTTATTCTATTGTTGTCATACATCTTATTTTCACAGAGGTTATAAATACCACACTATGTTATTAATATTTTTGCTTTAAACAATTTTCTATGACTTAAAGAAATATAAAAATGAGAAAAATTACTTCATACTTAACTACATATATTCTATTACCAGGACTCTTCATTCCTTCATGTAGGTCCAAGTTTCCTTTCTCTTGGAAAACTGCCTTTAACATTTCCTATAGTGCAGGATTCCTGCTGATAACGAATTATCTCTGCTTTTATATGCCTGGGGGGGGGGGGAAATATTTTTACTTTGCTTTTTATTGAGGTAAAATTGAATAACATGAAAGTAACCATTTTAAAGCAAACAATTTAGTGGCATTTAGTTCTTTCCCATGTAGAAGAATTTCTAAGGATTGAGACCAAGAGAGCAGCTAGAGAAATGAGACTTGGATAGGAGGGCAAGGAGCTGGCAGTCGGCTTGATGATCAGAGGAGAGAGGAAAAGGTGTATCACAGGGGCCTGGCAGGCTGCAGGACGGCTTTGGCTTGGACATTGAGTGATGTGATGTGAGCGGCACTGAAAGGTTCAGAAAAGGAGAAGGAGGGACCTGATTGATGTTTTATCACTGATCCTGGACTGGGGTTCCACTGGGTTGGTAGTGGTGAAATAAGGGGGCCATTCCAGGCATTACAAGGTCTAGGGTCATTTATCCAGGGAGAAGTTGCTGAAGGATTGACGTTGATACCATTTCCATGCTCCTGGCCATCACCCACCTTACCACTGTTCCCTTGAGCCTAACCTCATTCCTCTAATTCTGAGTCATTTTTAAAAAATATTTTTTATTGTTGCCTAAACGGGTTTGGCTCAATGGATAGAGCATCAGCTTGTGGACTGAAGGGTCCTGGGTTCGATTCTAGTCAAGGGCATGTACCTTGGTTGCGGGCACATCCCCAGTGGAGGGTGTGCAGGAGGCAGCTGATGAATGATTCTCTCTCATCGATGTTTCTAACTCTCTATCCCTCTCTCTTCCTTTCTATAAAAAATCAATAAAATATATTTTTTAAAAAGAAAAATATTATTTCAAAAAATATTTTTATTCTTTAAAGTATTACATATAGTAGTACATATATCTTTTTTTCCAATTTATGTATTTTATTTGTCTTTCATTCGTAGTTCATTTACCTTACCCCAGCCTCCCCTACCCCCTGTCGCATGCCCTCATCGCACACCCAACCCCGGTGTCTTGAGTCCATTGGTTGTGCTTATATGCATGCATACAAGTCCTTTGATTGATCTGTTTCCCTCCCTCCCCAACACTCCCCATAATTCTGAGTCTTATTCCTATAAGCTTGAAGCCTATCTTCTTTGTCTCTGGACCTTCCCTCCCCTATTCCCTTTTATAGGCTGGGACACCAAACTTAAACCCTCATCTGACTCTGAGTTTGGATTCTACAGGTGTAGGTTTCTGTACGTGGTTCCATGCAGCTGGAAAATGAGACCCTAGTGTCCCAGTTTCTTCTGGAAGGATTGACTGACACCGAGGAGCTGAGGCCCTTGCTCTTTGCCATCTTTCTGTTGGTCTACGTAGTGGCTATAGTTGGGAACCTGGGTATTGTCATCCTTATCGTAATGGACTCCCGGCTCCACACTCCCATGTACTTCTTCTTGGCCAACCTGTCACTGCTGGACACTGCCTACATCACCAACACGGTGCCTCAAGTGCTGGTGCATCTGCTGGCACCGGTGCGGGCCATGTCCTATCGTGCCTGCCTTACCCAGATATTCTTTCTCCACTTCCTGGCCCCCTGGGAGTGCTTCCTGCTCACAGCCATGTCCTATGACCGCTATGCAGCCATCTGCCAGCCACTGCACTACCTGGTCCTCATGGGCCAAAGAACCCGGATAGGACTGGCTTCCATCTCCTGCCTCCTTGCCTTGACCAATGCACTCACCCACACCATCCTTGCAGCTCTACTCAAGTTCTGCGGGCCTCGCCTCATCACCCACTTCTTCTGTGACCTGCCTCCACTGCTCAAACTCTCTTGCTCCAGCACGCAGGCGAATGAGCTCGCCCTGTTCTTCTTCAGTTTCCTGGTGGCTCTTGCACCCTGTGTCCTGGTTGTGATCTCCTACATACACGTGGTAGCTGCTGTTCTCAGGATGAACTCTGCCGAGGGCAGAAGGAAAGCCTTCTCCACCTGTGGCGCTCACATCACTGTGGTGTGTATTTTCTACATCACCTCGGTCCTCTGCTACATCCTTCCCAGCTCTGCGTACTCTGGTCTGCGAGACCGGGTGCTGTCGGTGCTGTATGTGGTCCTCACTCCCATGCTCAACCCCATCATCTACAGCATGCGAAACAAGGAGGTGAAGAGGGCTTTATTTGAGGTCCTTGGGAAGGACAGCGCCTCCTAGGCGGTAGGCACATCAAATCAAGGCCAGACTCCTTCTCTGCGGTGAGGCTGGCACATGCCTGATGCTTTGGGGGTGAGTCCAACAACCGAGGAGCTTGGAATTTCACGTAGATGATACATTTGGAGAATCGTGTTTTGTGTGGCAGGTTTTCCCCCATCCCAGCAACGCTCAAAATATCTCTGTGGCATATTTTTTTTAAATATATTTTATTGATTTTTTACAGAGTGGAAGAGAGAGGGATAGAGAGTTAGAAACATCGATGAGAGAGAAACATCGATCAGCTGCCTCCTGCACACCCCCTACTGGGGATGTGCCCACAACCAAGGTACATGCCCATGACTGGAATCGAACCTGCGGCTCTTGAGTCTGCAGGCCTATGCTCTATCCACTGAGCCAAACTGGTCAGGGCGATGTGGCATATTTTTTATTCTAAAACGTTATTTTCCACTGATAGAAGCAAAACATGGTCATTGGAGAAGTTGTGCAGTCACAGAAATGTATAAAAAGAAGAAAAAATATGCTCCCCAATCTTACCATCCAGAGAGAACCAATGTGAACTTTGATGGTTTCCTTCTGTTTTCTTTGTGAACTGCAAATGTATGAGCATGCATATTTAAAGCAGGAAAACACAATTGCAGTCAGAATGTATTGACAGCCTGGCCGGCATGGCTCAGTGGCTGAGCATTGACCTATGAACCAGGAGGTCACAGTTCGATTCCTGGTCAAGGCTTGATCCCCAGTGTGGGGTATGCAGGAGGCAGCCGATCAATGATTCTCTCTCATCACTTATGTTTCTCTCTCTTCCTCTCCCTCTCTGAAATCAATAAAAATATACTTTAAAAGAATGTACTTACAGTTATGGTATGTTTGGATACATTTCATTTTTTCAACTATAATATATGCTTATTATAAAATCATGCTTGACACAAAGGTGTGTTGTTAGGAGAAAAAGAAATTTTCATAGTCTGAGTCCTGTACTAACCACTATGAACAGTTTTATGTGTTTTCTTCTCCACTTTTTCTTAGGCTATACTAACCTGCATTTTAATAGAATATTTTTTACATAGATAGGGTCATACCACATCTAAATTGGCTCTCTGTAATTCTTTTTTTTTTTAATATATTTTATTGATTTTTTACAGAGAGGAAGGGAGAGAGGGATAGAGAGCTAGAAACATCGATGAGAGAGAATCATCAATCAGCTGCCTCTTGCACACCCCCTACTGAAGATGTGCCCGCAACCAGTGTACATGCCCTTGACCGGAATCGAACCTGGGACCTTTCAGTCCGCAGACTGACGCTCTACCACTGAGCCAAACCGGTTTGGGCTGTCTGTAATTCTTATTCCATGAATTCCATGTTCTTGTCATTTGTACAATTTTTCTTCTGGGCTGTTTGTCTTTTTCTGTATCGATTTTTAAAAGGTACTTTCATTTTAAAGACACTAATATTTTTTCTAAATTGTTTGTCTTTTTACTTTTTTTTTTTTTTTTTTTGTGATTCCTTCCAAAACAGGATTTCAGACCTTTCTGTAATTAGACATTGATTTTAATTTTTTTTTCTGGATTTTGTATCCTGCTTTGTTTACAATTTGCCTGATAAATAATTTTTCTAATTGATTCCCAATTTGATGCATTTCTGGTGTGTTCTGCTATAAATCCACTTATTTATTGATCAGACATTGATCATTTTTTTATGTTAAAAAGATCATAAATCATGATCAAGTGAGATTTATTCCTGAGATTAGTTCAATATCCACAAATCAATTAACATGATACACCACATTTAAAAATGAAGGGTGAAAATCATATGATCATATCAATAGAAGCAGAGTAAGCGTTCAACAAAATCCAGCATCAGCCTGGCCAGTTTTGCTCAGTAGTTGAGTGTCACCTATGAACTAGAAAGTCACAGGGCAATTCCCGGTCAGGACATATACCCAGGTTGCAGACTTGATCCCTAGTAGGCAGCCAATCCATAATTCTCTTATCATTGATGTTTCTGTCTCTCTCTCTCTCTCCCTTCCTCTCTCTAAAACTAATCAAAAACATTTCTTAAATCCAACATCCATTTATGATAAAAACTCTCAGCAAAGCAGAAATAATGGGGACTTAACTCAACATGATAAAGAGCATATATGACAAACCCATAGCTAACATGATACTCAACTGGAAAAAGCTAGAAGCATTTTCCTTATCAGTGTACCTGTCCAATTTCCCAGCACCATTTATTGAAAAGACTGTCCTTACTCCATTATATGCTCTTGCTTCCTTTGTCAAATATTGAGTTGAATGGCTTGTGCCAATTTCTGGGTTCTCTGTTTTGTTTCATTGGTCTATCTGCCTATTCTTGTGCCAGTACCAGGCTGTTTTGAGTACAGTAGCTTTGTAGTATAACTTGGTATCTGGTATTGTGATTCCTCCAACTTTGTTCTTCTTTCTCAAGATTGCTGTGGCTATCCAGGGTCTTTTTTGTTTCCATATAAATTTTTGGAGTGCTTGTTCTAGATCTTTGAAATATGCCATTAGTATTTTATTAGGGATTGTACTGAATCTATAATGAGTCGTCAGCTGTTAAAGTATTATTTAAAATGATTAAATATAAAATAATTCATTTTTGGGGAGACACTTTGATTAAATATAAAGGCAGAGGTTGTACTTCAACTGCATTTTCAAACTTCAAGTAGCATTTCAGGATGAATTTCCTTTGTTCAAAGCTTAGTCTGGTTCTGGCCTCCCGCCCTCGGCAGCCGCCCGCCGCCATGGGCTCCGGGCCGCCAGCCCAGACATTCATCATTTTTATTCATACATGCCTTCTGGGTTTCATGTCATGCTTCAATTTCTACGTTAATGTTTCTCCTTTTATTTTTATAGTGTCACTAGAGGCCTGGTGCACAAAATTCTTGCACAGGGGGAGGGGGAAGGGATCCCTCAGCCCGGCCTGCACCCTCTCCAATCTGGGACTTCTCGAGGGATGTCCAACTGCCCATTTAGGCCCGATCCCACCTAAACGGGTCAGACATCCCTCTCACAATCCAGGACTGCTAGCTCCCAATTGCTTGCCTGCCTGCCTGATTGCCACTAACAGCTTCTGCCTGTCAGCTTGATCACCCCCTAACCACTCCCCTGCCATCCTGGTCACCCCTAACTGCCCTCTCCTACGACCAGGCTGGCGGGGGGGGGGGGGGGGAGGTAAGTGAGGGATGACCAAACAACTGAACAAGCAGGCTGCATGGGGCTACCAGGCAGGCCAGGGGGATTAGCGGGGGATGACCAAATGACTGACCAGCAGGCTGAGTGGGGCAACCAGGCCGGCAGGGGGGCAGGAATTGGGGTCAACCAGGCTGGCGGGGGAAGGGAAGGCAGTAAGGGGTGACCAGACTAGCAGGGAGGCAGTAAGGGGTGACCAGGCTGGAAGGGGGGCATTAAGGGGTGACCAGGCTGGCAGGGGGGGGGCTAGTTAGGGAGACCAGGCCAGCAGGGGGTGCAGTTAGGGGTGATCAGGCAGGCAGGAAGGTGAGCAATTAGGAGCCAGCGGTCCAGAATTATGAGAGGGATGTCCGACTGGATCAGGCCTAAGCTGGCAATAGAGGAGTCCCAGATTGGAGAGGGTGCAGGCTGGGCTGAGAGGACCCCCCTCTCCCCTGTGCATGAATTTCGTACACCGGGCTTCTAGTCAATTATAATAGTAAAAATTATTTTAAAACCCAAATGCTCACCGAAACCGGTTTGGCTCAATGGATAGAGTGTCGGCTTGGGGACTGAAGGGACCCGGGTTCGATTCCGGTCAAGGGCATGTACCTTGGTTGCGGGCATATCCCCAGTGGGGGGTGTGCAAGAGGCAGGTGATTGATGACTCTCTCTCATCGATGTTTCTAGCTCTCTATCTCTCTCCCTTCCTCTCTGTACAAAAACAATAATATATATATATTTTTTAAAATGCTCAAGTTTCTCCAAAGCAACAGTCCTCTAGTCCATTCATGCCCTAATCTTCTCTGTGTCATTTGCTTCTTATCCTTATGTTTCTCCCTGAACCCTTGGGAATGTAACCCAAGCTGCAAGGAATAAATGAAGATGGGAATTTAGAATTTAGTGAAGACAGCATTTCAACTCACTGGAGGAATCTGAATTATTTGGTAAATGATGTTGGAGAAAATAAACTCTGATGGAGAAAATAAAATAGATCAATGTCATTTTTTGCACACCAAAATAAATTCTTAGTGGATTAAAATATTAAAGTTATGAGTGTCAAATTTGATAACGTTATAGCGGCTGAGGCTTTCCATTGGACAGAAACTGCAAAAATCATCATAAAAAATTGATCACTTAAGTAACATTTAAAATTTTTAATAATTTATATATAGAAAGGAATTAAGAGCATAAATAAAAGGAAGCAATGATGAAGGAAAGTATGTTCAAATTATGACAAAGACTTGGTTTCTTTAATATATAAAGAGCGCTCAGCAATCAATAAGTAAACTATGATTATTCCAATTAAAAGTAGACAAAGGATATGAATGGACAGTTCTCAGAAGAAGAGACACCACTAATCAAATGTCATATGATAAGTACAACCAATGGACATAAAACTCTGGGGAGGGAGGGTATGTATGGGAGGGAGGGAGGGGGGCAAAAAAAATCAATAAAATATATATTTTTTAAAAAAAGACAAATGTCATATGAATTGGTAAGCCACATTAGAAATTTAAAAAAAATGAAAATATTGAAATATGATTTAGGTTACTATATGAGCAAAGATTTGAAAGGTTGAAAATGTTTTCTTTGGGGTGTATTATAAACTAAATTGCCCTCCTCCCCAGTTATATTTTGAAATCCTAATGTGACCGTATTTGGAGATAGGGACTTAAGGGGGTAATTAAGGTTAAATCAAGGCATAATGGTTAGCCTCTACCAGGATGGCCCCCTTTCTCCCTCCATACACATAGAGGAAAGTCCACATAAGGACACAGTAAGAAAGTGGCTCAAGGAGGAGGCCTCACAACAAGCCAACCCTGCTGGTACCTTGATCTGGGACTTCGAGTTTCCTGACCGTGAGAAAATAAATTTCTATTGTTTAAGCCACCTAGTGTCTAGCATTTTGTTATATTGCCTAAGCTCACAAATAGAGGCACACCTCAGAGAGATTGCAGGTTTGGTTCCAGACTGCCACAAATAAAGCCAATATTGCAATAAAATGAGTCACACAACCCCCGCCCCCCTCCCCAGTGCATATAAAACTATGCTGTAGTTTGTTAAGTGTACAAAAACATTATGCCTAAAAAATAAAAATAATAAAAAACCATGTCCATACCTTAATTTAAAAATACTTCATTGCCAATTCACATGGATAGAACTGGTTGAGAACATTATGCTAAGCAAAATAAGCCAGACAGAGAAATATAAATATCACATGATCTCACTCATTTGTGGAATATAATGAACAACATAAACTGGTGAACTAAAACAGACCCAGAGACAGAGAAGCATTGATCAGACCATCAAACCTCAGAGGGAAGGTAGGGGAATGGCGGGGGGCGGGGGGGTGGGGGAAGGGGAGAAATAAGAGATCAACCAAAGGACTTGTATGCATGCATATATAAGCCTAACCAATAGACACAGACACCAGGGGGTGAGAGCATGAGTGGGGGGGAGTCATTGGGGAATAAGGATACATATGTAATACCTTAATCAATAAAGAAAAAAATACTTTATTGCTGCCCAACCGGCATGGCTCAGTGGTTGAGAGTCAACCCATAAACTGGAATTCAGGGTTTGATTCTTGGTCAGGGCCCCTGCTGGGTTGCAGACTCGATCCTCAGGGTGGGGTGTGCAAGAGGCAGCTAATCAATGATTCTCTCTCATCATTGATATTTCTATCAATCTCTCCCTCTCCCTTCCTCTCTGAAATCAATAAAATATAAATAAATGAAGTTTTCCTTAGAAAAAGAAAAAGCTCATATGTTAAATGAAAATAGTTCAGAAAATATTTAATCCTGAACTTGAAAAAAGTATACACTATATGTCATTTTTGTCAATTTAATATATAAATGCAACTATAAAACAAAGACATTATTTCAAAATACCATCAGCTATTAATGCTGAATGACATGACACAATTTATTTTCATTTTCTTCCATTGACTAAATTGTCATCAATTGACTAGAGCAAGCATGTCAAACTCGAAGGCTAGCACGAGCCAAATAACCAAGGTTGAAGTTTATGCAGGCTGCAAAAAAATAAAAGCTTCAAGTTTCATAGAAACGTAGGTTTATTTTGATAGAGACACGGCTGAATACAAAGGGCTGAAATAAATGAGTTGTTGTTCACATAAAACAATAGAACATTTTAATAAAAATTATTTTTTGAACATTCACTTACCAGACACGGAATAACTGCACAAATTAATAAGCGTCACGCAAATAAACCTATTTTTCTTGTTCTCTGAAAGCGAAACATTTCCTGTTGTGTACACCACACAAGTCAATACAAGGCTAATGACGTGGCAATAGTTGCTAAAATATTCACTGCAAGTATTAGTGGAGAGAAATGGTGCATCTGCACATAAGGCGCTAAGGGAAATGAATGCACCACGATTATAGTCATCAGTCATTAGCGAACGTTGTACTTCTTTATTAATAATTATGTGTAGCAGGATATTGTAAAAAATTAAGTTACAAACATTTTACTCAAACATTTTTTACATACCGTTATATTGGCTGGGCCGCACAAATATTCGTTATGGGCCACATGAGGCCCGTGGGCCGCGAGTTTGACATGCTTGGGCTAGAATAACTGAATTGCACACCTCCCCTCCAAACCAGGGACAAATGTAAGAAAAGGTGGAGGCCGAATAACTGACAATCATGTCAGACAAGAGTGGCAGTTCAATTTTATTTTCTGTTGTAACAAACAAGTAAGAACCGCATTCTCCAGCCATGGGGGAAACGGTAGTGTTGCGAGGTAGGAAGGGGCCATACGAACAATTAGGCCCCAGAATAAAGTGGCAACTTCTGTCGGAAGCCACTCTCCAGGGAAGGAAGCACTGCCTGGGGGGGGGGGGGGGGGGGGGACTATGGGGGGGGGGGAGTGTCTAGGTTAGCCTCAGGCCCCCCTTTCCAGTGTAGGCTCGATGAAAAAGCTTGCGGGCACTGCCATCAGGGACAGCTGGTCGAGACAGGAGGTGATGTGACTTCGGATTTCGAAAGGGTCTTCGCCAGTCAGCCGGCTGAATGAGGGAAAAAGAAAAGCCGATTCAGTGCGGTGGCTCTGCACCCAGCTCTGTCTGCGCCCGCCGGGGTGCCAGGCCCAGGACCGACCCTGGCCACCTGCCACCAACCCCCATGGCCCCCTTCAGAACGCACACAGTGAGCCGGTTGTCAGACACCGTGAGCTCCTTCAAGCCCACCCCTTCCTGGGCCTGGACGTGAGGCAGCAGCAGCCGGCTGGCCATGTCCGCCTCCATGGACGACGGGAAGGGCACCATGAGGTAGCTGGGGGGGGCTCAGTTAAGGGACCATGCCATGGCCGCTTTGGGGGTTCTCCTCAGGCCCGTCTTACCCTCCTGGTCTCTGAGGTGGCCCCTCCGCCATCTAAGCTGGCCCATCCCCTCAGCCACCCCAGCGTCCCCGCTCCCGACCCCCTCAGTGCCCCGGGGTGACCCCCTCCTCCCCGGCCATGGGGCCATGGCCTTGCCCGGCCGCTGCTCAAATAGGATACAACTGGAGCCGACGTCCTGCCGGCCTTGCGGCTGTGGGCTCGTCGTGTCCATCTGGCCGCTGCCAGGCATCGGCGCCCAGCTCGGGGGTGACAAGTGCCAGCGCAATCTCTGTCGCCAGACTGTCTGAGGGACCGACCTCCCCGCTGCCGCCTCTTCCGGGGTCCTCGTGGCCTCCGGGGCCATGTTGGCTGCCGGAGCCTTGCAGGCTGGCCTGGCCTGCCCCATGTTCGGCCACGCGGCCTGCGCCTCCACCCTCAGCCTGCATGGCCCCCGGGTGAAGGCTGAGAGCCCCCTACAGAGGCGACTCGGTTCCCTCAGAAGCCCCGCCCCTAGAGGGTCCCAAAGAAGCCCCGCCCCTAGAGGGTCCCAAAGAAGCCCCGCCCCTAGAGGGTCCCTCAGAAGCCCCACCCCTAGAGGGTCCCTCAGAAGCCCCGCCCCCTAGAGGGTCCCTCAGAAGCCCCGCCCCTAGAGGGTCCCTCAGAAGCCCCGCCCCTAGAGGGTCCCTCAGAAGCCCCGCCCCTAGAGGGTCTCTCAGAAGCCCCGCCCCTAGAGGGTCCCTCAGAAGCCCCGCCCCTAGAGGGACCCTCAGAAGTCCTGCGCCCTAGCGGTTCCCGCAGAAGCCCCGCCCCCTAGCGGCTCCCGCAGAAGCCCCGCCCCCTAGAGGGGACATCAAAGGACCCTGAGTGCCTGCTCATGCGCAGACTGGTCCTGGCCATTCTCCCCGCCAACACGTCTTGGGAGGCCTCTGGCCACGTGGCTGTGAGCGTTTCCCGCCAGGCCTGCCCTGCTCCCCCAAGCTTGGGGGTGAACCTCAAAGCCTGAGCCCCTGCAGCCCAGCTACCCTCGCGGATGTCCAGCTTGCTGACCGCTGGCCCCCAGGCCAGTCCCTGCGGGAGCCGGGCCGGATGGACCTTGTTTTTCAGCACCATGTCTCACTCGGGGTGCTGTCACTCCGTGGTGCCTGACGGGAGGGGGAAGTACCGCTGTGTGTGCTGGGTAGCCACCCCCCCACCCCTGACCAGGGGCCCCCGGGCTCCGGGCACACACCCTGCGTTGTCTTCACGCGACAGGCTTGGGTCCGGGCCCCACCCGGGTGCTCGGGAGGGACCAGCTGGACACAAGGGCTGCGGGAGCGGGAGCACCAGCCCCGGGACAGCTCCCAGCGGCTCTGCCGTCTGCTCACACGGCCCTCGTGGGCTCTGCCTCCCCAGGAACAAAGTCTATATAGATAGGTACATTGTTATTAACTGAATTAGGGTGCTCCTAAGCTGGCCTTTGCTAAAATCTCAAGGGGCCAAAGAGCTACATGTGGCTCTCGAGCTGTCGTTTGCTGACCTCTGTCCTAGAGGATTTGGACAGAGCACTAACGTGCCCTCACGTGCTGCCAGAACGCAAACTTCTTAGGGAAAGGGATCTCTTTCACTCACTCGGGTCCACAGCGCCTACAAGAGTACACGTGACATAGCAGGTGGTCCCTGAGTATTTGTTGAATTAAATGCAATTATCAAAGGAAAGAAGTATTTCCTTTATTGCTTGTTTTGTTTTTGTTCTTTGTCCCTTGCCACTAAAGGTCTTTCACACCCAACACAATGAAGTTTTCCTGCAGTTTTTTTTTTATGATTTTTTTTCTTTTTTTTTTTAGAGAGAGGAAGGGAGAGAGAAACATTCATCAGCTAGTTGCCTCCCCTGTGTGCCCTGATAGGGGATCAAACCCGAAATCTAAGTCTGAGCCCTGACCCGGAAGTGTTAGTTTCTGAAAGGCTGAAGATTCTCATTCAGGGTTTGCACAGGGTTGGCACCTCGCAGAGCCGCAACTCCTAGGAGACTCGCCTTTCAACAGTAATAACAGAACAGCTGACACTGAATGGCCACTTAACACAGGCCCCAGCACGCTCCTAAGTGCTTCACCTGGCGATTTGGTTTGATCAGCAACCCCAGGAGGCCGGCACTCTTGCACCCATTTTTCAGATGGGAAAACAAAGGCGCGGAGTGATTTGCGCAAGCGCAGGGCGGAGCCGGGAGGCACACGTGTGGGGCTGCTGGGGAACAGATGTGCACAGAGACGACGCATGGATTCTCGGCGTGAGTGACAGCTGAGGCAGGATAGGACTGTGCCAGGAAGAGAGGGAGGCATGGTATTGGCCCGGAGACCAGGCAGCACATGCTAGGACCCGACTGGACTGCTGACCCTCAGGGGGTTCAGATTGCAGAGCCGTCTTGCTCAGGAACTCCGAATCAGGAATCCAAGTTCTCCCAGGGGCCCCCAGGACACGGAGCAGGCAGTTTCCACACCTGCCTACATGCCCAGGTAAGCACGGGTTCTAAGCCCAGTGAGGGCAGGGGCAGGTAATCATGGTGACCACAGTGAGGCTTAGTACCTGTCAAGCGCCAGGCTGCGAGCCTTCTGAGCATAGTCTGATGCACACTCAGTAACATTCCATCGAGGCTGCTACTATTATCATACCCATTTTACAGATGAAGAAACTGAGGCTCAGAGAGGTTACACATGTCTAACTGGCAGCATCTGTGTGACTCCAAAGTCACCACGTCCCTCTGCTACCCCCAACCCTCAGGGGCGGGGGGTGGGGGGGACGTGTTGCTAAGTCCAGCTTTTCTCTCCCTCTTGCTCTGGGACACCCCATGGTCAGCAGGCCTGAGCAGAGGAGGAGAGACGGGGCTCCGAGGGATCCAACGGGGGACCTGGCCATTATTTCTCTAGAGCCCAGCGATAAAGAATCAATAAGGAAAATGACTTGCCATTTCCAGCTATCAGAGCTTGTGGGTTGAGGGAGGGACCAAGAGGTCGGCCATCTCCCCCCCCCCCCCCCCCCCCCCCCCCGGCCCCAAACACACACACACAAACACATATGCCTTGCCCTTGGTGCTGGTCGACCTGTGTGTGGGATGATGGGGGGCGGGGCCTCGGCCTGGAGCCGTGGGTCCCCTCAGTTCCTCATTTGCCATTGGGCATTGGAGCCTGAAGGGGGAGGGACCGAGAAGTCCGAGAGGTCCTCCATTCCTCCTTTCCCACCCGCTTGCGGGCCCACCCCAACTGAGGGTCACCCTCTGTGGGGGGGGGGGGGGGGGACTGGCGGGGTGGAGTCCTTGGCCTGGCATAGCCCAGGTCCCTTGCCACCCACCCCTGGTTCTCCATTTGCCATTGGGGGATGGGAACTGCCAGCTAGGGAAGGGACAGAGAGGTGGAGTGGTGGTTTTTGCCGCCACGCCCCAGCGGCCTGGGCCCCACAGATCATTCCTGCAGCCAGGGGCCCACTGTTCCATCCTCCCAACAATCGTGAGGGCCCTAGGCTTTTATTAGTGTAAAATCTTATATAATAAAAGGCTACTGTGTAAATCGACCAAATGGCAGAACCACCGGTCACTATGATGCACATTGACCACCAGGGGGCAGATGCTCAACGCAGGAGCTACCCCCTGATGGTCAGTGCACTCCCAAGGGGAGCACTGCTCAGCCAGAAGCCCGGCTCACGGATTCTCCCACCTCAGTGGCACTGCTAAGGATGTTGGACTGCCAGCTTAGGACCGCTCCCCACAGGGAGTGGGCCTAAGCCGTCAGTTGGACATCCCCCAAGGGCTCCCAGGCTGCGAGAGGGCACAGGTCGGGCTGAGGGACCCTCTCCTGAGTGCACAAATTTTGTGCATCCAGCCTCTAGTATACATATAAAATAAAGAAGCAGGAAGCTTGAGACATAAGGAAGTGTCTGATAGAGTAAAAGGAGTACGGTTTAAGGGGCCTGAGGTTCAAAGACCCTTTAGGTTGGGTTTCACAACCTGCTTTTCAGGTCAGCCTTGAGGGCCAACCTACTCTTTTTTGGCTCAAGAGCTTGGTTTGAGGTGTGTCAGGTAAAAGCATTCAGGTGGTGGGTCTCATACTTCACCAAGGTGAGGAATTTCATGAGGCTTCCCTTCCTTTCTCTCAGCCAGGATTCCCTGGGCCTGTTTTCTCTCTTGCCTCTGGCCCGTGTCCCCCAAACCTGAGCCCCTACTTCTCTGGTTGTCCCTGAGCCAGCAGCACCCAGAGCTTCTCAGAGAAAAGGTAGGTGGTGGCACAAGAGATTCCTGGTGCGGACAGGAAGGCCAAGGGCCTTTTAACATCACTAATGAGGAAAGCCATGTTGCACGTGGTATCAGAGAAGGCCCTTGACTTTATTGCCAGTTATATATTTTTTTAATTTGCAATTGTTTTTATTTTTTAAATATATATTTTTATTGATTTCAGAGAGGAATGGAGAGATAGAAACATCAATGATGAGAGAATCATTGATTGGCTGCTTCCTGCATGTGCCCTTGACCAGCATCAAACCTGGGACCCTTCGGTCACCAGGCTGATGCTCTACCCACTGAGCCAAACCAGCTAGGGCTGTTTTTTATTTTATTTTATTTTTTTAATATATTTTATTGATTTTTCACAGAGAGGAAGAGAGAGGGATAGAGAGTTAGAAACATCGATGAGAGAGAATCATCGATCAGCTGCCTCTTGCACACCCCCCACTGGAGATGTGCCCGCAACCAAGGTACATGCCCTTGCCCGGAATCGAACCCGGGACATTTCAGTCCGCAGGCCAACGCTCTATCCACTGAGCCAAACCGGTCCCGGCATAGGGCTGTTTTTTTAAATTTCTCTTTTTAAATTTAGTTTATTGATTCAAGCTTTACAAATAGTAGTAAATGTGTCTCCTTTTTATCCCCATTGACCTTCCCCTGGCCTCCCCCCCCCCCTCGCCCTACATATGCCCCCCTTCCCCGTGTCTTGCATTCGTTGGTTAATGCTTTTATGCATGCATACAAGTCCTTTGGTTGATCTCTTACCTCGCCCCTACCCCCTCCCAAAGCCTTTCCACTATAGTTTGACAGTCTGTTCTATGCTTCTTTGCCTCTGTATCTATTTTTGTGCATCAGTTTATGTTGTTCATTATATTCCACAAATGGGTGAGATCATGTGGTATTTTTCTTTCACTGGCTGGCTTATTTCACTTAGCATAATGCTCTCCAGTTCCATCCATGCTGTTGCAAATGGTAAGAATTCCTTCTTTTTCATAGCAGCGTAGTATGCCACTGTGTAGATGTACCAGTTTTCTAATCCATTCCTCTGCTGATGGGCACTTAGGCTGTTTCCAAATCTTAGCTATTGTAAATTGTGCTGCAATGAATATAGGGGTGCATATGTCCTTTCTGATTGGTGTTTGCTTTCTTGGAATATATTCCTAGAAGTGGGTTTACTGGGTCAAATGAAAGTTCCATTTTTAATTTTTTGAGGAAATGCTATACTGCTTTCCGCAGTGGCTGCACCAGTCTTCCCACCAGCAATGAAGGAGGGCTCCTTTTTCTCTCCCCATCCCAATTTATCTTTATTGTTGAAAGTATCACACTTGTCCCATCCCCCCACCTCACACCCACCCTTTATTGCCAATTATCGAAGCTTGTTTCTGATGAAGGAAAAAGATGTCAATCCCTAACCAGTCTGGCTCAGTGAATAGAGCGTCAGCCTGCGGACTCAACGGTCACAGGTTCAATTCCAGTCAAGGGCAGGTGTCTTAGTTGCAGGCACATACCCAGTAGGGAGTGTGCAGGAGGCAGCTGATCAATGTTTCTCTCTCATCGATGTTTCTAATTCTCTATCCCTCTCCCTTCCTCTCTGTAAAAAATTAATGAAATATATTTTTTTTAAAAGATGTCAAGATATGGTTTGGCTGAACCCAGCCATGCGGCTTAGTAGTTGAACTTGAACTATGCACCAGGAGGTCTCGGTTCGATTCCAAGTCAGGGCACAGGCCCTGGTTGCAGGCTCCATGCCCAGTGCGGGCGTGCAAGAGACAGCTGATCAACGATTCTCTCTCATCATTGGTGTTTCTATCTCTCCCTCTTCCTTTCTCTCTGAAATCAATTAAAAAATATTTTAAAAGACATGGTTTGGCAGAGCAGAAGCAGTACTCATTACTGCCACCTGCTCAACTGCTTGCAGTGAAATAGCACGGATGTCGGTCACTCCGCGTGAGTTGGTTCTTAAGTCTGTTGCGATTGAAAACAGCAATGAAGTCTATTTCACATTCTCAACTTTCAAAACGTGTTCTATGTTTATACCAAATGCCATCATTGTAAACAAATAAGGAACTTAAGTCACGATTCCTCCTTACAAAACTTTATTAATGCCAGAAACGAAATAGTAAAAACACAATGGATTTTTATTTTTTTTTAACATCAGTATAATCGTGGGTACAAAGACGGCATGAATGGGGACTGAGGAGGCCTTGAGAAGAGAAAGCAGGCCTGGGGGGAGCCTTCAGCCTCAAGTGAGACCTCGAGGTGTCAGTTCAGTTGATCCTTGCTCCACCGACTGACTCCCACAGCCTCTCTCCACGCCTTGGTAGCGGTCTGTGTGCTGGGCCTCAGGGCTCATCCCACCTCAAGAAAAACTTATCTCCCCAAGTTCTCAGGGACTTGTAGGCTTGAGACCCTTCACAAGTCCCGATCCGGAGGAATTTTCTAACAAAACGAGATAGAAGGAAACAAACAAAACAAGGAACTGCGGAAAACAATGTGGGATTAATTAATTAATTAATTAATTCCGTTGATTCCCAAGTCTTCTAGAAGGAGCACCCTGCACAGTGTCCAGGTGTGCCGTGTGCACTTGACTCAGAATGGAATCTGGGATGATTTGGGGGGGGGGGGGGGGATCTCAGAGGTCACAGTTTGATTCCTGGTCAGGGCACATGCCTGGGCTGTAGGCTCAATCCCCAATGAGGGGCGTGCAGGAAGCAGCCGATCAATGATTCTCTCTCATCACTGATGTTTCTATTTCTTTCTCCCTCTCCCCTCCTGTCTTGAAATCAATAAAAATATCAAAAGTGGCCTGCTATATTTGGTTAAATGTTTAATTAACTCACCCCTAATGCCTTGGCAGGGCCAGAACAAATGATTTCACAGGCCTTATACGGCCCGCGGGCCAGACGTTCCCCACCCCTGCTCTATGGACGCTAGCAATCAGCAGCCTGGGATTCTTGCCGGAAGCTCTGTGACTCCTTGCAAATCACAGAGGAGGCGGCTCTTTACAGGCTCCAGCCTCCTGTGTGATGATGTGGAGCTGGCCACGGGGTGAGAGGAGCCCTCTTGTTGCTCTGTTTGGGCTCACTAAGGACTCGACTCAGTTAAAGAACTCAGCAGGCCCAGGTGGTGTGGCTCAGTGGTTGAGTGTTGACATGTGAGCCAGGAGATCATGGTTCGATTCCCAGTCTGGGCACATGCCCAGGTTGCAGGCTTGATCCCCAGTGTGGGGTGTGCAGGAGGCAGCTGATCAATGATTCTTTCTCAGCATTGATGTTTCTATCTCTCCCTCTCCCTTCATCTCTGAAATCAATAAAAACAATAAAACAAACAAACAAACAAAACTCAGCACTTCCCCCCACCTTGCTCCAGGAAGATGATATGACCAGGTCCTGGTGCTTTTAACATCAAAACTACTTCTTTTATGATCTAAACAAACAAGTCTTTGGCATTTACTTACCGGCAGGGCATTCTGAAACCCCAAAACCACGCAGCAAAGCCTACAGCTGCCCTGCGTAACCCTGACCGTCACAGACCCGCCTGCCTAGTGGATCCAGCCTCACACAGAGGGCACAGTGTCAGTGAAAATGTTCCAGAAGCTGCTTCCTTCCCAGGTATCCCGATCTGTCTTCTGGCCACAGGTGCTCGGAAGGATGAGGAAGGATTAAGTACAGCCTCATGCGCGACTGTGATTTTCGTCCGAGTGCCCGGAACCTCAGTACCCCCAAAACAGAGGGGGAAACGAGCCAGGAAACGTGAGGATGCAGCTCATTGTTTTTGTTTGTTTGTGGGGTTTTTGTTTTTTTTCCTAATCATAACTCTATCACTGAAAAGCGTAAGATAGTCAGGGACAATTTGTGGCTTCCCAAAGTGGCGAAAATTCTTCCACCAGCATTCGCCAGCTTATGGGAAACACGTCGCAAGGGGACCGTGCAATCCAAGAATGGGTTTTGCACTGGTCGTCAGGAGGTATTTGTCATGGTAAATACTGCTTATGTTAGAGTTCCATGTCTGAAACCCTGGCTGGACACGCATACCTTTCAAGTATAAAAGCACCTGCTCAAAAGCCTATGAAAGGGAAAGGAGATGATGCCTCATCTCAGGTCCTGTGTGTGCTTCCCACTTGGCTCAAATTTGACCAAACTGATCAATGTCATCAAAATCCGCAGAGTCGCCCTGGCTGGTTTGGCTCAGTGGATAGAGCGTTGGCCTGCAGACTGAAGGGCCCATGCCCGGGTTGCAGGCTCGATCCCCAGAGTGGAGTGTGCAGGAGGCAGCCTATCAATGATTCTCTCTCATCATGGATGTTTCTATCTCTCTTTCCTCTCCTTTCCTCTCTGAAATCAATATATATGTCTTTTTTGAAACCCTCAGAGTCAGTGGGAGATGGTAGAATGAACCTGCAATGGGCAGCCTGGCCAACGCTATTTAAATCCGACTCTGTGTCTCGGCTCCATGAGTGATCGTGGGCTAGGTGTGCCCTTCTCTGGTCCTCGTTTGCTTTTCTTCAAGTGGGAGCAACAGTTTCTGCCAACCGGGGCCTCTGGGGTCTTTTAGGGGGAAGAGGCGATGATACACGTGAAAACATGCCGGAAACAGGTCAACAGCAATGGCATACCGAGCCACAGGTAGCCGCTTAAACCACGACATCCTCAGAGCAGGCCCAGGTGGCTTAATCCCCACTGCTGTCCTCTGATATGGCCACCGCAGAGCCCAGGAACCATTGCCTCGTCACTTAAATTGTCTTTCTTTGGGGGATAACAACGATCTACCTGCTGGAGCCTATGGAGGAAGGAGTGCAGATTCTCCCACCATTGCTGGCTTGATCTCTTCAGCTGTGTCCTCGGGGCTTCTCTGCTGGGAAAATGTATCATGTCAGCAGAAGCATGAGAGAGAGAGGTCCATTTTCAGGTATTGGAGTCAAAGGATGTCTTCTTGTCAGTTAGGAATACCGGCTTACGATCTGCACTTCAAATCCTCCACTGGAGAGATTTGTCACCAAAGTCTTTGAAAATAGTCTCTCGAGTTTTCTTTTGATTGTTAATACCCTGTTGGAATGAATGAAGTTTTCCCCATGCCAGGCCATGGCCGTGCAATCCTCCATCTCCGCCTCTTGTGACTGTAGAGCCAGCTCTTTGCATCCCTGAGGCTCTGGGCACGGGCCGGTGTGGACAGAGGAGCAAACTTCTGTGACAGGTGGTGGTGTGTAGAGGGGCTGGGCTCCATCACAGCCCCCTCCGGGAAGATGCTGCTTCCTTCTTCTCCCCGTCGAATGTACACAAACAGATCCTCTCTCCCACAAGCCCACGACATTACAAGTTCTCTCTGCATCGTGACCTGTGTGGAACATCGGTGTGATTGCAGGGAAAACCCTCAAAGCCAGCCCCACGCTTCCCTGGGTCACACAGGTCCAAGCCCACGGCACTTACACTTTGGATTGCCTCTCATCGGTCCACTCCTGCTTTGTGTTCTGGAGAGCTTGCGTCTTCTGCTCATCCACCTGGACATAGTCTACTCTTTGCTCTTCAGAAAGGAGAAGTTTCTGAAGGGGGGGGAAACAAAAAGGTTTTCGTTACATTCACTAAAAAATTCGGGAAAAGGTCAGTCCTTCCACGGAATATTCCAGCGTTAAGTATTTACTTTCTGGATCATTCTCTGCAGAAGCGTTATTATATCTTGTGTAAGCTTGTGTATGCGTATGAATAGTTCTTCACCTCTGCTCCCTTCAACTTTGCTCTAGCCATCTGGCTTGCTTAGATGAATATAATGTGAGTGCAAGTGACACGTGCCAATCCTGTAGAGCAGGGGTGGGGAACGTCCGGCCCGCGGGCCATATACGGCCCAGGAAATCATTTGGCCAGGCCCTGTCAAGGCATTAGGGGGTAGTTAATTAAATGTTTGTACAAATATAGCAGGCTCATTTTCAAGGTGATAATTTTGTATGGCCCGAGAATGGTGTTATAAATATCTAAATGGCGCCTGGCAGAAAAAGGTGTGTGTCGTCGTCGCCCCCACCCCCACGGCCCCCCCCTCCCGCTAGGGAAAAAAGGCACCCTGTGATTCTGCAGTCCCTCCTTTTCCCCTGCCGGGAGATCAGCTTGCCTCAGCTAAGAGTTGCTCCTTCTGCCTGGGCCCTGGCTTGAAGATGACCCAGAATACCAGTAGTGGATTGTTCCAGTAGCAACAACCGAAAAAGCCTTTTCTGTTGCAAGACACTGAGATTTGGGGGATGTTTGTCTTGACTGAATAGCCTCCCAGAACAGACTAATGCATCTTTTTTACTTATTGGTCTCACCTTTCTGACCAGCTTTTCTGGAATATCAGTTCAGGTTTTTGAAATGAAATTAGAGGCAAAGGAGAAATGGCAGTTCATCCCGCAAAGGAAAGGGAAGTCTTCCAGACTTTTTTTTTTCTACATACACACACACACACACACACACACACACACACACACACACGAATCACACTGTATATCCTATTTGGCAGGTTGTTTTTCTCATCAAACAATACACTGTTAGGCACAGTTTAGATTATGACTACCCCTTGATTGAAAATATCCATCTGTTGTCCACTGCTTACCACTCATTCATTCCATGGCTTACACTAGTTACATGGGCAGCACTAGTTCATGGGCAACACTAGTTAATGGCTAGTGTTGCTTACATGTACTTACTCATTTAGTACATCAACACAGGTGCTATTCTTTCTGATCCCCGCATTACAGACTAGAACACTACCCAAGAGTTGAAACTGTCCAACTTGGCCTTCAAGGCCCTTTACTGAGAGATTCCAATTCCAACTGAGACCTCCTGTCACAATCCCCAGCCTAGCCACACTAGACCATGACTCCTGTTTTAAGCAGGCCTTTCCGATGTCTGAAGTGTCCTCTACCTCACCCTCATCTCTGCCAGAGATTTTTTTCCGTAAGCTTTTTATATATATTATTGAATTTTTACGGAGAGGAAGGGAGAGAGATAGAGAGCTAGAAATGTCGATGAGAGACAAACATCGACCAGCTGCCTCCTGCACAACCCCCACCAGGGATGTGTCCACAACCAATGTACATGCCCTTGACTGGAATCGAACCTGGGACCTTTCAGTCCACAGACCGACGCTCTACCACTGAGCCAAACCAGCTTCGGCATTTTTCCGTAAGCTTTATGGTCCAAGTTTTAAAGGCCATGAATACCACAAATGTGTATGTATATAGGCCGACCTTGAAGATATTACAGGTTTAATTCCAAAACACTGCAAGAAAGTGTCACCATAAAGCAGGTTGTAATTGTTTTGCTGATGAGAGGCCTGGTCTAAAACACATCTGTGGAGCGCAATAAAGTGAAGTGCAATAAAACCAGGTCTGCCTAGCCCTAGCCGGTTTGGCTCAGTAGAGTGTCAACCTGCAGACTGAAGGGTCCCAGGTTCAATTCCAGTCAAGGGCACATACCCAGGTTGTGGGCTCGATCCCCAGTAGGGGGCTTGCAGGAGGAGCCAATCAATGATTCTCTTTTATCATTGATGTTTCTATCCCTCTCTTCCTCTCCCTCCCTTCCTCTCTGAAATAATACACAAACACACACACACACACACACACACACACACACACACACACAGGTCTGCCTATACATCCAAAGAATATAACCTAGAGAGAATACAGCAGGATTTCTGGGAGGCAGAATCAGGATTGGTTTTAATATTCTTCACTGTACATGTCTGTATGCTTAAGATTTTGCAAAGAGAACACACATGGTTGAATCATCAGAAAAATCTGAACAGAAATGAAATCTGGGAATTCTCAGACATAAAGTCCATCCTACCTGCTGTACAGGAGCTGGTGACGATGAATTGAAGTCCAGGGCTAAGTAATCCAGGCTGCATTTCTTTGTCCACATCACAGAACCACCACTCAGAGAGTTGCCTGTTCGCTGTTCCTCCTAGGAACCAACATCACAGACTCAGGTCAACAATGTCTGGCCAGGCTACCAAAGGAAGGAGGGTGAGCCATGTCTTCATTTGAGCAGCTGTGGTCAGATCAGAACAGACTAGTCTGATGAGCCCTGTGCAGCTCATCCTGCATGTTGGAGTGACAGGAGGCATTTGAAATAAAAAAAAATAGCCAATCCAGTCTTCAGGTGAAGCTATCCCTTTATTCACCATGAAAACAGTTGGCCAGGCCCAGCCAGTTTGGCTAAGTGGTTTGAGCATCAACCAATGAACCAGGAGATCATGGTTCGATTCCCAGTTAGGGCATAAGCCCAAGTTGTAAGGCTCGATTCCCAGTAGGGGGTGTGCAGGAGGCAGCCGATCAATGATTCTTTCTCATCATTGATGTTTCTATCTCTCTCTCCATCTCCCTTCCTCTCTGAAATCAATAAAAAATAAAATTTAAAAAAGGAAACAGCCAAAATCTTCCCCCAAGAAGAATTTGGTTTATGGATCTGTCAGGCCCATGATACCTTAGAGATTAAATCCTGAAAAGATCAACCACACTTACTAAAGCTCTAGTAAAGTCACTCCAATTGCACTTATAGTTACTACTATATACGATACAATGATAACATGGATGTAACACTCACCCACGGACTTACCACCAGCTTCACAATTGGAATATTACCAATAGCCATGAAGCGCCTATTCTCCCTTACACCTCCTTCTCTCCCCCCTAAAGTTTAAGCACTCTCTTGAATTTGGTGCTTCCCACTCCTTTTCTTTTTTAAATATGGTTTTTGTGAGTGTTTAAGTACTGTCCTGAAGTCACATATTATTTAACTGGTAGTTTTGCCTGTTTTGAACTTCTATCAATAGAACCATATGGTATGCATTTTTGGTGGCTTCCATTTTGGCATCATATTACATACTTCACATTCACCCATGTCCATGCAGTAGCCCTATTTGGTTCATTTTCATTGGAATAGAGGATTCCATTGCATGACTTAACTGTTTCACTACCAATGACATTTGAGTTGCTTCCAGTTATAAGAAATGGTGCCTTGAGCATTCATGCACCTGCAGAAAAATTTCTATCCAACAAAATATTGGAAAGCAAGTAGGCAAGAAAAAGAAATGAAAGGCATCCGAACTTGGAAAGAAGCAGCAAAGTAACCTGTTTGCGGATAACATGGTCTTATATATAGAAAACTCTCAAGATTCCACTCAAAATAATAATAAACTCAGCAAGGATTCACCCTCAATTTGAATGCATTTCTATACATTAACAATGAGCAATCATGAAAAGGAAATTAAGAAAAGCACTTAATTAACAATAGCATCAAAAAGAATAAAATATTTAGGAATAAATGTAGCCAACGGGACAGACTTATCCACTGAAAACTACCAAACATTACAGAAAGGAAGTTGAGCACACGTAAATAAATGGAAAGACATCCTATATTCATGGATTGGAGGATAGGAAGGTTTAATGATTGAGATTACAACATTAGCCAAAGCAATCCATAGATTCCAAGCATTCTCTATCAAGATCTCAATGGCATTTTTTGCAAAAGATGGAAAAATCCATCCTAAAATTCACATGGAATATCAAGGAGCCCAGTCAATATTGAGAAGAAAGAGTAAAATTGAAGGACCAACATTTCCTAATTTAAAAACTTGCTATAAAGCTGTAGTAATCAAAACTGTCATACTGGGATAAGGACAGACATACAAATGAATGGAATAAAGAGTCTAGAATAACCTTCACACATGTGGTTAATTAATTTTCAGGAAGGTGCCAAGACCAGCAACGGGGAGAGGGCAGTCTTTCAAACAAATAATGCAGGGAAAACTGGATATCCACATGCAAAAGAATGATAGTTTCACCCTAACATTAGATAATATACAAAAATTAACTCAATTTTTTAAAAATTATAAACAAAGGTTTTACTTTGCTTTAATATAATCTGCCTAGAAAAGGATTCTATGTTTTGTCATTATCAGGTTTCTCTGACTACTTAAGAAAAATTAGTCTTTTCTGTCGATTTGGCTCAATGGATAGAGCGTCGGCTTGGGGACTGAAGGATCCCGGGTTCGATTCTGGTCAAGGGCATGTACCTTGGTTGCGGGCATATCCCCAGTAGGGGGTGTGCAAGAGGCAGCTGATAGAAGAAGAAGAAGAAGAAGAAGAAGAAGAAGAAGAAGAAGAAGAAGAGGAAGAAGAAGACGACGACCAGTGAGCTCAATTAGACATTTCTCCAAAGAAGATCTAAGCACATGAAAATGTGCTTCACATCAGTAGTTATTAGAGAAATGCAAATGAAAACCACAATGAGATACTTCACACACCTCAGGATGGCCATTATATAAAACCAACAAACAAAAAATGGGAATACCAAGTGTTGGTGAGGATGTAGAGAAACTGGAACCATTTTGCATAGCTGTTGGGAATATAAAATGGTTTGGCCACTGGAAAACAGTTTGGTGGTTCCTCAAAAATTATGCATACATTACCATGGGACTCAGCAATTCCAGCTCTAAGTATGTATCTGAAAGAATTGAAAGCCGAGATCTAAACAGATGCTTGTACACCAATGTTCACAGCAGCATTGTTCAGAATAGCCAACAGGCAGAAACAACCCAATTGTCTACCAACAGATGAACAGGTAGACAATAAGTGGTGTGTGCATACAATGGATTATTAGCCTTCAAAACTGAAATTCTGATACACGCTGCAAGAGGGATGAGTCTTAAAAATACTATGCTAAATGAAAGAAGGCAGATGCAAAAGGACAATATTGTTATGATTCCACTTATATGAGACTAGCAGCCCTGTGCAGGAATCCGTGCACCAGTAGGTCGCTGCTGCCCTCCTGTAGCTCTCAGCCTGCTGCCCTGCCCTCCTATAAGCTCCCCCAACCCCCCACTCCTGCTCCCCCTCATAGCTTGCTGCCCTGCCCCCTCCTGTAGCTCTCTGCCGCCCACTTGTTGCTCATTACCCCACCCTTCTGCTGATCCATGATCTGATCGTTGTGCAGCCATTCCTGACATGGTCAGTCGTTAACACCTCAAGGCGTAACGGATAATTAGCATATTCCTCTCTCATTAGGGTACCTAGAATAGGCAAATTTACAAAGACAGAAAGTAGAATAGAGGTTACCAGGGGCTCACTGGTCTTTCTCACAAACTCAGAGATCAGAAATGAGCTGCTAGTCTCTGGAATGCCTGTGCACTTGCTTCTAGTTTGTTATAGATTCACTTCCCTTTTCTGTTCTCTGGAGACAGAGCACAGCTGGTCCAGCATCCTTTCTTTATAAGAGTGTTTTCTTCTACAAACTTCCCAAGGGCCATTACTAAGTGTGAAAAACATTGGGAAGATCACAGCACATTTGTATATGAGTCACTTTCCATCTGCATATGGTTAAGTGCACTTACAGCGCAATTTTTATCTAACAGAAAGCCAAAATAAAGCCTTTAATTACTGCTTCACTGGAGATCACTGTGTTCAGATTCTGAATTGCGTATTATCCTCATGTACAGGAGGGCAGAACTGTCTTCTCAGAGGTATATAGGGCACCGGGCTGGCATGGCTCAGTGGTTGAGCATCGAACTATGAATCAGGAGGTCACAGTTCGATTCCCAGTTTGATCTTGGTCAGGGCACATAAGTGGGTTGTGGGCTCCATCCCCAGTAGGGGGCATGCAGGAGGCAGGCAACCAATGATCTTCTCTTATCACTGATGATTCTCTCTCCCTTTCCCTTCCTCTCAGAGATAATAAATATATATATATTTTAAAAATATATAAAATCACATTGCCTTGAACACTGTCCAAGATCCCCTTTCAAATTTTCAGAGTTCAGAGATTCCCTCTAGAGAATTATTTCTAGAGTTCCTACATTTTATTTTATTTTTAAAATTTATTGGTTGTCGACAGTATTACAGGCGGTTCTCCTACTTCCCACCACCACCCAGGCCCCACCCCACCCCAGGCCTTCCCCACACTATTGTCTGTGTCTATAAGCTCCGCATATATGCATATTAAATTCTTCGGTTAATCTTTTTTAAATTGTGGAATGGCACAGTTCCAGGTAAAGGGTCTGATAATTGTCAGGGGTGCGAAAGCCCCTTCTCCTCTTCAAAACCCATGCTCTCAAATATTGAACTAAGAATCCAAGCTAAAGAGAATAGAACGGATATGAGAGGGCAGGAGGGAGAGGTTAGGACTAGAACTATAAATGGTTCATCAAAGGACAGAAATGTCAGATCTCTAGCCCAGCCGGTGTGGCTCAGTGCTTGAGCATCGACCTATGAACCAGGAGGTCATGGTTCAATTCCTGGTCAGGGCACATGCCCGGATTACGGGCTTGATCCCCAGTGGGGGGTGTGCAGGAGGCAGCTGATCAATGATTCTCTCTCATCATTGACATTTCTCTCTCTCTCTCTCTCTCTCTCTCTCTCTCTCTCTCTCTCTCTCAAATAAATAAAATACATTTTAAAAAAGACATGTCAAGCCTCTATCCACTGAGATCTACAGAAAGACCTGTATCACAGGAGTCTCCGAAGAGGAAGGCATTTGCAAAGCCCAAGGCAGCCCCACTCAATGGGACTCTTAAGTGATTCATCCTTTGGAAGGTTCGGGGCAGTCAGTGGGGGGTCACCTGTGGTCTGGTGGAGGGAACCATCCAACGTGTGAGTTTTTACAGCCTAGTTTTTGGATATCCAGGGAACTACACACCTATTGGGATCCAATAGGACAGTGGTCTGCACACTGCGGTGGCTCGTGAGCCACAGTTTGCCACTCTGTTGACTAATGAGTTTGCTGATCACCAGGATAGGGGCTTCATCACAAGAACAACAGCCTGTAATTATTGGAATCGAGAGTCTAGGACAAACTCATTAGTCAACAGATCGGCAAACCGTGGCTCTCATGGCACATGCCTAAACCCTGGATACTCTTAAATACGGTGGCCTCAAAATGGCACAAGGAACTAAATATCGCAGGGGAAAATACCACTTTCAAACGATTTGTTCACAGTCTAGAAAACACTGCAGCCTGTTACAGAAAAGTGACTGTATTAAGATTGTATGGGGCTTTCTGAGGTATATGTTTCCTTCCTAATGAACTCTTAGAATATAGCTTAGAGTGAAGACTAAGAAGAGTATGAAAAATATGGGATTACCATCTGGATGTAGCTTTCTTCCTCGTCTCTGGAAACAGAATTGGCAAAAAATCTTGCAGAATTAATACCGTTTCTTCCTGGAGAGAGAAAGCTGGTCCGATTGCTAAGAACAAAAATATAGATGAGGTCAAAGCAATGTCTTACAGCTGCTCTGAAAGCCAGCCAGGAACTGACATGGCCCCTGTGGGGTTTCAGCCCTCCCCTTCCAGATACAACTTCCTTCCGGCCAAAGCAATTCTTAAAGCAGTAGAGACTGCCCAGCAGCTTCTGTCCTACCCTGGGGCAAATGACTCCCAATTCTCAAAGGTTATTTTTTCTCCAGGCCCTCCTCGTGACACAGCTCATGAGCTTTCTAGAAACAGACCAAGGCATCAGATCATTTAGAAAAAAAAAACACTCCTCCTTTGGGGTTCTCTTGTTTCCATTCAAAATAACTAGGAGCCTGGGCAGTGTGGCTCAGTGGTTGAGTGTCGAGCTATGAACCAGGAGGTCACGGTTCAATTCCCAGTCAGGGCTCATGCCCAGGTTGCTGGCTTGATCCCCAGTGTGGGGCGTGCAGGAAGCAACCGATCCATGATTCTCATCATTGATGTCTCTCTCTCTTTCCCTCTCCTTTCCTCTCTGAAATCAATAAAAATATATTTCAAAAGAAAAGAGCCTATCTTTGCTGATAGCGGATTTTGTAGCATGCAAATAAGGTCCGGATCTACGGGTCAGCTATTTGTGGCCATGAGGACTGTGCAACAAAGAATAGTTCTTCAAAGAAAGAGGAACAAGCAAATGCGAAGAGAGAAGTAAACGTGAGAGATGGAGAGAGATTCCTTGGGTTCCCGTCAGCATTCTGTTCCTGATTCCAGTATCTTGAGAGGCCGTTATATTCCTTTGTGACCTACAATTGCTTCTGGCTTGTGATCATGAACCCTGTACCTCCTTTTGTTTAAGCTACATCAAGTGTGCTTCAACTACGTTTAACGGGAGAGGCCCAACACCAAGACTGGGCATGTCTGTGCTGAGGAGGCCCTTTGAGCAATCAGAGACTTACCAAGGCACAGTGTGGGTCCTGGTTAGAGAAGCATGTTCCCGGATGGTAGACAGGTTTCTCAGGTCTAGTGGAGGTGGCCGGGCTGCAAGATAACACACACAACATGCAGGAGGGTAAGTTCTCAGGAGTTCAAGGCCAGAATCTAAAGACTCTAAAACTCTCACATTGCACTTGGCTAGCACATCGAATGCAAATGGACGAATAAGCAACACCGATGACGGGTATGAATTTCATTGTCCTACTCTTTCCTGCCTCACTGAGCAAATGGTCACATGACTAGCTGGAGGTGACAATGAGGCCAGACACTTAGTCAATATACACTTAGTAAGGACACATTATACTATGTCAGGCGTGAGTCTAAGTCAGGGGTTGGGAACCTTTTTTTCTGCCAAGGGCCATTTCGATATTCATATTTATTCGTGGGCCATACAAAATTATCAACTTAAAAAAGTAGCCTGCTGCCCGGCTGGTGCTGCTCAGTGGTTGAGCACTGAGCTGTAAACCAGGAGGTCACAGTTTGATCCCTAGTCAGGGCACGTGCCCAGGTTGCGGGTGTGCAAGAGGCAGCTGAACAATGATCCTCATCATTGATGTTTCTATCTCTCCCTTTCCCTTCCTCTCTGAAATCAATAGAAATATATTTTTTTAATTAAATAAAATTTAAAATTCACTTTCTCAGTTGCACTAGCCACACAGAGTTCTGTTGGACAGCATTGCTATAGAAAATCAACCAAACAAAAGGATAACATCCACCTCAGAATTCCAGGTCCCTGCTAAATAGCTTCTGACCAGAATGAATGGTTATTTCCTCTGAACCTCTTAAGACAGGGTCTGTTCTCCTATTTAGCACAGGCCTCATAATTCTTCTTCTTCTTCCAGATGTTTTTTATATATCTTCTTTCCTCCCAGACTGAAGAGCCCTCCTCGCTTCCTCATCTCTGCATCCCACCCCGTGCCCAGAATAGCACGATACTCACTGTAAATGTGATTTGACTCAAATTGAACGGGTGCGACTGGAAGGGACCAGACATGAGTAAGGGATTCAGTTACCAGCTTTGGGCACGGCCGCCTGAAGGAGCAGTTCTCCCAGAGGACAAAGAGGGGGGGATGTACCAGATGTGAGGGGCTGTGATCGGTACCGGGCAGGTGACAGTGGGCGGGTATGAAGTTAGAAAGGGACTTGGGCTGAGACCGGTGTGGCTCAGTGGATAGAGCATTGGCTTGGGGACTGAAGGGTCCCGGGTTCGATTCCAGTCAAGTGCATGTACCTTGGTTGTGGGCATATCCCCAGTAGGGGGTGTGCAAGAGGCAGCTGATCGATGACTCTCTCTCATCGATGTTTCTCTCTAACTCCCTTCTTCTCTATACAAAATCAATAAAATATATTTTAAAAGAAAGAAAGAAAGAAAGAAAGAAAGAAAGAAAGAAAGAAAGAAAGAAAGAAAGGAAGGGACTTGGGCCTGCTTCTCCTCTTTCCCCCTGCCCCTGTCTCCCTGCCTGGCCGTGCTGCTCAGCAGACAAGAGAGGCTGCCTGGAGCAATGCACAGGCGTTAGGGAGCTATGTGCTCACAGGAGCCGGACTGCTCATGGCCAAAGTCTTCTGCCACCTGAAACAACTCAGCCGCAAGGCATGCACAGGGCACTGACTGATAAGTGGTATGTGATCAGGGCTCACATTCAGAAATTAGTGTCAGCGCTGGCTAGTGAGACTCAGTTGGTTGAGCATCAATCGCCCCACGCATCGAAGAAAAGCTGCCGGTTTGATTCCTGGTCAGGGCACATGCCCACATTGCGGGCTCAATCCCCAGGAGAGGGCGTATAGGAGATAGCCTGCTGATATTTCCCTCTCTCTCTCCTTCTCCCTCTCTCTCTCCCTTCCTCTCTCTCTCTCAAATCAATAAAAACATATTATTTTTTTAAAAAGAAAGAAAGAAAGAAATTAGTGGCCCTAACCGGTTTGGCTCAATGGATAGAGCATCGGCCTGCAGACTGAAGGGTCGCAGGTTCGATTCTGGTCAAGGGCATGCACCTAGGTTGCGGGCACATCCCCAGTAGGGGGTGTACAGGAGGCAGCTGGTTGATGATTCTCTCTCATCGATGTTTCTAACTCCCTATCCCTCTTCCTTCCTCTCTGTGAAAAATGAATAAAATATATTTTAAATAGAAAAAGAAAAAATAAATTAGTATCAAAGGCCATTCTCGGCTGCCTTGTAGGAGGAGGGAAATGTGAAGACATTCAGGTGCTATTTTAAATAAGAGACGCCTTGCCCTAGCCGGTTTGGCTCAGTGGATAGAGCATCCGCCTGGGGACTGAAGGGTCCCAGGTTCGATTCTGGTCAAGGGCATGTACCTTGGTTGCAGGCACATCCCCAGTAGGGAGTGTGCAGGAGGCAGCTGATCGATGTTTCTCTCTCATCGATGTTTCTAATTCTCTATCCCTCTCCCTCTCCTTCTCCCTTTCTCTCTGTAAAAAATCAATAAAATATATATTTTTTAAATAAATAAGAGACACCTGGTAGGTTCCATTCCCATCCACCATCATTTCTTTCTGGTCCATTTGCCTCTGGAATGAACTTTGGCTTTGGAGGCTGTACACGCAGCCTGTAAACCCGCTGGCTCCTTTAACCATAGTAACCTGGGGCAGCAAGGTTCCCCGGGCCTTCCCCTTTAATTCCAGTCATTTCTCCTCACCCTGAAACCTGCCAGTCCTCTAGGATAAGGTGACTAAGACGTCCCGATTTTTACCAATTTGTCCCGCGGCATTTGTAAAAAGTCCCGACAAACTGGTAAAAATCGGGACCGTCCCGCCAAAAGCGGGATGTCTGGTCACCTTACTCTAGGATGGTTCTTCTTGTGCTTCCTTCCCAGAGAGAGTCAGGAAGGAAACCCCCCATGGCCGCTCCCCTCAACTGCACAGCAGGCCCGGCCACACGGCTTACGTTTCCTCTGAGGCTTGAGATCTCTGTTCACCGGCGGAGGCTCCAGGTCCGGAGGGAGCTTGGGCAGGGGGCTCACGAGGCTTCCGGAGCTCATGGGGATGTAGTCGTCGGGGCTGCATGGGGTTCGGAGACAAGCAGCGGCGACGTGGGGGCCCATGGGCACGTAGCCGTCCTCGGCGCTGGCTGACGTCGGGGGGTACATCGGGGAGAACCTGCTCGGCTGCAGAAGAACAGGTGCAGGTTGGAAACCGCAGGGTAGTCATGGAAACGGCTGACGGGGGGGGGGGGGGGGCACAGGGTTTCGGTTGCCAATGCCCCCAGAATGACTCTGAACTTCCTTAGGGAGTTCAGGCGAGCCTCTTACTCGAGCTCCTGGACGCGTTGTGTGAGAGCTAACGCTGCTAAGGTGACCAGACGTCCCGCTTTTGGCGGGACAGTCCCGATTTTCAACAATTGGTCCCACATCCCGCGGCGTTTTAAAAAAGTCCCGCCAAAAGCGGGACGTCTGGTCACCTTATGGAAGACAGACGATTATGAATGGGTGCAAATGCTTTCAGTACAGAGGGATGCCTTCAGAGAGTCCACATCCGCTGCCTGCTCAGACTGTTTAATGGCAGTGACTCGAGTGTATTAACATTTTGATGTTTTTGATACTATTTTCCTTAAAGCTGAAAATATTGACAAATGGCTATGATTAGCCTTTCTAAATAAAATGAAACGAAACAACAATTAAAAATAAAGGGATGCCTTTAGCAGCTCCCCTGAGTCAGGCAGGTGTCTGAACCATTGGAATCGGCAGCATCCTTACAGAACGCAGTTTCTAAACAAATTCAAGCCTTAATTAGAGACTGGAATGGTCCTGAGATTCAGAGTGTCAAAAGACTTCAAGGGCCCTGGCAGGTTTGGCTTACTAGATAGAGACCTGAAGGGTCCCAGGTTCGATTCCGGTCAGGGGCATGTACCTTGATTGTGGGCACATCCCCAGTTGGGGGTGTGCAGGAGGCAGCTGATCGATGCTTCTCTCTCATTGATGTTTCTGGCTCTCTATCTCTCTCCCTTCCTCTCTGTAAAAAAAAAATCAATAAAATATATTTAATTTAAAAAAAAAAAAAAAAGACTTCAAGGGCTTAAAGGAACTCAAAGGGCCAAACTCACCAAATTTAAACTCAGCCGCTTGTCTCGGTGTCTTAAGGATTGGCCTTCTGCATCAGCTGTAAGAAACAAGATGGGGTGGTGAGTTATTCAGGACAATATCCCTTTAAACTAGGGTCCAGGCCGGGCCAGCATTGCTCGGTGATTGAGCACTGACCTCCAAACCAGGTTCGATTCCCAGTCAGGGCACATGTCCGGGTTGAGGCTTGATCCCCAGTGTGGAGAATGCAGGAGGCAGCTGATCCATGATTCTCTCTCATCATTGGTGTTTCTCTCTCTCTCTCCTTCTCCCTCTCCCTTCCTCTCTGAAATCAATAAAAAGATTTAACACCGTGGGACCCTGGCCTCAGCTCCCAAGAGGCAGAGAAGCATAACAGTTTCTATATAGCAAGTCTAGTTGGGCCAACAGATGGAAATCAGATCAGATTTGGAAGAAGCTTGTGTATGATAGCTTCATTTGTCTCTGTGAGTTAGGAAGATATGTGGCATGTCATTGACAAATGCTTGTTGTATTTATTACATCAAGTTTCTGAGCTTAGAGATGACGGAGACAGAACTGGGGGGTTGAGGAGAGAAGAGAAGGTGTTAGACACCCCTGGTGCTGACCAGGAGAGCAGAGTGAACAGGGAAGTGATGGTATTGCCAGCAGCACTGAGGGCTCATTTGAGATCTGTGACCATGAACTGGAGACTGTGATTCTGTGCAGCAATAGTCAGCTAGGCAAGCACAGGCGTGGAGAGAGAGGCAAGTTGAATTAAGACCAAATTAGAAACTTGTCAGATGGGTGTGACATCAAAATGTAGAATACTAGTTGAACTGAAAGAGATGTCCATAAAAAAAGTAAAGTTTAAAAAGAAGGAAAATTTTTTTTAAAAAAATAAAGTCAAAAAATAAAGTTAGTGACCAACATGGAGTTGCTGACTTTTTATTGTGCTAAGAACATTAAGAACAAAACCTGAACTTATACCAATCACCACTATTTAATAAAAATATGTTTAAAATGTTTGTAACTTGCCCTGACCAGTTTGGCTCAGTGGACAGAGCATTGGCCTGTGGACTGAAAGGTCCCAGGTTTGATTCCGGTCAAGGGCATGTACCTTGGTTGTGGGCACATCCCCAGTAGAGGGTGTGCAAGAGGCAGCTGGTCGATGTTTCTGTCTCATTGGTGTTTCTAACTCTCTATCCCTCTCCCTTCCTCTCTGTAAAAATCAATAAAATATATTTTTTAAATGTTTGTAACTATGTAAAAAAAATAATAAAAGGTGATGTCTCTAAGGCAGCAAGATACGTGGGTCTAGACTAGGAATGGGGGACCTTTTTCCTGCCAAGGGAAATTTGGATATTTATAACTTTATTCACGGCCACACAAAGTTATCAACTTAAAAATGACCCTGCTGTCTTTGGTCAAACATTTAACTAACTTACCCCTCAGGCCTTAGCTGGGCCAGAGCAAAGAACTTCTCGGGCCTTATACAGTCCTTAGGCCAGACGTTCCCCACTCTTGGTCTAGAGCTAGACTCTAATCCTATATAATAAAGAGCTAATATGCTAATTAGACCGAACAGCAGAATGACTGTCCACACAACCACCCGGATGACCTTCTGGATGAACCTGGAGCTGTGAGGGCCGAGCCCCTTGCATGAATTTCGACTCTAATGAAATATGATGTTTGGGAATTAGTTTCAAGATGTCAACCGAAGCCATAAGAGTAGATGAGATTCTCTAGGCTGCACATGTTAAGTGTAAAACCCAGCAAGTCCCAATATTCAAAGAACAGGAGGATGAGCAGTGGCTCATTCCAACGGTGCCATCACAGGATCATGAGGAGAGTCAGGGGCAGGGTCTTCCAGACTAAGGAAGGAGAGAACGGCCAACAACGCTGACTGCTGGTGGCAAGTGAGGCGAGTGCTTTTAGCACATGCGGACCAGAGCCAAGTGTCCCCCGAGAAATTAGAGATGTCAAAGGTCAGGCTGGCCAAAACCGGTTTGGCTCAGTGGCTGGAGTGTAGGCCTACGGACTGAAGGGTCCTGGTTTTGATTCCGGTCAGGGGCATGTACCTTGATTGCAGGCACATCCCCAGTAGGGGGTGTGCAGGAGGCAGCTGATCGATGTTTCTCTCTCATTAATGTTTCTGACTCTCTATCCCTCTCCCTTCTTCTCTGTAAAAAATCAATAAAATATATTTTAAAAAATAAAAAAAGGTCAGGCTGAAACCGGTTTGGCTCAGTGGATAGAGCGTCGGCCTGCAGACTGAAAGGTCCCAGGTTCGATTCTGGTCAAGGGCACGTACCTTGGTTGCGGGCATATCCCCAGAAGGGGTGTGCAAGAGGCAGCTGATCGATGATTCTCTCTCATCAATGTTTCTAACTCTCTCTCCCTCTCTCTTCCTCTTCCTCTCTGTAAAAAATCAATAAAATATATTTTAAAAAATTAAAAAAAGGTCAGCCTGTCTCAGAGAAATAAACCAGAGTCAAAGATGTGACAGAGATTAAGAATTAAGAATATGTATTATATATGCACATGTAAGTACGTATGTATGCATCTATGTCTTCGAGGCTGCAGAAGCCCCGGGGGGGGGGGGGGGGGGGTAAAAGCTGTTCTGCAGTCACACTGTCGAGTTTAAAATCTCTACTTCCCACCACTGATTAGCTGTGTGACACTGGATAAGATACTTACACTGTCTGTGTCTCAATTCTGTAATCTGTAAAATCAGATCAATAATGCAATCTACTGCATAGGACTGCTGGAAAGGTTAGACGTGCTAGTGCACATGAAGTTCCTGTCCGGTGTGGCTCAGTTGGTTGAGCGTAGTCCCACGCACCAGGTCAACGGTTCAATTCCCGGTCAGGGCGCATGCCCGGGCTGAAGGCAGCCAATCAATGATTCTCTCCTCATTGATGTTTCTCTCTCTCTTCCTCTCTGAAATCAATAAAGATATTTTTTTAAAAGAGGAGCTGGGCTTCTCTCTGTACCTCAATATTTGCATCCAACACTTACCTTTCCAGGTTCTCACGTTATCTAACCCCGAGAGGGAGATCCTTCTCGGCGCCGCAGTGCATTCTGGCTTCCTGAAGCTGCTGTGCCCACCCCACAGTAGCTGCTCCTCACGGCGCCGTTCAGAGAGATGAAGTGGCTTAGGCGGGCGGGGAGGTGGCCTGGTGGCCACCAGGTCTAGTTCTTTCACTCCGAAGGGTAAGGAGCGTTGGCTTTTATCTACGCGGAGGGTGGGATGTAAGGAAGTTTCCAGCAATGGTGAGGCAAAGTGGTCCCTGGCCGGCCCATTGATATCTCTGCTCCAGGTCAGGGCAGCCTGCGGCCTTGTGGGAGGCGCCTCCTGAGACCCATTCCGCTGGGCTGAGGGGTGGACCAGGTTAATGTAGGGCAGCGTCTGCAGGCCGTCAACAAAAACATCATCGAACGAAGTCTGTTCCAATGAGCGGTCTGAGTTGGACCAGCTGTCACATCTGGTGGGTAAACTGAGGGAAGAAAAGCATGAACATTTGACAGCAATGGAGCAGGTGGGTGTCTGGCCGCTGTAGTCGGTCCCACGGCGACACTGCTGATAGACTTGGCAGAAGTCTGAAGGAGAATGCCATCCACCCTCCACGAAACCCAGGGGGCCTCACTCTCCGATCCTCAGTGATCAGCTTTTATTTGACTTCTGTAGCTACATTCCCTCTACAACCCTCAGCCACACCAACCCCTGGGTGCAGAAATAAAATAGTTGGTTTTTGAAATATGAAAATGCAAGGTTAGCCCTAACCGGTTTGGCTCAGTGTATGGAGCGTCGGCCTGCGGACTGAGAGGTCCCGGGTTCGATTCCGGTCAAGGGCATGTACCTTGGTTGCGGGTACATCCCCAGTGAGGGGTGTGCAAGAGGCAGCTGATCAATGTTTCTCTCTCATCGATGTTTCTAGCTCTCTATCTCTCTCCCTTCCTGTCTGTAAAAAATCAATAAAATGTATTTTAAAAAGAAAGAAAGAAAGAAAGAAAGAAAGAAAGAAAGAAAGAAAGGAAAGAAAAGCCCTAAGAAAGAAAGGAAGGAAGGAAGGAAGGAAGGAAGGAAGGAAGGAAGGAAGGAAGGAAGAAAGAAAGAAAGAAAGAAAGAAAGAAAGAAAGAAAGAAAAGAAAAGAAAAGAAAAGCCCTAACTGGTTTGGCTCAGTGGATAGAGCGTCGGCCTGTGGACTGAAAGGTCCCAGGTTCGATTCCGGTCAAGGGCGTGTACCTTGGTTGGGGCACATCCCCAGTAGGGGGTGTGGAGGAGGCAGCTGATCGATGATCCTCTCTCATAAATGTTTCTAGCTCTCTATCCCTCTCCCTTGCTCTCTGTAAAAAAATCAGTAAAATGTATTTTTTTTAAAAAGAAAATGCAAGGTTAGAAGTGAAAGCCACAATGCTGACATCTATGACTCATTTTGTTGAGTGTAACACATGCTTCACCCTTCCTAGCGGTTGACAGTGATCTGACCCCACCTTGTCAGTCGCAGAAAGAGAAGCGAGGGCACACCCACCCACTGGGAGATGCTACAGCTGAACGGGCTGACTCGGGCAGGCGCACTGAGCATATCTCAGTGACAGGCCCTGCAAGAGGAGGCCATCTGGGCTCTGCAAACAGGAGAGAGCGTGGGAGAGGCCTGGCTCAGAGTCCGGCGCATGAGCATACCTGGCGTGGTGCAGTCTTCCACTCTCACAGTTGGACAGAATCAGATAATCAGGAAGGAAGAGCAGCTCTGACTCACTTCTGGTTTCCTCGGTGGCTATGGTAGTAGAGTGTGGGTCATCTCTTGGCAAGGGGGAGCTGACAGCATGGGCGGTGTGGAGGAAGCTGGCAGGGGACGGCTGGAGGGAGGAGGGCGTGTGAGTGAGGCTCTCCACGGAATCTGCCGGAGGAATCATTTCCCAGGTTAACGGTTAGGAATGGCTAGAACACTCACCAGCAATTTCTCAAACAGCATTTCAAGAAGCCAAAGAGAAGATGCAAATCACAGCTGGTGTTTGTACTGATGGAGGAGACCATTTCCCCAAGCTATAAACAATGTCTGGGAAAGGGGGCCAATGTTCCAAGAGTGAAGTGTTGAATCAATTAAGAGGGGGAAAAAAAAACCACCCCAAGCATTCATGGTATAAAAATCTGCAGTTAAATAGTCTACACACAGCTTCTTTATGGCCTGCAGCCTCAGGCCTGCATCACTATTTATTCAGTCAAAAAAAATTTATATATATATATATATGTGTGTGTGTGTGTGTGTGTGTGTGTATTTATGCATGTCAGATACATATGTATGTACTATGTGTGTACTTACATATGCATTTTTATGTATACTGAGTGGCCAGATTATTATGATCTCTGAACGTATAATAATCTGGCCACTCAGTGTATATCCTATATAATAAAAGGCTACTATGCAAATTGTCCCTGTGACCAGGAATTCGATTGGCAGGCAGGCCAGCCAACTGCAAATGTCCCCCATCCATGCACAAATTTAAACACTGGGCCTCTAATATACATACATATATATTAGAGGCCTCTAATATACATACTAATATACATACTAATATACATACATAATATATTCACACACACACACACACACACACACACACTGTGTGGGCAGATAATTATGTGTTCAGAGATCATAATAATCTGGCCACGCAGTGTATGTACACATGTATAGATGTCTATGTCTACAAGAACAGGCGAAAGTACATTTACGGTAGTGAGCATGGAAAACTTAGCTTATTATTATTTTTTCTAATATATTTTTATTGACTTCAGGTAGGTAGGGAGAGGGAGAGATAGAAACATCAATGATGAGAGAGAATCATTGGTCAGCTGCCTCCTGCACACCCCACACCTAGGATCGAGCCCACAACCTGGGTATATGCCCCTGGTTTATGGCTTGAGGCTCAACCACTGGGCCATGCTGGCTAGGCAAATTTATCCTTGTATAATTATTTATTCTTATATCTTTTCCATGCAAACAACTTTAAACAAGTTTTGCCCACCCCTCTATATGGGACACCTACTTTGCACCTAATATGGACCCAGAACTGTTTCAACTTTGCCAATTCAGCCGAGACAGAGACTCTGCCCTTACTGTCCTCCCCAGGAGACAGACAAGTGACACATAAATAAAGGACACTGTTGATGATAGAGTGTTAGTGACGTAGAAGGAACAGGAAGGGGGAAATGGGGCGTTGTGATGGTTAGTGTAGCCCACATCTCTCAAGGAGCATAACATCCAGAGACTCCCAACGAAAAGCCTGCTTCTACTTCCCCTTTGAACCAAGCTGGCAGGAGTTCAGAACTCCGGAGGCAGGGTGACTCAGAACGACCCGGGTTCAAGTCCAGGCTCTGCTGTCTAGCTGTCGTGAACGTGGGCAATTTAGCTTCCTGCTCCGAGTTCCCTCCCCGTACAGCGGAGACGCAGGAGGGATCTAGGCTGAGACCAGCTCATGTGCAAAAGCATTTAGCAGAGCTCCCGGCCGGAGTCTGCACCATGTGCCGCCTGCCCCTGCTGCCGGAGCCACAACCCAACTCGATGTGTGAAAAGCCACAGAACGCACTTTGGGTGTGGCTCTCCAGCGAAGAGGACTCTGTCCTCACATCCTTCTAAACACGCAGGGGAGATCCACGGAATAAAAGAGGTCAGAGGGGGTTTCTGGCTTCCTCCAGCTTCGTGCCAGAGCTTTCCATTTCCTGCCCGGGGCCTTCCTCATTCCTGTTCCTCTCTGAATATTAGGAAACATGTTATGTATGTCTGTTGTAGGATAACTCCTGGGCGAGGAAAGGGAGAGAGGAAACACATAGCAGGACACACAAAGATATATCTAGTTGGGGCTGGAGGTAGGGTGGCGGGGAGCGAGCGACAAGGCCAGAGGGAGTCTGCTTGCCCGCCATGCGACAGGCCAGCCAGGGCACACTCACTGCCACCCACTAATAAGCTTCGCCTGTTGTAGCAAGGACAAAGAGCTCGCCGTCACTTCATTTCCTTTTATCTGAGTGCTGTCAAAGCCCAACAATGTGCCTGAATAGCCTCACTTAATAAGCTTCCATGAAAAAAAAAAAAAAAAAAAAAAAAAGGCCCTAGCTGGTTTGGCTTAATGGCTAGAGCGTTGACCTGTAGACTGAAGGGTCCCGGGTTCCATTCCAGTCAAGGGCACATGCAAGCTCAATCCCCAGTAGGGGGCGTGCAGGAGGCAGCCGACCAGTGGTTCTCTCTCATCATGGATGCTTCTCTCTCTCTCCCTTCCTCTCTGAAATCAATAATAATATGTTTTGTTTATTTTGTTGTTGTTGTTGTTGTTGTTTTAAAGGGGGGGGGTAGGGGGGACTTCATCCTGAAGAAACACTTTCACATGCTTGTTGCAGAGATGCAGCTCTGACTCTCCACCGCCACCTAGCGTTCCATGTAGGTACTTCAGCGGCTGGTGCTAAGCATACAGGGACAGTGGAAATGTTGAAGCAACTGTTGACCACAGGATCCAAGAGTAAGGTTGTTGTCTACCAGACTAAGGGTACGAGAAATCAGGTGGGCCCGGCTAGTGTGGCTCAGTGGTTGAGCGGCGACCTATGAACTAGGAGGTCACAGTTCGATTCCCCGTCAGGGCAGTGTCCGGGTTGTGGGATTGATCCCGTGTGGGGTGTGCAAGAGGCAGCCAATCAATGATTCTATCATCATGGATGTTTCTATCTCTCTCCCCCTCTCCCTTCCTCTCTGAAGTCAATAAAAATAATTTTTAAGAAATCAGATGGGTTGAGGATCAGGGCATGCTGCTCGACACAAAACCCATGAAGGGGAGTGAATTGTAATCCTAGGGGCATTCCACTTGATAGATTACATAGAAAGGGCAGTGTGTGTGTGTGTGTGTGTGTGTGTGTGTGTGTGTGAGAGAGAGAGAGAGAGAGAGAGAGAGAGAGAGAGAGAGAGCATGAGAGCCCTAGCCGATTTGGCTTAATGGATAAAGCGTTGGCCTACAGACTGAAAGGTCCCAGGTTCGATTCTGGTCAAGGGTATGTACCTGGGTTGTGGGCACATCCCCAGTGGGAGGTGTGCAGGAGGCAGCTGATCGATGTTTCTAACCCTCTATCCCTCCCCCTTCCTCTGTAAAAAAATCAATAAAATATATACTTTTCAAAAAGAGAGCATGAGAAAATAAAGAGAGAAGGAGAAAGAGCCTTATGAATCATTTACTCCCACGGCACAGAAATGGCCCAGCATTAAAGTGGGACAAATTTCCCTTGCACAGACCTTGAGCCAATCGGAGATCTGAGGAAGTCTTCCCTACCTCTAATAAGTAGCCAAGTTCTGCCTTCTACCATCTAGTCCTAAGCAATCCAATAAGGAACAGAGAAGCTGGAGTTCCACGCATTTTTGAAAGACGGTGACACCAATATTTCCGAAGGATCAGCAGCAGCAGCTGCACAGGAAAAGTCAGCGCTCTATACAGGACATCCTCGCCCTGGGTTTACTTTCACTGAACGCATTCTCTGTGGCTTATGAGAGCAAAGGCACAGAGTGGCTTCGAGCCCGGCTGGTGTGGCTCAGTGGTTGAGTCTAGACCCATGAACCAGGAGGTCACGGTTCGATTCCCGGTCAGGGCACATGCCCGGGTTGCAGGCTCGATCCCCAGTAGGGGGCGCGCAAGAGGCAGCTGATCAATGATCTCTCGCATCATTGATGTTTCTATCTCTCCCTCTCCCTTCCTCTTCGAAGTCAATAAAAATATATTTTTTAAAAAATCAGGTGAAAGGGAGAAATTTCTGGTACTGTCTTTGGTGGGTAGAAACAGTTCTGATATAAATTAGCCGGCCAGCCCTAATCGGTTTGGCTCAGTGGATAGAGCGTCGGCCTGCGGACTGAAAGGTCCCGGGTTCGATTCTGGTCAAGGGCATGTACCTTGGTTGCGGGCACATCCCCAGTAGGGGGTGTGCAGGAGGCAGCTGATTGATGTTTCTCTCTCATCGATGTTTCTAACTCTCTATCCCTCTCCCTTCCTCTCTGTAAATAAATAAATAAATAAATAAATAAATAAATAAATAAATAAAATATATTTAAAAAGAAATAACATTAGCCGGCCACCCCTGCAGCCCCAGGAAGCCGGACTCTGCTCTCACCTGCAGCATCCTGCAGGTGGCCGAGGTTGCAGACTTGGCTGATGCTGTGGACCCACACTTGCATCTCCTCCTCGGTCTTGGCCACCAGATAGAACGTACGCGAAGTGGTCTTCACGATGAACACGAAGTGATTCTGGAACTCCTTCCGGACGAAGCCAGGGCCCGCATGCTTCCACACGGCGCACTCGCTCAGGTCGATCACGCGGATGGGCTTGCTGGAGTGCTTGTTGCGGTAATACTCCAGCACGTCGGGGTTGCCGCTCATGCGGCCCCGCCGGAGGACGAACCAGCGCTTGCGCCAGGCCTGCAGGGAGCAAGGCAACAAGGAGTTACTGGACCAATCCAATCCCTCCTGCCTCTCCCTCTGCCAAGCACCCATTACATGACAAGGACAGCAAAAGGTCCATCGGCCGTTCGAACGATGAAACGCAAAGCCCACCCTGTTAGTGTGCCACCTTCAAGTCTGCTTCATTCTTTTTCTTAATATGTTTTATTGATTTTATACAGAAAAGAAGGGAGAGGGACAGAGAGCTAGAAACATGGATGAGAAATATAGGTCAGCTGCCTCCTGCACACCCCCCACCGGGGGAGGGACAGAGAGCTAGAAACATCGATGAGAGAGAAATATCAATCAGCTGCCTCCTGCACACCCCCCACCGGGGATGTGCCCGCCACCAAGGTACATGCCTTTGACCGGAATTGAACCTGGGACCCTTCAGTTCACAGGCCGATGCTCTATCCACTGAGCCAAACCGGTTTTGGCTGCTTTATTTTTTTTGTTGTTATTAATCCCCACCTGAAGATATCTTCCCGTTGCTTTTTAGAGAGAGTGGAAGGGAGGGGGAGGGGGGAAATGATGTGAGCCGTAGCCAGTTTGGCTCAGTGGATAGAGTGTTGGCCTGTGGACTGAGGGTTCGATTCTGGTCAATGACACATGCCCGGGTTGGGGGCTCAATCCCTAGTAGGGGGCGTGCAAGTGGCATCGGATTAACCATTCTCTTTCATCATATGTTTCCATCTCTTTCTCCCTCTCCTTTCCTCTCTGAGATCAATTTAAAAATTTTTTAAAAAAGAGACATCGGTGTGATAGAGACACATCAATTAGTTGCCTCCCCCATGGACCCTGAAGGGATGGAGGGGGGGGGGGGTTGAGTTTGCAACAGAGGTATAAGCCCTTGACTGAAATCCAACCCATGCTCTACCCATTGAGCCAAACCGGCTGGGTCTGGAGTCTGCTTTATTCAATGATGATAGGATGGGTCATTTTGGGGGAGTGTAGTCATAGGATTCCCACCCACAGGTTGAAGGACCAGAATTATACAATCAATACAGCAAAGGCATGTAATATAAATGTATTTATGCTCATGCCCCAAAACACACAAAACACCTTATTAATGAAGAACAAAAAGGAAGCTTTCTTATCATTATCTCAACCCCTAAGCCAATATCGTACATTAAAATCACATGCAAATCATGAGGGCTCACCGTTGTCAGTATTATCTGACGTTGTTATATAACTTCTAGAGAATTGCTCAATCAGAAAAACCATACACATTGGAGAGGAGAGAGGATTACCATTATCTGATGTTGATGATTATCTTTCTATAATACCCCCAAGATGATTAAAATGCAAATAGAGTTCCAAGAGAATTAAGTAACCCGTGGCTAGTTAGATTTCTTTCTTTTAAAAAAATATTTTTTTTTATTGAATTTTTACAGAGAGGAAGAGAGATAGAGAGCTAGAAACATCAATGAGAGAGAAACATTGATCAGCAGCCTTTTACATCCCCACTGGGGATATGCCCACAACCAAGATACATGCCCTTGACCGGAATCGAACCTGGGACCCTTCAGTCCGCAGGCCAACGCTCTATCCACTGAGCCAAACCTGTTTCGGCTAGTTAGATTTCTTATATGAGAACACCATGTTCTAAGTCTTTTACCACAACCCCTTTAATCTCCAAAACTATACTATGGGAGATATTCTTATTTTATGTCCATGTTATGTCTGAAAAATCTGAGAGATGAACTAATGTGCCCACGGTCATACAGCTACGGCGTAACAAGAAATGGGTTTGAGCTCAAGTGAGGGTCAAAGGATCAGTAATGAATGTGAAGTACAAAAAGTATAGAGGGCCAAAACCGGTGTGGCTCAGTGGATAGAACATGGGCCTGCGGACTGAAAGGTCTCAGGTTCGATTCCGGTCCAGGGCATGTACTTGATTGCGGGCACATCCCCAGTAGGAGGTGTGCAGGAGGCAGCTGATCCATGTTTCTCTGTCATTGATGTTTCTATCTCTCTCCCTTCCTCTCTATAAAAAAATCAATATATATATATATATATATATATATATATATATATATATATATATATATATATATATTTTTTTTAAGTATAGAGAGTTTGCAACCAATTCTTTCTGATGTCTGACTGTAAAGGGGAGAACTCCAGGCCCAAGGAATTATTTTTTAAACATGGAAGGCACACACATTTTCCCCCACACCTAAATCACAGTGTTTCTCAACCACAGAATGAAATGCCCTACAGGACATCAGCAAACCAATGAGTTTTGCTTGGCCAGGAACTGTCTGGCCTGCAACCATCAGCGCCCTGTTGACAACCACTGTAACAATTGACAGGAACTTTCCTTCGTGCAGTAAAACTCTTAGAAAGAGTCCATCTTGAGATAAGATGATCTGGCAAAGCTTAGTACGTGCTCAAGAAAGAAACAACCCTGGCCAGTGTGGTTCAGTGGGTTGGACGTCACCCCATGCTCCAAAGGTTGCTGGTTCCATTACTGGTCAGGGCACAGGCTCGGGTTGTGAGCTCGATCCCCATTACGGGGCATGCAGGAGGCAGCCAATTGATGCTTTGCTCTCACATCAATGTTTCTCTCTCTCTCCCTCTCCCTTGCTCTCTTTCTAAAAAATAAAAATGAATAAAAATACTAGGGTTGGGGGAAGAGAATGAAACCAGTGCTGAGAGAAGGGCAGACTGTTGCGCATGCCACTGGAGCTACTGAGGAGGAACTTAAGACTCTGCGGCTCCCCACTCACCCTTGACCTAGAATGTTTGCTGCAGACAGTCCCAAGAAGATGCGCAAATTCCAAGGAATAAATAGATAGCTACCTTTTGGGTATGAGGCCTGGGGAAAGACGTATTTGCAAGTGACCATAGCCACACTAGTTTTGTTGTTGTTTTTAATCCTCACCTGAGAATATTTTTTCCATTGATTTTGAGAGAGGGTGGAAGAGAGAGGGAAAGACAGAGAGAAACACATAGACTGGTTGCCTCCTGCACCTGCCAAGAATCGAACCCTGGACCCTTGGGTCTACAGGCTGATGCTCTATCCACAGAGCCAAGCCAGCTAGGGCACTGGTCAGCGAACTCATTAATCAACCGAGCCAAATATCAACAGTACAACGATTGAAATTTCTATTGAGAACCGAAAACCGACTTCTGCGCATGGACCACGAAGTTTCAATCAGTAGGTACGCGCCCACACGTGGTATTTTGTGGAAGAGCCACACTCAAGGGGCCAAAGAGCCACATGTGGCTCTCGAGCCGCAGTTTGCCGACTGCCGGGCTAGGGCCATAGCCACACCATTCTGAGAGCCCTCAGGATCTGTAAACTTCCATGCCATGTCCCGGAGGCAGGGAGAAAGAAGTGAGGATGCTCCGAGTCCCTTCTCTTTGCCGTTCGGTGCCCTTTGACCAGTGCCCACCACCTGCCCAGCCCCTGGCCAGCACGGAGTGCAGGCCAAGGGAACAGGCTAAGGGAACAGGCCGAATGGCCGCCAGTGGGCCTTTCTCCCATCGGAGGGGCCCGATGTTGCAGTTGGCAAATGCAAGTGGAGAGATTTATGCTCTGTGGTTTGTGCTGCTGTGCAGTGGCATGTGTGACAGCAGGAAATGCGGGGTTCTGCCAGGAGGCATGGTGACCACGGGGACAGGAAGTCTTTTATATCTCTAGCTGAGGCCTGACACATGTATAAGACCCACCAGCTTGGACCGAGAGAACAGGGGGAAAGGGAAAGCCACCGTTTGGAGTGTTCTCCCCCCTCCCCCGCTCCCTGGCCAGGAAATGAGATCTGGGGCAGCAGAGAATCTGATAAAGCCCCGAAGAGGGGAAGGCCCGTGGGCACAAAGGACCCGCGATTATGCCTCCGAAGGAAAAGCGCTTTTGAGCCTGTGGCAGGGGCGGCCGTCAGAAGGAGGGCAGTTGGAGTGCTCCATGTCGGGTTGGGCCAGGAGGGGAGAGGGACAGAGAGTTAGAAACATCCATCAGCTGCCGCCTGCACACCCCCTGCTGGGGATGTGCCCACAACCAAGGTACATGCCCTTGACCGGAATCGAACCTGGGACCCTTGAGTCTGCAGGCCGACGCTCTATCCACTGAGCCAAACCAGCTAGGGCTTTTTCAATTTTTTAAAAAAATATTTGATTTTTGTTCATCCTCAACCGAGTATCTTTTTCCATTGATTTTTTTTTTTTTTTGAGAGAGAGAGACAGAGAGGGAGGGAGGAAGGGAGGAGGACAGAGGGAGAGATATTGATGTGAGACATACATTGATTGGTTGTCTCCCTAGGGATCAAACCTGCAACAAAGGTATGTGCCCTTGGCCACAGTCGAACCCAGGACCCTTCAGTCTTCGGGGCTGATGCTCTATCCACTGAGCCAAGCCAGCTAGGGCAGTGGTCAGCAAACTCATTGTCAACGGAGTCAAATATCAACAGTACAATGAACATTTCTTTGAGAGCCGAAAACGGACTTCTGCCCATGGGCTAAGAAGTTTCAATCGCACTGTACCTGCGCACCCGCACGTGGTATTCTGTGGAAGAGCCACACTCAAGGGGCCAAAGAGCCGCATGGGGCTTGAGAGCCACAGTTTGCCCACCACTGAGCTAGAGCAGTTCTTGTTTTGAAAGTGGGAGGAATGAGCATGTTTGTATGCTCACGGGAGTAATCCAGGAGGGAGAGCAAAATGAATGATGCCATAAACTCCCGTAGCAAAAACATGGGATTGAATGGAGTGGAGACTAACCCGTGAGGAAAGGAGCTCCAGAGAGGCTGTGAGTTTACAGTGAGGGAGACGGGAAATGTGGGCAGTGCCTGAGGCAGACAGGAGCACAAGGCCTTGTCCTGGTGTCCCCTGTGAAGATGGGCCTCCCTGTGACAACGTGGGCCCAAGAAGGGGCCTTGGCAATTAAAGAATGTCACATATGCCCTAGCCGGTGTGGCTCAGTGGGTAGAGCGTCAGCCTGTGGACTCAAGGGTCCCAGGTTTGATTCCGGTTAAGGGCGTGTACCTTGGTTGCGGGCACATCCTCAGTAGGGGGTGTGCGGGAGGCAGCTGATCCATGTTTCTCTCTCATCGATGTTTCTAACTCTCTTCCCTCTGCCTTCCTCTCTGCAAAAAAAAAAAAAATCAATAATATATATATATTTTTTTAAAAAGAATGTCACATATGCCTGCTAAGGAAAGTTTTTATGTTGAGCCTGGGCTACCCCACACTTTCCAAAGGGCACTTTGGTATGGATACGTGAAGAGGAGGGGGTTAGAACTACTATGTTTCCCCCAAAATAAGACATCCTCCGAAAATAAGACCTACTTACAGGTTTCCTTCTGAGTGAAATATAAGGCATCCCCCCGAAAATAAGCACACCCCCCCCCAGGCTCTGTCTCAGAATGAAAATTAATTTACCGCCCCGACTGGTGTCTAGCAACCAGTGACGTTACGTGGAGTCCTGACGTCACTGCTGTGTGGAGGGCGGAGCGGACAGTTGCATTGCAAATGCACTGCGAGCAGGCTACCTTGACAAGAAGCACTCATTTAAAGACAGTGCTATTGCTAAACATGAGAGAGTTGGCCCACTGATTCTGAAAGAAATGGAGGCACAAGAAATTCACCAGGAAATTCAGGAATTGGATTGTTATGATGATGTTCCAGAAGATGATGACATGATTGTCATTGAATAAATGAGTAAATTCTTGATACCGTAGGATTCACACTTTGTCTGGTTTGTGTTGACAACTACTGTACTGCCGTACCGTATACAGGTAATAAATTTCCTTTATTTTCATTTAACAATAAAAGTGTACCGTATTCTTCTTCATGGAAAAATAAGACATCCCCTGAAAATAAGACCTAGCGCATCTTTGAGACCAAAATTAATATAAGACACTGTCTTATTTTCGGGGAAACAGGGTATGAAATGGGCCTGGCCCACGTGGCTCAGAGGTTGAGTGTTGACCTATGAACCAGGAGGTCACTATTCGATTCCTAGTCTGGGCACACACCTGGGTTGTGGGCTGGATCCCTAGTACGGGGCACGCAGGAGGCCGCCGATCAGTGATTCTTTCTCATCATTGATGCTTCTCTCTCTCCCTCTCCCTTCCTCTCTGAAACCAATTTAAAAAAGATTTTAAAAAGAAGAAATATGACCCGAAGCCGGTGTGGCTCAGTGGATAGAGCGTCGGTCTGTGGACTGAGGGGTCCCGGGTTCGATTCCGGTCAAGGGCATGTACCTTGGTTGCGGGCACACCCCAGTAGGGGGTGTGCAGGAGGCAGCTGATCGATGTTTCTCTCTCATCGATATTTCTAGCTTTCTGTCCTTCTCCCTTCATCTTTGTAAAAAATCAATAAAATATATATATATTTTAAAAGAATTAGAAATATGAAATGGGTGGATTCATAGGGTACTGAGTACTGAGCAGGCCAGTAGGTGTGGCAACCAGGAGCGGTGGGCGTGCAAAGACGAGAATGACATGGCTACGTCTGGTTTTCAGTCCTTCGTTCAACAAGTACCTGTTAACTAGGCCGCTGACATGCTGGACACAGTGCAGAGACTGAGGAAACGGAGGTGAGCAAGCCACAGGCCCTGTCGCTGCCTTGTGGGCAGCAGGGGAAGTGGGCAGATGGATAAACAGACAATTGCAGTCAGCGAGATAAGCGCTATGATAAGGAGAAGCCAGAATGCTATGGCAACACGCAAGAGAGGCGTCGCTATCAGATCGGTGGGTCTAGGAAAGCTTCCAGAGGAAACGATGGCGGAGTTAAGACTGAAGGGGGCTGAGGGCTCAGCGTGTGTCAGTGCAGGTAGTCTGGCAGCGCCATGAGGCAAGCAGAACGGAAAGAAAAGAACTGTCGCACTCAGTAACCCCAGGAGGATGCGGCATAAGGTTCACGCTAAATCAGGCAAGCTAATCAGCACGCTCTCCCTCGGGGGGTTTTAAATCTCTACGTAAGAGCTGTAATTATGCAAAAGCAGAAATGACGCCTTCTTGAAACTCTCTGTGAAGGAGGCGGAAGCAGAGGCTGCCTCCAGTCCTGTCCCATCCGGCTGATCGGCTTCTGGAAGTGGGAGACATGTGACTGACAAGGAGTCATCCATATCAGAATGAAGCTGGGTCCTATGAAACAGTGCCACCGGAAGTCATCGAAGAAGAACGGTCCCATCAAGCCTGGCAGGTGTGGCTCAGTGGTTGAGCTTCAAACTATGAACCCAAAGGTCATTGGTTTGAATCCTGGTCAGGGCACATGTACAGGAGGCAGCCAATCAATGATTCTCATCACTAATGTGTTGGGTTTTTTTTCTCTCTCTCTCTTTCTTCTCCCTTCCTCTCTGAAATTAATAAAAATATCTATATATATATATAAAAGCCTAGGCCACATGTGTCAAACACAAGGCCCGCAGGCCAAATCCGTCCCACCAGGCCTTGCAATGTGGCCCGCACCGCGCTGTCATCACTGCACTCCGCTGCGTTTCCATCACAATGACAGTTTATGACTGTTCAGTAAACCATTCGGCCCGCGATTTAGGCTGGATTTTAGATTTTGGCCCCTTCTCTGATTGAGTTCGACACCTCTAGCCTAGGCGATCATTATGACAGAACTAGAACGACTGGTTGCTATGATGCACACTGACCACCAGGGGGCAGACGCTCAACACGGGTGCTGCCCCCTGGTGGTCAGTGCGCTCCCAGAACAGGAGTGCTGCTCAGCCAGGAGCTGGACTCATGTGGCTGGCAAGCGCAGTGGTGGTGGCAGTAAGGATGGTGAGCTAAGCAGTAAGGAACGAGCAGGAGGCTGGTTAGGAGTGAGGGGTCCCGGATTGCAAGAGGGTTTTTCAACTGCCAGGCTGAGGCCCCCAACCCCCAGCCCCCAGCCCCCAGCCTCCGCATGCACAAATTTCATGCATCGGGCTGCTAGTATTTTTTTTTTAGAGAAGTTACATCCAAAGGACATGGGAGCTAACCTGCAGAAGTTCCCACTGGCCAAAGAGGGGGCAATTTGAGCTTTAATAAGTATAATGATGGCCGAAGCCGGTTTGGCTCAGTGGATAGAGCGTCGGTCTGTGGACTGAAAGGTCCCAGGTTCGATTCCAGTCAAGGGCATGTACATTGATTGCGGGCACATCCCCGGTGGGGGGTGTGCAGGAGGCAGCTGGTCGTTGTTTCTCTCTCATCGACGTTTCTAGCTCTATCTCTTTCCCTTCCTCTGTAAAAAAATCAATAAAATATTTTTTTAAATGTTAATTTCCTTCAGTATTTTAAATTCAAATGCAATAATAAAGAATTTTCTACTTAAAAAAAATAAGTATAATGATGATAGTGGCTTCAAACCCATCAACATGTTTAAATCTGTGTGTTCTTGTGAAAGTACCAAATAAAAAAACTTCTCATCCTCAAAGGTTGTGAGGGGACCACTTCGTTATCTTGCAAACTGGTAAGTAAGGGGCAAGAAGTGAACATTAGCCTGCCTTTCCAGATAAGCCATCCCAGAGAGCAGATGAAGGGAAAGGGAAATACCTTCTTATAAATGTCTTCTAATATGGACCAGAGCAACAGAGGCCAGGCCCGGAGCAGCCAGGCCCGGAACAGCTTGCTCCTCGCCTGCCCCTGCCCCACAGCTGCCTCTCAGACATGGCTGGAAATTTTTGCGAGAACTTGAGGGTCTGCTGAATCAAGTAATGAGGCTTAGATCTGGATGTGTTGAGTTAATATAGTGCTGGGGTGTTGATCTGTGAGTGCCTTGGGTGGGGCCTGGATGAGGCTGGTTGACCTATTTGGAAATGTCTTTTGTGTGAAGTGTATCATTGGGCATGTGGAGGTATTATTGATATGAGAAAATGCTAAGTAACTGATTTACTATCTGAAAAGGGATTTACTATCGGGGAAAGGGAGGGAGGAAGAGACTGAACATGAACTGTGCACCTATGGATGAGGACAATGGGGGATGGGGAGGGGGCGGAGGGTGGGGTGGGAACCTGGTGGAGGGGGGAAGAAATGAGGAACCTTTGTAATAATATGAACAATAAAGATTTATTTATAAATAAATAAATAAATAAATAAATGTCTTCTAATAAACGGGAACAAATAGTAGAACTAGAGTACCGCCATTTTGTGATGGCCAGTGAATGAATAGGTGTAAGTACTAAGCATCAACAGTGGCCAACTCAGGAAGAGGAACAAGCAGACACTGTACCTTTAACAGCCTGGCATAAGGTAAAAGCCATATTGAGGGAAATTCTGCAGCCCAAAGTTCTTTAGTAGATAAATGATAAGAAAGTGCATGAGGTGGGAAATCTATGCATCACTTGACACTTAAAGGATGTGACAAAAATATTTCTAGGTCACCCGGCCAGCACTGACCTATGAACCAGGAGGTCACGGTTTGATTCCAGTCAAGGCCCGAGGTGTGGGCTCGATCCCCAGTAGGGGGCGTGCAGGAGGCAACCGATCAAAGATTCTCTCTCATCACTGATGTTTCTCTCTCTCCCTCCCTCTCCCCTCCTCTCTAAAATCAATAAGAATGTATTTAAAATTTTTTTCAATGTCTTAGAGTAAATTATAATGTGTACAGGACGGCCATTTGAGTGATAAAAACATAAAAGTCATTTTCTGAACCATACATTTTTAAAGTATGGTTTGCTATATCTATGTTTTCTTTTTTTATTTCTTTTTATTTTTTATTTAATATATTTTATTGATTTTTTACAGAGAGGAAGGGAGAGAGATAGTCAGAAACATCGATGAGAGAGAAACATCGATCAGCTGCCTCCTGCACACACACACACACACACACACACACACACACACACACCACTGGGGATGTGCCTGCAACCAAGGTACATGCCCTTGACCGGAATTGAACCTGGGACCTTTCAAGTCTACAGGCCGACGCTCTATCCACTGAGCCAAACCGGTTAGGGCTATGTCTTCTTTTATGATAACAAGGATTTTAAAACAATCCCTCCGGAGAGGACATATTCATGGATACATTCGATAAACATTTTCTGAGCCCTAGCCTGTTTTGCTCAGTGGTTAGACCGGGTTCGATTCCAGTCAAGGGTGCATACCTCGATTACAGGCTGGATGTGTGTGGAGGCAACCGATCAATATGTCTCTCTCACATTGATTCTCTCTCTCTCTCTACCTCCCTTCCACTCTCCCTAAAAATCAATGGGAAAATAACCTCAGGTGAGGATTAAAATAAACAAAACAACGAAACTCCACATTACTGAGTGTCTATGATGTGCCAGGCACTGTGCACAAAAGGTGCTGGGTCGTCAGGGGATTGGTGGGCTCGGGGACCTGGAAGATGTTTACATTCTACAAGTGCAGGGCCACAGGCTTCACAGCTGCGCCGGCTCCACCTTCTCCCCTCGGGCCTCCGCTGCCGGGCCGCCCCTGAGCAGCTCGGGAAGCCAAGCTGGAAAAGGGTGAGGTCAACAGTTCAGGAGAGACTGCGAAGATGAGCGTCTCCTGGGCCAAGAGGATCTAGAAAGCAGAATCCCCGTGCAAACAAGCACCCACAGTTATGACTCAGAGAAACAATACAAAAAAGGGGGGAGGGGGGAGGGGGAGAGGGGAGGGGGAGTCTGAATGGAAAGTCAGGAGACCTGCATTTGAATTTGGATTCTACTTTACTTTTTTTTTTTTTTTAATGTTTGTGGTTTTGTGGTTTTAAAAAAATATATTTTATGGATTTCTTTACAGAGAGGAAGGGAGAGGGAAGAGAGTTAGAAACATCGATGAGAGAGAAACATCGATCAGCTGCCTCCTGCACACCCCCCACTGGGGATGTGCCTGCAATCAAGGTACATGCCCTTGACCGGAATCCAACTTGGGACCCTTGAGTCCACAGGCCAATGCTCTATTCACTGGGCCAAACCGGTTAGGGCATTTTTTAAAATGTATTATTGATTTCAGAGAGGAAGGGAGAGGGAGAGAGAGAGAGAAACATTCACTGATGAGAGAGAATCATTCATCGGCTGCCTCCTGCACGCCCCTGACTGGGGATCTAGCCTACAACCCAGGCGCGTGCCCTTGACCGGGAATCAAACTGTGATCTCGATGCTCAACCACTGAGCCATGCCAACCGGGCGGATTCTACTTCAGACTTTCTGGGTGACCTTGAGCAATGAACTTGACTGCTGTGAACCTCAATCCTGTCATTTGTGAAGGAAGATAATAAACCGTGTTGAGCCTCCCGTTTGCTGTAATTGCAATGACCTAATGAGAATGGGTAGAAAACGTTATTGATCTAAAGGTAGGTTATAAAATGACAGTTGGATTGGTGGTCGCCAGGACACAAAGCTGCTTCTCTCTGCTTCCTCGCTGTGCACTGATGGCCTCCAAGGAAGGGCTATCTAGGTTCGCTTTTTATGGAATTGTTAGAGGAATAATGGAATTTCATCCTCCTGACAATAAGTTATGTGTCCTTCTTCTCTTAAACCAATCCAACTTGCAGATTTCACCATTTTCTTTATGTGTGTGTGTGTGTGTGTGTGTGTGTTATTCATTTCAGAGAAGAAGGGAGAAGGAGAGAGATATATAAACATCAATGATGAGAATCATCGATTGGCTGCCTCCTGCATGCCCCGCCACCAGGGATTAAGCCCAAAACCCAGGAATGTGTCCTTGACTGGAATCGAACTCGGGAACCTTCAGTCCGCAACCCAATGCTCTATCCACTGAGCCAAAGCAGCTAGGGCTTCATCACTTTCTTGATCAAGAGTGACCCACTAGCCCTAGCTGGTGGTTTGCTCAGTGGATAGTGTCGGCCTGTGGACTGAAGGGTCCCAGGTTCGATTCCGGTCAAGGGCACATGCCTGGGTTGCAGGCTCAATTCCCCAGTAGGGGGTGTGCAGGAGGCAGATGATCAATGATTCTTGCTCATCACTGGTGTTTCTATTTCTCTCTCCCTCTCTGAAATCAATAAAAATATATTTAAAACAAAACAAACAAAAAACAAAAACTAGACCAAATTTATAAAACAACTATTTTTCAGACACTGAGCGGTAGTCAGTGCAGGGCTGTGGTAGGAATGAGAAGAGAAACAAAAGAAGGGAAGCCTGCCCTAGCCGGTATGGCTTAGTGGATAGAGCGTCAACCTGCGGACTAAATGGTCCCAGGTTCAATTCCGATCAAGGGCACATGCCCAGGTTGCAGGCTCCATCCCTAGTGGGGAGCATGCAGGAGGCAGCCAATCAATGATTCTCTCACGTCATTGATGTTTCTCTCTCTCTCCTCTCCCTTCCTCTCTGAAATCAATAAAAATATATTTTTTAAAAAAGAGGAGAAGCCCATGACCTTTCAGCCTGTAGTCACATTTCAAGACTGTAGTGCCAGGAGAGTACCCCGAACGGAGCACAGCAGCCTTGCAGAGTGGAGAAGACGCAGATCGGAATTCTGGACAGTTGAAGAGGCTGAAATTTGTCCAGCAAAACACTAGAGAGGAGGGTGCTATTTAAAGAAACAGCTCCCGAGATCTACATAGGAATACCCCCATGAGAGACTCTGGCTGATAGTAACATGCCCTTGTAGGGTGAAACCCCATGAGGGGAATCCAAAAACAACTACTGGGGTGAGGTGGGCGGGAGCAGGCAGAGATTAACCGAAGAACATGTATGTGTAACCAATGGACACAGACAACAGCACGGGGAAGGTCTGGGGTGGGATGGGGGTTGCGTGGAGGGTGGCAAAAAGGGAGGGAACGGGAGACATCTGTAACATTGTCAATAATTTAAAAAACAATTTTAAAACAAAACAAAAAACAAGCAACTACTGAAGACTCAAACTGAATAGCTGCTGGAAGTCACACAGGGCTGACAGACATTTGAGTTGTGACCAGCTAGTGAGGAGAAACCTGGGACATTCAGCTGACACTCTGAACTAGCCTAGAGTATGGGCTAATCTAGACCTAGCCTAAGAAAGCTTTAAACAGCAGTCTTGGAATGATGGAGCTGATCCTAATGTTATTAAACATAGTTTAAATCTTTTTTTAAATATATTTTATTGATTTTTTACAGAGAGGAAGGGAGAGGGATAGAGAGCTAGAAACATTGATGAGAGAGAAACATCCATCAGCTGCCTCCTGCACACCCCCTACTGGGGTTATGCCCGCAACCAAGGTATATGGCCTTGACCGGAATCGAACCTGGGAGCCTTAAGTCCGCAGGCCGACGCTTATCCACTGAGCCAAACCAGTTAGGGCAGTTTAAATCTTTTTAATGGAAGACAACAAAGTCTAGACAGACAACAGTATAAATATTTACAATGTAAAACACCCCAAAATATTATTAAAAATGAAAAGAGGCGGAAAATGTGGCTCATAATCAAGAGAAAGAATAGTCAATAGAAAGAGACCTAAAAATGACAGAGAAGCCGAAACCGGTTTGGCTCAGTGGTAGAGCATAGGTCTGCGGACTGAAAAGTCCTGGGTTCGATTCTGGTCAAGGGCATGTACTACCGGGGGTGTGCAAGAGGCAACTCAACTGGTCGATGTTTCTCTCTCATCGACGTTTCTAGCTCTCTATCCCTCTCCCTTCCTCTCTGTAAAAACTCAATAAAATATACTTTAAAATAAAATAAAATAAATAAAATAAAAATGACAGAGAAGATGGGATAAGACACGAATTTTATTTATTTTTATATATGTTTTTATTGATTTCAGAGAGGAGGGGAGAGGGAGAAATAGAAACATCAATGATGAGAATCATTGATCGGCTGCCTCCTGCATGCCCCACACTGGGAATCGAGCCCACAACCCCAGGCATGAACCCTTGACTGGAATCGAACCCGGGACCCTTGAGTCCACAGGCTGATGCTCTAACCACTAAGGCAAACCAGCTAGGGCAGCAGACAAGAATTTTAAAACAGCTATTGTATGTTTGAGATTTAAAGGAAAACATGTACATAATCAGGAGAGGATAGTGAGATCTAGACAAGAACTAAATGGAACTTGTGAAAGTAAAAAAAAAATGTAATATCTGAAATGAAAGAAAAAAAAATAACTGGATGGGCATAGCAACATATGAGACCCTGAAGAGGGGTTAGAAATGAACAGAATCATCCAGGGAGCTGCGAAAAATGCACAACCCTGAGTCTCACTTGTAGACAGCCTAATTTATCAGGCCTGCCTTTGGGGCCCAGGAATGTGCATTTTAACATGCACCTGTGCAGTCTGTCATGCATAGAGGCGGACCCGTTTTCAGGCCAAGGATGGGGGGGGGGGGGGGGGGGGGGGGGGGGGGGGGAAGTAGTACAATACATATAACTCTGAATCCCGATCTCAAGGTGCACCATTTCAGCAGTGAATTCCTAACCTTTGGGGGGCTGTGAACCCCGTTAGTGAACATAATGAAATACACAGACTATCTCTCATCAGAAACACGTATGTGCACACAAGCACGTGCACGCACACAAGCACATGTGCGCACACATGCATGCACGCACGCGCGCGCACACACACAAAGTTCTGGACTGCCTTCCCTTATTGAACTCGTTTAATGGCCTCACCCAATCCTTAACTGCCAATCTATTTGATTATGATTTACAAAATCATGTTTCCAACCCAGAGCTTTCCCAGAAACTTCAGACACAGAGCCAACCATCTGACATCTCCACTTACATCTTAAGTGGCCTCTCAAACTTAACATGCTCCAAACGAAACCCTTGATTTCATGCCCCTTCCACTGACTCCTCTTCAAGCCTGACAATATCTCAGCCAATGGTGCCACCACCCATCCATGTTCAAACCTTGCTCCCACTCTCCACATCCAAACCATTAGCAAGTCCTGTTGCCTCTACTTTCAAAACATTCCAAATCAATGAATGCACTTCTTTCGTGCACCACCCCCATTCACAAAACACCCCTAGTCCAATTGAACCTGCTTCTCATTGCCCATTCACTCCCAACTTCCCATAAATTCATTCTCAATACAGAAATCAGATGCCTTTCAACAGCATAGATCATGTTGCTCCATTCATTAGTCCCTTCCAAAGGCTTCCTAATACCTCAGAAATATAAAATCCAGCCCAGCTGGTGTGGCTCGGCAGTTGAGCATCTAACCAGGAACCAAGAGGTCACCGGTTTGATTCCCACTCAAGGCACATGCCTAGGTTGCAGGCTTGATCCCCAGTAGGAACGGTGCAGGAGACAGCCTATGAATAATGTTTCTCTCTCATCGATGTTTCTATCCTTCTCCCTCTCTCTCTAAAAATCGACCAAGATAAAATTTGTAAATAATAATAATAATAATAATGGTAACATAAAATCCATTAATGGTAACATAAAATTCATTAGCAAGTCCCACATGAACTGGACTTGCCCATTTGTCCAACTTCATTGCAATCTTTCTCTTGCTTTTTCACACTGGCTTTCTGAACATGTAAAAGCTCTATCTTGGGGACTTTAACTTACTTGCTCCTTCATCTTGGTGTACTCCTTTTAAAAAATATGTGGGGGTTTTTATTGGTTTCAGAGAGGAAGGGAGGAGAGATAGAAACATCAATGATGAGAGAGAGTCATTGATTGGCTACCTTCTGTATAGTCACCCCCCGCAACCAGGGCAACCGTGACCTCCTGGTTCATAGGCCGATGCTCAACCACTGAGCCATGCCAGTACACCATGCTTGGTGTACTCTTTTACCAAATCTTGGCTTGACTGTCTCTCAACTCTCAGCTTCCTGTGACTGAGATCTCAATTTAATTGTCGCCTTCTCAGAGAGGCCTTCTCTGATCATCCAAACTGAAGTGGCCAGCCAGTTATTCTGTACCACGTTACCCTATTTTAATGACATGCCTCTTTCAATGCCTAGTGTTTTTCTTTCGTTTATTTGAGCTGTAGTGTCTGTATCTCTCTCCCCCCTCCCCCGCCAACCTCCCTGTCCACTAGTAGAATATGAACTCCTGAGGAGCAGAGACCTTGTCAGTATCAACTCTCTGAGCCTAGTAGTGCTTGGCACAAAATAGTTGCTCAGTAAAGATTTGTTGAATGAATTCCACGGTATCCCAGACCTCAGTTTAAAATCCTCCCCTTGAGAAACAACTAGTTTTGTGGATTCATAACAAATCTGGTCATCAGAATTGACTTATCATACGTTTATGCCCGAGGAGCTAGGGTGAACCAGACAGACACAGATTTCAGAGAGGAAGGGAGGAGAGACAGACACATCGTGGAAGTAGGACCTTAGGCAGTCAGACAAGGCTTGCTACCAGACTTGCAATTCAAACACAGCAAATGCTCTATCCAGACACCGCAGCATGCTGTTCAGGATTAAAGTGGGGTGGAAGAGTGATCAGCTGACCATACCAAGGGCGAACTTTTTAAAAATATATATATATTTTATTGATTTTTTTTACAGAGAAGAAGGGGAGAGGGAGACAGAGTTAGAAACATCGATGAGACAGAAACATCCATCAGCTGCCTCCTGCACACCCCCCACTGGGGATGTGCCCACAACCAAGGTATATGCCCTTGACAGGAATCAAACCTGGGACCCTTGAGTCTGCAGGCCGATGCTCTATCCACTGAGCCACACCGGTTAGGACGCTAGGACGAACTTTTATCAGTTAATAAGACAGGTTATCAAGGCTGAAGTCTGAGCACTTGATTCCTGCACTCCCTTCTATTAGCACAAAGAAACCTGGCTGCGTTATAGCAAGGTTTGGGTGTGTGTGTGTGTGTGTGTGTGTGTGTGTGTGTGTGTGTTTCGCTTCTTGGGTTCCACAATTCACTCCAATAAAACCGAAGTGGCCTGTCTGGACTGTGTCCATTGTCTAAAGACACTGAAATGAACGAAGAAACATCCTGAAATTCTCCGAGGCTGTAAAGAGACACCTCTGATTTAAACTGCTTTTCTGGCAAGAGTGATTACTGTCCCTTTGTTTCAGCGGAATTGGCCCCCTGCCCCCTCTGCAGTGGTGAAATCCCAAAGCTATGAAATCATTTCCTCTGCATGTGCACAGGATGGGTCAGTAACCTGCCTTCGGAGCCAGGCTTTCCAGCGCAGGCGGAGCGAACACAACCTCCATCTCGCTGCACTCGGAGCTCGAGGCTCTGAGCTCCGGGGCTGCTGTCATGTTAGCAATGGCCGTTTTCGACTTCACCCAAGAGTGGCCAGGGCTCCAGGATTTGGTGCTCGGTGCTGCTTGTCCTGATTGCTTACAGGTGTGGCTCTCCCAAGCCGCTTTCTCAGTGGCCTTACTGGACAGGCTGCACGAGATGCTTCAGGTTACGGGACAACAAGGGGGGGATGTTGCTGAGCCCTGCAGGAGGCAGCCGATCCATGCTTCTCTCTCATCATTGATGTTTCTATCTCTCTCTCCCTCTCCCTTCCTTCTCTGGAATCAATAAAAGATGTCTGTAAATGTTGCTGAGATCTTACGGAGACCAAGGCCTGGATCTATTGTGAAAAGCTTTCAAGTGATACGTGAATGGCCTCGCTATTACACGTGAAGAGAGGTGCAGAGTTGGATGGAACTGATTTGGGGAGCATGTGAAGTTACAGGCAGAAAATTAGAAGCCAAGACATGGCCAATGAACACCAAACGGTCTCCAACGCTCCTTGGGACTTTAGCCTTTGCTGACCCAGCCTGTGTGCTCTGTGATGACAGGAACGTCACCTGTCTTGGCTCTTGAAGTACCTCCAGCATCTTCAAAAGTCTTGGTGTATGCCCAGCCTCGGTGGCTCAAGTCAACCTATGACCCAGGAGGTCATGGTTCGATTCCTGGTCAGGGCATATGCCCGGGTTGCAGGCTCAATCCCCGATCATGCAGGAGGCAGCTGATCAATGACGGTTCTATCTCTTGTTCTCCCTCCCCGCCTCTCTGAAATCAATAACGATTTTTTTTTTAAGTCTTGGCGTACAATACTCAAAGCATTGTTGGGAACCGAATAATGGACTGACTGGTGTGGCTATAAAAAGTTAACAGGAGGAATCCTTGTGTTAGAAGAGATCTGTACGTTCATCGCAGTGGTGGTCACATGAATCCACACATGTGATCAAGTTGCACTGACATACACATACACAACACACACATGCGTGCATGTACAACAGGTGGAACCTGCTGCATATCTTGGGTCATACCAGTGTCATTTGCTTGAACTGAAAATTGTGCAAGATACTGACATGTGAAGGTACTGTGAGAAAGGCCAGAGGCCTCCTGTATATTTATTAATACTTACAACCTCCAGGGGATCAAATTAAGTTTTTAAATAAGTTTATAAAAAAGATTAGGGGCCCAGTGCACAAATTCGTGCACCTTGAAAGGAACTGTGGGCCATGAGGCTGCAGTAGGCACAGGGGCGGGTCTCAGCCTATCCTCTGCGCCCCCTGCTGGTGGCCCCACTCCCAACACCGCTGTCCCCATTCACTGATGGTGCTTGTATCCGCTGAAGGCTCGGAGCTATTGGGGCCAGAGCCAGCAAGGGTTTGAGTGGGGCTGGTGCCAAGCACTGGGCGGGACCACAGCATGTGCGTGAGCAAAGAATTTTCAGTAACCACCAGAAGCTTGCCCTGATGACAGCAACCAGTACCTCACCTTGGTCTGGCAGCCCCGCTCACCTATTCCACCATCTCACTGTGGCCAATGCCCGCCATGTTCTGTGCACGCCCCCAAGTGGTCAGTGCATGTCATAGTGACTAGTTATTTGGTTATTCTGCCATTTGGTCTACTTGCATATTAGCCTTTTATAATATAGGAGGATAGTACAAAAGAAGTTAAGGAAGTACAGAAATCCTGGTCAGTGAGGCTCAGTTGGTTGGGTGTCATTCCATGCATTGAAGGATTGCGGATTTGATTACTGCTCAGGGCACATGCCTGCATTGTGGGATGGATCCCTGAGCAGGGAGGGGCATGCAGGAGGCAGCCAATCAATGTTCTACTCTCACATTGATGGTTCTCTCTCTCTCTCTACCTCTCCCTTCCTCTCTCTCTAGGAATCAATTAAAAAGAAAAGTACAGAAAAGGAAGCCTAGAAAGGGTGGGGCAAATGAAAAGCACAAAATAAGGTGCCTGTTTTCAATCCAAAATCATCAATAATTACATTAAATGGAAACTGACTACGTAAATCATCTAGTGAAAACATATTTATTGAATGGATTGTGTACAAGGGACACAGAGATAAATATGACCGAGGCCCTACTCTTATGATGCTCACAGTGTCTTATGGACCAAGTGCTGTGACACAATGTGCCACATGCCCAAATTTGTAACTCTCAGGACAGCTAGAGTGACAGAGGATGAAGCTAGAGAGCTGGCAGCCGCCAGATGGTGAAAGACATTGGCTCACCAACTGCACATGAGCCATGAGGGAGAGGGAGGGCTCAGGCTGAATCCGAGGCTCTGATTGGCTACTGGGCAAGTACTATCAGGTACTATGATAAATTAATAATCTTGTGAAGTGCTCAAGGCAGCTACTTTTCCAGAAAAAGCTGAGATGAAGCGATTTGTTCATTGATCCAAGTCTCATGTCTCCCTTTCGGTGTTCAAGGACACTATTTCATTTAAGAAACTGAACTAGAATTAGTTGAAATTAAAGGAGAGAAAAGAGCCCAGCTGGGTGTGGCTCTGGGGTTGAGCGTTGACTTCTGAACCAGAAGGTCACGGTTCGATTCCCAGTCAGGGCACATGCCTGGGTTGTGGGCTTGATCCCCAGTGTGGGGCGTGCAGGAGGCAGCCAATCAGTGATTCAGTCTCATCATTGATGTTTCCATCTCTCTCCCCCTCTCCTTCTCCCTTCCTCTTTGAAATCAATTTTAAAAATATATTCTTTTTTTTTATGAGTATTCCCTTTATTTATTTATTTTTAAAAATATATTTTATTGATTTTGTACAGAGAGGAAGGGAGAGAGATAGAGAGAAACATCGATGAGAGAGAGTCATCGATCAGCTGCCTCTTGCACACCCCCTCCTGGGGATGTGCCCGCAACCAAGGTACATGCCCTTGACCGAAATCGAACCCGGGACCCTTCAATCCCCAAGCTGACGCTCTATCCACTGAGCCAAACCGGTCTCGGCTAAAAGTATATTCTTTCTATTATCAAGCAGGTTTTCGAGCTGATTGCTCCTGCCACTTCTGCAGTCTACAGAGAGGCATTTGAAAGGAAGCAGCTAACAGAGCACATAACCCTCGAAGTCACATACATGTTAGAGCGCTTTCAGCAAAGATCATTCCATCAGGTCTGACCAAGCCGTTTCCCCGACTGAGGTCTGCATTCTGAAGCGGAACATCGGTGTCCCTTCGTGTGCAAACATTCTCCTCTGGAGCCCAGCAGACACAGGAGGAAAAACGGAAAGAGGGTTAAGGCTTGCTCTGGTCTGATTTACTGACTTTCCATTTCCTTCTGCATCCTCCCTCAGCCCCGGGCCTCGCCAAGCAGGTTTCCCCCGCTGTGTGTTTTTCTTGTTTTCGTGTTGCTATTGACATCTACTTAGTAAATGCTGCTTGGTGTTTAGAAAATGCAACAACTCCCGCCGCTCACTGCCATTTGCGAGGCCCCCAGGAATCTTGGATGTGGTCCCGGAACACGAGATGAAAGAAAGCATTTGGTAACGGCTTTGAGATTTTTCGGTAACTTCCCCAAAATCTGCTTCTCTGAGCCTGATCCCCTTCCCTTCCCGGCCGTTTCACCTTGAAAACGCTCAGGGAAGGGTGGGGTGTGTTTCTGTGTTGCAAACTGAAGATCCAGAATTCTGGCTCGTGTTCTGTTTTCTGTGGTGTTTTACTCAAGAGGGGTCTTTCTCCTCCACCTTCTGCTTCCTTGCCGGGGGGGCGGGGATGGGGGTCGTGGGTGGGGGACCACAAAGGCTGTGGAACCCAAGGGCAGCAGGTCGGGAATTTCCAGAAGCAGGTTACATGGCTCCTCTCTACCCTGGCTCGGTGCCACGGGCGCTGGGATTGCTGGTGACCCTTCAGCCTGATGGCCTGTAACCTTCTGCTCGCTGCCAGAGAGAGTTGGGTCTTGTTCCAGGCGTGGAATAACTTCCTGTGATTGTCCTGGAGATGGCCTGGCCCACAGGATCTGCTTGCACGGCTTGTCAACACAGGCAGAAAAATCTTGTATCTCTGCGATGTGCCGGGCCTTGAAAGGAGGAATCCCGAGGAGGAATGTTCAGCAGAGATAAGTGTGCCACGCTACATGACACGGACCTGACCTTCCTCAGGCATTGTCAATCCAAGTGCCGCTGGGCGGTCCTGGCTGGCTCCTCATTAGCCCTTGTGTGGCGGGAGCCGGGAGGTCATTAAGGACCCACTAATCAACTCTGCAGGTGTTGTAAACCTGGGAGGGTCTCCGATGCATTAGGTAGCCATTGGGCTCAGGATGCAAAATGGGGGGTTGGAACAATGGGCTCAAAGCAACACAGGAATAAACAGTTATTTTAAACTCTAGTTACTCGAGTCCTGTGATGGATGAAGAGGCCGAGGTGGAGCCGAAACACAAAGGGGGTAATCAAGTCTGGAGGGAGGTTTGGGGAAGGTACAATGCGGAGGAAGCGACCTCCGAGCTGAGCTTAGCAGACCGGAATGGTTGAGGGGCGCCTCTTCGACGAAGGGTCCTTGCGAAGCTTTTTAAAGTGACCTTCCCACCAAAATGATGGGTCCACATTGTGCTGATGGTTCCACAGGAACACCGATGTGCTTAATGCCACCAATTATACATTGACAAGTGGTTAAATTGATCGCTATTATACTATGTATACTTTACTATTAAAAAAATATTACTGTCACATCATGGATGCCCCTCTAGGGATATTTCCCACTGCTCAAGCTTAGTACTCAAGTGTGAGGACTCCTGGGACTGTCTCCAAAGGAGTCCATTGACAGGACAACAAAAGGAAGACAAACAATCCAATTACAAAATGGGCAAAGGGCCTAAGTAGACACTTCTCCGAAGAGGACATACAGATGGCCAGAGAGGCAAGCGAAAAAAATGCTCAAAGTCACTGATCATCTGAGAGATGCAAATCAAAACAACAATGAGGTACCACCTCACACCTGTCAGAATGGCTGTCATCAACAAATCAACGAACAACAAGTGCTGGTGAGGATGTGGAGAAAAAGGATCCCTCCTGCACTGCTGGTGGGAATGCACACTGGGGCAGCCACTGTGGACAACAATATGGAGTTTCCTCAAAAACATTAAATATGACACTGCCATCTGACTCAGTGATCCCACTTTGGGGAATATATCCTAAAAACCCCAAAACACAATCAAAAAGGACATACGCACCCCTATGTTCATAGCAGCACACTTTACAATAACTAAGATCTGGAAACAGCCTAAGTGCCCATCAGCAGATGAGTGAACAAAAAGCTGTGATACTTTTACACCCTAGAATACTATACAGTAAAAAAGAAGGATCTCTTACCCTTTTGGGACAGCATGGATGGACCCAAAGAATACTATGTTAAGTGAAAAAGGCAATCTGAGAAACACAAATATCACATGATCTCACTATTTGTGGAATGTAATGAACAAAATGAATTGACCCACAAAATATGACCTAAATCAGGGAGGCATGGAACAGACTGACATACCTTGATGTGGGATTGAGGGAACAAGATAAACCAAAGAACTTATATACTAATACGCATAGCCCATGGTCATGGGCAATAGGGTACTGAAGACCTGGGGGAGGTAGGTAGGGACTGGGAGGAGGGAGTAAAGGGGGAAAATGGGAGACATCTGCAATACTATCTTATATACACTGAGTGGCCAGATAATTATGATCTCTGAATGCATAATAACCTGTCCACTCAGTGTATAGCCTATATAATAAAAGGCTAATATCCATATTGTCCCCTCAACCAGGAGTTCGACCAGCAGGCAGGCCGGGCAACTGCCCATGTCCCCTCCCCCTGGCCAGGCTGGCCGGACCCCACCCATGCACAAATTCATGCACCAGGCCTCTTACACACACACACACACACACACACACACACACACACACTGAGTGGCCAGATTATTATGCATTCAGAGATCATAATAATATGGCCACTCAGTGTAATAAAAACCTAATATGCAAATTGTCCCCAGAACTGGGAGTTCGATCGGGAGTTTGACTGGAGGGCGGCAGTGGCAGCAGGCAGCTGGGGAAAGGGAGGCCCCAGCCAGCAGCCAGTAGCCACTGGAGATCCTACCCGTGCACGAATTTCATGCACTGGGCCTCTAGTCAATAATAAAAATATATATTAAAAACACAATGAGAAGCTAGCAGCCCCAGAGTAACAGACCCGAAGTAATACAGATCCCTCCAAATGGACAGCAGCAATCATACTAGTTAACAACAGTCTCACACACTGTTCTAAGCGCTTTGGATGGATTAAGTGAAGCCATTGAACCTGCACACAGACCTTGTGCGCTATACGCTGTTGATGCCATTTGATATAGAAGAGAAAACTGAAGGGCAGGGAGATTAGACAACCCGCCTAAGCACACGAGCTGATACGTGGCAGAGAGGGGCCTTGAACTCAGATCACCTACTTCAGGATCCTGGCTCTTAACCACATGCAGCAGTGAGCTTAGAAGCTGCTATCCCCTGACAAGAGCTATGTAGGTCAAAGAGCTTAGAACGCCCAATCGACTGGGGCTGTGGGAGAGCGTGTATTTGGGTTACAAAGTCTAGGATTAAAGGTCTCAGAACGGCCCAGCCGACGTGGTTCAGTGGTTGAGCATCGACCTATGAACCAATCAGGAGATCACGGTTTGATTCAAGGGCAGGGCACATGGTTTCGGGTTCCCTCCCCACTGTGGGGCCTGCAGGAGGCAGCCTGGCAATGATTCTCTCTCATCATTGATGTTTTTATATCTCTCTCCCTCTCCCTTCCTTTCTGAAATCGATTTTAAAAAATATTTTTTTTAAAAGGTCTAGGAAAGGAGGAAATACAGCACCATTTTATAAAAAAGAGCTCACAGTCAGGCAAGGTCTTCCCGTTCTTTGTTCTAAAATGTGAATTTGGAAAGCATTCGGAAAACCTGGTCTCTTGTGTGAGTAGCTATGAGGAACCTAAGGTTTAATAGTGAGGAAATCTTGTTGGATGAATGAATAAATTCTGCCTGCATTAAAATTCACATTTAAATAAGGACATTATAACAGCACTGACAAAACAGAGGTGGGCATTTACCTCACACTGGCATCTAGAAAAGCTTTCTAAAAACAGGTCATTCTGCCGAAACCGGATTGGCTCAGTGGTAGAGCGTCAGTCTGTGGACTGAAAGGTCCCAGGTTCGATTCCGGTCAAGGGCATGTACCTTGGTTGCGGGCACATCCCCGGTAGGGGGTGTGCAAGAGGCAGCTGGTCAATGTTTGTCTCTCATCGACGTTTCTAGCTCTCTATATCTCTCTCCTCCTCTCTGTAAAAAATCAATAAAATATAATTTTTTAATTAAAAAATCAATAAATAAAAACAGGTCATTCTACCAAGTATGGATGCATATGTGAATAACCCATGGACACAGACAATAGGGTGCTAAAGGGCTGGGACTGCAGGGGGATCAAAGGAGGAAAAAGGGGGACATAGATAATACTTTGAACAATAAAGATTTTTTTTAAATAAAAACATGTCTCCCTAGCCGGTTTGGCACAGTGGATAGAGCATCGGCCTGTGGACTGAAGTGTCCCAGGTTCGATTCCAGTCCAGGGCATATGCCCAGGTTGGGGGCTCATTCTCCAGTGTGGGGTGTGCAGGAGGCAGCCAATCCATGATTCTCTCTCCTCACTGATGTTTCTATCTCTCTCTCCCTCTCCCTTCCTCTCTGAAATCAATAAAAACATATTTAAAATATTAATGAATTACACATCGAACCTAGAAAGAAAAACAGTGGCACATATGAATTCCTAAAAACAAACATGACTATGCTTAAAACACCTGCGCCTGAGACGGAGCAGGATGGGAGGGGAGAAAAGAGAGGCAGGTGAGCAGGAGAAGGAGTGACCCCCTGTCTTCAAAGGGGTCCCAGCTTCTATTGTGGCTGCGCCTCAGGGTTGCTGGGACATCAAGCAATCAGCTGGGGCCTCAGGGGGATTTTTTACAAAGTGGTTCATCAGCTCGAAATACTCTTCTGGCGGGAGGAAATTGCCAAAACCACCTCCCAGTCTCTCTGGCCGGCACATAAACTGTCAATCAGTAGGCGCTACTCCACCCAGACCACAGGCCACCGGTGTTTATTTAAGTTCCTGTCTCGGCAGGAAAGAAGCTGAGACCCCAGAGGGGGCCTGCCTGCAGGCTGATCCCCAGACACCTGAGAGGAAAAGAAGGCTCCTCCCGCTTCGTTACTTGCTTGGTTCAAAGCACACGCATCTCTAGAGGGAGGAACCTTTGATTGTTCGCAGTTCAAGGCAAAATCTCTTGGCCTCCTCACGGTTGACCCTGATATCATTCTTTCCCCCCCAGATGCAAAACAGTAACCAGTCTCACTTTCAATTCAGTGTGCGAGCACTAACCTCAGATGGTCCTCCCTCCCTGATGCACCACTGCATACCTCTTCTCGCCCTAAACCTCCATCCTCTTCCTCATTGTCTCTTTTTTTTAACATATATTTTTAAAATATATTTTATTGATTTTTTTTACAGAGAGGAAGGAGAGGGATAGAGTTAGGAACATCAATGAGAGAGAAGTATCGTTCAGCTGCCTCCTGCACACCTCCTACTGGGGATGTGCCCACAACCAAGGTAAGTGCCCTTGATAGGAATCGAACCTAGGACCTGTCAGTCTACAGGCCGACGCTCTATCCACTGAGCCAAACAGTTAGGGCCCCTCATTGTCCCTTTCTGCTCATGACCCCTGAGAGTCCAAAATGGAGGAATAGCCCACACCATAGTCCTCTCTTTCTTATAGATTTTTTATTGATTTCTGAGAGAGATAGAAACAGTAATGAGAGAGTCATTGATCGGCTGCCTCCTGCATGTCCCCCAATGGGGACGGAGCCCACAACCCAGGCATGTGCCCTTGACCCAGGTATATGTCCTTGACCAGAATCGAACAGGAACCCTTCACAGTCCTCAGGCGGATGCTCTATCCACTGAGCTACAGTGGTTAGGGCCACAGTAAGCATTTCTCATGAGAAGCCTTCGGAAATCTTTCTCCTAATTTTGTCAAAATGGTGCCTTCCCAAGGTGAAACTTACAACTGACCTAGGGTCTTTCCACATGTGGTTGGATTTTCCTTCTCTAGTTTGGATTTTTTTTTTTCCATTCTTTTTTTCTGAGTTTCATAGAGGGAATTATGCAAACGTATACTCAGAACTATGCTACTTTCTGTCATCTTTCTCAGAAACTCCTTTGAAAGCACTGGCGGTAGTCAGAGAAAGACAAGTATCACAAGATCTCCCTCATATGTGGAATCTAAAGAGCAAAATAACCTGATAAACAAAATAGATCCAGAGACATAAAAGCATGAAATAGACCCGTGGTCGGCAAACTGCGGCTCTCGAGCCACATGCGGCTCTTTGGTCCCTTGAGTGTGGCTCTTCCACACAATACCACGGCCTGGGCGAGCCTATCTAGAAGAAGTGGCGTTAGAAGTTTAAGTTTAAAAAATGTGGCTCTCCAAAGAAATTTCAATCGTTGTCCTGTTGATGTTTGGCTCTGTTGACTAATGAGTTTGCCGACCACTGGAATAGACTGTGGAATCTCGGAGGGAAGGGGAGGGGAGTGAGGGGGGGAGCTGGGTGGGAAGAGATCAACCAAAGAATTTGTATGCCTATATGCATAACCCGGGGACACAGACAGTGGGGTGGTGAAGGTCTAGGGTGGGGAATGAGTGTGGCCTGGGGGGGGGGGGGGTCAATGGAGGGGGAAAAGGGACATATGTAATACTTCCAACAATCAATTTTTTTAAAAAAAAAATAAAGATTTAAAATGAAAAGCTCTGCGGGTCACATAGACCAAAGCCAAGAGAGTATGCTGTTTACATTTGTATTTGTCTGATGTCCTAATGAGGCTGGGAATTATTTATGTGTCATGTTCCTTTGTAGACCTTCTTCTGTAAACTGCTGTTCATATACTTGGCCAGATTTTCCATTGGGAGGCTGATCATTTCCTAATGAGTGATAAGGATTAATCATAGCAATAAAGGAGAGGCACTCCTTGCCTGCCTTCTCTTTGTGACCCCTGCAAACATGTATCACCTTTGCTATTGCCTTTCGAGTTTATATATACTGTTGCATTCTCGTTCGGTGGCAAAATTTGGGTGGGGTTCAATGACTACTTCAACTTCAGTTCAACTTCTAATTATACCATTTTCTTGGCCAAAGACCCCAAACCACTGTGGTGTGTGTGTGTGTGTGTGTGTGTGTGTGTGTGTGTTTTGTTAGCACTGAAAGCCACAAGTCAACAGACTTGCTTCTTGTGAAATAGAACTGGGGATGGTGAACTGAAACAATGACCGAAAGGAAGGCTGGGAGGGGACCACAGGCGGCTCATCAGGTGACCTAGATGGCATTTACTGCTGCTGCCTTATAGCAAGACACTCCTCTCAGGGAAAAGCAAGGCAAAATTCTTCTCTGTAAAAAATATAAGGCAAAATAGCCCTAGCTGGTTTGGCTCAGTGGATAGAGCGTCAACCTGCAGACTGAAGGGTCCCAGGTTCGATTCGGGTCAAGGGCACATGCCCAGATTTCAGACCTGATCCCCAGTAGGGGACATGCAGGAGGCAGCCAATCAATAATTCTCTCTCATCATTGGTGTTTCTATCTCTCTCCCTCCCTCTCTGAAATCGATAAAGACATATTTTTTTTAATGCAAAATACACTGAGTTACCTACATAGAAACTCTGTAGAGAAACTTGGGTTCTGGGCTACAGATTTAAGAATAAGTCAAACAGCCCAAGCTGGTTGCTCAGTCGTTGGGGCATGAGCCCACGGACTAAAAGGTTCCAGGTTTGATTCTGATCAAGGGCACGTACCTCGGTTACAAAATTGATCCCCGTCTCTGGTCTGGGTTTGTGCAGGAGGCAACCAATCGATGTGTCTCTCTCATATCAATCTTTCTCCCTCTCTCTCTCTCTCTCTCTCTCTCTCTCTCTCTCTCTCTCTCTCTCTCTCTCTCTCTCTCTCTCTCTCTCATCTATCTCTCATCTCTCATCTCTCATCTCTCATCTCTTCCACTCTTTCTAAAAGGCAATGGGAAATGACAAGTGCTGGCGAGGATGCAGAGAAAAAGGAACCCTCATGCCCTGCTAGTGGGAATGCAGACTGGGGCAGCCACTGTGGAGAACAGTATGGAGTTTCCTCAAAAAACTAAAAATGGAACTCCCATTTGACCTAGCGGTCCCACTTCTAGGACTATATCCCAAGAAACCAGAAACAACAATCAGAAAGGATATATGCACCCCTATGTTCATAGCAGCACAATTCACCATAGCTAAGATTTGGAAACAGCCTAAGCGCCCATCAGAGTGGATTAGAAAACTGTGGTACATCTACACAACGGAATACTACACTGCTGTAAAAAAGGAACTCCTACCAATTGCAACAGCATGAATGGAGCTGGAGAGCATTATGCTAAGCGAAATAAGCCAGTTGGAGAAAGTTAAATATCACATGATCTCACTCAGATGTGGGATATAATGATCAACATAAACTGATGAACAAGAACAGATCCAGTGACAAATGGCAGGGGAAGGGGCGTGTTAGAGAGCAACCAAAGGACTTGTATGCATGCATGTTATGTAGCTAACCAATGGGCACAGACACTGGGTCGTGGGGGGGGGGGGGGGACTCGCCCTCGGGGGTGGGAGTGGTGGTGGGGTTAATGGGGGAGGGAGACATATGTCAAACTTGAAACAATAAAAAAAAGTCAATGGGAAAAAAATATCCTTGGGCAGGGATTAACAACTACAATAACAAAAAGTCAAACAAATCATCTCAGTGCCATGGGTGTAAGAGGGGCCAGGCCGGGGCCTGAGAAAGAGGCTGGGAAGGTTCTCGCCTCCACATTTTGCTGGTCAGCGAGGCTTAGGGGGCTCTCCTTGGTAGGAAGACAGTGCTTTCAGGCCCCGGGCACCAACCTGCAAGGGAAGGAAGCTAGACTTTGATGTCACTCAGGCCGGGCCCCTGGGGAGATGACACTGCGAGTCCACCCAGGCCCTGTGCTTGAGGGAGGGCTCCCAGCGCGGGGAGGGAGACAGACAAGTAAACAGAGGGGGTGCTCCGCAAGGGAAGGAAACTGACTTTGATCCCTGTTTCCACTCTGCCACCCCGCCCTGAGCTACTGAGACAGCAGATGTGGAGCCCCCAGCCAGGGCTTCCTAGCAGGCCGGGGCCGGGGCCAGGCTGCCTGGGGCCTCGCACACCCAGCCTGATGCAAGTATGCAGGCCTCCTCCTCGCCAAGATGAGAAAAATACTTTCCTCCATTTTCTTTCCATGTTTTATGTGTAATTATAACGTGACTGTCATTGTGAGATCCTGAAACTACAAAGGAACAGAGATATACGGATTGGCTTACAAAAATTTTTTTTTAATTTTTTTAAAATATATTTTATTGATTTTTTACAGAGAGGAAGGGAGAGAGATAGCGAGCTAGAAACGTCGATGAGAGAGAAACATCGACCAGCTGCCTCTTGCACACCCCCTACCAGGGATGCGCCCGCAACCAAGGTACATGCCCTTGACCAGAATCGAACCTGGGACCTTTCAGTTCCCAGGCCGACGCTCTACCACTGAGCCAAACCGGTTTCAGCACAAAATTTTTTTTATCATCTACATGGTGAGAGACCTCTTGAACAAAGTGAAGGGAGTAATATGTAAGGAGCTGTAATTTAATAAATAAAACACACCAAATATAAATGACCTAATGGGGAAAAGATAGGAATGACCATTTCAGAGAAGAAGAAACACACAGCCCGACTCAGATATCCAGAAATTGCTAATTAAAAATGTGATACCATCCTAGCTGGTTTGGCTCGGTGGATAGAGCGTAGGCCTGCGGACTGAAGGGTCCCTGGTTCGATTTCGATCAAGGGCACGTACCTGGGTTGAGGGTTTGATCCCCAGTAGGGGGCGTGCAGGAGGCAACCAATCAATGATTCTGTCTCATCACTGATGTTTCTATCTCTCTCTACCCTCTCCCTTCCTCTCTGAATTCAATAAAAATATATATATTTTTTTAAAATGTATTTTATTGATTTTTATAGAGAGGAAGGGAGAGGGATAGAGAGCCAGAAACATCAATGAGAGAGAAATATCAATCAGCTGCCTCCTGCACACTCCCTACTGGGTATGTGCCCGCAACCAAGGTACATGCCCTTGACCGGAATCGAACCGGGGACCTTTCAGTCTGCAGGCCGACGCTCTATCCACTGAGCCAAACCGGTTAGGGCATTTTTTTTAAATATATTTTATTGATTTTTTACAGAGAAGAAGAGAGAGGGACAGAGAGTTAGAAACATCGATGAGAGAGAATCATTGATCAGCTGCCTCTTGCATACCTCCTACTGGGGATGTGCCCACAACCAATATACATGTAGGGCATATTTTTAAATGTGATAACTTTGCCCATCAGACTGGCGAAAAAAATTTTCAAACATGTGCACAATGATGTATATTCATGGATGTTGATGTCATGATTTGTATTGGTTAAAAATTGGAAAGAAAGTAAATTCACATCAAATTGAAGAGCCCAGCCAGCGTGTCTCAGTGGTTGAATGTCGGCCTACATAAAAATATAATTTTAAAAATATTAATTGGTAATCTTTACTGAGAATTTATGAAGTGTCTACAAGTGTTATAAGTGCTTTACATATAATAACTCATTTAATCCTCATGACAACTCTATGAGGCAGGACATTGGTCAACCTTGACAATAACCTGATAAAGAGTAAATTAGTAATATCGCCATGTGTAATCCTTAATGAAATCATCACTTTATTTTTTTTTTAATATATTGTTATTGATCTGAGAGAGAAGGAGAGGGAGAGAGAAACATCAATGATGAGAGAGAACCATTGATTGGCTGCCTCCTGCACACCCCCCACTGGGGATCAATCCCGCAGCCTGGGTATGTGACCTGGGACCCTATCCACTGAACCACACCAGCCAGGGCTGAAGTCATCACTTTACATATGAAGCATCAGTGACTGCTAAAATTACAAAAAGACCACTGGTTATGATTTCCCTCCTAAAGGAAGTAAACGAATCCCACCTCTGAAGGCCATGAGTTCCACTGAGATAGGTAATGGATTCATTATATGAGTCTCTCAGAAAATAACCGATTTGAGTGTTGACTATTATAAGCTAGAAGTGTAAGCTGGACCTACAGGCTCTTGACCAAATACGGGGGGAGTGAGAGAGAGGCATGTGGTCACAAAGGAACCAGTTCCCTGCCTTATTTCTGCCCAATACACTCTATCCTCACTCTCACAAACACCTAGGAGCAAAACTCATCTAAAACACACCCTTCGGATCCTGCCAGGCATATGTCCATCTGGAAAGTTGCTTACTGTGACACATTCTAGTCACTGGCCTGTACTTCTTTTTCTAGCACGCCCGATTTCTGTTTACTTTACCTTATAAATAAATGAAATGCTTCCCAATTCTTTGCTTTCAACTAACGCCTTATCTCTCTTTTCTCTCACTGCCACACTTGGACTTTTCTCCCTACACATTTCTTTTTATTATACATATATTTGTGTGTGTATAAAATTTCTTATTGATTTCAGAGAGGAAGGGAGAAGGAGAGAGAGAGATAGAAACATCAAGGATAAGAGAGAATCATTGATTGGCTGCCTCCTGCATGTCTCACACTGGGGATCGAGCCCGCAACCTGGGCATGTGCCCTGACTGGGAATCAAACCGTAACCTCCTGGTTCATAGGTCGACGCTCAACCACTGAGCCACATCAGCTGGGCCCCATTTCTTCCTAAACCATGGAATCAATTCAATCAGAAAGAGTAGGAAGCCCCACTTTGGTGTCAGGCCCAAGTGGCTTTCTCCACTTGAGAGCCTGGGAGGCGCGAGGGCTGATTGGCCCTCTCCTTGCAAAGACAGTGCTCTCTCTCCTCTTAGCTCTCTGCTTCACTGACATCCTTCCTTTTACTAACTGTGGGCATATCCCCAATTTTTGTCCAAAGTCCTTTTCCTTCTTTTTATTTTTTAAATATATTTTTATTGATTTCAGAGAGAAAGGGAGAGGGAGAGGGAGACAGAAACATCAATGATGAGAGAGAATCATTGATCGGCTGGCTCCTGCACGCCCCCTACTGGGGATCAAGCTCACAACCTGGGTGTGTGCCCTTACCAGGAATCAAACCGTGACCTCTTGGTTCATAGGTCAATGTTCAACCACTGAGCCACACCAACAAGGTACAAGGTCCTTTTCCTTCTTATTCATCACACTCTCCTTGGGTAATCGCATCCACTCCCATTATTTCAATTAATTATACCCCAGTGATCACCAAAAATCCATCTCATTCTCAGGTCTCACCCCTGAGCTTAGGGCAAATTTACCCAAATGATTGTTGCCTGTCACAAGACTTGCTCCCAAACTGTCTTTTCTCCCATGTCCCTTCTCACATATATGTCATACATGGCCTAATCAGGGTCCAACAAGAAGGACCAAACAAAAACATGCAATTTTTTTTAAAGAAAGAAAAAAGAAAAAGAAATAAGTAAAAACTTAAAACGAAATTTAACCTTAGCTGGTTTGGCTCAGTGGATAGAGTGTGGCCTGCAGACTGAAGGGTTCCGGGTTTGATTCTGGTCAAGGGCACAGGCCTGGGTTGCGGGCTTGATCCCCAGTAGGGGACCTACAGGGGGGCAGTCAATCAAGGATTCTTTCTCATCACTGATGTTTCTTTTCTTTTTTTCTTTTTTAACATATTTTATTGATTTTTTAAAAAAATATATTTTATTGATTTTTTAAAAATATATATATTTTACTGATTTTTTTACAGAGAAGAAGAGAGAGGGATAGAGTTTGAAACATCGATGAGAGAGAATCATCGATCAGCTGCCAAGGTACATGCCCTTGACCGGAATCGAACCCAGGACCCTTCAGTCAGCAGGCCGATGCTCTATCCACTGAGCCAAACTGGTTTCAGCTATTTTATTGATTTTTTTACAAAGAGGAAGGAAGAAGGATAGAGAGCTAGAAACATTGATGAGAGGGAATCATCGACCAGCTGCCCCTTGCACACTCCCCATGGAGGATGTACCCGCAACCAAGGTACATGCCCTTGACCGGAATCGAACCTGGGACCTCTCAGTCTGCAGGCCGATGCTCTACCCCCTGAGCCAAACCAGTTTCAGCTCATCATTGATGTTTCTCTCTCTCTCCCTCTCCCCTTCCTCTCTGACAGCAATAGAAATACATTTTTAAAAAGAATAAAGAAATAGATTCATATTAAAAACAAAACCAAAAAAAAAGATGAAATTGAACGGTAATCATCGTAAGGCCCAGTTCCCGGGCTTTTAAACAAAACAAACACCAGCAGCACCAGAAGAGACTGGAGAAAAGATAGCTTAGCAAAAAAGCACAGAGGAAAACGAAGTTCACTTGACAGGAAGCTCCGTGTGAGTCAACGGTGCGGTGTGGCTGCCAGAACAAAGCTAATGGGATCTCCAGCTGCCTTCTCAGAAGCGCAGCGGCCAGATGAGCGACGATCATCTCACCCTGCCCGGCCCTGCCCTGGCCACTCCGAATCCGAAGGAGGGTCCGCCCCGGTACCAGCTCCGAGCAGGGCCAGCGGGATGGGGCAGGAGCTTTCACACGGACTGCCTGCACCGCTCTCCAGGTGAAGAAGAATGAGATGTGTCCTGTGTATTGTAAAGAGGTAACGCAGGACCGGATTCTCACAGTCGGAGCCATCACACAATTATTTGGGAAGCGTGTTATGTAACAGTTTCCTGTCACTGGAAGTGTCCAGATAACAAATGACTCGCCAAAAACGTGGCCAGCATTTAATCAGATTACCGTTAGGATCCCTTCAAATCACTCAAGTTCACAGCACTGCATTGCAATGGCGACTGACCATCACCCTGGCTCAATGTGTTCTCTCTCTCTCTCTCTCTCTCTCTCTCTCTCTCTCTCTCTCTCTCTCTCTCTCTCTCTCTCTCTCTCTCTCTCTCTCTTTCTCTCTCTCTCTCTCTTTCTCTTTCCCTCTCTCTCTCCTTTTAATTTTTTTATTTTAAAAATATTTTTATTGACTTCAGAGAGGAAGGGAGAGGGAGCAGGAGATAGAAACATCGATGATGAGAGAGCATCATGGATTGGCTGCCTCCTGCATGCCCCACACTGGAAATCGAGCTCACAACCCGGGCATGTGCCCTGACCAGGAATCCAACTGTGACCTTCTGGCTCATAGGTCGACGCTCAAGCACTGCGCCATGTTGGAAGGCTCTCGCATACCTTTTAATTAAGCAATCCCAAGTCCCACTGATTATCTCTCTAAAACCATTCTCATATTTCCCCCTTCTGCTGCATTCCCATTTATGCCCCCCCCCCCGCCCCTTTTTCCCTCACTCCCGTACACCTAGAGTGCAAACTCTCACCTTTCCTGACAGTTTAGTTTCGAGATTGCTTCTGCCCCTAGCTGGTGTGGCTCAGTGGATAGAGCATCGGCCTGAGGACTGAAGGGTCCCAGGTTCGATTCCGGTCAAGGGCACATGCCCAGGTTGTGGCCTTGATCCCCAGTAGGGAGTGTGCAGAAGGCAGCCAATCGATGATTCTCTCTCATCATTGATGTTTCTCTCTCCCTCTCCCTTCCTCTCTGAAATCAATAAAAGTATATTTTGGGGGAAAAAGATTGCTTCTGCAGACCCTACAACACTTGTTTAGCTACCTGATTAAACAATCATTTAATTACCTGAAATGATGAGCCCACTGTCCTAACCAGTTTGGCTCAGTGGATAGAGCGTCAGCCTGCAGAATGAAGGATGCCAGGTTCAATTCCAATCAAGGGCATGTACATTGGTTGCGGGCACTCTGCTCGGATAATCTCATCCAAGGTAGGCATTTGCTTCTCAATGTGCTGGAGATCTTAAAAAGGATGAAAAGCTGCCCTGACCGCTGTGGCTCAGTGGCTAGAGTGTCGGCCTGGGGACTGAGGGGTCCCGGGTTCGATTCCGGTCAAGGGCATGTACCTTGGTTGCGGGTACATCCCCAGTGGGGAGTGTGCAGGAGGCAGCTGGTCGATGTTTCTCTCTCATTGATGTTTCTAACTCTCTCCTTTCCTCTCTGTAAAAAATCAATAAAAAATATATATTTTTTTTAAAAGATGAAAAGCTGATACACCTACATTCTTGGCTCAAGCGTGGTTGAAAAAACTAGACTGTCAATGACAGTGCTAAATGAATCTCATCTTCCAGCCGCAGGCCAAGATAGCCCACAGCAAACCTCGTGGTTTCACACTGCAGGGCGCCAAATGATTCCGCCAGGTCTTCTCTGTGAAATCAAGAGCAAGTTTAAGATCCTGAGAACTGGAACGGAGGCCTGGGAAGGCATTTGGAGGACGCTGAGTACCCTAATCTCCTGACCCCTGAACCCCACTAGGACTGCCAAGGGATCCAACTTCTCTGGAATGAAGGTTCAAGTCACCGCCCCAGCCAGTTGAGCAAAAGGGGAACAGGAATCAGACTATAGTAAACATTCATATGTTCTGCCTTGATAGGACATTGTAGTAATTTTTTTTTTCCAAATATATGTTTTTTTATTTCAGAGAGGAAGGGGGAGAGAGAGAGAGAGAGAGAGAGAGAGAGAGAGAGAGAGAGAGAGAGAGAGAGAGAGGAACATCAATGATGAGAGAGAATCATGAATCAGCTGCCTCCTTCACACCCCACTCTGGGGATTGAGCCCGCAACCCAGGCACATGCCCAGACCGGGAGTCGAACCCTGTTCATAGGTTGACGCTCAACCACTGAGTCATACCGGCTGGGCAGTAATTTTCTTTTTCTTTCCTTTCTTTTCCTTACTCTGTTTTTTTATCCTCACCAGAGGATAAGCTTGTTGATTTGAGAGAGACAGACAGACAGACAGATACCGATCAGTTGCCTTCCCATAGATGCCTGGCCCAGGGATCGAACCCGAAACCTAGGTTATGTGCCCTGACCAGGAATCAAACGTACATGGGTCGACGCTCTAACCAACTGAGCCACACTGGCCAGGCTTTTCTCTAGGATGCGTTGATGGGAGTTGACTTTAAAGTTGAATTCCTATTGCAGAGACTCTTACGTAGGCTCGTGACAATATTAGAGATTAAGTGGCATCACTGAGACGCCCGGCTACTGCTCTCTTTGACACAAGAGAGAAGAAACAGGTAGGGAGAAGCCGCGGTGGCTTTCTCACCAGAGCTAGTTCTGAGTTGTGGTTTGGGGTGTTTTTTTCCTTTCCTGGCTGTTTAACCTCAAAGCTGGTTCTCCAGGCTCTCAGCACTTCTGTGAGCGACCCAATAGCACTTTGATAAGCTCCTTCTCTGCTGAAATCAGCCAGGATCAGCTATTGCTGCTTGCAAGGTATAAAACAACACCAACTATTGATAGTACAACATCTACATGGAGTGTGTGGGTCAGCCCAGGTTTCCTCGCCTCTCAAATACAACGAAGCTGAAGGAAGAAATTAATAAACAGAAAAGAGGAAATTAAAAGCGCTAGGAAATGTTCAAGGTAAAAAGTCGCTGCTAATCTAAAAGCTGGCTCGCTGCAAAAATAAAAATCAATAAAACAGAAAACCCCCCCTCAGCAGGGGGAAAGTGGGCCATGCGGATTCACAATAACAGGGGGAAAAATAACTTCCAGGAAGACTAAAATAAATTCATAACTCCTACGAACCATTTTATAAAATTATATATAGATGAGTTTGATAGCCAGGATGAAACAGATACTTTTCCAGGAAAAGTATAATTTACAAAACTGACTCAGGACGAGATAGACTAAACAGATCAATTGCCATAAAAGAAATAAGCGTTGAAAAAGATCTAAACACACACAAAAAGCTTCAGATATAAACTATAGGGGATCCTGCCAAAACGTTCAAGTGCTGATAATTCCGGCTCTACTTAAAATATTCTAGAATATAGCAAACTTCCAAATTTTTATATGAGTGAAGTGAAACATTTATGCCAAAACCTGCTAAAGACTATAGCGAAATAAAGAAAGCCAAATTTAAAGTCGAAGGTCACCCAGCCAATGTGGCTCAGTGATGGAGCGTTGATCCAGGAACCAAGAGGTCATGGGTTCCATTCCTAGCCTCAAAGTCAATGTCTTTCTTTTTTAAGAACAGCTTTGTTAATGTATAACTGACATACAAAGAAATACACTGGCTGGGTTAAGATCTTTCTGAAGTAAATATGGAAGAGCCTTGGCCGGTGTGGCTCAATGGTTAGGCACTGACCTATGAACCAGAAGGTCACAGTTCGATTCCTGGTCAGGGCACATGCCCAAGTTATGGGCTAGACCCACAGTGTAGGGCATGTAGGAGGCAGCCAACCAATGATTCTCTCTCATCATTGATGTTTCTCTCTCCCTCTCCCTTCCTCGCTGAAATCAATAAGAATATATATATAGATATATAGATATTTTTAATATATTTTATTGTTTTACAGAGAGGAAGGGAGAGGGATAGAGAGCTAGAAACATCGATGAGAAACATCAGTCAGCCGCCTCCTGCACACCCCCCACCGGGGATGCACCCGCAACCAAGGTACATGCCCTTGACCAGAATCGAACCTGGGACTCTTGAGTCCGCAGGCTGATGCTCCATCCACTGAACCAAACCGGTTAGGGCAAGAATATATTTTTTAAACAAGAAAAAAAAAAACCTTGAAGGCATGCATTTAAAAAAAAAATCAAGATCAAATTAAGGTTGGTATCTATACTACTGTTTCACATGGAGTTGTTAACCAGCACATCTGGACAAGAGAAAAAATGAGATATATAAGAGCCAAAAAAAAAAAAAAAAAAAAAAGTGGTAAAACTCTTTCTATTTCAGATGACATGATTGTATATCCAGGAAACCTAAAATAATCAACTGGAAAAACTATTAGAAAAGTAATGAAATTCAAAGGTAGGAGGACAGACTATTAACATGTGGAAATGATACTGGACCCATTTTTTTTTTAATTTTCTTTTTTTAAAATATATTTCATTGATTTTTTTTACAGAGAGGAAGGATCGATGAGAGAGTCATTGACCAGCTGCCTCTTGCACGCCCCCTACTGGGGATATGCCCGCAACCAAGGTACATGCCCTTGACGGGAATCGAACCCGGGACCCTTCAGTCCGCAGGCTGACCCTCTATCCACTGAGCCAAACCGGTTTCGGCTAGACCCAATTTTGTGCATCCCCAGATGAGCTGGGCCCCATCTGCCTTCCAGGCCTTGGTTGCTTGCTCAGTGGAGAGCCATGGCCTCTGCTGAGGGTCCCTCCCCTGCAGCCTGGTTTGGCCTCCCCGGATAAAGGCTGGGTTCTGGTGTGGTTTCCATCGCGTCCGCCAGGGCAGAAACCCACTACAGTTCCTATGCCCAGACCCAACCCAAACGAACCCTTAGACACTTTATTTCCGTCCCCACTTCGGGATTCAGAGGAGATACCATGGCACAGAATATGGGGAGCCGCTTTCCCAGAGGCTGCCCGGAGGGCCAGTGAGAGACAGGAGCCGTAAGGTATCTCTCTTCCTTTCCGCAAAAGACTGTTTCAAGGTGTGATGGGTTCTATAAAGCAAAGGACCCAAAAACACTAGCTGGCTGTGTTTTCTCATGAAGCTGTAGCCAATTCAGTAACCCACCAATTTGTATTTTCTTTCTTTCCTTCTCCTTTTCTGTCACTCTCATTACACTGAGATTACAACTCCAGCAAAGCGTGGGCAAACAAGTGTTGGCTCAAATTCTGTTTTCTAAGGAACTCGGGCAAAGAAAGAAATCGATAGCCTTATGTATACAAACAACAACCGATCAGTAGCTATAATGGAGAGGATCCATTTACAGTAACATCTGCTTCAGGATAAACTGCAAATGGGTCACAAATCTAAATGTAAAAAACAAAACCATAGAAATACTAGAAGAAAGCTTAGGTGAATTCTTTAAAACCAGGGAGTAGAAAGGCCTTCTTAATGTGACTGAGACTCTAGAAGTTGTAAAATAAAATATGGACACATCTGACTAGATACGTTTTTGTGCACCCACACAGATAACATAAGCCATTGGTCGGCAAACTGTGGTTCTTTGGCCCCTTGAGTGTGGCTCTTCCACAAAATACCATGGCCTGGGTGAGTCTATTTTGAAGAAGTTGCATTAGAAGATGTTTAAGTTTAAAAATTGTGGCTCTCAAAAGAAATTTCAATCATTGTACTGTTGATATTTGACTCTGTTGACTAATGAGTTTGCCGACCACTGACATAAACAAAGTCAAAATAGAATGAAAGACTAGGGGAAATTTTATATAACTTTTATCACAAAGGACTCACCACCTCCCAGTAATTGAGACTAAAAAGACCAATGATAAAGAAAGAACACACGTGTCACAGGAAAATAAACAAAAATATCAAGAAATGTTCAACCTCCCTCTGAATAAAGGAACTACAAATTATAATTCCACAGAAATACCACTTCTTATGATTGGGTGGCCGAAATCCCAAAGTTTGACAACACATTCTCTTGGCAAGGCACTATTTACATTGCTGGTAGGAATGCAAACGGACATTTGGTAATATCTACTCCATTTACAGATTCACAGACCCAGAAATCCCAGCTCTGGAAATCATACAGATTATATCTACACAAGAACAAGACGTCACATACAATATTATTAATTGTGGCAATGGTTGCAAATATCAAAAAGAGTGGAAACAACACAATAGTATCCAGTTGTCAAAAATGAAGGTCTCTGGTTATTGACATAGAGAGAATTCTAGAATTCTTTTTACTGAGAAATATTAAAAATATATATTATTTTTATGGATTTCAGAAAGAGGAAGTGAAAAGAAGAGGGAGAGAGAGAGAAACATCAATCATGAGAGAGAACCATTAATGGGCTGCCTCCTGCACGCCCCCTACTGGGGATGGAGCCCACAACTCGGGCATGTGGTCTGACCTCCTGGTTCATGGGTTGATGCTCAACCACTGCACCACACCAACCAGGCTTTGAGAACTCTTAAGATCTCTCTTAGCAACTTTCATATAGAAAGTTCAGTATTATTAAGCATAGTCACCATGCTGTACATTACATCCTAATGACTTATTTCATTACTACAATAGAACTTTGTATCTTTTAACCCACTTTACTCTTTTTTCTTTAATATATTTTATTGATTTTTTACAGAGTGGAAGGGAGAAGGACAGATAGTTAGAAACATTGATGAGAGACAAAAACTGATCAGCTACCTCCTGCACACCTCCTACTGCAACCAAGGTAAATGCCCTTGACCGGAATCGAACCTGGGATCCTTGAGTCCGCAGGCCGACGCTCTATCCAGTGAGCCAAACCGGTTAGGACTAACCCACTTTACTCTTTTGCCCACTCCCTATCTCCTACCTCTGGTGACCACTAATCTTTCCTCTGCATCTGAGTTGGTGTGCTCTTTTTTTTTTTTAGATTCCAGATATAAGTGAAATAATATTGTATTTGTCTTTCTCTGACTTATTTCACTTAGCGTAATACCCTCTAGGTCCACCCATGCTATTGCAAATGGCAGATTTTCATTATTTTTATGGATGAGTAATATTACATTGTACCATATACCAAAACTACTTTATCCGTCCATTCACTGGGGGACACTTAAGCTGCTTGCATGGCTTGGATATTATGGAAAATGTTACAATAAACATGAAAATCAAGAAGGTGGTCCCAGTGCCTGCAGCTGCAGAGAGAAAGGGAGGAGGAAGAAAGGGAGGAGGGAAGAAACTTATTTTTCACTATACACTTTAATATGCTTTGATTTTGAATCATGTGCCTGTATTTCTTAAAAATACACTCTCTCTGGGAACAAAGAAACTGTGTATGGAGGAAGAATTACTCAACAAAGGGTGTTAGATCAATTGATTAACTATACAATAAAGTTATACCCTCGCTTTACCTTACACTAATACAATTGCATCAGAGAAATAAAAGTGTTTTTAAAGTGAAACCATCTAAGGTAACCGTGGCTGTGCAAATCTGAAACTCCCACCGTGTCCTCTAAATATAACTCAGAGTGAGATCATCTAGAGGTCAAAAGCAAAGAACAGAAATGACTAAGTACCAAGGCGAAATAAAAGAATAAAACCAAGAGTTTAAGAGACTCAGAAAAAAAATGAGCTCTAGCCAGTTTGGCTCAGTGAATAGAGCGTCGGTCTGTAAGCTGAAGGGTCCCGATTTGATTCCAGTCAAGGGCACAAGCCAGGGTTGCGGGTTCGATCCCCAGTGTGGGGCGTGCAGGAGGCAGCCAATCAATGATGCTCTGTCATCATTGATGTTTCCATTTCTCTCTCCCTCTCCCTTCCTCTCTGAAATCAATATATATATATATATATATATATATATATATATATATATATATATTTTTTTTTTTTTTTTTTTTTTTTAAGCCATATACACTGAGTGCCCAGATTATTATGATCTCTGAACACATAATAATCTGGCCACTCAGTATGTGTATATATATCAGAGGCCTGGTACATGAATTCGTGCATGGGTGGGGTCCAGCCAGCCTGGCCAGGGAGAGGGGACATGGGTGGTTGGCCTGCCTGCCTGCTGGTCAAACTCCTGGTCAAGGGGACAATTTGCATATTAGCCTTTTATTATATAGCATATACACTGAGTGGCAAGATTATTATACATTCAGAGATCATCCTAATCTGGCAAATCAGTATATTTGTCAACAGGATTCTCATTTCAGCTGAAGAAATTCAGTTTCGTATAAAACAAAATGTCTCACTCTTGGAACTATTGACATTTTGGGCCAAATTCTTTGTGGTGGGGGCTGTCCTGTGCATTGTAGGGTGTTTAGCAACACCCCTTAGATGCCAATAGCTCCTGCCCATCAATTGTTCACAACAACAAAAATGTCCCCAGACATTGCCAGATGTCTCCTAGGGAGATAGGGTTGACATGTGTATACAAAAACATTATTTGTTTCCATTATCTGAAATAGAAACCTACCTTTTTGTTTTTGGCTAAATATGGCATCCCTACCTCGGAGGCAAATTCTGACACCCACTGAGAACTGCTGATCTAGATCCTCAAACAGACATCAGCAGACAACCACGCTTTTGCGAATGTGAAACCAGATTCGCAAAGCTCTTCCTCAAATACCGCAAATAGATTCCTTCCTTCTGCTTCGGGGTCTTCACACTTCCTGTCCCCTCTTTCTGGAGACCCGTTCTCCTAAAATGCCTGTATGAACGGGAGGGAGGAAGCCAGGATCCTACCCAACCCGCCAGGGGAGACTCTCAAAGGATGCTGGGCTATCCAGAGGAGATGGGCCGGCTGCTGCGAAGAGGAAACCATTCTTCGAAATGCAAAGCATGACATGAGGGCCGAACACAGGGTTGAACAGCACAATGTCTACCACTGAAGAGCAAACCATGAGCTCACAGCTGGACCTGAGAAATTATCTCTGAACAGTGACCAAAAGGACCCGAGGACAAGTAGGGGAGGTGGGGGGAGTTGGGACCTAGAGAATACTTCCAGGCTACCCCTGTGTTTCTATTGTCTGTCCACCCTGAGATCACACCCTGTGTAGCCGCCTCTAGTTCTGAGACTGGGACTCCACCAAATGCAACTCGAAGACTCCCCTTTGCTGCTGTCTTCCGGTTGGGTTCTGCTCATGGGAAACACTGGTAGAAGACTGATTTCAAGGCAAGGAAAAGGGAGAAGGGACTCTTAACACCCAACTGCATGTCTCAGTGGCAGAAGACAGCACCAGCTCCAGCTGCCAGCTTCCTTCAACAGGATCCTTCTGAGATACCAGTGCCAATGCAGAGCACCCTTCTGTTTAGGAGTTGGAGCAATAGATACATGGCTACAAGGACCCCACCTCCAAGCTCCTAGGTTTTCTGGTCGTACTATCCTTCAGCCTAATGCTTGAGTTGAGTTCTGACAATCGTAGCTGGTTTCTGTAGTTACTAATATTTGGTTGCCCCATTTTTGCTCTCTCAGCTTTCTGACACCTGTGTAAACCACACACGCTATTGAATTATCTCTGCTGAATGCTTAGTGTGGCTTCTGTTTTCCTGTCTGAAGCCTGGCTGATACGTGCGTTCGGTGCCAAAAGTAGTTCTAGCAAATAAACCTTTACAATGACCTTGCATAACAGACAAAGTAGAACACAGAGTAAAAGAACAGTACCAGAAATAAAGAAGGTGGTTTCATAATGCTGGCGTGGTTATTTCAGCAAGATAAAATAACAATCCTAACTGTGTATGGATCGCTCTCTTTTTTTTAATTTAATTTAATTTTTGTCTTTATTGTTTAAAGTATTACATATGTCTCTGTTTTCCGAGACATTGACCTCTCGTGGCCACTCCCACATCCTCCCTGCCCCCCCTCCCCCAGCACATGCCCTCACCCCCCTACTGTCTTTGTCCATTAGTTATACTTATTGTGTATGGAACTCTTGACAGAACTTCAAAATATATTAAGCAAAAACTGGTAAAACTTCAAGGTGAAATAGACAAATCCAATTACGATCTGAGATTTCAATACCCCTCTCTCAGTAATTGGTAAACCAAGAAGACAGAAGGAAGTAAACAAGGATATAGAACCGAATAACACTACTAACCAACTTGACCTAATTGATATTTATAGAACGCTCCACCCAACAACAACAAAATGTACATTCTTTTCAAGTGCACACAGAACATTTACCAAGATAGACCATATGCTAGGTCAAGTCTCAACAAATTTACAAAGATGAAAATCATACGAAGTATGTTGTTTAACCGCAATGAAATGAAATTAGAACTAAAAACCAAATATAACACATAGGTCACAGAAGAAATAACAAGGGAAATTGGAAAATATCTTGAAGTAAATAGAAATGAAAACACAACATACCAGAATTTGTGGAATGCCACTAAAGCAGTGCCAAGGGAGAAATTCATGGCACTAAATGGGAGATATCTATAATACTATCAACATACAATATATATTTTAGTTATTTTTCATAGCGCTAAATACCTATATTAGACAATAAGTAAGGTCTCAAATCAATGGCCTCAGGATCCACTTTCAGACAGAGCACTGGCTCTCATGTGGTCAAGGATAAGGGAAAGAAGACACTAAACACCATATATTCTATTATTCCCTTTTATGAAATTATCAGAAAATGCAAATCTAGAGACAGAAAACATATTAGCTCTTTCCTGGGGCTAGATGGGGGAGTGGGGATTGACTGAAAATAGGCCAAGGAAAACTTTGAGGGGGTAGAAACGGTGTAAAACTGTCCTGTTGTAATGGTTGCATAGCAATAGATTTACTAAAAAGCACCCAACTATACACTGAGTGGCCAGATTATTATGATCTTGGAATGCATAATCATCTAGCCTCTCAGAGCATATCCTATATAATAAAAGGCTAAAATGCAAATTGTCCCCTTCACCAGGAGTTTGACCAGCAGGCAGACCGGCCAACCACCCATGTCTCCTCCCCCTGGCCAGGCTGGCCGGACCCCACCCATGCACAAATTCATGCACCGGGCCTCTAACACACACACACACACACACACACACACGCACACGCACACGCACACGCACACGCACACTGAGTGGCCAGATTATTATGTGTTCAGAGATCATATTGTAATAATCTGGCCACTCAGTGTATATGTACAATAGATGACTTCTTAAGCACACATGTGTGCGTGCCTGTGTGTGTATATGTGTGTGTACCTCAATAAAGCTGTCTTTAAAAACCACTGGAGCCATGGCTGGTTTGGCTCAGTGGTTAGAACATCAGCCTGCAGAACGAAGGGTCCTGGGTTCGATACTGGCCAAGGGCACATGCCTGGGTTGTGGGCTTGATCCCCAGTAGGGGCATACAGGAGGCAGCTGATCAATGATTCTGATCATTGATATTTCTATCTATCTCTCTCCCTTCCTCTCTAAAATCAATTAAAAAAAAAAAATATATATATATATATATATATTTTTTTTTTAAACAGTTATACCAATCCTCTAACACAGCCACTATTAAAATACATAAATAAATAAATAAATAAATAGGTATAGCCAACATAGAAGATAAAATGGAATTACAAAATTTAAGTAATCCAAAACAGGACAGAAAAGAAGAAAAATTAAATAAATGAGATAACTAGCAAGACGGTAGAATGAAAATACAAAAGGAAAACCTAAAATTGAAGGGCATGCAGAGATTGAGAGAGAAGCTTTGGAAAACAGCCACTATCCTAAATACTGTAGAAAATGGAAGACAAAAGACATCTTTAAGGTGCTGAAAGAAAAAAAAAAGTCAACCCAGAATTTCATGCCCAGTGAAAATATTTTCAAAATAGGGATAATTCTCAGACAAACCATCATACTAAGAACATTCATTGCCAGCAGACAAACCACATGAAATATTAGAGGAAGTTCTTTAGGCAGAAGGAATATGACACCAGACAGAAACTTGAACCTACAAAAAATAAAGAATGCTAGAAATAGAATAAACAAAGGACAGTAAATTTGATTTTTTCCTTATTTTTAATTGCTTCAAAAGATAATCATCTAAACCAAAATTAATAGCAATCTGTCATGTATTTGTAGCATATGTAAAAATAAAATACATGACAACAATAGTCCAAAGAATATAAGGATAGAATTGGGAATGTACTGTTATAAGGTCTTCACACTGCTCATGAAGTGGTATATTATTTAAAGGAAGACTCCAATTAATTCAAAATGTATATTTTATGCTCCAGGGCAATTACTAAAAATGTTATAATTTATGTTTGTTGATAAAAGAGAATAATAAAAAAAAAAAGCTCAATTAACCTGATGAGGTAGAAATAGAACAAAAGAAACAAAGAACAGATAAAACAAATAGAAAACAGCTAGCATTGATAGATTTTAATATTTCAAAATTCACATTTTATGTGAATGAATACTCCAATTAAAATAAAGAGGGTAGAAATGCATAAGAAAGCAAGACCCAACTATATGCTGTGTATAAGAAACTCACATTAAATATAAAGACAGCCCTGACTGGTTTGGCTCAGTGGATAGACCGATAGAGCATCAGCTGCGGACTGAAAGGTCCCAGGTTCAATTCCAGTCAAGGGCATGTACCTTGGTTGCGGGCATATCCCCAGAAGGGGGTGTGCAGGAGGCAGCTGATCAATGTTTTTCTCTCTCATCGATGTTTCTAATTCTCTATCCCTCTCCCTTCCTCTCTGTAAAAAAATAAAATAAAAAAATAAATCAATAGAATATATTAAAATATATATATATATATAAACACATCTAAGTTAGAAGTAAAAGAATGAAAAAAGGTATACCATGCCAGCACACAGCATCAGGGATAAATACAAACATTAATTAATGAAAAAGTCCATTATTCAAGAAAATCTAATAATTCTAAATATCTTCAACTAACAACAGAACATCAAAATACATGATGCAAAACCAAATAGAGCCATGACCGGTTTGGCTCAGTGGATAGAGCATCAGCCTGCAGACTGAAGGGTCCCAGGTTCGATTCCAGTCAAGGGCATGTACCTTGGTTGCGGGCACATCCCAAGTGGGGGGTTGCAGGAGGTGGCTGATATCATAGATGTTTCTAACTCTCCCTCTCCCTTTCTGCGAAAAAGTCAATAAAATATATTTTTTTAAAACACACAAATAGAACTGAAAGGAGAAATGGACAAGTCCATAGTTATAGGGGGAAACTTTCACACCCCTCTCTCAATAATTGATAATAAAAATAAGCAGACAAAAATAGTGAGGATATAAAAGAACTAAACAACACTATCATTGGCAAATATGTTCTCCCATTCAATCAGTGCTTTGTGTCTTTCATTTTGTTGGTTTCCTTTGCTGTGCAAAAACATTTTAGTTTGATGTTATGAAAAGATGCTCAATGTCACTCATCATCAGAGAAACACAAACCACAATGAGGTACCACCTAACACCTGTCAGACTAGCTAGCATCAATAAATGAACAACTAACAAGTGCTAGCGAGGAAGTGGAGAAAAGGGAGCCCTCATGCACTGCTGATGAGAATGCAGACCGGTGCAGCACCTGAGGAAAGCAGTATGGAATTATCTCAAAAAATTAAAAATGGAACTACATTATGACTCAGTGATTCCATTTCTGGGAATGAATCCAAAGAAACACAAAACACACTGATTCAAAAGAATATTTGTACCCCTATGTTCACTGCAGTGTTATTTACAACAGCCAAGATCTGGAAACAGTCCAAGTGCCCATCAGTAGGTGAGTGGGGGGGAAAGCTTCATTTACATAAAGGAATATTACTCAGTGTAAAAACGAAGGACATCTTTCTTACCTTTGCAACAGCATGGATGGGCCTGGAGAGTATTACGCTAAGTGAAATAAGCCAGTCAGAGAAAGACAAATGCCATAGGATTTCACTTATATGTGGAATCTAATGAACAAAATAAACAAACCAAATAGAAACAGACTCAGAGATACAGAGAATAGACTGAATAGAGTGGCAGCTGTCAGAGGGGAGCTGTGTGAAAAAGGTGACGGGGTGGGGAGAGGTAAGAGAAGGTAAAGGGAGTATCAACGGTGATGGAAGACTTGGCTTGGGGTATTAAATATATAATATAATGTACAGATGATGTATTATAGAATTATACCTCTGAAACCTATGTAATATTGTTAACCAATGTCATCCTAATAAATTCAATTAAAAAGCACTATCAACCAACACGATCTAAGTAGCATTTATAGAATACTCCACACAAGAATAATACACATTTTTTTCAAGTGCACATGTAATATTCACCAAATGAAACTATATTGTGGGTCATAATATAAACGTAACAAATTCTAAAGACTAGAACTCATACAGTTTGTTCTGTAAATTCCATTAGACCATAATGGAATTTAACTAGAAATTAATAACAGAAAGATAGTCTAGAAAATCCACCAATATTTGAAAGTTAAAAATACTTATAAGCAATCCTTGGATCAAAGAGGAAATCTCAGAGGGACATTAAAGAATATGTCAAGCCCTGACTGGTTTGGCTCAATGGATAGAACGTTGGCCTGCGAACTGAAGGGTCCCATATTCGATTCTGGTCATCGTGGATGTTTCTATCTCTCTCCCTCTTCCTTCCTCTCTGAAATCAATGAAAAATGTATTTTTAAAAAATAATATGTTAAAGGAATTAAAATGAAAACATAATAGATCAGTATATCAAATTTTGTGGGATGCATCTAAAGCAGTGCTCAGAATGAAGTTTATAATAGTAAATGCTTATACTGGGGGAAAAATGCTTATATTGAAAAATAAGAAAGACCTCAAATCAGTCATTTAAGTTTCCCCCTAAAGAAACTAGATAAAGAAGAGATGCAATCAACCCCAAAACAATCACAAGAAAGTAAATAGTAAAGATAAGAGATAAATCAATAAAATTTAAAGCAGAAAATCAATAGAGAAGATCAATGAAACCAAAGGCTGGTTCTTAGATATCAGTGAAATTGATAGAAGTCTAGCCAAACGGTTCAGGGAAAAGAAAAAAAAAAGTAGAGAAGAAATAAACTACAGTGTCAGAAATGAAAGAGGAGCCATCACTACAGATTCTACAGACATTAAAGAATAATAAGGGAATATAATAAACATATTTGTGCCAATAAATGCAAGAACTGGATTAGAGAAAATCCTTGAAAAACATAAAACTACCAAAGCCCATTCAAGAAGCTATGGATAGCCTGGCCGGTGTAACTCAGAGGTTGAGTGTGGACCTAGGAACCAGGAGGTCATGATTTCATTCTAGGTCAGCGTACATGCCCAGGGTTTCAGAGTCAATCCCCAGTAGGGGGCGTGCAGAAGGCAGCCAATCTGATGATTCTCTCATCACTGATGTGTCTATCTCTCTCTCTCTCCCTCTCCCTTACTCTTTGAAATAAAAAAAAACATATTAAAATATGTTTTTAAAGAAGCTATGCATAGCCGGGACCGGTTTGGCTCAATGGATAGAGCATCGGCTTGGGGACTGAAGGGCCCCGGGTTCGATTCTGGTCAAGGGCATGTGCCTTGATTGCGGGCATATCCCCAGTAGGGGGTGTGCAAGAGGCAGCTGATCGATGACTCTCTCATCGATGTTTCTAGCTCTCTATCTCTCTCCTTTCCTCTCTGTACAAAATCAATAAAATATATTTTTTTTAAAAAAGAAGCTATGCATAACCTGAATAGCTCTATATCTGTTAAAGAAATAGAGATTATAGTTAATAATTGTCTCACAAAAAAAAGTGCAGGTCCAGATAATTTCAGTGGTGAATTTTTTTGTGAATCAATGGCACCCAAATAAATTCAATTTAAAAAAGTAATCTTGAAGAAAATTTTTAAAAGTAAATAAAAGCTCTGCTATAATAAACTTCTAATCCATTTCATTTGTTAAAAATGGTGACTTTAATCAAACATTTAAAGAAGAAGGAATACCGATTCTGCACAATATCTTTCAGAAAATAGAAGAGGTAAGAACATTTCTCTATATTCATTTTGAGGCGAGCATTATGCTAATATCAAAATCAGTCAAAAGATAACACAAAAGAGGAAAACTACAGACCCATATGCCTCATACACAAAGACATAAATGTCCTCAGCAAAATATTAGCAAATTAAATCCAGGAGTATATGCAAAGGATAATATATTACAACCCAGTGGAGCTTATCCCAGAAGTTCAAGGCTGGCTCAATATGCAAATTTCAGAATAATTCACCATAGTAACAGACAGAAAAAAAGCATATCAGCATTTTTATAGACGCAATTCATGATTTTTTTTAAAGTCTCGGCAAACTAGCAATACAAGGAAACTTGATAAAAAGTACCTTCAGCCCTGGCTGGTTTGGCTCAGTGGATAGAGTGTCAGCCTGTGGACTGAAGGGTCCCAGGTTCGATTTTGGTCAAGGGCATGTACCTTGGTTGAGGGCACATCCCCAGTAGGGGGTGTGCAGGAGGCAGCTGATCGATGTTTCTCTCTCATTGATATTTCTAACTCTCTATTCCTCTCCCTCTCCATTCCTCTCTGTGAAAAAAATCAATAAAATATATATTTTTTAAAAAGTAAAAGACTGAATGGTTTCCCAGTAAAATCAGGATAAAGGATGGCTGCTGACAACATTTCTGTGTAGCACAGACAGTACCACAGGTTCTAACTGTAAACAAGGCTACTAGAATTAGTGAGTTAGCAAGGTTGCAGAATACAAGGTTAATATATTATACAACAATCACCTGATAAAACTCCAAGCCACTATATGCACAGATTACATAGCGAGTGGGTTGGCTCCTCCACAATCTTTAAGGTATAAGAGTCCCAGCCATTCATTATCATCTTCCTCCTGAGTTATTTTGAAATGGTTCTCTCTCATTCTCTCTCTCGTTCCCCCTCTCTCTCTCTCTCTCTCTCTCTCTCTCTCTCTCTCTCTCTCCTCTCTCTAACTTGGCTGTAGTATTGGTGCTAGAATATACATAATATGGATCATTATTAGACCTCAACCAATCTTCTTTTCTCTCTTCCGCCTCTCCTCCCCTGTCGGATGTACTGTATGTATGCAGTCATAACCTTTGTATTAGTAGATTAGAAATCTACAAATCTGTTTTGTACTTTTATACTGATGGATACTTATGATCACAACTTTTACTAGATTACTGAATACATTTAGTTTTTTCAGGAAATAAAAAATCGACTGATAAACTAATTCTAGTATGTGCTGCCAAAGTGAGCACAATAAATTAATTCTAAAATTGATATAAAAAGACCAAGGACCTAGAATAGTTAAAACAACTTTCAAAAGTAAAGTTGGAGGGATAAAACTGCCTGGATTCAGGATTTGTTATAAAGGTATCGTCTTGAGATCAATGAACAGACTAGAGAATACACAGACCTACATTAGTATGACCAATTCATTCTTTTTAACAAAATTCCAACAGTAGAGGCTATTCATTATATGGTACTGGAAGAAATAAAATTGCTTTACAAGAAAATGAACAACATCAACCTCACAGCTTTTACAAAATTTAACTCAAATAGGTCACTGATCTAAATATAAAACTTTTAAGGGGGGGGAGGGGAATGAGAAGAGATTAACCAAAGAACTTACATGCATATATGCATTACCCATAGGCACAGACAATAGGGTGGTAAAGGCCTGGGGTGGGGCAGGAACCAGATGGAGAGGGGCAATGGGAGGGGAAAGGGTAGACATCTGTAATCTTCTCAACAATACAGATTTTAAAAACATAAGCATAGCCCTAGCCAGTTTGGCTCAGTGGATAGAGCATGGGCCTGCAGACTGAAGGGTCCCAGGTTCGATTCCTGTAAATGGCATGTACCTTGGTTGCAGGCTCAATCTCCAGTCCTGGTCTGGCATGAGCAGGAGGCAACCAATCTATGTTTCTCTCTCCCACCGATGCTTTTCTCCCTCTCCCTTCCACTCTAAAAATCAGTGAAAAAATATCCTCAGGTGAGGAGGAGGAGGAAGAGGCGAAGGAGGAAGAGGAGGAGAAAGAAATAACTAAATAACTAAATAAAACTTTTAGGGGGGAAACCGTAGGAGAAAAGTCTTCAGGGTCTAGGACTAGGCAAAGAGTTCTTAGATTTGACACTAAAAATATAATCCATAAAAGAACGTTTGATAAATTGGACTTGATCAAAATTTTCAAATCTTTGTTCTAGAAAAGATAGAATAAATAGGATGAAAAAACAAACTATAGCCTGGTGGGAAATATTTTCAAATTATATTGCCACAAAGAACTTGTACGCAGAGATAAAAAGACTTGGAAGACAGACTGGGATAAAATAAGTGCAGTCCTTAGCTTCGTGCCTGGCACATGCAAGCATTCAATAAATTTCAGTCATTATAATTGTATCATCATTGCTCTTTAAAATTGAGAAAAGGCAAATGTTCATCAACAGAGAAACTGTTAAATTCTGTTCCATCTACTACAAGGAATATTGAGCACTGGTTGAAGAGAATGCAGTAAATTTATATACTCTAATCTGGAGATGTCCAGTGTTGTGAAGAAAAAAAATATTGGTGGACAATTTTACAGCATGATCTCATGTGTGCAAAAAAGAAAATTATATCTTTGGGAGAAATTTTTCTAGGATGATACTCGCTAAACTGCTAACAGTTGTTATCCCTGGGGAAAGGGGTAGGATAAGGAGCGGTGCACAAAATAGGTAGCATATGGAGGGAAGCTAAAGAGGGCCTTTTACTTGTGGCTCTAGTTAGTCCTAGACTGGTTACCTTTTGACAAGGATCTAGTCCTATATTACTTGGTGAAACCAAGAAGACAAAAGCAAAGCATCAACCATCTTTTCAGAGAGCAGTGATAGAAATGACTTGCCTCATGGAGTCGGAGGGTGAGGCACGAGCTTACCTTGGACCGAAAGACTTAACTGAAAACAGACTCGGCTTCCATTTGTAAGTTAACAGACATTGCAGGCGTGCTGCTTGCCCTGGTTGTGCGACACACTCGCTTTGTTATGTGATATTGTGGTACAAATGGCAGATTGTGGCGTTATCGAGGTCAGGGAGCAAGCCTTTCTTCCTCTGGATCTCCAGCCCGTGCCACAGGGCCTGGCTCAGAGCTGGCGCTCAATTAAAAGGACATGACAAGATCTTAATTAAAGTTGGCTGTGAATAATAGCCCCGTTGAACTGACACGCGGTCGCCATCTAGTGGCCACCAGCGGTTCCTGCAGGGCTTAGAAATGAGAGGAAGGGGACTGAGGTGTATGTATGCTCCAGACACCTTGCAACAAAATAGCAGGACTAAGGCTATGACCCTAATGAAAAGACACCCCCAAGCCTGGGCTAAAAGGCTCAGGGTTACGTCTTTGGGTGTTGGTGACATGGCACTCTTGTGTCTTAAGTCTCTCCTCTATCACCACTCCATCCTCCCAATGCCGCAAACTGTCCAAAGTCCGCACTTGTCCCCCCTCCGTTCACCCCAAAAGAATGAAGCACGTCTGTTAAAAGGTAGAGGCCCTCACGCCTTCCCAGCGTTGATGAAATACTAAGCAACTTTCCTAAGCCAGTTTGGGCTGGACAAGATACAAAGCAGGACTGGGGGGGAAATAGTCCATCAACTTTGCCCTCCAGGTCCCCCATCTTTCTGCATCATCTACTGAAGAAAGGGGACACTCTGAAAATACCGAATACACCTCAAAACGCCTCCCATCCCCAAGGGCGGCCAGGAAACCACCCCAAGCCGGCCTGGTAAGCACCCCCCACTGGGACAAACTCACTTGGCCAGAAAGATCGCGGGGGGGGGGGGGGGGGGCGGCAGGTTTTCCTCTCTCGCCTCCTTTGAATATCAGTGAGTCTGCAAAACAGCTTCACTGTTGTTTTTGAGGGAAGCAGCTGGGTGGTTCAGAGGCTGCGAGATGTTGGACCTTGTGTTTGCGGACTTGGGGGGCTCAGAAAGAATCAAGAAGGGGCACCCTGGGAGGCCAGCTGAGAAATCCCCGAATGTATACATCGGATCTGGGACATCTGCGCGCTGAGCAGAACAACGTTCCCGCCAACTGTTGCTCAGCAGAATAAACAACAACAACAATAAATTAATTAATTAATTAAAGAAAAGAAAAGAAAGAAAAGAAACACCTTTCCGTAGACTCCCAAGAGGATACCGTCTAGCATAGGGTCAGGTGGGGAATGGGGCCTTATAGGATCAAGGGAGAGTATACATCCACGCTTCAAGTTCGCTTCTAATCCCACCTCCTCCACTTCCACACAGTATGTGCCTCATAAACGTAGCAAGGAAAACAGTGGGGGAATTGGCTGCAACTCGGACACCAGTTTGGGACGATGCCATACACAAGAGATTTGTGGGTGGGCTGCTGGGGAGCGGGGCAGACATGAGTGTGTGTGTGCGTGTATGTGCGTGCGTGTGTGTGTGTGTGTGTGTGTGTGTTGCTAGCACCCTGCTCCGGACTTGCAGAGAAATTGGGAATTCTGAACAACATGGATCCATCAGGCTACTCCCAGCCTAAAAAAAGCCAGCCCTGGTATCTATTTATATGCAAGTCCCTGAGGACTGAAGTGGCTCTTCCTAATGGATGAAGAACATTCAGTAGCAATCAAGTCTTGAAGGGGAATGTTTTTAAGACCTTATGCCGAGGGTGCTGATGGAGATAATGAGCGCCCGAGCGGTGCGCAGTGCATTTAACATGGTAATGGACTTGGGTAGATGTGCTGGTAGGGAGATGTGTCCTTCCCTTATTGCTCACTAGCAGAAGTCCACGGTTCCTGCTGGTACTGGGGCGGGGGGAAAGCGACGTGTCAGCATAAAGAAAAAGCTGAGAAGAGACAGCATGAGAAACGAGTTACACTCCGTGGAAGGTTCCAGATAGGAGTGTCCGATGACAACTACAGGGAGAGCACTCCTTACGGTCCAAGTGGAAGGCAGGCCCGGTCCCGCCGGGCTTCTCCCTACCCCCTGCCCTGTCCTCCTCGCCGGGCTTCTCCCTACCCCCTGCCCTGTCCTCCTCGCCGGGCAATGGGACTCGGGGCCACCCCTCTCTCTCTCCGGGGACGGGGGATTCAGTCGCGATGTCTCTCTCCCTCCGGCCGCTCGTGCACCGAGCCCGGCGCTGCAGCCCCAGCCCGCCTTCCTCCCCTCGGGTCCGCGGCGATCGGAGCTGCCGGCCCCGCGATCGCGAGTCCCCGGGCCCCTGCCCGCCGCCGGGACACTGGCTCGACGTGCGATTTCGCTTTCGGTGGATCGGCCTCGCCTGCAGCCCCGGGAGCTGGGAGCGGCTGCCGTTTGGGGCGCAGACAAGCCCGGGGCTCCCGGCGGCCACCCCGCGGGCGGGGACCCCGAGACGCGAGGGTGGGCGGCTGGCGCCCCTACTCACGTAGCGCTGCAGTTTCCTCTCGGGGGGCGACTTGACGAGCCAGCCGGTGCACACAGCGTCGCCCGCGCTCATCGTGGCCGCTGCCGCCGCCGCCGCCCCTTCCTCCAGCTGGGTCGGCCGGCCTCGGCAGGAGGAAGTCGGGCCAGGGATTCCGACGGGGCGGGCCCAGCGCCCGCCCGCCCGCCCAGCGCCGCCCCGTGCGGCCCCGCGACCCCCGCCTCCGGCCGCTCCCCCCCCCGCACCCCCCCCGCGGGGACGGGCGCCACCGCCCGCGGCGCGAGGCAGCGGGGGAAGCAGGCGGCTGAGCCCGGGGAGCCCCTTCGAGCAAGAGCCCAGCCCAGTGCCTGGGGCCGGACCCCCGGAGAGCGCTCGGAAGGAGCCCCTCCACCTAAGGGGAGCGCAGCGCGCAACTGTCCCCCGCGCCCTCGCCCCCACCGGCCACCAGTCACGTCAAAAGGGCCGGTGCAGGCGCCCCGGAGTCCCTGAAGCTAAAACCTGGGCTTCGCACCTGCCATGCATATAGCCAGGCAGTGAATGACCTCCCTGAGCCGCTGGGCTGTTTGCAGAAAAGTGGTGCTTTCAAATGGCATTTGGGGATACTCATTTTAAGGTGATTTTTGAGAAACAAAAGACTCAGCCAGGAAACGGGCGACCCTAAAGCGGGGTGTGGGGTGTGGGGGACGGGAAAAGATTAGCCAAAGACCTTGTATGCATATATGCATGGCCCCTGGACTCAGACAATAGCGTGGTGGGGGCCTGGGGTGAGGCAGGCACTGGGGGGAGGGAGGGAAGGGGGAAGGAAATAGGGGACATCTGTAATACTGTCAACAATAAAAAATGAACCTAAAAAAAGAAAGAAAAGACTCAGAAAGAACCTTTAAACCACCACCACCACCACCCCTTTCTTGCCTAAGAGATTCAGATGGAAAAACCTACTTTAAAAAGCATTACTGCCCTAGCTGGTTTGGCTCAGTGGATAGGACTGAAGGGTTCCGGGTTCGATTCTGGTCAAGGGCATGTACCTCGGTTGCAGGTTCCCTGGCCCTGGTCGGGGTGGGTGCAGGAGGCAACCAAAGATGTGTCCCTCTCACATGGATGTTTCTCTGTCTCTCCCTCTCCCTTCCACTCTCTCTAAAAATCAATGGAGCCCTAGCAGTTTGGCTCAGTGGATAGAGCACTGGCCTGCAGACTGAAGGGTCCTAGGTTTGATTCAGCTCAAGGGCGTGTACCTTGGTTGTGAGGACATCCCCAGTAAGGAGTATTCACGAGGCAGTTGATCCGTGTTTCTAACTCTCTATCCCTCTCCCTTCTTCTCTGTAAAAACTCAATGAAATATATATTTTTAAAGATATATTTTATTGATTTTTTTAGAGAGGAAGTGAGAGGGATAGCGAGTTAAAAACATCAATGAGAGAGAAACATCAATCAGCTGACTCCTGCACATCCCCCACTACGGATGTGCCCGCAACCAAGGAACATGACCGGAATCAAACCTGGGACCCCTCAGTCCATGGGCTGACGCTCTATCCACTGAGGCCAAACCGATTATGGCAATGAACTATATTTTTTAAAATCAATGGGAAAACATCCTCAGCTGAGGATTAACACACACACACACACACACACAAAAGCACTTCTTAAAACAGTCACTTCTAGGGTTCATCTTCTAGTTCAGACACCACCCTACCTCAATATTCTATAACCTCTATCGACCTTTCCTTACGTGTATACTAAGATGGAGAGAGAAGAAAGATTAGGAAAATTTACACACACGGGTACTACGATCCTCATTTCTAGAACTGGTTTTGATAACTTCCTCCTCCCACTACGCTCCCTGTCCCTCCCCCCACCCCCTTTGCTCTGCAACCAGGACCTCAGCTGGTCAGAAGTGTCCATCTGGGGAGTGCCCCAAACCTTTACACCCATTGGGTCTGAATGCTCAGTGTTCTTGCCTGAACATAGCAGTAGGATGTGGGGATACTATGGATTCAAGACAGCCTTCTGCCGAGACCGGGACTGAAAGGTCCCAGGTTCAATTCTGGGCAAGGGCATGTACATCGGTTGCGGGCACATCCCCAGTGGGGGATGTGCAGGAGGCAGCTGGTCGATGTTTCTCTCTCGTTGACGTTTCTGGCTCTCTATCTCTCTCCCTTCCTTTTCTCTGTAAAGTATCAATAAAATATATTTTTAAAACATAAAAATAAAAGACATAGCCTTCTTCTATTGTTTACCAGCAACCCGGTGTCCATAGGGTAGTCAACATCAACTGTCCAAGCTGGCTCAGTAGATCCTAGTTTGCCTTTTGGTTCAATGGCATAAAGAAGCCTCAATGGCTGCCCTAGCTGGTTTGGCTCAGTGGGTAGAGCGTTGGCCTGTGGACTGAAGGGTCGCTGGTTCGATTCCGGTCAAGGGCACATGCCCTGGTTTCGGGTTCGATCCCCAAGTGTGGGGCATGCAGGAGGCAGCCGATCCATGATCCTCTCTCATCATTGATGTTTCCATCTCTCTCTCCCTCTCCCTTCCTCTCTGATAGCAATAAAAATGTATTAACAGCAAAAAGGAGCCTCAATGGCCAGGTGGAAATCTCAGCCTCTATGCTGAGGCTCTGGTAGAAGCATCCTATGGTGGGACCAGCGGAGCTCAAAGCTGTGGGGATGGAAAGAGGCAACTTGAGAGAAGATTATTCGAGAATAGTCACATCCACTTTCACGTCTTTTTTTTTTTTTTAATATATGTTATTTATTTTTCACAGAGAGGAAAGGAGAGGGATAGAGAGTTAGAAACATCAATGAGAGAGAAACATCAATCAGCTGCCTCCCACACACCCCCTACTGGGGATGTGCCCGCAACCAAGGAACATGCCCTTGGCTGGAATCGAACCTGGAGCCCTTCAGTCCGCAGGCCGACGCTCCATCCACTGAGCCAAACTGGTTAGGGCTACCAGTTTTTCTAATGTCCCCTCTCAATTTCAGGATCCATTCCAGGGTTCCAATTTGCATTTAGAGCTATCACTTTTTTCCCCTATTCGTTTTGAAATTACAGATTCACAGGAAGTTGCAAAGATAGAGGGACCCTTCACCCTGTTTTCCTCAATGGTTACATCTTAGTTATGTATCATCTCATGTGTGGCTTTTGTGTGACCGCCGCTACAGTCTGGACACAACTGTCCCATCACCATCAGGATGTCCATCTAATTACCCTGTTAGAGCCACGCCGACCCCTCCAGCCGCCACCCCAATCCCTAGCAACCCCTGATCTGTTTGTCATCTCTCCAGTTTTGGAATTTCAAGAAGGTTGTATAAATGGGGTTGAATAATTTGGAAACATTTGGGATTGGGTTTTCTCAACATGTACCCCGGAGATTCATCCTGATGGTTGCGATGTCCACAGCTTGTCCCTTTTGAGGGTTGTATGGTTTTCCAGGGTATGCTCACTGTTCCAGTTAAGGACATAGAGGTGGTTTCCAGTTTTTCGCTATCCTAAATAAAACAGTTATGAACATTCAGAAACAAAACAACAATAAAAAAAAAAAAGTTCTACCTGGTTTGGCTCAGTGGATAGAGCACCGGATTGCAGACTGAAGGGTCCTGGGTTTGATTCTGGTCAAGGGCACATGCTTGGGTTGTGGGCTTGATCCCCAGTAGCAGTATGATCAATGATCCTTTTTCATCATTGATGTTTCTTCCTGTCTCCCTTCCTCTCTGAAATTAATAAAAATATAATAATAGCCGAAACCAGTTTGGCTCAATGGATAGAGCGTTGGTCTACGGACTGAAGGGTCCCAGTTTCGATTCCGGTCAAGGGCATGTACCTTGGTTGCGGGCACATCCCCAGTAGGGGGTGTGCAGGAGGCAGCTTGTCAATGTTTCTCTCTCATCGATGTTTCTAGCTCTCTATCTCTCTTCCTTCCTCTCTGTGAAAAATCAATCAAATATGTTTTTAAAAAATTATATATATATATATATATATATATATATATATATATATATAATGATAATAATAACAATAAGTGCCTATTCAAGCGAGTACAAATTGTTGCCCCTTCCAGATAAATGTGGTTTGATTCCATCAATCTGTCACCATGGGGCTAGTTGGACCCTCCCTGGGGATATTACCTTATAGGGGCTCAGTGTTGGTCTCTGATGTGGGCAGGCTGAGTACATAGCAGTGGCAGTGGCTGGGACCATGTCAATTGATGCCAGTCCCTGGAGCCTCACCACTCATTGCTGATTCCCTTCAGCTCGCTGGTGCCTCTGTATACTCACCTGGAGAGTATTGTGCTAAATGAAAGAAGCCAGTCAGAGAAAGACAAGCATCACATGCTCTCACATGTGGAATCTAATGAACAAAACAGATCCAGAGACATTGAAGCATGCAACAGATGGATGTGTTTCAGAGGGAAGGGTGGGGGAGTGGGAAGAAATTAACCAATGAACTTATATACATATATGCATAGCCCATGGCCAGGCAGTAGTGCAGGGAAGTCCTGGGGAGGGGAGGGGAATGGGGTAGAGGGCATCAATGGGGGGAGCAGAAAGGGGACATCTGCAATTCTTTCAATAATAAAGATAAATTTTTTTAAATTTCCTCATTAGCTGAAACCGGTTTGGCTCAGTGGATAGAGCATTGGCCTGTGGACTGAAGGGTCCCAGGTTCAATTCTGGTCATGGGCATGTACCTTGGTTTCTGGCACATCCCCAGTGGGGGGTGTGCAGGAGGTGGCTGATCGATGTTTCTCTCTCATCGATGTTTCTGGCTCTCTATCCCTCTCCCTTCCTCTCTGTATAAAATCAATAAAATATATATATTTTTTTAAAAACACCTCATTATACTCTCCTCAGTTCAATCCACTGAGTCTACCATCTGCTTCCTTCTGAGACCTTGACCAATCTACCTACCTAGCCATGTAGAACTCCCAGTGATGTCACAGGTGTGAATCAAAGGAAAGAGTGTCACGTGAAAGAGTGTCACGTGGCAGTAGGGGCCACAGAAATGAGAGCCACTTGCTGAAGCAACTTTTGGTGTGCTTTCCAGACCTACTGGAGTCCTGGCCCCAAATAGTCCACTTGCAGAGGATGTCAGCACCCAGTTTACCAGGGGCAGCTGAGGTGTCCTGGCACCTTGGTGCCCCATGGTCAATCATTCACACTTTACCATAGCCCAGGAGCAAGCCAGAAGCTGCTGATCAAAAAGAAAGTACATTTTTGTGCTAGAGGACATGATTTGCTTCAAGACTCTGAGGGTATGCCCCGGCCAGTGTGCTCAGTGGTTAGAGAGTTGGCCCATATACTGAAGGGTCTCGGCTTAGATTCCCAGTCAAGAGCAGGTACCTGGGTTGCGGGTTCATTCCCTGCCCCCCAGTCGGGGCAAGTGCTGGAGGCAACCAGTTGATGTGTCTCTCTCACATCAATGTTTCTTTCTCTCTCTTTCTCTCTCTCTCTCTCTCTCTCTCTCTCTCTCTCTCTCTCCCCTTACCTCCCTCCCTTCCACTCTCATACAAGCAATGGAAAAATATCCTCTGGTGAGGACTAACTGTTAGTCCTCTTGGGATTTACCAGAGACTTCATGTAGCCTCCCAGTATGTCAAAGGATTCTATGCATGTTGAACCTGTGTGATCATCAAGGTCAAGTGCATTGGACCTGCTGCCTAGCTTTTTTTTTTTTTTTAACCTTGGGTCTCACTGAAAACGTGCGATCTTTTTTTTTTTTTTTTTTTTAATATATTTTATTGATTTTTCACAGAGAGGAAGAGAGAGGGATAGAGAGCTAGAAACATCCATGAGAGAGAATCATCGATCAGCTGCCTCTTGCACACCCCCTATTGGGGATGTGCCCTCAACCAAGGTACATGCCCTTGACCGGAATCGAACCCGGGACCCTTCAGTCCCCAGGCCGACGCTCTATCCACTGAGCCAAACCGGTCCCGGCGAAAACGTGCGATCTTATGGATTGCTTGTTGTCTGAAGAATCTGAAAAGCCAACCACACGCTGTGCCTCTTTCTTAGCAGTAGGTGGTATGAGGTACAGCAACTTGCTGAATACCCGCAATGGTTCAGACCAGCGGTCGCCAACTGGTGGTCCACGGATTGGTGACCGCTGGTCCAGACCATCTCCAAACATCATTGAGGGTCAGGCTCCTTGAGTTCTCATGGGTTTTATCTCACATCTCCTGGCATACATGTGTCTCAATAAAGCATTTATACTCTCTTTTTTAATCTTCACCCAAGGATATGTGTTTCCATTGATTTTATTTTTTTAGAGAGAGTGGAAGGGAGGGGGAGAGTCAGAGAGAAAGAAACATCCATGTGAGAGAGACACATTGGTTGCCTCCTGTACATGCCCCTGTTTGGCACAGGGGATCAAGCCCTCAACCGAGGTATGTGCCCTTGACCAGAATTGAAATTGGGACCCTTCAGTACATGGTCTTACACTCTATCCACTGAGCCAAACCAGCTAGAGCTATTTTGCTCTCTTTTTAAAAAAATACATATATATTTTATTGATTTTTTTTTTTTTTTTTTTTTTTTACGGAGAAGAGAGAGGGATAGAGAGTCAGAAACATCGATGAGAGAGAATCATCGATCAGCCGCCTCTTGCACACTCCCCACCAGAGATGTGCCCACAACCAAGGTACATGACCGGAATCGAACCTGGGACCCTTCAGTCCGAAGACCGACGCTCTACAACTGAGCCAAACTGGTTTCGGCTGCTCTCTCTCTCTCTCTCTCTCTCTCTCTCTCTCTCTCTCTCTCTTTTTAATAAATATACTTGTATTGATTTTAGAGAGAAATGGAGAGGGAGAGAGAGATAGAAACATCAATGATGAGAGAGAATCATTGATCGGCTCCCTCCTGCACACCTCACACTGGGGATCAACCCCACAACCTGGGCATGTGCCCTTAACTGGAATCAAACCCAGGACCATTCAGTCTGCAGGACAATGCTCTACCCACTGAGCCAAACCAGCTAGCTAGGGCGCTCCCTCTCTCTCTCTCTCTCTCTCTCTCTCTCTCTCTCTCTCTCTCTCTCTCTCTCTTAAATATATTTTATTGATTTTGTACAGAGAGGAAGGGAGAGAGATAGATAGTTAGAAACATCGATGAGAGAGAGTCATCGATCAGCTGCCTCTTGCACACCCCCCACTGGGGATATGCCTGCAACCACGGTACATGCCCTGACTGGAATCGAACCCAGGTCCCCTCAGTCCCCAAGTCGACGCTCTATCCACTGAGCCAAACCGGTTTCGGCTCTGCTATCTCTTGAGCACCAGGTCCAGTAAGCAAAATGTCTTCAATGTAACGGACCAGCATGATGTTCATGATTGGCTCCGCAATTAAGTCCCATTCACCCTGGAGTATGACAGGGAGCCGGAGGATAGATATAGCCCTGAGATAAGGCACTAAAGTTGGACTTCTGTTCCAGCCACATGAAAGCGAGCTGATTCTGATCGTCTCTGCTGATTGGGATCGAGAGAGAAGAGCATTTGTCAGACAAATAGCCGCTTACCAGGTGCCAGGGGCTGGGTTGATTTGTTCTAGGAAAACAACATCATCCAGAGAGTCCTCCATTCGAGTCACAGCCTGATGACTTCTGCAATTACCCACTATTCATCGCCAGGCTAACCAGGTAGGTTGGTTAAGGATATGATTTCTGCATCTTCGAGAGTGTCCTGTTCTTCCAAATGGGAGAGATGATGTCTTTATATGACAATTTTCATTCTCCTTTTGTAAAAAAATATTTTATTTTTTTTTATTTTTTTATTTTTTTTATTTTTTTATTTTTTTATTTTTTGTTTTTTTGGTTTTTTTTAATCAATCTTTATTGTTCATATTGTTACAAAGGTTCCTCATTTTGTAAAAAAATATTTTAATTGATTTTTTACGGAGAGGAAGGGAGAAGGACAGAGAGTTAGAAACATGATGAGAGCCAAAACCGGTTTGGCTCAGTGGATAGAGCGTCGGGCTGCGGACTGAAAGGTCCCAGGTTTGAATCTGGTCAAGGGCATGTACTGTATATTGGTTGCGGGCGTATCTCCAGTGGGGGGTGGGGTGGGGTGCAGGAGGCAGCTGGTCGATGTTTCTCTCTCATCGACGTTTCTAGCTCTCTATCCCTCTCCCTTCCTCTCTGTGGAAAATCAATGAAATATATATATATATATATATATATATATATATATATATATATATATATATATATCCGCAACCAAGGTACATGCCCTTGACCAGAATTGAACCTGGGACCTTTCAGTCCTCAGGCTGACACTCTACCCACTGAGCCAAACCGGTTTTGGCTTTCATTCTCCTTTTGTCAAGCCCAGTCCCAGCTTCTTGGCACTCCAGCCTGGGGAGAAGAGATATTTTCAAAAGGAAGTGGTGTTCAGTACCTGGATTCTCTTTGTGGCTTCCCAATTTATTATTGATTTACAACAGGTTTAGTTTGGCAGTTCTAATTCTAAGTGGCTCAGTGGTTGAGCATCAACCTATGAACCAGGAGGTCACGGTTCGATTCCTGGTCAGGGCACATGCCCAGGTCCCCAGTAGGGGGCGTGCAGGAGGCAGCCGATCAATGATTGGCTCCCATTGTTGATGTTTCTATCTCTCCCTCTCCCTCTGAAGTTTAATAAAAAATAAATAAATAAATAAATAAATGTGCACGATGATGGAAGAGTTTCTATTTCAATTATGTAGTATGGGCAAAGTGGCCATGCAGCTGCCTTATTTTCTGGGCAAAGAGAGAAAATTTGAAAATAAAATGTTTCTCCAATTTCCGGATCAGGGACATACACACGGGGATAGCTTCCATGTGTGTGAAAGGCCCATCATAAGGGAAGAGGGCTGTGCCTTCCTATATTCCCCGCCTCTTGTTCAACTATTCAATGAAGTCTGTGAATTAGAGGCCTAGACCACCGTGGTACATACAAAGTGCTTTTCTGAGTGTGAAAGCAACTGCCTTCTATATGAGTTACCGGGGAAACCTCTGGTTGGGCTTGGGCTGCCTATGGCTGTGTTCAATAATGAGAAGGCCAGCCAATCAAGAAGACAGGGTAGCCAAAACCGGTTTGGCTCAGTGGATAGAGCGTCGGCCTGCAGACTCAAGGGTCCCAGGTTTGATTCCGGTCAAGGGCATGTACCTTGGTTGCAGGCACATCCCCAGTAGGGGCTGTGCAAGAGGCAGCTGATCGATGATTCTCTCTCATCGATGTTTCTAACTCTCTGTCCCTCTCTCTTCCTGTCAAAAAATCAATAAAATATATATTTTTTTTTTTTTAAAAAGAAGAAGACAGGGCTCTTACTAGCATCAAATCCTGCCTTCCAGCAAGGTGCAGGGGACAGGATTGTAAAGGGGAAGGGGTGTCAGCCTGCTGACTGAAAAGTCCCAGGTTTGATTCTGGTCAAGAGCATGTACCTTAATTGCAGGCACATCCCCACAGGAGGTGTGCAGGAGGCAGCTGATTGATGTTTGTAACTATCTATCCCTCTCCCTTCCTCTCTGTAAAAGATCAATAAAATATGGCTTTTTTAAAAAAGAAATTTCAGTCATTATACTGTTGATATTTGGCTCTGTTGACTAATGAGGCTGGACCACTGGCTAAGGTGCTACATGCAGCCGTGGGGGTCCACAGACATCAGTTGTTGTCTTTAGTCATCGGGGGATGAGATGATGTTGATGAGATGATGTTTTGACTTCTGATGGGTCAGTCTGACCCTGCTTATCAGTTCCGCTTGCTGGATTCACAGCTGAGTCACCTCCTTAATTGCTTCGCACAGGCCTTAAAAAGGAAGCTAAAAAACTTAACCCCTTATTCACATAAGTATATGAGTTCTAAGATTTAAAATAATATGATTCTTTTTCAGGTTAATTCAGGTGCTCTATCAATCAGATTATAGGTCCCGCTATCAAATGGAATATGAAATTTGACATTAATATTACCAATGGGCTCTGGCCGGTTTGGCTCAGTGGACAGAGCGTCAGTCTATGGACTGAAGGGTCTTTTTTTTTTTTTTTTTTTAACATGTTTTTATTCATTTCAGAGAGAGGAAGGGAGAGGGAGAGATAGAGACATCAATGATGAGAGAGAATCACTGATCAGTTGCACATCCCCCACTGGGGATCGAGCCCTCAACCCGGGCATGTGCCCGACCGGGAATTGAACCAACAACCTTCTGGTTCATAGATCAATGCTCAACCACTGAGCTATGCCAGCTGGGATGGACTGAAGGTTCTTAGGTTCGATTCCGGTCAAGGGCACATACCCAGGTTGCAATCTCGATCCTCAGTAGTGGGTGTGCAGGAAGCAGCCAATGGATGTTTCTCTCTCATCATTGATGTTTCTATCTCTCTCTCCCTCTCATTTCTTCTCTGAAATCAATAAAAAATATTTTAAAATATATTACCAATGGTAGTCTTTTTCACATCTTATTAAAAATCCTGATGTCTTTTAAAAATACATATTTTTGTTGATTCCGGAGAGAAAGGGGCAGGGAGAGCTAGAAACGTCAATGAGCCCTAGCTGGTTTGCTCAGTGGATAGAGTCAGCCTGCAGACTGAAAGGTCCCGGGTTCGATTCTGGTCAAGGATACATTCCTGGATTACAGGCTCAATCCCCAGTAGGGGGCATGCAGGAGGCAGCCAATCAATGATTCTCTCTCATTGTTGATGATTCTCTCTCTCCCTCGTCCTTCCTCTCTGAAATTGATAAAAAAAAAAATATATATATATATATATATATATATATATATATATATATATATATACTAAAAAGAAATGTCAATGATGAGAATCATTCATCTGCTGCCTCCCGCACGCCCCACTGGGAACAGAGCCAGTATGTGCTCTGACCAGGAACTGAACCGTGATCTCCTGGTTCATAGATCAACACGCAATCGTTGAGCCATGCTGGCTGTGCAATAGTATGGCTTTTCCCCCCAACATGTTTGCTAGCAGAATTCAGGTGAATATCACTGTAAATCTAAGTCAAAATGGGAAAGAAAAGATTCATATCAACATCATGGTCATTGTACATGTAGATCTGGGCAAGTCTACCACTTACTGGCCATCTGATCTACAAGTGTGGTGGGATTGACCAAAAAAAAAAAAAAAAAAGGAAGAATGGGAAAAAGCTCCTTCAAGTATGCCTGGATCCAGCAAGGATGATATGACCATCATTGATGCCCCAGGACTGTGGTCTGCAAACTGCGGCTCGCAAGCCACATGCGGCTCTTTGGCCCCTTGCGTGTGGCTCTTCCACAAAAGACCACGGCCTGGGCGAGTCTATGTTGAAGAAGGGGTGTTAGAAGAAGTTGAAGTTTAAAAAATGTGGCTCTCCAAAGAAATGTCAATCGTTGTCCTGTTGATACTTGGCTCTGTGGACTAATGAATTTGCCGACCACCGGCCCAGGACACAGACACTTCGTCAACAACATATCTCAGTGCTGTCCTGAGTGTTGGCTGCTGGCTTGGTGAAATTTTAATTTTTACTAGTTTAAAAAACAAATCTTTATTGTTGAGAGTGTTACTGATGTCTTCCCTCTACCCCCCATTGTGCCCCTCCACCCGGTTCCCACCGCCCCAGGCCTTCACCACCCTATTGTCTGTGACTATGGGCAATGCATATATGCAGATAAATTCTTTGGTTAATCCCTTCCCGCCCCACCTACCCGTTGCCCTCTGAGATTCCCCAGTCAGTTCCACATTTCCATGCCCCTGGTTCAATCTTATTGGTCAGTTTAGCTGCTGCAGTGGCAGGGGGTGTCTCCAGGAATGCGCAGACCTGGGAATTTGCCATTCGGGCTTACTTCCTGGGCGGGAAACAAAATGGATTTCCCTGAGCCACCCCACAGCAAGAAGAGATATGGCCGAAACCGGTTTGGCTCAGTGGATAGAGGGTCGGTCTGCGGACTGAGGGGGTCCCAGGTTCGATTCCAGTCAAGGGCATGCACATTGGTTGCGGGCACATCCCCAGTGGGGGATGTGCAGGAGGCAGCTGGTCGATGTTTCTCTCTCATCAATGTTTCTAGCTCTTTATCCCTCTCCCTTCCTCTTTGTAAAAAATCAATAAATATATTTTTTAAAAATTGGCTACAGCCCTGGCCGGTGTGGCCCAGTGGTTGAGTGTGGACCTAGGAACCAGGAGGACAGGGTTCAATTCCCAGTCAGGGCACATGCCCAGGATGTGGCCTAGATCTCCAGTAAGTGGTGTGCAGGAGGCAGCTGATCAATGATTCTCTCTCATCATTGATGTTTTTCTCTCTCTCTTTCTCTCTCTCCCTCTCTGAAATCAATAAAAATATATTTAAGAAAAGAAAAAAAGAAAAAAAATGGGCTACAGCCCTGACACAGGAGCATTTGTAGCAATTTTGGTTGGAATGGTGACAACCTGCTGGAGCCAAGTGGTTCAAGGCATGGAAAGTCCCCCGTGAAGATGGCAGTGCCATAGGACCCGCGCTGCCTGAAGCTCTGGTTTGCATCCGGCCACCGACTCATCCAACTGACAAGTCCTTGGGCCTGCCCCTCTAGGAGGTCCACAAAACTCATCCTGACATTCAGGCCAATCAGGGCTGGGATGTGCCTGTGCTGGACTGTCACACAGCTCACATCACTTGCAAATTTGCTGAGCCGAAGGAGGAGGCTGATCATCGTTGTGGGAAAAAGCTGGCAGTTGGCTCCAATTGTTTAAAATCTGGTGCTACAGCCGAAACCAGTTAGGCTCAGTGGATAGAGCGTTGGCCTGCAGACTGAGGGGTCCCGGGTTCAATTCCGGTCAGGGGCGTGTGCCTTGGTTATGGGGGCATCCCCAGTGGGGGGGGCGGTGCGGGAGGCGGCTGGTCGGTGTTTCTCTCTCATCGATGTTTCTAGCTCTCTTTCCCTCTCCCTTCCTCTCTGAAATCAATAAAAGTAAATTAAAAAAAAAAAAAAAAGCAGTGGACAAGAAGGCAGCTGGAGCTGACAAAGTCACCACGTCTGCCCAGAAAGCGCAGAAAGCGGGATGAATAGTATTCCCCACGCTGCCACCACGGACTTAATTAGTGGTGAAAGACCGGTCTCAGAACTGTTTGTCTCTATCTGCAACCATAAAAATGACAGACAGGCCCCAAGTGCTATGGTTTAATAAAGCAATCCCAAATATACTAATAAATTGCATCTGAAATGTCAAAATGAAAAAACAAATAAAAAAAATCCCTACACCCATGCTTGCGGACACACACACACACACACACACACACACACTCACAGAGGCAAGAACTGTTTGTCTCAATAGGCCACTTAAGTTTCACAGTAAAAGGCTGGTTGGTGATTACAATGCATCGTAAAATCTCAGAAGGAAAAGAGAACGTTCTGTGGACCATTTGGTTTTCTTTGTGTGGCAACTTTTGAGTGACTGCTCTCTACAATCAGTACTTTGTAATAGAAACAATTTGACCAAAAATATGTCACAGGATGGTGGGACCCATTGAAGCAAAGTTTAAGGAGGAAAAAAATTGCTGTCACCAGTCCAAAGCAGTTTTCTTTCTTTTTTTCTTTTTATATATTTTATTGATTTTTTTACAGAGAGGAAGAGAGAGGGATAGAAAGTTAGAAACATCGACGAGAAAAAATCATCAATCAGCTGCCTCCTGCACCACCCCCACTGGGGATGTGCCCGCAACCAAGGCACATGCCCTTGACCTGAATCGGACCCGGGACCTTTCAGTCCACAGGCCAACACTCTATCCACTGAGCCAAACCGGTCTCGGCCAAAGCAAACACTTTTCAACTCATTCTAGAAGGACAGTATTACTCTGATGCCCAAACCAGAAAAAAAAATACTGTAAAAATAATTTTTAAAACTGACAGAGCAAAATGCCTAATGCAGAAAACTCCTTAGCAAAATACTGGCAAAGTAGAACTTACAAATATATGAAGACTTATACACCATGGCCAGGTGGGTTTTATCCTAGAGCTGCAATGCTTGTTTAATATATGAAAACCAGTCAGTGCTGCTGAAACCGGTTTGGCTCAGTGGATAGAGCGTCGGCCTGCGGACTAAAAGGTCCCAGGTTCGATTCCGGTCAAAGGCATGTACCTTGGTTGCGGGCACATCCCCAGTAGGGAGTGTGCAGGAGGCAGCTGATCGATGATTCTCTCTCATCGATGTTTCTAACTCTCTATCACGCTTTCTTCCTCTCTGTGAAAAATCAATAAAATATATTTAAAAAAAAAAAAGCAGACAGTCAGTGCTATCCACCACATTAACAAGCGAAGAAATAAAGATCATACAATCCTATCAACTGATGCAGAATAAGCACTTAATAAAATACAACACCAACTCATGACAAAACCCTCATAAAACTAGGAATAGAGGGGCAATTTCCTCCACTCGTTAATGTCCAGCTACAGAAGACATTATGACTAACATCTTCCTGGTGAAAAACTGTATACATTCCCCCTAAGACTGGGAACAGGCACGGATATCCACTCTCACTACTATTATTTTTTTAAAATATATTTTATTGATTTTTCACAGAGAGGAAGGGAGAGGGATAGAGAGTTAGAAACATCCATGAAAGAGAAACATCGATCAGCTGCCTCCTGCACACCCCCTACTGGGGATGTGCCCGCAACCAAGGTACAAGCCCTTGACCGGAATGGAACCTGGGACCCTTCAGTCTGCATGCCAACGCTCTATCCACTGAGCCACACTGGTTAGGGTTACTCTTATTTTTTTTTAAATAGATTTTTTTTTTTATTGATTTCAGAGAGGAAGGGAGAGAGACATCAATGATGAGAGTGAATCATTGATTGGCTGCCTCCTGAACACCCCACACAGGAGATTGAGGCAGAAACCTGGGCATGTGCCCTGACCGGGAATCAAACCCTGAGCTCCTGGTTCATAGGTCAATGGTCAACCACTGAGCTATGCTGGCTGGGCCATTCACACTACTCTTGTTCAGCATAGTATTGGAAATTCTAGCCAGTAAAATAAGGCAAAAGGAGAAGAAGGAAAGGAAGGAAGAGGAGAAGGAGAAGAAGGAGGAGGAGGAGGAGGAGGAGGAGGAGGAGGAGGAGGAGGAGGAGGAGAAACAAAAAGGCACAGACTGGAGAGGAAGAAATAAAACTGACTCAATTTACGGATGATAGAATTGTCTTCATTGAGAATTCCAAGAAATCTACAGCAAAACATCCATAACTAATGAGTTTTACAGGCTGCAGGATGCCAGATCATTACCCAAAGCTCTTTACACAATTTTAAGGCTTATTATATAGCTATCGCAATCAAGACTTGTGATATTGCTAGAGGAATAGACACATAGATAAATGGAATGAAATAGAGAACCCCTAAAAATAGATTCACATTAATTAGCCAAACTGCTTTTAGACAAATGCAAAACAGCAATTCAGTGGATGAAAGACAGTCTTTTCAATGGTGTTGGAGCAATTAGACATCCATGGGCAAAGCAAAACAAAACAAAAATTTAAAAATGTTAACCAAAGCCTTATATAAAAATTATCTAAAAATGCCCGGCCAGTGTGGCTCAGTGGTTGAGCATCAGCCTATGAATCAGGAGGTCACGGATTGATTCCCCGATAGGGCACATGCCCAGGTTGTGGGCTCCATCCCCAGTAGGAAGCGTGCAGGAGGCAACCAATCAATGATTCTCTCTCATCATTGATGTTTCTATCTCTCCTTCTCCCTTTCTCTCTGAAATCAATAAAAATAAAGTTTAAAAAAAACTTGAAAAATGCAGAAAAGGAAATTCTATCACAACGGCATTGAATTCGTCAATTTGGCCTGCACAGCAGTTGGTTAAGTCTTGGTGAATGTGGCAGATTTAATTAATTAATTGATTCATATGTTTTCATTAATTTTAGAGAGAGAAGGGCAAGAGAGAAACATCACATTGATAATCAACATCGATCAGCTGCCTCCTGCATGCCCCCTGCTAGGGATCAAAGCTGCAACCTGGGCATTGATCCCTGACAAGGGATCTCTTGGTATATGGGTGAATGCTCAACCATTGAGCCACCTGGGCTCCAAAATTATTTGACATGGTTTTCACTGAGAGGCAGGGTCGATGCCACTTCCTTTTGAGCCTGGGTAAGCTGGTGACTGCTTCAACCAGACATTACAACAGAAAGGATGCTTTGAGACCACTGGTTAGGCTTATATGCATGCATACAAGTCCTTTGGTTGATTTCTCCCCCATACGCCCTCCCCTACCTTCCCTCTGAGGTTTGACAGTCTGCTTGATGCTTCCCTGTCTCAAGGTCTGTTTTTGTTCATCAGTTTATGTTGTTCATTATTTCCCCTAGATGCGTGAGGTCATGTGGTCACAGACAACAGGTGGGTGGGGGCATGCGTGGGGAGGGGTTTGGGATGGGAATGGGGGATGAGGACACATATGTGATACCTTAATCAATAAAGAAATTAAAAAATAAAAATAAATGAGTCTCAAAAAAAGAAAAGAAAAGAAAGGATGCTTTTGAAGCATGTTGGGGCCCAGAATTTGAGAGGCATTTGCCTCTGGACCCACGCGTAATAAATGTAACTCCATCTCTCTGGTATTGCTTTGTTCTTCTTCGGTTTTCTGTAACACTTTGAGACTTCCAAGTCACAAAAGTTGATGCAGTTTTCTGCTTCATCCGCCCTAACACTTGCTTTTGGAGCCCTGAGCCACCAAGTGCAGAGTCTGCTGACTCTGAGGCTGCCAGGAACTCCAAGCCACACAGACAGGCCACGTGAGAAGGTGCTCCCATTCCAGTGACACCTGGTCTCCAAGCTGAATTCTTTTTTTTCTTTTTTAATATATTTTATTGATTTTTTTTACAGAGAGGAAGAGAGAGGGATAGAGAGTTAGAAACATCGATGAGAGAGAATCATCGTCAGCTGCCTCCTGCACACCCCCTACCGTGGATGTGCCCGCAACCAAGGTACATGCCCTTGACCGGAATCGAACCTGGGACCTTTCAGTCCACAGGCCGACGCTCTATCCACTGACCCAAACCGGTTTCAGCTCCAAGCTGAATTCTTAACACAACCAGATCCTGTCAGCATCAGAAAGTGGCTGTTTAATGGCACTAAGTTTGGGGATGTTTTGTTATTCGGCTGACAGATTATGCTGAGGATTTCAGACAGGACATGGTGAGAATGTCTTCTCTCTGCTCCATAATGTCTGGAGACTCAGTTGAGATGACTCGATGGTTGAGGATGACTGGATGGCTGGAGGCTATATTCTGGAAGCTTCCTCATCCACATGCTTGTTGTTTGTACTAGGATGCCTATTCTGGCTATTGTATATGCATGGAATCATACAATACTGGGGTGTGCAAAAGTATATTTACAGTTGTTCTTTTTTAATATATTTTATTGATTTTACACAAAGAGGAATTGAGAGGGACAGAGAGTTAGAAACATCGATGAGCAAGAAACATCAACCAGCTGCCTCCTGCACACCCTCCACTGGGGATGTGTCCGCCACCAAGGTACATGCCCTTGACTGGAATCGAACCTGGGACCTTTCAGCCCGCAGGCCGATGCTCTATCCACTGAATCAAACCGGTCCCAGCTACAGTTGTTCTTATGGAAAAATACTGTATATAAGAATCAATAATAATACAAGAATAAACTATGTGTTTTGCAAACTCACAACTGTAAAGCTACTTTTGTCCACCCGTGTGTTTGTCCTGTGTTTGGCTTGTTTCACGTAGTATGATGTGTTTTGTTTTTCCTAAAATTTTAAAATATATTTTTATTCATTTCAGAGAAGAAGGGAGAGGGATAGAAACATCGATGATGAGAGAGAATCATTGACTGACTGCCTTTTGCATGCCCCCCATTGGGGATCAAGCTCGCCACCCAGGCATATACCCTTGACTGAAATCAAACCTGGGACCTTTCAGTCCGCAGGCCCACGCTCTATCCAGTGAGCCAAACCAGCTAGGGGGAAATATGCTTTTATTGATTTCAGTGAGAGGAAGGGAGAGGGAGAGAGCAATAGAAACATCAATGCTGAGAGAGAATCATTGATTCGCTGCCTCCTGCATGCCCCACACTGGGGATCGAGCCTACAACCCGAGCATGTGCCCTGACTGGGATCGAACTGACTTCCTGGTTCAGAGGTCGACACTCAACCACTGAGCCACACTGGCCGGGCTGCTTCTTTCTCAGTGGCAGTAGGGTTGTGGTACAGGGAGTTGTTTCTTTCTTTTTAGAGGGACCATCTGGATGTGCCTCAGGGCACTGGATGCCCCGAAACTTCACAGAGGTGCTGGGCCCCTGGAAGTTCCTGGGGCTTTTCTCTCATCCTGTGGTGAAATATTTGCTACTTCCTATGCACCAGGCCCAGTCAGCATGATGTCATTCATGCCATGGACCAGCCAGTGGGATGCCTCGGGAGACAATGAGATGATCAAGTCAGCCCCCTGGGGACTTAATTATGCTAATGGGCCAGAGCACTGAAGGACAGTGTGGGAGTGGGGGTGGAGGGGGGTCCTTTTGACCTTTCTGTTCAAAATTATCCTCAGCCCTGGAGTCAGGGAGCCCCTGGGGGAATTTTTCCATCAGCCAATTGTGTTTATTCCGATGATGCAAAGAGGAACTGGGGACAGAGCCACGGGGGTCCACACCGAAAGGTACATGGACAAAGACTCCATTTCTGACCAGTGGGTCACAGTGACATTCTATGTTCTGGGGGGAAGTAGGAGAAAGGGTTAAAACCTAGTTGTAGTGTCAGATGTACCTGCACTGAAGGGCCCCCAGCCTGGGAACTGACAGGGTCTGGGAATTGAGGAAGGACCAGGATGTCCCATATGAGGCAAGCTGCCATTCACCACACCCAGAGCTTTTGTTGTTGGTTGTTGGTTGTTGGGGTTATAGACATGATGGCCCGCTACAGGAGGCCTATTGACAGGATAATATGATCAATTAGCCACCCCCAGAGATGCATGGGGAGCCACTATTGGGTTTCTGCTGCCAGTCTGCTACCTGTCTGAATACCCATTGTGTTTCTCTGAGATTTAATGCCACTGGATGGCCTCTGCCGCTCCAGGGTCCCATCATTCCCAAGGGGAGTGCAAGCCTGTTTCCATGACAATGCTGCCTGCCTCCTTTCCCAGACTAGTTTTCCAGAACCTTCACCAAAGTATGTCTAAGCCTGTGGTTCCCAACCTTTTTGTGGCCATGTCCTCCTCCCCCGACTCCCCCCCCCCCCCCGACATATAATTCTTATTATTCAAAAAGTCAACTCCTGCCCAGCCTGTGTGGCTCAGTGGTTGAGCGTCAACCTATGAACCAGGAGGTCATAGTTATATTCCCAGTCAGGGAACATGCCCAGGTTGCAGGCTCCATCCCAGTGTGAGGCGTGCAGGAGGCAGCCAATCAATGATTCTCTCTCATCATTGATGTTTCTCTATCTCTCTCCCTCTCCTTTCTTCTCGAAATAAATAAAAATATATTTTTTTAAAAAGTGAACTCCTGCCGAAACCGGTTGGCTCAGTGGATGGAGTGTCAGCCTGCGGACTGAAGGGTCTCAAGTTCGGTTCTGGTCAGGGGCATGTACCTTGGTTGCGGGCACATCTCCAGTGGGGGGTGTGCAAGAGGCAGCTGGTCGATGTTTCTCTCTCATTGATGTTTCTAGCTCTCTATCTCTCTCCCTTCCTCCTCTCTGTAAAATATCAATAAAATATAATAAAAAAAATTTACCGTTAACTCATTCTCAAATTGTCCCCTTAAAAATCAAATTGCTTCCCCCTGTGGGCGTGGGCGCCTGTTGGGAACCACTGGTCTAAGTGTTTTGGTGAAAGGAATGTCCTTTGAGCCCTCTCAGGGAATGCAGTTAAGGGGTGCGCCAGTGGGGTGCACATGACAACTTCATCCCTCCATTCCCACCTCCCTGCGAGCTGGGATTGAGACAATGAGGGATGGAGGAGTTGGGCACAGGAAGAATTGGCATCCCCTTGCTCAGCAAGGGACCAGGATAATATAAGTTTCCAAGAAAGGCAGGATCAGCTACATCAGAATGGGAGGAGAAGATCCTGCTGGGGAGGAAAGATCCATCAAGTTTCTGGGTTAAAAAGATATAGATTCATGTCGAAACCAGTGTGGCTCAGTGGATAGAGCGTCGGTCTGCGGACTGAAGGGTCCCGGGTTCGATTCCGGTCTAGGGCATGTATATTGGTTGCGGGCATGTCCCTGGTAGGGGGTGTGCAAGAGGCAGCTGATTGGTGATTCTCTCTCATCAATGTTTGTGGCTCTCTGTCCCAATCTGGAAAAAAATCAATAAAAATATATTTTAAACAAAACAAACAAACAAACAAACAAAAAGATATAGATTCATCCTGACTGGTTTGGCTCAGTGGATGGAGTGTCGGCCTGCTGACTGAGGGGTCCTGGGTCCCATTCCAGTCAAGGGCATGTACTTGGTTGCGGGCACATCCCCATTAGGGAGTGTGCAGTAGGCAGCTGATCGATGTTTCTCTCTCATCGATGTTTCTGACTCTATCCCTCTCCCTTCCTCTCTGTAAAAAAAAAATCAATAAAATATATTTTTTTTAAATATATAGATTAATTCAACCAATATTTACTGAGCATCTTCTAGGAGCTAAGTATAGAGCAGTGAACAAAATAGACAAAATCGCCCAGCCAGTATGGTTCAGTGGTTGAGCATCGACCTTTGAACCTGGAGGTCAAGGTTTGATTCCAGATCAGGGCACATGCCCGGGATGTGGGCTGGATGCCCACTGCGGGGCGTGCAGGAGGCAGCTGATCCATGTTCTCTCAGCATCACTGATATTTCTCTCTCTTTCTCCCTCTCCCTACCTCTCTGAAATCAATAAAAAGGTATTTTGAAAAGAAACAAACAGCTGAAACCGGTTTGGCTCAGTGGATAGAGCGTCGGTCTGCGGACTGAAAGGTCCCGGGTTCGATTCCGGTCGGGGGCATGTATGTTGGCTGCGGGCACATCCCCTGGTAGGGGGTGTGCAAGAGGCAGCTGGTCGATGTTTCTCTCTCATCGACGTTTCTAGCTCTCTATCTCTCTCCCTTCCTCTCTGTAAAAAATCAATAAAATATATTAAAAAAATAAAAATAAACATTTCCTGGCTTCATAAAGTTAATGTTCTTGTGAAGAGACAGACAATAAACAAAGTATATTAAGGAAGAGGGAAGAATGTGCCTGCAGTATCCTGAACAGCTCTTAGTGAGATGGTACTTGAGTTTCCGGGGCTACTGTTAACACCTGACCCCACACTGGGTGGCTGTGAACAACAGAAATTTATTCTCTCACAGTCATCCAGGCCGGAGATGGCAATCACTCCAATCTCTGCCTCCGTCTTTTTTTTTTTAACTTTTAAAAAATATATTTTATTGATTTTAAAATATATATATATATATATATATATATATATATTTATTGATTTTTACAGAGAGGAAGGGAGAGGGACAGAGAGAAACATCAATGAGAGAGAAACGTCGACCAGCTGCCTCCTGCACACTCCCTACTGGGGATGTGCCCACAACCAAGGTACATGCCCTTGACCGGAATGGAACCTGGGACCCTTGAGTCTGCAGGCCAACGCTCCAATCACTGAGCCACACCAGCTAGGTGCATCCATCTTTACCTGGCTTTCTCTTCTGTTTGTTCCCTTCTCTTCTGTGGAGATTGGTTGTTGGATTTGGGGCCACTTGGGTAATCCAGGACGATTTCATCTTGAGATACTTCATTGTATCTACAAAGACCCTTCCTCCCAATAAGGCCGCACTCCTAGGCTCCATGAGTTAGTACAGATCTTTTGAGGGCCCACTCCTCACCCCATTACAGAAGGAAAGCCATTGAAGGGCTTTGAGCAGAGATGGCCTGACTTAGCATTTAATGGCTCTTTCCGGCTGCTGTGTTGACAAGACACTATATTTGGAAAAAGGAGAAAAGGGAACTGCAGGAGGCCACTGAAAAACAATCTAAGAGAGCCATAATGATGACATGGACTACGGTGACAGCAGTGAGAACAGTGAAAAAAACCATTAGATTCTGCATCTCTCTCTCTTTCAAATTTTTAAAATTCATTTTAAAAAATATATTTCATTGATGTTTTTTATAGAGAGGAGGGATAGAGAGTCAGAAACATCGATGAGAAAGAAACATGGATCAGCTGTCTCTGCACACCCCCTACTGGAGATGTGCCCACAACCAAGGTACATGCTCTTGACCAGAATCTAACCTGGGACCTTCCAGTCTACAGACCGATGCTCTATCCACTGAGCCAAACTGATTAAGGCTATTTTATTGATTTTTTACAGAAAGGAAGGGAGAGGGATAGAGAGTCAGAAGCATGGATGAGAGAGAAACATTGATCAGCTGCCTCCTGCACACTCCCTACTGGGGATGTGCCCGTAGCCAAGGTACAAGAGACCAGAATCGAACCTAGGACCTTTCAGACTGCAGGCCAATGCTCTATCCACTGAGCCAAACCAGTTAGAGCTGCATCTCTCTTAAAAAAATATTTTTATTGATTTCAGAGAGGAAGGGAAAGGGAGAGAGAGAATCATCAATGATGAGAGAGAATTATAGATCGGCTTCATCCCTCACCCTCACCCCCACTGGGGACTAAACTCGCAACCCAGCCATGTGCCAGGATCAGGAATCGACCAGTGATCTCCTGGTTCATAGATCAATGCTCAACCACTGAGCAATGCTGACCCGGCTCTGCATCTTTTTTGAAAGCAAAGATGACAGGTTTTGCTAACAGATCAGATGAGTGTTGGAGAAAGATGAACCCCATAAAAGAACCACCAATGAATACTTCAAACCTATTCAGCCAAACATGTACTGATGGGATATTATAAAATAATGGGGGAAGTAATAAACTGCTCATGAGTTGTTTGGTACTGGCAGCTTTGGTTATCTATAAAAAGTAAATTTAAATAATTATCATTACCTTGGCACATACCAAAATAAATTCTTGATAGAGTAAAAGTTATCTGAGAAAAAAACCAAGCATTTGTTTTTCGTGTTTTCCCCCCAAATATATTTTATTGACTTTGTACAAAGAGTTAGAAACATCGATGAGAGAGTCATCGACCAGCTGCCTCCTGCACACCCCCTACTGGAGATGTGCCCGCAACCAAGGTACATGCCCTTGACTGGAATCGAACCTGGGACCCTTCAGTCCTCAGGCTGACGCTCTATCCACTGAGCCAAACCGGTTTCAGCAAGCATTTTTTTTTAAGCCACAGTAAAATAAAATGGAAATTTTTCTATTCTTTTGGTTGGCAGAGGAGGATTGGAAGAAAAGCAATAACTGCCCTCTTCTGTCAGCAGCAACTCATTAGAAAAGATAATGGCAATAAAGAAATAACTAGATCCCTAACTGGTTTAGCTCAGTGGATAGAGCGTCAGCCTGTGGACTGAAGGGTCCTCAATTCAAATTCTGTCAAGGGCACATGCCCTGGTTGCAGACTCATCCCAGGAGCGGGCGTGCAAGAGGTAGCTGATCAATGATTGTCATCATGGACGTTTCTATCTCTTTGTCCCTCTCCCTTCCTTTCTGAAATCAATAAAATATATATTTTTAAAAAATAAGTAACCAGGGATCCATCACGTTCAGAGAGGCAAGGTTAAGAACCCCCCCACTTAAAATATCCCCATTCATAGTATTGTGTATTGCTTACATGTTGAAATAATATTATGGATGTCTGGATTAAATAAATGTATCTTTAAAATAGTTCTCAACTCTATCTTTTTACTTTTTGTCTCCGTGTGGCTGCCAGAAAATTTAAAAGCCCACGAGTGGCTCGCACTCCATTCCTATTGGCCAGCGACTCCGCTGCTGCCTGAGAAACGGCAAGTAGCAAAGGGCTTTCAACCTCTCTTTACCTTAACGTCTTCCTTTTTCTATCGGGACAGATCCGATAGTGACCTTAAAGGGCCGGCGAGAGGCAGCAACGAGCTACCGTGAACGGAGTACCCAGCGGGGTGCCCAGGTGCCCAAGTCTGGGTTAAACCCAGCGAAGCCACGCCCACAGGCTACGCGCTGCCTGCGGGGTCTGCGCGCTTCCCAGCCCAGCTGCCAAGGGCGGGGGCCGCGACCCAGAGCGCACGCGCGGGCGCAGGCGCGCCACCGCGGGGAAGAAGCCAGCCAATGAGATTGCGCAAGTGGCCCGCGCGCGCCACGGGCCCCTTCATCCTGGCCCCGCCCCGCGGCGCGGCACGCACGGGGAGGCGCGCAGGTGGGCGGGGCCTAGCGGCGGGGCCTCTGGGCGGTGGGAATCTAGAGTCGCTCTTTTGGAGGTGGCTCACGCGGCTTGCACGCTCTGCCGGGGAACATGGCGGATATGGAAGGTAGGGGTCGTTCCGTCACGATTGCTCTGGCTGTTTTCCCGTCTGGGGCCAGCTTTGCTGCGTCGGAGGTCCTGGGTCGGGGGCCGGCGTCGCAGTCGGAGCTCCCCGTTAGCTCCAGTTGCCCCGCGCGGCTCGGGTCGCTGCCGAGCCTCCTGCCAGCCTTGCTCTTGGCCTTGGCTCCGCGGCTTTAGGGCAAGAACGCGGGAGGCCCTCGCGATGAGCCGGCGCTACGAGGCTCGGGCCTCCCGCTGACAGCACAACCTTCTTAGGGCCCGGGATCGCCTGCGAAAGGCGACGGCCCTGCTGCGTGCACCAGGAGCCCGGTGCTTCCGGCAGCGCTCCGGGGCAGGGGAGGAAAGGATGGTCGCAGTGGGTGCGATGCAGAGTGGTGGAGGGACTCGGGCGGAGCTTTGCCACGCAAGAAAGTTCTGGAGGTCACAAGCACGCGGGGGTAGTCAAGGAGGCACTTATGGAACTTTCGGGCACGCGGGCCCGAGCGCATCTGCAGCGTAGGGAGCCCCGCCACGTGGTGAACGTAATGGGAGCTGACACGTGCGACCTCATCTAATCTGTTACTGAGCCACGCAACCCGCGCGTTTGGCCTGACGCACTTTGTTTTCCCAAGTAATGGTAGACCAAGCATCCATTGCCTACCTGCCCCGGTTCCTTCTCTGTTTTAAACTTCATTGCTTTTATTTTCGGAAAGAACTCTCAAATCTCGTGTCTGTTTGTTTTCCAGCAGTTACTATGCCCAAGAAGCATAAAAAGAAAAAAGAGTCCAAGTCGTTACCAGAAGAAGATGTTGCAGTGAGTAGGAATATGTCTTAACTTTGTTTTGACTAGAAGCAAAACTTAGGTAACAAGTTTAACTCTTTGCAGAGGTTTTGAAGGAATGGGTCAGAATTGGGTGGTCTTTGTACAAGACCCCAGCCAACCTAAGTCTACCATCACCTACAGCTCACCAAGTTGTGTTGGCCAGACCAACTGCTTTCCCTGAAAATTTCTTTCTTATTCCACCTACAGACCAACCATCCCTCTTTCTCTTTAAATACCCAGACCCTTCTGAGGTCCTGGCTTATCTCTTCTCTTTCCCTTGTGGGTCTCAGGGAAGAGGCCTAGACTGGTTTCCTGTTGAAGGGGCATAGGCTTTGGTGGTAATGATGGAATTGTGCAGAATCCAGTGGGAAGTCTAATAGAGTGTGTTTCTGTCCTTGAAAGGAAATCCAACACGTTGGAGAATTTCTTATCAAACCTGAATCCAAAGTGGCTCAGCTGGACACGTCTCAATGGCCCCTGTTGCTAAAGGTATGTGGCTAAGATTGTGCATGAGGCCAGTGCCTGGTTTTTATATTATTTCTAAAGGTTCAACAGTTCATTAAGAGTTCTTTTTTAAAAGCATTTTTTATTGATTTGGGAGAGAAAGAGAGAAGGAGAGAGAGATAGAACATCAATGAAGAGAGAATCATTGATGGGCTTCCTCCTGCACGCCCCTTACTAAGGATTGAACCTGCAACCTAGGCAAGTGCCCTTGGCTGGAATCGAACCTGGGACCCTTTGGTCTGCAGGCTGATGCTCCTATCTACTGAGCCAAGCCGGCTAGGGCCCTTAAGAGTTCTTAATGCTAGCATCCTTCACTTTTAGAAGTGCCAGGTGATAGTCTAAAAGCAGTGTTTCTCAAGATCTGAGATGAAGGACCAGGTTTGTTTGTTTGTTTGTTTTCATTTCCAGTGTGCTCAGCACAGTCCTAGAATACAGTTAAAATGTCAAAACAACATCAAATTGCTATCAAAGTTTATAAGCAATTCGTTCTTGGTTTTTGTACTTCACTTGACCGACTGGTACCAGTTTGAGGGCCACACATGGAGTAGGACTACTTTAGTGCTTGAGTTGAATTACACGTTTCATAAAGGACTGGGTAGGCACCAGCTCTGAGATTGGGAGGAAAGGTTAAGATAGAAGAGGTTCCTGAGAACACGCCTTGACAAGGTGTTTTATTTTTTTTATTTTTTTAAATTTATTTTTTATTTTTTTAAAAAAATGTATTTTATTGATTTTTTTCACAGAGAGGAAGAGAGAGGGATAGAGAGTCAGAAACATCGATGAGAGAAAACCATCGATCAGCTGCCTCTTGCACACCCCCTCCTGGGGATGTGCCCGCAACCAAGGTACATGCCCTTGACCGGAATCGAACCCGGGACCTTTCAGTCCGCAGGCCAACGCTCTATCCACTGAGCCAAACCGGTCCCGGCTTGACAAGGTGTTTAATAAAACATAGACAGGAAAGGAATGAACTTTGCTTCTGGAATTCAACACAGTTGAGTTTCTGCGCAGCCAGATGTGCCTGCCGTTTGGACAGAATCTGCTTTTCTATTGCAGGCCTTGGGAATATGCTAGTGAGCCTGCTAGGCAATGTCTCGACTGGAACTTACAATCCAGGGGTGGGCAATGGTTTAAAAGAATTTCTGTTTGTGGTAAACGCCATAAGAAAACTAAACGCGGGGCAGGCGATATGAAAGGTGGTGAGTGCTTTCAGACCAGTGATCGCGCCTCAGAAAGGAGAGTAACAAGGAGCAGACATGAGACAGACAGAGAGGAGCATTTGGAGGAAGAACGAGCTAGGTGCGTTTGAGAAACATTGCTGCCAGTCCTCCCCGACTTGGCTGGGTTTTGTCCCTTTGAAAAAGCTAGTCCAGCCGAGACCGGTTTGGCTCAGTGGATAGAGCGTCGGCTTGGGGACTGAAGGGACCCGGGTTCGATTCCTGTCAAGGGCATGTACCTTGGTTGCGGGCATATCCCTAGTGGGGGGTGTGCAAGAGGCAGCTTATCGATGACTCTCATCGATGTTTCTAGCTCTCTATCTCTCTCCCTTCCTCTCTGTACAAAATCAATAAAATATATTTTAAAAAAAAAAAAAAGAAAGAAAAAGCTAGTCCACACTTGATTCATACACCTGCATAGTGAAGCCCAGTCTGACCGATCACCTTTGTCTTACTGCCCCTGAGTAGGTAATTTTTCTGGTCTAGAAGGAGGCTTTGCAGTCTGTCACAGCAGATAACGAAAATATAGGAGCAGAATCATGTTTGTGAGCTTGAAGAGGAACCATATCACAATGGATGGTGGGTGCTCATTTCTTGTTTGACATGTATCAATAGTTTCTTCTGTGTTAATATCGTTGCTTTCTAGAATTTTGATAAGCTAAATATAAGGACAACACACTATACACCTCTTCCTTGTGGCTCAAATCCTCTGAAGAGGGAGATCGGCGATTATATCAGGTAAGTCTGTTTGGAGCGAGCGCCGTTCTTACTTCTGTTCTATTTATAATGTCACCTTTTGGCATCAGTTATTTAAGGAGGGAGCGGCATCTTAGAATGGGATTGCCCTAAATCTCCTCGCCGGGACCCAGGGGGATTCTCTTTTCCTCTTCGGGTTCCGTTGCGCTTAGGGGACCAGAACCGATGCCCAGTCATTTTTTTTTCCATTCTAGGACAGGGTTCATTAATCTTGACAAGCCCTCTAACCCCTCTTCCCACGAGGTGGTAGCCTGGATCCGACGGATACTTCGGGTGGAGAAGACAGGACACAGCGGTACTCTGGACCCCAAAGTGACCGGCTGTTTAATCGTGTGCATAGAACGAGCCACCCGCTTGGTAAAATCGCAGCAGAGTGCAGGTATGTGTGGGAGAGGTGGCTCATGGCCACTGGAAGGTTTTCCGTGTTTCTTTTCCCTTCCACGTTTTGGCTCTTGAAATCGATTTCTTCATTAGTTTAAAAAAAAAATCCTACTTTTCTGAGTGCCTTCTGTGCTACTTGTCTGCCTTTTCTCAGAGTGCTAGGTTACTACATGCGTGTGTACATGGAGCTAGCCATGTCTGCTCCTAGCACTGAGGCAGTCTAGCTCATCACTCCGGGCTCATCTGACTTCTGTCTAAAAAGCCCTTCCCACCCTAGCCAGTTTGGCTCAGTGGATAGAGCATCAGCTAAGCATCCTGGATTCGATGCTGGTCAAGGGCACATACCTCAGTTTGCAGGCTCCTCCCGGGCCTGGGGCCCTGATCAGGGCGGGTGCAGAAGGCAACTAATCTGCATTTCTCTCACAATGATACTTCTGTCTTCTTTCTCTTCCACTCACTCTAAAAATCATTGGAAAAATATCCTAGGGTGAGGATTAAAAAGAAAGAAAGTTCTCTTCCCGCATTTTCAGCTGGGAGGATTCTCTACCTTGACCTTGCAGAGTTTTTCCCAGGCCGGCTGTCCTTGTGTCTGCATGCCTTTCCCACACCTGCACCGGGAAATGGGTCTTAATGCAAATCTTCCAGGAACAACAAGGTCCAATCGCCTGCTTTTCCTGCTGCACAAAATAGGAGCGACGAGATAGGAGAATATAAAAAAAAAAAATACAGAAAAGTCAGTGGCCACACCTGACTACTCTTTTGTCATTTTTCAGGCAAAGAGTATGTGGGAATTGTCCGGCTGCACAATGCTATTGAAGGGGGGACTCAGCTGGCTAGGGTAAGTGGAATTCTAGGGAGGGCATGTCTTGGTGACTTGGATCTTTGAAGCCCTAGGCATGTGCAGACAGGCCAGCTTTCCCGGCTGGCCTCTCGCGTGCCCCTTTGAGCGGGCTGCCTTCGCAGCCTGGACTGGTGACTAAGGTGGCAGGGGCACTTCCGGCGATGTTTCTTCCGCTTCAGCACTGAGCCATCCTCGTGGAGTTGACCTTAAGTGATTGACAGGAATCTTGTGTGTTTCAGTTGTGACCTCCAGCTCCCCCACATAATGCCCTTTGATGTTACTGGAGAGTCCATGCAATGAGTTGCGTTGGTTTGTGCTTATTCGCAGGCCCTAGAAACTCTGACCGGCGCCTTATTCCAGCGCCCCCCACTTATCGCCGCAGTGAAGAGGCAGCTCCGAGTGCGGACCATCTACGAGAGCAAGATGGTCGAGTATGACCCCGAAAGAAGATTAGGTGGGTTGCCAGGCCTGGGGGGGCTCGGTTATAGGCAGGGCATGCATGGGTGGAGATGGGTTCTTGCGAATTATACTCTGTTGTTCAGAGTAGATGTCCTTTAGTATATGGCGCCGTCATGGCCCATGTCTTTCATCTTCAGCCTCTCTGGCTCAGATGGAGAATAACTCGGGGTTTTCACCTGCTGGTGGTTTACTCTGGAAGATGTGGGCCACTTCTGTGTGTGTGCTTTAGGAATCTTTTGGGTGAGCTGCGAGGCCGGCACCTACATTCGGACGCTGTGCGTGCACCTTGGTTTGTTGCTGGGAGTTGGCGGTCAGATGCAGGAACTTCGGCGGATTCGTTCCGGAGTCATGAGCGAGAAGGTACACGCTGTCACGGGCCTAGCAGTTTTAGAGCTGGTACTTGATACAGGGCGGGGCATAAGTAGGTGTCCAGTTGTGGGTACAAGAAACAGTTTATTATTTAGTGATTACTGTACTATTTCCCACACAACTGTAAACCAACTTTTGCCCCACCCTGTATATTCTAGCTCCTGGTGGAACGCCAGGAAAAGGCAATTTCCAAAGTGTTGAGTTCAGTCCAGGGCAACTTCCCTGTTCTGTTAATTAAACTTTGGGACACTGAAACACGGGCCAGGGGAGATGACCGGATAGAAAAACATTGTTCTATTCACTTACCTCCCGGCCTACAAAAATGCTTGCTCAGGTGGAAATATATCAGCAGGTTAAAGGGGACCGAAGACTAATGAGCTTGGGTTAGCAGAAGACTCTGTTCCTTCCGAAGTTTGGCGTCTGTTGTGCTATTAGAGATCCAAGGACAGTGAATAATTTTCACACGTGGCTGCTCTTCCAGGACCACATGGTGACAATGCACGACGTGCTGGACGCCCAGTGGCTGTATGATAACCACAAGGACGAGAGTTACCTGCGGCGAGTGGTCTACCCTTTGGAAAAGCTGCTGACGTCTCATAAACGGCTGGTTATGAAAGACAGCGCAGTAAGTTCTGGGTGTCAAGTCCACGTTCGGACAAAGCGTGACTTCACAGCTGAGATGTCCGTGTTTTTTTTTTTTTGTTTGTTTTTGTTTTTTTAATTTATTGATTTTTTTGCAGAGAGGAAGAGAGAGGGATAGAGAGTTAGAAACATGGATGAGAGAGAATCATCGACCGGCTGCCTCTTGCACACCCCCTACTGGGGATGTGCCCGCAACCAAGGCACATGCCCTTGACCGGAATCCAACCTGGGACCTTTCAGTCCACAGGCCGACTCTCTATCCACTGAGCCAAACCAGTTTCGGCAGATGTCCGTGTTCTGACAACTTTTTAAAGAGGTGAAACATGACGTCAACTCAAATTCCTTGGGGTTTCTGCTTTTTGTTTTGTAGATTGTACACTGGGTTCTTTTTCCTTTTTTTTTTAAAATATATTTTATTGATTTTTTTTTTACAGAGAGGAAGAGAGGGGGATAGAGAGTTAGAAACTTCGATGAGAGAGAATCATCGATCAGCTGCCTCCTCACACCCCCTACTGGGAATGTGTCTGCAACCAAGGTACATGCCCTTGACCGGAATCGAACCTGGGACCTTTCAGTCCACAGGCCGATGCTCTATCCACTGAGCCAAACTAGTTTCGGCTTCCTCTTTTTTTTTTTTTAATGAAGCTTTTATGATTAACTTTTATTAAATCAGAACCAAATATACTGAATTAAAGTAAAAGTTTAATGCTAGGTCTAATTCTACTTTTAAGTAAGGCAACTTAATTAAACATTTACCTAAGCGTTTTCCCAAAGTAACTTGCTTCAAGAAATATACTATCTGTGGTCCATGGAATTTGCTTTCCATACCTGGTAGTTCTACATGTGTGTAATAAACGGATTGTATTTAAATTGCTGCAAGAAAAGGTTGTTTTGATGGGGATAAAAAGTTAAGACTATAGAGCTTCAAAGATAAGTTACTTCCCTTCCAAGTAGTCCAGAATTTTAAAAATAGCCTTTTTATTTCTGATGGTCAGAGAAGAGCCTTTTATAAATTAAGGTTGTCTTTGTGCCCAGCTGCATAACCAAGTTTTTGTCCAACGTTATGTAGCAACAAAAAGATTCTCTGACTTTGAAGAATATAAATTTCTGTATTAAATCATTTGAGGTTTATCATTCATATTCAAATCCTGTTATATAGAATTTTTTTAAAAAGATCATCACTCGATATTTTTTCCATTGATTTTTTTTTTCTTTGAGAGTGGTGGGGAGGAAGAATGGGGAGAAAGAAATGTTGATGTGAGAGGGACATAACAATTGGTTGCCTCCTGCATGCGCCCCGACTGGGGCCAGAGATCAAGTTTGCAACCGAGGTCTGTACCCTTGACCAGGAATCGAACTCATGGGCATCAGCAGAAATCTAGCTAGGACAAAGCAGGTGGAGCGGGATGCATTAAGTGCCATTGAACTCAGGGAGAGGTGGCCTTAACACGTACCTGTTGGCCTATAAGTTATGCCAAAACCTGTAGGTACCCTGTTTCCCCGAAAATAAGACAGTGTCTTATATTAATTTTTGCTCCCAAAGATGCGCTAGGTCTTATTTTCAGGGGATGTCTTATTTTTCCATGAGGAAGAATACGGTACACATTTATTGTTAAATGAAAATAAAGGAAATTTATTACCTGTATACGGTACGGCAGAACGGTAGTTGTCAACACAAACCAGACAAACTGTGAATCCTACAGTATCAAGAATTTACTCATTTATTCAATGACAATCATGTCATCATCTTCTGGAACATCATCATAACAATCCAATTCCTGAATTTCCTGGTGAATTTCTTGTGACTCCATTTCTTTCAGAATCAGTGGACCAAATCTCTCATGTTTAGCAATAGCATTCTGAGACAGAGCCTAGGGGAGGTAGGGGGGCCTTATTTTCGGGGGATGCCTTATATTTCACTCAGAAGGAAACCTGTAAGTAGGTCTTATTTTCGGGAAACACGGTAGGTGGTTCAATAGGTCTTGGTAATCTTGCTAGCGAGTTCCTCTGGGAACCTATGCTCTGACCACTATCCAAATCTCCCAGTAGATCTGATAGGTCTCCTAGTTCTGTTAAGGTTTTCTCTCATTAAGGAACAGAAGAGCAATAAGGGAAACTAAGGCTAGGCATTGATTTAGAATGAAAATATCCTAAGTTCCACAGACAGAGGAGCTGCTAAAGTCCTAGTGTGTGGTTGTCACTCAGAGTCCCTTCGCATGCTCATTGCAGCCATTGGTTTCACATGTGGGGCGATGCCCAAGGCCCCTCCCCTTCGTCTCTGGTGTGGGGTAAAGGCAGTGGCTGGGGCGCTCAGGGTTGATGCCATCCTTGCAGGTGAATGCCATCTGCTATGGGGCGAAGATCATGCTTCCGGGTGTGCTGCGATATGAGGACGGCATCGAGGTCAACCAGGAGATTGTGGTCATCACCACCAAAGGGGAAGCCATCTGCATAGGTAAGGGGTCGCTCTCCCTCCTGCACCATCCGAGCCAGGCGCCCGAAGAGCAGGTCCCCCGATCCTGGCCCCTCGGTTTGATCTCACTGAATTGCCAAGGGTCTGTAGGTGGGGTCCCAGCCAAGGGCCATGTCAGACAGGCGCGGGCGAGGAGGAGGTAGAAGGGGTTTGCCTTACCCCTCTGGCTGCTGTTAGAGGCCGTGTCTCAGCAGCGTGGTTCTCTAATGAGAAGAGGACATCTGGAAGAATGGGAATAAATGGTTATCAATGAAGAGCCTTTATTCCACTTCTTGTCTATATGTCCATCTTCAGCAAAGGAACCTAAAGGCAGTAGAGTAGGGGTGTCGAACTCAATCAGAGAAGGGGCCAAAATCTAAAATCCAGCCTAAATCGCGGGCCGAATGGTTTACTGAACAGTCATAAACTGTCATTGTGATGGAAACGCAGCGGAGTTCAGTGATGACAGCGCGGTGCGGGCCACGTTGCAAGGCCTGGCGGGACGGATTTGGCCCTCGGGCCTTGTGTGACACATGTGCAGTAGAGCTTTTAAAAAGCCATTTAAAACGGTGGAATTCAGGCTTAGCAATTATTGTGTCTTGCCCCTTTAAATCATTCTGTGTGTGTGTGTATTGAATTCAGAGAGGATGGGAGAGGGTGAAAGAGATAGAAACATCAATGATGAGGAAAAAATCATTGATCAGCCGTGTCCTGCACCCCCCCTCCTGGGGATCAAGCCCACAACCTGGGCATGTGCCCCGACCGGAATCGAACTGAGACCTCCTCGTTCCGCTGAGCCACACTGGCTGGGCTTAAACCATTCTTTTATCTCTTCGACACCTGCAGCTATTGCATTAATGACCACCGCAGTGATCTCTACCTGCGACCATGGGATAGTAGCCAAGATCAAGAGAGTGATCATGGAAAGGGACACTTACCCTCGCAAGTGGGGTTTGGGGCCAAAGGTAAGTGGGACCAGTCGAGATTTCAGTCTGATGGGAGAAAGCAGATGGCCATCACTCGGCTAGAATGGTGGATTTCAGCCAAGGTGAGGGTTTCTCAAGGAGTGCAGGGGTGCCTGACACCTCAAGAGTCTGCAGTGAGGGGATCTGGGGAAGGGAGGGTCATTTGAGAAGGATTAGATGGTTTGAGCTGGGAAAAGTCCAGGCAGCTGGAATAGTATGTGCAAAGGCCCTGCGGCACAAATGGCACTGCAGAGGTTCTCTAAGGCTGTAAGCCCCGTGACCCTTACCAAGTCCCAAGTCCCGTGCTGGTGCCAATCAAAGAGAATGGGTGTGTTTTTTGTTATTGTTTGTTTGTTTGGCTTTTCTTAATCCGCACCTGAGGCTATTTAGAGATTTGTAGGGAGGAGGGAGAAACATTAATTGATTGCCTCCCACACCCTGACCATGGCTAGGGCCTCAAACCTGCAACCCAGGTACGTGCCCTTGACTGGGAACAAAATGTGAGACCTCTTGGCGCATGGGCTGACGCTCTAACCATTGGGAACACTGGCCAGGGCAAGAATGGGGGAATTCTGAGTGCTGTATATAGGAGCTTCGGGCCCAGGTGAGAATACACCAGGGAGAAACCTGATTTGGGCCGCGTGCGGGCAGTCAGCCTGCTGTATGTGCTGACGCCGTCCTGATGTTGGAATCCTAACGTCCCCCAGGCCAGTCAGAAGAAGCAGATGATCAAGCAGGGCCTTTTGGACAAGCACGGCAAGGCCACAGCCAGCACGCCCGCCGCCTGGACACAGGAGTACGTTGACTACAGGTGAGGGCAGGACGCTGTGGACACCCAGGGCCTGCAGACGCACGCTTGCCTGCATTTGCGTGCTCGAGTGCACCAACTCTGATGGCAGCAGCACTGGGGACAGGAGGATGTGGAACCCGGAGGGGTGGACGCAGCATGCTGGCCACCTGGACAGGCACATCAATGACACACTGTGGGGAGGGGGTAGACGTGGGACCAAAGGAGCCCGTGCGGCCCTTCATGTGGCCTGGGCCGTAGGGCGAGGAGGTTGCTTTGCAGCAGTTACCCTTTCTAGTCTGGCACGTGGGACTTCAGAGGGCGTCCATCTGCGACAGTGAGTGGTGAGTTGCCTGGTCCAGCGTCAGTATTCTGATGGTGGCGTTAGACTTGCCAGAGGGAAGGATTAGATGGTTTGAGCTGGGAAAAGTCCAGGCAGCTGGAATAGTATGTGCAAAGGCCCTGTGGCACAAATGGCACTGCAGAGGCTCTCTAAGCCAGATACCTGTGACTGGCTGCGGGGGAAGCAGTCCCTCCCCAGACGCTGCTCCATCCAATCTAACCCGACGCTCCCTCTCCTTTCAGCGATGCCGTGAAGACAGAGGCAGTTGCTACACCAATAAAGGCTCCGATTAAGGTACGGGGCACGTGGCGGTTAGTTTGGAATGCACCGCGGGCAGTGGTTCTGTGTGGCTTATCCTGGTGGCTGCAGGCCAGCCATGCATCCTGGCTCAGCCCGACAGGGCCTTCCGCCTCATATGTGCATGGTGCTCAGATGACGTGTTGTGCCCCAGGGTCCTTACCTGCAGGGGGCTCTGCAGGTGCCTGTTGTGTCTTCCAGGAGTCGGGGATCAGACTGGCCTCATCTTCCACCTCAGCTTAGGCAGCACCGAAACTAGGGGTTGGGGATGCGTGTTACCCTGACCCCCACCCCGGGTCAAGTGATCGCACGTGTGTGTTGAAATCGGAGGCTAACACGTGGAGCTATACGGGACTCGGCAGGAGCAATGCCACCCGAGAGCTCTCCCCAGACAGCACCAGTTCAGTGTTTAGAGGGACAGCTTGGCTCCCCAGGGTTGGGGACCACTGGCGTCACAGCTTAGGATGACGTGTGGCCGAGTGACGTGAAGCAAGCTGTCTAGAGGAGCTTTTCCTGCCTTGTCACCTTTGAGGACTCGGGGGGCCCCTCGGGGACATAGAGTCCAGCTTGTGGTCCTAGAGAGGCTGGCCTCCAGGAAAACGGCTTCCTGCTCTTTGTGGATGAGACAGTCTCGGAATCTTCAAGGACCTCCTGTGTGCCCAGGGAGGGACTTTTCTTACCTTTTCACTTCCCGAACCTCTCCCATCCGTTTCTGCCTGAGATCTAACATTTGCTCCACTGTCTCCTCAGCGGAGTCGAGAGAGTGAGAGTGACGAGACCTCGCCAGAGCCAGAGTCTCCGGAGCCAGTCAAGGAGGAGAAGGAAAAGGAGAAGAAAAAGAAGAAGAAGGAGAAGAAGAAGGCCAAAGCCGCCGCGGAGGATGCGGGCGAGCAGGCAGATGGGGTGCGTATAGACATGCGCGGGGTGGTTTGAATTGCCCAGTTGGTGCCAGTTGGGTCAGCTGGGGAGCTGAGCCGTATTACTGGAGTGCCTTTTATACCCACTATCCTGCAGGATGTACATAGACAGGCCCTGGCATTTTTATTTTTAATACAGTTTTATTGATTTCAGAGAGGGAGAGAGAGAGAGAAAAACATCAATGATGAGCGAGAATCATCGATTGGCTGCCTCCGGCAACCCCCCACTGGGGGATGAGCCCGCAACCAAGGTACGTGCCCTTGACCGGAATCGAACCCGGTACCTTTCAGTCCTCAGGCCAACGCTCTATCCACTGAGCCAAACCGGTTTTGGCAAGCTCAGGGCTTTGTTACGTTCAAAAATGGTTGAACCCGGGGCATCCTCACAGATCCTGCCTGTGGAGCTTCCCCGATTTATTTCCTTTTGGGAAAGCGGCAGTGGTTCCGTTAACAGGTTCTGTGAACTTTCTCTCTCTCTCTCTCCCAGGACAATGATGCCACCAAAAAGAAGAAGAAGAAAAAGAAAATCAAAGTGGAAGTGGTTTCTGACTAGTGGCGATCACCGTAGGCGCCGTGCCCAGCTGGGAGGAAGAATGAAAGCCTGAGAAAACATAGCTCCTTTGGTTCTTCAAGGGTGAGAGCTGGGCACGTTTTAGCAGCTAGCCGAGACCTGAGTGACGAAACCTGAGTGACGTTACCCGGTGTGGTCATCCCATCTTGTCCTGTTTTAAGGATACGGGTGCAGGAGGCAGATTGGATACCCCCACTTCTCTCCTTGGGGGAGTGGGGGAGCCCCGCCTTCGGACCCTGCACTGCCTGGTAACCAGCACAGCTGTTTCCGGACAGCTGTTCCAACTCCATCCTCCTCTACTCATCTGCTTCTGCCATTCCCCCATGCCCTTCTGGTAAAAAAAAAAGTCGATAATAATTGCACAGGGAAACGGTTTAGAGGAAATAAAAGAATAGGACAACCATGTTTGCTGGGGTGAATCTCCAGTGTGTGACAGGACAGTGTGTCAGCGCCACCTTTGTTATTCCGTGTGTCTCCCAGGCAACGGCCCGAGTCCAGGTCTTCCGTCTTTCCAGCTGCTCCTGTTCCGCTGGCCTGGCAGCGGGCGCAGTTACTCCAGCTTGCGTACAGTCACATGTACCTCAGTCCATCTGACCACCTGTGTTCCTGACAAAACCCAAACTGTATTCCCTTGTTCCTACCCTCTTTCTTTCAAAGGATGCAATCAGTCCTTGCTGGGAAAAGGTGGTTGTAATTTTTACTTATTAAAGTTTGCTTACTATGTTTTTTTTAAACTATTCCTGTTGGATTTTCTAATCGGTGATGGTCTCAAACTAGAACAAAAACAAAAATGTAAAGTACTTTGATTAAAAATCGGGGGCCTTTGTGTCAGACTTGAAAGGTGATGCTAATTATGCGACGTGTCTGGCAGAAGGTGTGCGTGTCCCTGTATGGGCGGTGGTGGTGGTGGGGTGCCTGGGAAAAGCCCGAGGAAGCATGAAAGGGCCAGATTTTTAAAACATTTTAATTTTATTTCAGAGCGGGAGCGGGGGAGAGAGAAACATAGATGAGAATCCTTGATCGGCTGCCTCCTGCCCACCCCACACAGGAGCGAGCCTGCAGCCTGGGCCTTTGACCTGACCGGAATTGGAGTTGTGACCTCCTGGCTTAACAGGTTGACGATCAACCACAGAGCCACGAGGGCCTGGCAAAGAGCCAGATCTTGACAGGCCTTTAAGTACCTAAACACTTAGTGCTCCAACTCAGTTGGATGGGGGCCAGTGCGTGGCAAAAACCTGGGGAGGGAGTGATGGCTGAGTTTAGGAATCAAGGGCTTGGTGAGTTTACAATCTGGTACCAAAACCCATGAAACAAATATGGGGAGCAGTCTCCAGATGCAGCAAGGACCCCCTATGCCCCCCCCCCCCCCCCCGAGTGACCACAGAATTAGGAAATTAAATGCCTGCCAGGGATGGGTTTGGGGTGAAGACTTATGTGGACACTACCCTTGGGACAGTGTTGGGGGTTTCCAGGGTATGTGTTTGTAATCCTAATAGTTCCTCATTTCAGCTCTTGAGAGTTTAACCTGGGCAGCCAGTCATGTGAGTGCTCAAAAACCATGTCTTGTGGCTGACCCAGTTTGGCTCATATGCCCAGATTGTGATCCCCAGTAGGGGGCATGCAGGAGGCAGGCAATCAAATGTTTCTCATCGTTGATGTTCCTTCCTTTCCCTTTCTGAAATCAATACAAATGTGTTTTTAAATAAAGCCATGTCTTTGAATAAAGAGAAAGAAAATGAGTGACTAGGGGAGGGGGGTGGGGTAAGGGGAAGGGATCAACCAAAGGACTGTGTGCATGCATATGGGCCTAGCCAGTGGCCATGGACAACGGGGGGGTGGGGGCATATGTGGGGAGGGGTTTGGGATGGGAATGGGGGGATGAGGACAATTATGTGAGACCATACTCAATAAAATTAATAAAAATGAAAAGAAAAAAAAAAGAAAATGAGTGACTTGGGGAAAATGGTAAGATTTAGTAGAAATAACCAAGGCCGGTGCAAGCAGAAGCAAAAATGTTTGCTTTATCTCCCCATGGAGCAAAACTGGACAGTCTTACACCAATGCTCTCGGTGCTTTTTATATGTTGCACTTGTACATGTATACATACCTGCCTCAATGCACCAATTTGTGCCCTGCCCAGTGCATGCGCACCCTACCCCCCAAATAAGAGGTAGGATAATTCTGACCCTTTATCCCTAGTCTGCAGGAGGCAGCTGATCAATGATTATTTTATTGATTTTTACAGAGGAAGGGAGAGGGATAGGAACTGCCTCCTGCATGCCCCCTATTGGGGACTGAGCCCACAACCAAGGTACATCCCCTTGACCAGAATGGAATCCAGGACCCTTTTGTTCAGTCCACAGGCTGATGCTCTAGTCTATTCACTGAACCAAACTAGTTAAGGGCTTGTCATTGCTCTATCTCCCTCTCCAAAATCGATAAAAATAGATTTTTTAAAAAAGATGGCTCAACACCTGAGGGAGGCATCTGGTGGCAATGCTATCCCTCCAGGACAGTGGTTCTCAACCTTCCTAATGCCACAACCCTTTAAGCAGCTCCCCATGTCGTGGTGACCCCCAGCCATAAAATTATATTCGCTGCTACTTCATAGCTGTAACTTTGCTGTTAAGAGATCGTAATGTACATATCTGGTGTTCTGATGGTCTTAGTAGACCCAGCTAGTGGTTCTCAACCTGTGGGTCGCTGCCATAGAGCCTAAGACCATCGGAAAACATATTTACGTTGTTCATAACAGTAGCAAAATTAGGAAGGTTGAGAACCACTGCTCCAGGAGCTGAAAACAGGTGGCATTTCTCTCTAGTCAGAGGCTTGGGGTACCAGTAAACACCCAGAGAGTTCCAAGGTCACCGGCATTTTCACAGTAATCTCTTTATTGCTTTTTTGAGGGTTTTCCTAGAGCAGACATCCTATTGCACAGCTGTTGCATTTTGGCGTTTTAGAAAGGCAGTAAAAAAAAGGCTTTCTTCAGAGGAAAGACTGATTACAGGTGGAGGAGCGCAGGCTTCGGAGGGCCAGGGGCCAGGCTTTTTCTCGCCGTGAGCACCGTCTTGGATTAGCATTTGCATTTGGGTCGTGCTTCTGCCCCAATTTCCAGAGATTTCTTTGGAAAAATCAGTGGGGCCCCCATGCAGCAGGAAAACCGGAGCCGAGCCCTTGAAGAGTTGGGAGTAAGACTGCCACCCACTGGCCTAATTAGGAGAGTTGCATAGAGCTGGAAGCGGACACAACACTAGCTGGAGCGACCCTGTTTGTCTTAAAGCGAGGGGAGTGGAGTTCCAGATACTGAGCAGAGTATACGGGAGCCCCATTTCTACAAGCTTAGTAAACCCAGGAGACGGGCACCCACTGTGGAGATCGGCACGCTTGGTCGAAGGCTTCTTGCAGTTTCTTAAGGATTTCATCCACGCCATTGTTGACCAGGGAGAGGTCAAAGTAGTGAGCATACTGGCTGCGGATGGCCTCCGAGTCCTTCTGCAGCTGCTGCAGGGCTTCCGTCTGCAAAGGAGAGAGAAGCAGCCACTGGTGAAACAGGTGCGTCAAGCCCAGCCAGAGGGGCTAGTGACAGCTTTTGAAAAAAAAAAAAAAATTATTTTATTTTATTTTATTTCGGAGAAGAAGGGAGAAGGGGAGAGAGAAAAACATCAATGATGAGAATCACTGATTGCCACCTGCACACCCAGGCATGTGCCCTGACCGGGACTCGAACCGGTGACCTCCTGGTCCATTGGTCCACGCTTAACCACTGAGCCACGCTGGTGGGGCCAGTGACAGCTTTTGAGCAGGTGTTGACTGTTGTGACTGTTGCCTAGCTTTCAGTCACCTGCTTGGAGACAAGCCCTGAAGACGTGGAGAATGTTGGAAGGGAACAAAGAGAATGTTGGAAGCGAGGCAAGCAATTATGAATAATTCTCAGAGGATCTCTAACTCTCAAGCTAATCAGAGCTCTCTGGAAGACCGATAGCTATCTCCCAGCTCTTGCCCTTGAACATGGACAGCCATTTCTGCAACCACCAGAGCTGCGATCCCAGGACAAGGGTAACTGCAACTTAGAACTCCGGGCCTCTTCCTAGGCCCCAGAACCAAGTGGCGGTGAAGATAGATAATTTAACTTTTGTAAAAGTAAAAAGGGTTCTGGAGCGATAAACACCAAGAGGCATGCCAAATTGGGGGGGGGGGGGGAGGAGATTGCAACTGATATCACGAGGGCTAATTACCCTAATATAGAGTTCCTAGAAATCACTAAGAGAAAGGCCGATAACCCAACAGAACAATACGCTAAGGACATGACCAGGTCTTAACAGAAAAGACAATACAAGCCTAGCTGGCCTGGCTCAGTGGTTGAGCATCAACCTAGGAACCAGTAGGTCACGGTTCCATTCCGCCATCAGGGCATACGCCCCGGTTGTGGGCTTGATTCCCAGTAGAAGGCCTGCAGGAGGTGGCAGACTGATGATTCTCTCTCATCATTAATGTTTCTATCTCTCCCTCTCTCTGAAATCAATAAAAACATGTTTTTAAAAAGGCAATACAAATGGCCTTAGCTGGTTTTTCAATCTCCCTCCCTCTCTCTACCTCTCTGAAATAAAAACATACATATACACTGAGTGGCTAGATTATTGTGAACTCTGAATGCATCATAATCTGGCTACTCAGTGTATATCCTGCATAATAAAAGGCTAATATGCAAATTGTCCCCTCGACCAGGAGTTTGACCAGCAGGCAGGCCGGCCAACTGCCCATGTCCCCTCCCCCTGGCCAGGCTGATCGGATACCACCCATGCACAAATTCATGCACCAGGTGAATATATGGTATTCATTTGGGGAGCTATGCTGGGGGTTAGAGGTTAGGGATATATATATATATATATATATATATATATATATATATACACACACACACACACACACACAGAGTGGCCAGATTATTATGCATTCAGAGATCATAATCTGGCCACTCAGTGTATATATAAAAGGCAATACAAATGGCCCTCAAGAGTCTGACATGGCCCAAACCGGTGTGGCTCAGTGGATAGAGCAGCCTGCGGACTGAAGGGTCCCGAGTTCGATTCCGGGCAAGGGCATGTACCCTGGTTGGGGGCACATCCCCAGTGGGGGTTGTGCAGGAGGCAGCTGATCGATGTTTCTCTTTCGCGTTTCTCTTTCATCGATGTTTCTAGCTCTCTATCTCTCTCCCTTCCTCTGTAAAAAAGCAATAAAATATATTTTTAAAAAATAAAAAAGGAGAGTTAACCCCTCTCCACCCTGTACTACCCCCTCCTTCCCACCTGAGTGCCCTGGTCAGTGGGTGCGATAAACACAATGAAAGGTGACAGTTCTGCTGTCCGGACAATCTTGAGAGTCTAGAAAAGAGGAAGGGGAAGGAAGAAAAGATTTTAAAACGTAGTCAGCTGTCCCCATGCATTCCTTCCAGTAAGCATCTCTGGGCATCACCACGCCCAGTCCTATTTCTATCACTTCCTGTCCTCCTGTTCTTCCTGCTGACCCGCTGGGAGTAGCTGAAGCACCTCTGAGCTCCCCAGACATGCCCATCAGCGTTGCTCTTCAGCGTCCCCCATGCCCACGCGCCTGCCTTTCGGTGCCGACCCACCTGCGGCTCGATGTCCAGAATGGCGATCTTGTTCTGCTCGTGGATCCGGTGCACCGTTTCAAACTTGGTGCCGAACATGTTGCCCTGGTAGCTGCCAAACTCCAAGAACTCGTTGGCAGAGATGCTCCTGCTCATCTCCTCCGTGGAGATGAAGTGGTACTCCTTTCCGTCCTCCTCGTTCTTCTTGGGCGGCCGTGTGGTATCTGCGCACAAGAAGCCCCGGCCCCTGACACACCCGGGGTCCTCGCCACAGACAACGGCGTCTGGACTGAAACCCTCACTGCCTGTGGCGCAGAGCTTAGTAGGTGGTTTTCTCCCACGGGATCCTTAAGGGCTGGCCATAGGAGATGATGCGGATCAGGAAATCCCCTACCCACCCAGAACACGTTTAACCTTCAGAAGGCGAAGCCCAACATAAAAAATTCCTATCAGCCGGGCCAGTGTGGCTCAGTGGTTGAGCATCAACCTAGGAACCAGGAGGTGACGGTTCGATTCCCGGTCAGGGCACAGGCCCGGGTTGCAGGCTCGATTCCCAGGGTGGGACGTGCAGGAGGCAACCAATCCATGATTCGCTCTCATCATCGATGTTTCTCTCTCTGTCTCCCTCTCCCTTCCTCTCTCTGAAAGCAATGAAAACACATTAAAAAAGAAAAGAAAGCCGAAACCGGTTTGGCTCAGTGGATAGAGCGTCTGTCTGCGGACTGAAAGGTCCAGGGTTTGATTCCAGTCAAGGGCATGTACATTGGTTGCGGGCACATCCCCTGTAGGGAGTGTGCAAGAGGCAGCTGGTCGATGTTTCTCTCTCATCGATGTTTCTATCCCTCTCTCTTCCTCTCTGTAAAAAATCAATAAAATATATTTAAAACAAAAACAAAACACACAGTTACATTGTTAGTTGGAACGATTATGGGTACAAATCTGTATCTTGCCTAAATTGTGTTTTGTTTTTATGATGAAACATTTCAAATGAAATCACCAAAAAAGGACCATCACCGTCTCTCGGATGGGAGAGTGCTCCTACTTGCCCTCCGAGTCCCCAGAGCTACTTACACGGGGCTGGGTACTCAAACTTCTCCGGGTTCTGGCTGAGCAGGGCGTTCTTAATATGGCTGCGACCTACGCCACTGGCTCCTGCGGAGGAGGACAGAGAATCCACGTTGCTGATTTTCAGGAAGCCTTCCATGTCTTTCCCCAGAGAGAAAGGAGGGGACGGTAGTAGGAATAGGACATGGCTTTCCTCTCCCAGGCCTGCAATTGCCTGCAGGTGGAAGGAAGTCCGCATAGCCTCTGAGTTGGGGTCAGAGGCAAGCGTTCCTTAAGCACAGGGGTGGGGAACCTCCAGCCCTCGGGCCGTATTAGGCCCGTGAAATCATTTGGTCTGGCCCTGCCAAAGCATTAGGGGTGAGTTAATGAAATGTTTGATAAAATATAGCAGCCTAATTTTTAAGTAGATAATTTTGTATCGCCTGCAAATCCTATATAATAAAACCCTAATATATGCTGAAACCGGTTTGGCTCAGTGGATAGAGCGTCGGCCTGCGGACTGAAAGGTCCCAAGTTCGATTCTGGTCAAGGGCATGTACATTGGTTGCAGGCATATCCCCAGTAGGGGGCTATGCTATATATTTTGGTTGCGGGCATATCCCCAGTAGGGGACTATATATTTTAAAATATATTAAAAAAAATAATAATAAAACCCTATATATTTTGGTTGCGGGCATATCCCCAGTATGGGGCTATATATTTTAAAATATATTTAAAAAAAAATAAAACCCTAATATGCAAATTGACCAAAAGGTGGAATTACTGATCGCTATGATGCGCACTGGCCACTAGGGGGCAGACGCTCAACGCAGGAGCTGCCCCCTGGTGGTCAGTGTGCTCCCACAGGAGAAGTGCCACTCAGCCAGAAGGGGTCCTGAGGGGTACCAGACTGCGAGAGGGTGCAGGCTGGGCTGAGGGACCACCCCCCCACACACACAAGTGCACGAATGTCATGCACCAGGCCTCTAGTGATGTCATAAATATCCAAATGGCCCTTTGCAGAAAAAAGGTTCCCCATGTCTGCTTTAGGTGCAGGGGGATTTGAGGCTCCAGGCCCTTGTGTCCCAGTTGGGGAAGAAGGCTCTTCCTAAGGCTGAGGGCCAGGACTCAGACCATAACTGTTCCTTCCACATACGAGGGTTTCTATTTTCTAAGGATAGCTGTACTGAGCTCTCCCGATGAATACTGTTGGATTGAAGCTGGTGTCTTCACTGGAAATTTCACCGAAACCTAATACAGATCTTCTAACCAACTAATATTTAATTGTGATGAATCACCCACCAGACCCAAGGTCCACATACCTGGGTGTGGAGCAAAGACTCATTTTATCTCAAGGCCAGAGCTCATGTGGATGACTAAAGAGCTTATGTTACTAACGAAGCACTCTAACACATATACTTTGAAAAAAGCACAGGACGGCCCTTGCTGGTTTGGCTCAGTCAAAAGTGTCAGCCCTTGGACCAAAGGGCTGTGGGTTCGATTCCCAGTCAAAGGCATGTGCCTGGGTTGCAGGATCCGTTCTTGGCCCCAGTTGGAGTGTGGGAGGCAGCCAATTGATGGATGTGTCTCTCTCACGTTGATGTTGCTCTCTCTCCCCCTGCCCCCTTCCAACTCATCCCCTGCTTCCACTCTCTCTAAAAAAAATCAACTGAGCCCTAGCCAGTTTGGCTCAGTGGATAGAGCATTGGCCTGTGGACTGAAGGGTCCCGGGTTCAATTCCGGCCAAGGGCACAAGCCCAGGTTGTGGGCTTGATCCCCAGTAGGGGGCATGCAGGAGGCAGCTGATCCATGATTCTCTCTTATCATTGATGTTTCTTTCTCTCTCCCCCTCTTCTTTCCTCTCTGAAAACAATAAAAAATATATATTTTTAAAGAATCAATGGAAAAAATAATCTCGGGTGAGGATTAACAAACAAAACGGCTCAGGACTGGAACACCCCTACCGTCAGTCAGATGAACAAAGAGCAAAACTCAGGCTAGGAGTGGCCAACCCCAAACCCTAGCTAATAGAATTAGTTGCAGCCCAGCTGGTATGCTCAGTTGTTGAGCATCAACCCATGAACCAGGAGGTCACTGGTTCGATTCCCGGTCAGGGCACATGCCCTGGGTTGCGGGCTTGATCCCCACTGTGAGGAGTGCAGGAGGCAGGTGATCGATATCTCACATATGTTTCTCTCTCTCTCTATCCCTCTCTCTTCCTGTCTCTCTAATAATCAATAAAAACACATTTTTAAAAAGTATTAGTGGCAGGAAAACCTGTAAGGTTTAGTTTCACTTGTAAGGTGAACCCAGTAAGGTAAGAACTTAGAAAAGTCTGTATGTCTGTCCTTATATGGAGAACCCGAGAGACTTCCCTTCTATTCTTTTCTTCTTTTCCTCACTGTCTTCTTTTTTGTTGGAAGGATTGTATACCACAGGCAGGAAAACAGGGACAGAGAGGTCCTTAACGAGCAAAGCAACAGGAGGGGCAAGGAGAAGGTACCGATCAGCACCAGGGTCTTCCTTTTGAACGCAGGGAGCCGAACCACTTCCTCGTAGGAGATGACATCCAACTGGTCAAAAACTAGAGACAAAGGAAACCAGGCAAAGTTCATTTCCAGAGCCCAGGAGAAAGCACGCCCAGCGACTTCCCTGCCTGTGACTCTCCTGCTCCCGTCTTTATCCAGATCAGGACGGAAGCGTTTAATAAGTGCTATATCATTGCCCTAGCCCAAGCATGTCAAACTCACAGCCCGCGGGCCTCATGTGGCCCGCAAGGACTATGTTTGCGGCCCAGCCAATATAATGATATGTAAGAAACGTTTGAATAAAAATTTCATAACTTAAATTTTACAATGTCCTGTTAAACGTAATTATTAATAAAGAACTACAACGTTTGCTAATGACTGATGACTATAATCGTGGTGCATTCATTTCCCTTATGAGCTTTATGCTCAGACGCACCATTTCTTTCCACTAATACCAGCAGCGAATATTTTAGCAGCCGATGGCCACGTCTTTAGTCTTGTACTGACTTGTTTGGTGTGCACAACAGGAAATATTTCACTTTTGGAGAACAAAAAAAAAATAGGTTTATTTGCATGACGCTTATTAATTTGTGCAGTTATTCCGTGTCTGGTAAGTTAATGTTCAAGAAAAAATATTAATTTTTATTAAAATGATCTATTATTTCATGTGAATGATGACTCATGTATTTCAACCCTTTGTATTCAGCATGTCTCTATCAAAATAAACCTACGTTTCTATGAAAATAGAAGCTTTTGTTGTTTTGTGGCCTACACACATTTCAACCTTGGTTATTTGGCCCGTGCTAGCCTTTGAGTTTGACATGATGGCCCTAGCCGGTTTGGCTCAGTGGATAGAGCACTGTCCTGGGGATTGAAGGGTCCAGGGTTCGATTCTAATTAAGGACACATACCTCAGTTGCAGGCTCCTCCCCAACCTGGGCCCTGGTTGGGGTGCATGCAGGAGGCAACCAATTGATGAGTTTCACATTGATATTTCTCTCTGCCTTTCCCTCTCTCTGCCATTCTCTAAAAATCAATGGAAAAATATCTTCAGGTAAGGATTTAAAATAAATAAAATAAAGTGGCTATACCATTTAAAAAAATAAAAAAGTAGTATATTATTATTCATTTACTAATGGCCCAGTGCATGAAATTTGTGCAAGGGGGAAGGGGGATGGAGTGCCCCTCAGCCCGGCCTGCACTCTCTCCAATCTGGGACCCCTATGAGATCGGGTCTAAACCAGCAGTTGGATATCCCTCGCATAATCTGGTACTGCGGGCTCCTAACCACTCACCTGCCTGCCTGCCTGATCAGCCCTAACCACTCTTCCTGATGGCCTGCTTGCCCCCACCTGCCCCCTGCCCCCGCTGGCCTGATCACCCCCAACTGCCCCCACTTGCCAGCTTGATTGTCCCAAACTGCCCCACCTACATGCCTGCTCTCCCGCAACTGCCCCCCCACTGCCCCTGCATGCCAGCCTGATGGCCCCCAATTGCCCCCCTGCCTGCCTGCTCACCCCAACTGCCCCCTGCCAACCTGTTTGCCCCCAACTCTCTCCCCCTCCACCCTGCCAGCCTGCTCACCCCTAACCACCTCTGCCTCAGCCCAGCCACCATGCCTTTGATTGAAAGGAAGTCTGGAAGGTCTCCCAGTCTAATTAGCACATTACCCTTTTACTAGTATAGATTATCTACAATTTTCCTGAAAATCCATTTATAACATTAGTATATTATATTCCCAACCATGGCAGGTTAAAAAAAAAGCCAGAATGAGATCTGGGGAAGACAGCATGCTCTGGGGGTGTTCAGCACTTCCGGCTGGGAGTGCTGATGGAATGGCACACTGAGAAAGGTCTGGAAGGCTGCTCAGCTGCTTACCTGAGGGGTGAGGGTGATGAGTTGGTATGAAAAGGCCACTGGCCTTCCTTTATATGGGGTGTCCCCCCAAATGTATACACCCATTATAAAGACAGTGTTTGTTAAGATACATTTCATTCTCAACATTGAGCTATCAGCTGTGAAAGTGTGTCTATGTTTCTTTGGGGGACACCCTGTATATACTGGCATTGTCTCAGAGAACTTGGGGACATGAGTGTAATAAAAAAAAAGCAGAAGAGCCAGGTCGGCGTGGCTCAGTCGTTGAGCATCGATCGACCTATGAACCAGGAGGTCACAGTTCGATTCCTGGTCAGGACGCATGCCCGGGGTTGCAGGCTCAATCCCCAGTGGGGTATGAAGGAGGCAGCCAATCAATGATTCGCTCTCATCATTGATGTTTCTCTCTTTCTCCCTCTCCCTTCCTCTCTGAAATCAATTAACAATATATTTAAAAAAACAAATAGTAAGAAAAGCAGAAGATGCCCTGGCCTTGTTTGCTCAGTGGTTAGAGCACCGCCCGTGGACCGAAAAGTCGTGAGTTCAATTCCTGATCAAGGGCACATACCTCGGTTGTGGGTTCGATCCTCAGCCCTGGTTGTTCAGGAGGCAACCAATCAATGTCTCTCTCTCTCTCCCTGCCCCGCCTCCTCTCTCCCTTCTACTCTGTCTGAAAATCAGTGGGGGAAAAAAAAAAATCTTCGGGTGAGGATTAGAAAAAAAAAGCAGAAGAAATGGCACGCTTTCAGCATCACGTATGTTGCCCTGAGCAACACGCCCCCTGCCCTGTGCCAGGAGCCCGCAGGGAGGAGCCCAGGAAGTTCAAGGGCACTCACTTGCGCTGTGCTTGGCCAGGTACTTGTCTTTGTACTTCTTCTTCTTCCCGAAGGGGCTGCAGCTCGGGGCTTCACTGGGAGCAGACTGAGCCATACTCGCCACCCTCCTGGCAGGAAAGATGACCAGGACATCAGCGGAGGCCAGTGGGAGGCCCGGGTTCGCTCACCTGACAGAACCCAGTGACCCCCCCAGCCCGTCTATGCAAAACCTCCAGCCTGACCTGCTCCTTCCTGTCCCTGGCACTTGCCGAAAACCTTCATACCCTCTGCCAGCTGCTCATTCTCTGTGAGTCCCTAACACTCATCCTCTCTCTGTCTCTCTGCCCCTCTCTTAATAAAAAAAAAGTTTTACTAGAGGCCAGGTGCATGAAATTCGTGCATGGCAGGGGGCGGTGGGGGGAGGCTGTGTCCCTCAGCCCAGCCTGCACCCTCTCCAATCTGGGACCAGGATCAGGCCTAAAGGGGTGGTCAGAGATCCCTGACCTGGGACCCTAGAGTCCACAGGCTGACGCTCTACCAACTGAGCCAAACCAGCCAGGCATTTTTTTTTTTCTCTCTCGCCCCATTTTCCATGCACTGGCAATTTGCATAAAGGGCGTGTATTTACAATGTGACTGTTTCCTGCAGGGCTCAGGAAGGCACCAGCCTGCAAGGCAGGAGAGCAGGGAAGCTCCAGTCCCGGTGCTGCCACCTCCTTGTAGGGACAGGGAGAGCATCTGAGGAAACAGAGGCCCTCGGATGAATGAAGAGCTATTCGGGGATCCTGTAAAGGCCCACCAGCCCGGCCGGTGTAGCTCAGTGGTTGAGCGTCAACCTATGAACCGGAAGGTCACGGTTCGATTCCTCATCAGGGCACGTGGCCTGGTTGTGGGCTCCATCCCCAGTAGGGGGCGTGCAGGAGGCAGCCAATTGATGATTGGCTCTCATCACTGATGTTTTCATCTCTCCCTTCCTCTCTGAAATCAATAAAAATATACTTAAAAAATATATTTTTAAAAAGTCCTGCTAGCGCCGAAACCGGTTTGGCTCAGTGGTAGAGCGTCGGTCTGCGGACTGAAAGGTCCCTGGTTCGATTCCGGTCAAGGGCATGTACCGTATTTTTCGGACCATAAGACGCACTTTTTTCCCCCCAGAAGTTGGGGGGAAAAGTCCCTGCGTCTTATGGTCCAAATATAGCCTACACATATACTTTTAAAAAAAAGTTTTTTTACTTGCCCGGCTCTGTGTGGTCTCTGTGTGCTTGCCCGGCTCTAAAACGGTTCTAAATGCTGCTGTTTACTTTACAGGGTTGATTACATGTGTTTATGACTGTGATGTTGGGTTTTAATGCACATAAAATATTTTAGGACACTATTTGTTTCAGAATCTTTTTTTCTTCATTTCCCTTCTCTAAAAACTGGTGCGTCTTATGGTCCGGTGCGTCTTATGGTCCGAAAAATACGGTACGTTGGTTGCAGGCACATTGCCAGTGGGGGGTGTGCAAGAGGCAGCTGGTCAATGTTTCTCTCTCATCGACATTTCTAGCTCTCTATCTCTCTCCTTTCCTCTCTGTAAAAAATCAATAAAATATATTTTAAAAAAAGTCCTGCTAGGTAAGCTTATCAACTCATTCTGTCAGGGAAGCTGGGAGATTGGCATGGTTGAGAAAGAGAAACTACACGCAGGATGACAGGTTCGGGAAGCTAAAACACTACTGGTGACAGGTACGGGCCCATGCCACCTGCCAATGCCACCCACGGGAAAGCGGCTCACCATTCCTGCAGCTCAGGAGACGGGATCAGGCCTGCTGACTCCTTGGAAGAGCCTTCCACGCGCCCTTGCCACCAGTTACTGTCGTCCTTGTTGATGATCTGGATGATGTCCCCAGTAGCAAACTTCAGTCCCGCCTCCTTGCAAGGAATCAGGTTGTCCTTTTTGGGGTCGTAGTCGAACTGCGCTCGCATGAACATCTGAAAGAGAAGGCAAAGGGCAGCTTCAGGAGAAACCCCGGCATCAGCACACTTGATAGAAAGTTCTGCTGAAAATAAGTAGGGTCAGGCTCTAGCCGGTTCGGCTCAGTGGATAGAGCATCGGCCTGTGGACTGAAGGGTCCCGGGTTGGATTCTGGTCAAGGGTACATGCCCGGGGGCGTGCAGGAAGTAGCTGATCAGTGATTCTCTCTCATCGTTGATGTTTCTATCTCTCTCTCCCTCTCGCTTCCTCTCTGAAAACAATAAAAATATATATTTTTAAAAAAGGTAGGGTCAGAACTGAATGAATAAATCAGAGGCAAGAAGCAAGAATGGACAAGGGGGGGAGGGGGATGGAGAGGAGAGGGCAGGGCAGAGGAGGGGCTTGCAGCCAGTGTCACTCACCAGTTGAGCATCAACCCAGGAATCAAGGGGCCCCGGGTTGGGTTCCTGATCCGGGCACAGGCCTGGCTTGTAGATTCAATCCCCAGTAGGGGGCGTGCAGGAGGCAGCTGATGTATGATTCTCTCTCATCATTGATGTTTCTATCCCTCTCTCTCCCTCTCCCTACCTCTCTGAAATTAATAAAAATATATTTTAAAAAATACCGGGGATGTGCCCGCAACCAAGGTATGAGCTGCCTTTGTGAGGTGACATGTTTGTGGTTATTGGTCTGAGTTGATGGCCCCTTGACCCCACAACCCAGTTCTATGCGGAAGTTGTCAGTTACAAAGTATAGATAATATCTTCACCACAGAATTATTTGTTTTCTTCTCCTTTTATTTATTTATTTATTTATTTTTGTTAATCCTCACCTGCGCATATTTTTCCATTGAGTTTTAAAGGGAGTGGAAGAGAGAGGGAGAGCCAGAGAGAAGCATCGATGTGAGAGAAACACATCGACTGGTTGCCGCTCACACGATTTCTGACAGGAGGGGGAGGGGGGCAGGCAGGGATTGAACCTGCAACGAGGTACATGCCCTTGACCGGAATCGAACCTGGGACCCTTGAGTCCTTGGGCCGATCCTCCAACCACTGAGCCAAACCAGCTAGGGCCACAAAATTATTTATAAGGGTGAACTACTGGAAACAACCTGATTTTCCAAGAATGGGGGATTTAGTTAAGTTTTGATCATCTACTGAATGTATGACCACATACCTATAAAAATCAACGTGTAGAAGAATATTGAAAGCCTTTGAAAAATGCTGCTGATATAACATTAAATGAGAATATCGGTCAACAAAAACAACACCTAGCACACTTGATATATATATATTTTTTTAACCAGAGTGACGCCCTTTATTTTATTTTATTTTATTTTATTTTATTTTATTTTTTTAATATATTTTATTGATTTTTTACAGAGAGGAAGGGAGAGAAATAGAGAGCTAGAAACGTCAATGAGAGAGAAACATCGACCAGCTGCCTCTTGCACACCCCCTACTGGGGATGTGCCCGCAACCAACGTATTGATACATGCCCCTGACCAGAATCGAACCTGGGACCTTCCAGTCCGCAGACCGACGCTCTACCACTGAGCCAAACCGGTTTGGGCATACTTGATATTTTTTTAAAAAATATGTATTTATACATAATCTTCCTCGGGGAGGAAGATTAGGGGTGCATATCTAAGCCAAAGAAAGAAGAAAAATAATAAAGAGCAGAAACAAATCAGACAAGAGTTGAGAGGATCAACAAAGGCAAAAGCGGTTCTTTAAAGAATCACGAAATTAAGAACCTAGCAAGGCCAATTAAGAAGAGAAGAGCCCTAGCTCGTTTGGCTCAGTGGATAGAGCGTCTGCCTGCAGATAGAAGGGTCCCAGGTTCGATTCCGGCCAAGGGCACATGCCCAGGTTGCGGGCTTGATCCCCAGTAGGGGGCATGCAGGAGGCAGCCAGTCAATGATTCTCATCATTGATGTTTCTATCTCTCGCTCTCCTCCTCTCTGAAATCAATAAAAATATATTTAAAAAAAAAGAAAAGAGAGAAGATACCATTTCCCAGTAGAGATCCCAGAGCTGTTTAAAAGGTTATATGATTTTTTTTTTTTGCCGAAACCGGTTTGGCTCAGTGGTAGAGTGTCAGTCTGCGGACTGAAAGGTCCCGGGTTCGATTCCGGTCAAGGGCATGTACCTTGGTTGCGGGCACATCCCCGGTAGGGGGTGTGCAAGAGGCAGCTGGTCAATGTTTCTCCCTCATCGATGTTTCTAGCTCTCTATCTCTCTCCCTTCCTCTCTGTAAAATATCAATAAAATATATTAAAAAAAATAAAAAAAATAAAAGGTTATACGATTTTTATGAACAATTTCACACCAATACTTTTGACAAATCACTGGAAAAACACAATTTACCAAACGCAACACAAGAAAATAAAACTATGAACACTGATATGTCTATTAAAGCCTCTGAACTTGTCACAATAATCTGTAGTAGAAACTTCAAGTTATTTAACAAAATAAATAAACCAAACCAAACTCCTCCCACAATTCATCTGCCAAGGCCCCGTCCTGTCCGAGCTATTTCTCTCTTCGATGGCAGCATTGGATATGTTTTCACATGTTTACTGCCATGTGTGTTTTCCCTCCTAGGAATGAATTCTTCATTCTCCTCACCTGTTTTCTTCTTGGGATTGTGGAATAAGGAGATTACCCCTTTCTTTAGAATTCATTGCAAACAGGCAGCAAAGTACCAACCCTGCCGGTAGATGTTAGCTTAGTTCAGAGAGCACCAACTATATCTGTAAGATATATAGTTATGCCTGGCTGGCATGGCTCAGTGGTTGAGCATCAACCAATGAACCAGGAGGTCACGGTTCAATTCCCAGTCAGGTCACATGCCCGGGTTGTGGGCTTGATCCCCAGTAGGGGGTGTGCAGGAGGCAGCCGATCAGTGATTCTCATCATTGATGTTTTTCTCTCTCTCCCTCTCCCTTCTGCTCTGAAGTCAATAAAAAAAAATCTATTTTTTAAAATATTTTCAATACAATCATACCATTTCAATCACATCTCAACACTGGGCCTGAATCCTGCCATCACCACAACGGAGCACACCCACCTGTAATGCAGGAAGACGGTTTTGCTGGTTGGGAATTACTTTTAATGAGATGATTCCTTTGGTTTCTTTCTATAAAAAAAGAAAGGGGAAATAAATGTTAAGGAAAACGAACGCGGATGATTTGGGGTTTCATAAAGTCATCTCCCCCCTCAGAGTCCCATGTGTTTCTTTTCCCAACTGCCATTTTTAAAAAAATATTTTATTGATTTTCTACAGAGAGGAAGGGAGAGAGACAGAGAGCCAGAAACGTCGATGAGAGAGAAACATCGACCAGCTGCCTCCTGCACAACCCCACCGAGGATGTGTCCGCAACCAAGGTACATGTCCTTGACTGGAATCGAACCCAGGACCTTTCAGTCCGCAAACGGACGCTCTATCACTGAGCCAAACCGGTTTCGGCAAAAAATCAATAAAATATATTTTAAGAAAAGAGAAAGATAGTGAAATCTTGGATTATAATCATGGATTTGTATTTTTCTTCTTTTGGTTCTGCCAGGTTTTGCTTCCAGTACCTTGGAGTTCTGTCATTAAGGGTCTGGGCATTTGAGATTGGGTCATTTCAAGAGGCAGGATATGTATGGTGCCTGTTCTCCATCTTGGTCAGAACCAGAAGTCTACACTAGGAGTTTTGATGAAAGCAAATGATTTTTAACATATTTTTTATTGATTTCAGAGAGGAAGGGAGAGAGAGATAGAAACATCCATGATGAGAGAGAGAGAATCATGGATCTGCTGCCTCCTGCATGCCCCACTGGGGATCCAGTCCACAACCCAGGAATGTGCCCTTGACGGGAATCGAACCCGGGACCTTTCAGTTCACAGGCCGACACTCTATCCACTGAGCCAAACCGGCTAGGGCTGCAATCAAATTCTTAAAAGCCATGTGATTGTGGGCAAGTTTCAGAACTCTCCAAGGTTCCGTTTCCTCATTTCTGTCTCAAGTGAAAAAAACGCATTTTGGTTTTCAAATGACACTTCCTCCCGGGTTGCTGTTCTCTGATTCGTTTCCAGGCAAGTACCTAGCGTCTCGCAGTGCCCAGGTGTGGCTTCTGCTGCGGTGGCCAATGACACCCAACCACCCATGGCTGTTTTTTTTTTTTTTTTTAATTTAAAAAAATATATATTTTATTGATTTTTTACAGAGAGGAAGGGAGAGGAAGAGAGAGTTAGAAACATCGATGAGAGAGAAACATCGATGAGCTGCCTCCTGCAACCCCCGCCCCCCCTGAGGATGTGCCCGCAACCAAAGTACATACCCTTGATCGGAACTTGGGACCCGTGAGTCCGCAGGCCAATGCTCTATCCACCAAGCCAAACCAGTCAGGGCCCCATGGGTTGTTTAAAAAAAAAATGTTTACTGTTGCCCTAGCCGGTTTGGCTCAGTGGATAGAGCGTCGGCCTGCAGACTCAAGGGTCCCGGGTTCGATTCTGGTCAGGGGCATGTGCCTTGGTTGTGGGCACATCCCCAGTGGGGTGTGCAGGAGGCAGCTGATCGATGTTTCTCTCTCATCAATGTTTCTGGCTCTCTATCCCTCTCTCTTCCTCTCTGTAAAAAAATCAATGAAATATATTAAAAAAAAAAAAAAAAAGAATATCCCATTTGCTCTGCATAACAAATCCATGACATAAGAATAGGAGTTACTATCTTCATTTTACAGATGACTTGGAGACGTTAACTCACTTGCTCAAAAATCACAGGGCTAGAATAAAGAAAGGCAGGGATTCTGAGCTGTCATTACAGACCAATGCCTTCTGCCAGCCAGGCCAACGTTCTTTCTAGACAGATGCTCTGTGCTATTTGCCTTGTTTGAGAAGTTTACTAAATGCAAGCAGAGAACTCATTTCTTGCACAGGATAAACATTGCGAATGGTTTTCTCCATGAGATACAAATACTCGGACAGAAAGAATGAGGCACACCGACACCAATGAGGACAATGATATAGCAAATACCCACCATTGCCTTCTGCAGCTGATCTACCGAGTGATTGGTCACGTTTGTACCATTGATTTCTAGGATCTCATCCCCCACGTGAAGGGAACCTGCCGTGAAATGAAAAATCAGTCCACAAAAGAATCAATGTTCAACCCTGTAAAGCATATGATTGTCTAATCTCTACGCTGCAGACCTGAAACTAACATAGAATAATATCGAATGGAAACTAATAGAAAAAAAATTTTTTTGCGTAGAATAAATGTTCAGCCTGGCTGGTGTGGCTCAGTGGTTGAGCATTGACCTGAGAGCCAGGAGGTCATGATTGGATTCCTGGTCAGGGCACGTGCCTGGGTTGTGGGCTTGGTCCCCAGTAGGGGGCGTGCAGGAGGCAACTAATCAATGATTCTCATCATTGATGTTTCTAACTCTCTCCCTCTCCCTTCCTCTCTGAAATCAATTTTAAAAAATATTTTTTAAAAGGAAACTAGCCCTGACCAGTTTGGCTCAGTGGATAGAGCGTCAGCCTGAGGATTGAAGGGTCCCAGGTTCAATTCCGGTCAAGGGCATGTACCTTGGTTGCGGGCACATCCCCAGTAGGGGGTGTGCAAGAGGCAGCTGGTTGATGTTTCTCTCTCATCGATGTTTCTAACTCACTATCCCTCTCCCTTTCTATCTGTAAAAAAATCAATATATATTTTTTAAAAAGGAAACCACAGAAAAGAAACCATGACCTAGAGCACATGTGTCAAACACAAGGCCCGCGGGCCAAATCCGTCCTGCCAGGCCTTGCAATGTGGCCCGCACCGCGCTGTCATCACTGCACTCCGCTGCGTTTCCATCACAATGACAGTTTATGACTGTTCAGTAAACCATTCGGCCCGCGATTTAGGCTGGATTTTAGATTTTGGCCCCTTCTCTGATTGAGTTCGACACCCCTAACCTAGAGGATAGTATAAAATACAGAATTTTACACAATTCAACCATGAATGTTCTTTTGTTTCCCTTGAGGAATGTATCAAGGCAAGTACTTCATGGTTTGATTATCACACCCTCCCTGACCTCAGTACTCCGACAGCAGAATAAAAGCACCTTGCCCTTGCCCTGACCAGGTAGTTCAGGTGGTTGAAGGGCTGCACGTTTGATTCCCTGTCCGGGCACATACCTAGGTTGTGGTTACCATCTCCGGTCGGGGCATGTACGGGAGGCAACCAATTGATTGATGTTTCTCTCTCACATTGATGTTTCTCTCTCTCTCTCTCTCTCTCTCTCTCTCTCTCTCTCTCTCAACATGTCCTCGAGTGAGGATTTTTAAAAATAATAAAAATAAATAAATGAAAGCACCTCATCCTCAAACTTCCCTGTAATTAGAGATCCCACTAAAAATAATAACAATGTAAGGCAAAGTACACGGTTCTCCTCATTCGCCAGAAAGTTCGATATTTCTTTGTTGTTTAGTTAAAACCCCCAAATGTTACCTTATGGTAAAGCTCACCAGTATTTAGATTCTATGTGAAGAGTGCTGACCAATATTTGTGACACCCCAGATACAAAGCTGTACATAAAAGGGTAGGAGCTAATGTTTAATGTCTATTTGCTCAATTTAACTGTGAGCTCCAGGAGGTATAGATGGTCTGTTTTCTTCACTACTCTGTACTCAAATTCTAATGCAATGGGTTGTATACAATAATTGCTCAAATATTAAATGGGAAAATATTGGTATTCTATATAATAAAAGCCCAATATGCTAAGTGTCCGACCATTCGACCAGTTGCTATGACACGCACTGACCACCAGAGGCCAGACACCCAACAGGTAGATTAGCTTGCTGCTGGGGTCCAGACAATCGGGACTGGGTGAGATGGGCCAGACATGCCCTGAAGCCTTCCTTCAGTCCCTCCTTGGCCCCAATTGTGCACTGATGGGGTGGTCTGCACCCTCTCGCAATCCGGGACCCCTCAGGGGATGTCGGAGGGCTGGTTTCAGCCTGATCCCCTTGGGCCCGTGTATATAAATGGGTGTATAAGCACTGAGCAATTCATATGAAGAGTTTATCACTCAATTATTCTAAAAAGCCAGTTATTAAGCCACAAATAATCTTTTGGCACACATAAAAAAATGCTGGGTTTTTTGTTGTTGTTAATCCTTACCCAAGGATATTATCCTCCTTGATTTTTAGAGATATTGGAAGTGGAGAGAGAGACACACATCGATGTGAGAGAGACACATCAATTGGTTGGTTGCCTGCCACATGCAGGCTGACTGGAGGCAGGGATCAATCCTGCAACCGAGGTGCATGCCCTTGACCGGGAATCGAACCCATGACCCTTCATTGCCAGGACTGAAGCTCTACTACTGACCTACACAGGCTAGGGCCCAAAAATGCTCCTGGTTTTGAAGATTATAAGCTTCACGTCCCTCACCACTGAGGTGAGTGACACAATCTAGGAACCCCGCAGAGTACCTTGTCTGTGAATCATGCCGCCATGAAGAATCCTCGCCACCGTACAGGACTGCTTTTCGTTCAGCTTCAGTGTGATTCCCTGAAACAGAGACAACGGTGCAGAATGCTTTACTTTAAGCTCTTTCGGAGGTTATTTTGAAGACCATTTAAGGCAATTTTTATTTTATTTTATTTTAATAAATCTTTATTGTTCAGATTCTTACAATTGTTCCTCTTTTTCCCTCCATATCTCCCCTCCACCAGGTTCCTATCCCACCCTCTGCCTCCACCCCCCACCCCGCCACTATCCTCCATAGGTATACGTTTTTAAAAAGTATATATTTTATTGATCTTTTACAGAGAGGAAGGGAGAGGGATAGTTAGAAACATCAATAAGAGAGAAACATCGATCAGCTGCCTCCTGCATACCCCCTACCAGGGATGTGCCCACAACCAAGGTACATGCCCTTGACTGGAATCGAACCTGGGACCCTTCAGTCCGCAGGCTGATGCTCTATCCACTGAGCCAAACCGGTTTCAGCAGGTGTACACTTTTTGTTCAGTCTCTTCCCGCACCCCCACTCCCCCTGCTGAGAATTGTCAGTTCACACCCTTTCTATGCCCCTGATTCTATTATATTCTCCAGTTAATACTGTACATCAGATTTTTTATTCCCTTGGTTTTTAGATTCACTTTTAGATACATATTTGTTGTTCATAATTTTTATCTTTACTTTTTTCTTCTTCTTCCTCTTCTTAAAGAATACCTTTCAGCATTTCATATAATTCTGGTTTAGCGGTGATGAACTCCTTTAGCTTTTTTTTTTTTTTTTTTTAATGTATGAAGTTCTTTATCTGACCTTCAATTCTGAATGATAGCTTTTCTGGGTATAGTAATCTTGGTTGTAAGGCAATGTTTCAGGAGAAAGATTTTGCATCTATACATGGGGTGCTCCTCAACTAGAACGGCATGAAGCCTGCATGGAGGAGGAACTTGAGATGGAGACAGACTATGTGACAGCTGGCTGCTCCCCTAACTCAGCTTCTGAGTTTCCTCTTGGGGCCCAGTGACGTATGTGGTTGAGAGTAAGCAGCGGGTAAAAGGACAAGGGGTTACCATAGGCTCCTCGGTGACCTTCTCGAACTGGATGAGTCGCACCTTCCGCATCTCCTGCCCCTTAGCCTGGGTAGGGCTACCCGGGGCAGCAGGCCCATCGGTATACATGTCCTCGGTCACGGCATTCAACTGGTGCTTCACGGCCTGTCCCATCAAAACAACAGAGCAATGTGTGAAGTAAGCAGCAGAGATCCCCCCCACTAGGTCAGTCTGTAATAGCAATTCTAAAACCCATGGCCGGCCGGTGTGGCTCAGTGGTTGAGCATTGACCTGTGAACCAGAAGGTCACGGTTCGATTCCTGGTCTGGGCACATGCCGGGTTGTGGACTTGATCCTCAGTAGGGGGCGTGCCGGAGGCAGTCAATCAATGATTCTCTCTCATCATTGATGTCTCTCTCTCCCTCTCCCTTCCTTTCTGAAATTAATAAAAGTATATTTTTAAAAAATTAAACCCCAAGGCTCTGACAACCAACAGTGCTGAGTTTGGCATCCAATCTCTTTGAATTTATGCGAAGCTGTCTGGAAGCTTTATTTAGCCAACTTAATAGACATGTTGATTCAGCTCTCTGCAGAAATATTAATGTGTTTGATTTGCAGGGTACTGCCCTGCTGGGAGGATTAAAAAAGGAGAACACAGCCAGGAAAGCTGTGATTTCTAATGCACATTGGGCCCCAAGAGCTCCTGGTAAGGGGCTGTGTACTGACATGGGGCGCGCGCGCGCGTGCGCACACACACACACACACACACACACACACACACACACACACACGCACACACTCCATAGTGAAGGGCCAAGGGGGTTAACTCAGAATGGGAGGAGGAGAGCGGACAGCTGTGGTGGGAAAGCCTCAGTAACGCAGAGAAGTGAGCACGGATGGTGCGACCTTTCCCATTCCGATAATAAGTGCCTCTCCAGCCGAAATCGGTTTGGCTCAATGGATAGAGCGTCGGCTTGGGGACTGAGAGGTCCCGGGTTCGATTCCGGTCAAGGGCATGTACCTTGGTTGCGGGCATATCCCCGGTGGGGGGGTGTGCAAGAGGCAGCTGATCGATGACTCTCTCTCATCGATGTTTCTAGCTCTCTATCTCTCTCCCTTCCTCTCTGTACAAAATCAATAAAAATATATTTTTTTAAAAAAATAAGCGCCTCTCCAGTGCCAAGAGCTCTGGTGAGATCAGACCCAACTGCTCTTCCCTCTTTAAGTCCTTTAAATATATATATGATTTCTTTACGGAGAGGAGGGGAGAGGGATAGAGAGTTAGAAACATCGGTCAGCTGCCTCCTGCACATTCTCTTCTGGGGATGTACCCGCAACCAAGGTACAAGCCCTTGACCGGAATCGAACCTGGGACCCTTATCTCAGGCCGACACTCTATCCACTGAGCCAAACTGGTTAGATCCCCCTTTGCTTCCTGATGCTCTGGGTCACACAGCAGGAAACGTGATTCAGGTTACCATCAGTTTCTCACAAACCACCTCTGAGGCTCTAAAGAAACTAGAGGCCCGGTGCACATTGAAAGCAAATTAATTAGAATATTTTAGAGGCCGGAGAGGGACTGTGGGAGGTTGGCTCTAGGGCATGTCCGGCCTGTCTCGCCCAGTCCTGACTGGCTGGACCCCAGCAGCAAGCTAACCTACTGGTCAGAGAATCTGCCCCCTGGTGGTCAGTGCAAGTCATAGCAACCAGTTGACTGGTCCTTCGGTCGTTTAGGCCCATGGTTGGCAAACTGAAGCTCTCGAGCCACGTGCAGCTCTTTGGCCCCTTGAGTGTGGCCCTTCCACAAAATACCACGGCCTGGGTGAGTCTATTTTGAAGAAGTGGCGTTAGAAGAAGTTTAAGTTTAAAAAATGTGGCTCTCAAAAGAAATTTCAATCGTTGTACTGTTGATATTTGGCTCTGTTTACTGAGTTTGCCAACCACTGATTTAGGCTTTTATATGTATAGATATTTTCTTTTCCTAGACGAAAATTCAATTCAGGATTGGGCATTGCATTGAGTTTGCACGTCTCTTTAATCATCCTTCATTAGGAAAAGTTCCTCAGTCTTTTATGACCTTGACATTTTTTAAGAGGACAGGGCTATTGTGTTTGTTTGTTTGTTGTTGTTGTTGTTTTGTTTTTTTTAAAATATATTTTATTGATTTTTTTTTTTTTTTACAGAGAGGAAGGGAGAGAGATAGAGAGCTGGAAATGTCGATGAGAGAGAAACATCAACCAGCTGCCTCTTGCACACCCCCTACCGGGGATGTGCCCGCAACCAACGTACATGCCCTTGACCGGAATTGATCCTGGGACCTTTTAGTCCGCAGACCGACGTTCTACCGCTGAGCCAAACCAGTTTCAGCTGTTGTTGTTTTCTTAATATATATTTTTAAATATATATATTTTTATTGATCTCAGAGAGGAAGGGAGAGGGAGAGAGAGAAACATCAATGATGAGAATCACTGATCGGCTGCCTCTTGCACACCCCACACTGTGGATTGAGCCCACAACCTGGGCACGTGCCCTGATTGTTGCTCAACCACTGAGCCACACCAGCCAGGCAGGGCTACCATTTTGTAGACTGTCTCTCAGTTTGTATTTGTCCAATGTTTTCACATGATTAGTCTGAGGTTATGCATCTCACAGATGATCACCTTTTCCTCCCTGAAATGCTCCTTCCCAGTCTTCTTTGCTGGCTTTCCCTCACCTTTCTAAACTATTGATGTTGGCCCTAGCTGGTTTGGCTCAGTGGATAGAGCGTCGGTCTGGGGACTGAAGGGTCCCAGGTTCAATTCCGGTCAAGGGCACATGCCCGGGTTGCAAGCTCAATCCCCAGTGGGGGGCGTACAGGAGGCAGCTGATCAATGATTCTCTCTCATTACTGATGTTTCTATCTCTCTCTCCTCCCTTCTTCTCTGAAATCAATTAAAAATTTTTTAAAAAATAAACTATTGATGTTGAAGTAGCCCAGGTCTTCGGTAGCACGATGATTGTGGGGAAGGCCAAGTAGAAATCTCTAAAAGTGCCCTCCATCCTGGTAAAATATAAATAAAAAACAATATGGAGGAGAAGGAGCAGGCTGAGCTTGCTTTATGGAAGGGTCAATTCAATATCTGAGTAGAAGCTGAAAATGGCTGGCAGTTGCATTCCAGCCATACCCTGGGGTGTCCCTCAGACAGTGGGGCTGTGAGTGGTGCACCTTGTTATCCACTTTGTGGAGAAGGTGAAGTGGGAATTAGTTATTCATTCATTCACTCATTCATTCATTCACTCATTCCTGGGAAGTGCCCAATGGCCTATCCAAAAGACTATATGGAAAAGGGTTGGTAGATCAGAGACAAGGAGGCTTGAAGCTGTGGATGGGCATATATGTCATAAGATAGGGGGTGTTACTCATAAAACAATATACTATTTTATTTTATTTTAATTTATTTATTTTTAATCCTCATCCAAGGATATTTTCCATTGATCTTTTAGAGAGAGTGGAATAGAGAGGGAGAGACAGAGAGAAACATCGATGGGAGAGAAACACATCAATTGGTTGCCTCCTACACATGCCCCAACCAGGGCCACGGAGAAGCCTGCAACCGTGGCCTTGACCAGAATCGAACCAGGGACACTTGGGTCTGCAGGACAACGCTCTATCCACTGAGCCAAACCAGCTAGGGCTACTATTGCCATTTTAATGAACATATTTCTAAGAGGTCAATGGAGACTGAGAAGATGATGACACTTGAAATAGTGCTAGTGACATGGTGGCCTCAAATGAGGGAAGTACTAAGAAAGAGAAACTGCCTGTGTAGCAACCAGACTCACATGACATCGAATCATAGGACATCGCTCTGAAAACAGAATCGCCTGCGACAGGGTTGTATACTTAGAAATCCGACTTCTTTTACCTGGAAGCATAACTTCAAGGTTCTCTACAGCAGACGGCTCAACAGTATAGTTCATATTGCTTCTCCTGGGCCAGTGGTCGGCAAACTCACTAGGCAACAGAGCCAAATATCAACAGTACAACAACTGGAATTTCTTTGGAGAGCCAGTTTTTAAACATAAACTATATAGGGAGGTATACTGTTATTAACTTCATTAGGGTCCTCCTAAGCTGGCCTTTGCCAAAAACTCATGGGGCCAGAGAGCCGCAGTTTGCTGACCACTGTCCTGGGGGCATCCTAGCATGTAGCAAGGACAAGGAGGGGCTGCGGTTAACCTTGAAGATAATTTGTTAAGAGGAAGAAAAACCCATAGTGAGGAAAGGTATGCTACCATCAGCATCAACAGCGAACCAATGACCGCGTTCATACTTGCTTATAAATGCATATGTGACCTCTAAAAGCAGATACAGGCAACCGGAGCGCTTCTAGAAGGAGAACTGGGTGACCACAGAATGGGGTGAGAAGGAAATTGTATTCCCCGTATAGCCACTTCAACCTTTCTTTTTTTTAAATATATTTTAATGATTTTTTACAAAGAGGAAGGGAGAGAGATAGAGAGCTAGAAACGTCGATGAGAGAGAAACATCGACCAGCTCCCTCTTGCACACCCCCTACCGGGGATGTGCCCGCAACCAATGTACATGCCCTTGACCAGAATCGAACCTGGGACCTTTCAGTCCGCAGACCGACGCTCTATCCACTGAGCCAAACCGGTATCGGCCACTTCAACCTTTCCAATGACTTTCTGTGTGTGTGTGTTACTGCGGTCAAGGAAATCAGTGAGAGGAGAAAGGCAGCACAGGTAACAGATCCAAACTGTTCTGGGTCTGAGTCCTGACTCTCACTAGCATCTGGGTGATGGCGAGCTCTCGGTGCTTCTCTTACAAATGTGGGCTATTGCCGAAACCGGTTTGGCTCAGTGGATAGAGCGTCTGCCTGCGGACTGAAAGGTCCCGGGTTCGATTCCGGTCAAGGGCATGTACATTGCTTGCGGGCACATCCCCAGTTGTGGGTGGGCAGGAGGCAGCTGATCGATGTTTCTCTCATCGATGATTCTAGCTCTCTATCCCTCTCCCCTCCTCTCTGTAAAATATCAATAAAATATAATTTTAGAAAAACGAAAACAAAAACCAATGTGGGCTATTGGCCCGGTCTGTCTGTAGGAGAGGGCTGAGATGCATTTAGAATCCTGAAAGAGCCCTAGATGGTTTGGCTCAGTGGGTAGAGCACCAGCCTGTAGACCAAAGGGTCCTGGGTTCGATTCCGGTCAAGGGCACATACCTTAGTTGCAGGCTTCTATCTGGCCCAGGCCCTGGTCAGCGCACACGCAGGAGGCAACCAATAGGTATGTTTCTCTCCCATCGATGTTTCTGTCTCTCCCTCTCTCTTCCACTCTCTCTAAAAATCAATGGGAAAATATCCTCAGGTGAGGATTAAAAAAAAAAAAAAGAATCTAGAAAGACACTGTTACAGAGGTTCAGCATTAAAAATTTTATGTATCAGCCCTGGCTGGCATTTCTCAGTGGTTACAGCATCTGCCCATGGACCAAAGGGTCTGGGTTTGATTCCCAGTCAAGGACATGTACCTAGCCGGGACCGGTTTGGCTCAGTGGATAGAGCGTCGGCCTACAGACTGAAGGGTCCCAGGTTCGATTCCGGTCAAGGGCATGTACCTTGGTTGCGGGCACATCCCCAGTGGGGGGTGTGCAAGAGGCAGCTGGTCGATGTTTCTCTCTCATCGACATTTCTAACTCTCTGTCCCTCTCAATTCCTCTCTGTGTAAAATCAATAAAATATATTTTTTTAAAAAAGGGACATGTACCTAAGTTGCAGGCACAATCCGGCTGGGTCAGGGTGTGCATAGTAGGCAACCAATCAATGTGTCTCTCTCACATAGATGTCTCTCTCTCTCTCTCTCTCTCTCTCTCTCTCTCTCTCTCTCTCCCCCCCTTCCCTCCCTCCGTCTTACTCTCTTAAAATCAATGAGGGGAAAATATCTTTGGGTGAGGATTAACGACAACAAAAAATAATAAAAATAAAATAAATTTTTTCATGCATCCCTTCAGTTTCAATTAATTTCTTTTTTTGTGGTTGTTTTTTACATACCTTTTTATTGATTTCAGAGAGGGAGGGAGCAGGAGAGAGAGAGAGAAACATCAATGATGAGAGAGAATCATGGATCGGCTGCCTCCTGCACACCCCACACTGGGGATGGAGCCCACAGCCCGGGCCTGTGCCCTCACCGGGAATCAAACCATGACCTCCTGGTTCATAGGCCGACGCCCAACCACTGAGCCACACGAGAATCTGTTTTTCCTAAAAGCTCTACAAAGTACAATGCTTTCCCTTCTGGCGAGAGAGAATTCTCGTAACTGTGATTGGGGTTCAAGTTGGCAGCCTCAGTATCGGTGTGCACCCCACACCCTGCTTAAATGACAGCGGGGGGTGTGGGTGGGGGGTGGAGGGGAAGGGACTGGGAACACACACACCAAAAGCAAACATGAGGAAGTCATCTGGGAGGAGAGATTTCAATCACTTTCTGGAAGACGGAAAGCAGATGAGGGAATGGATGGTCACTGAGCGAGCAGAGCTGAGAGAGCAGAGCCTGACATGTGCACGGAGGAGGAATTGCTGGGGTGAGGCTTGTCCCTCTGCAGTGCACAGAGCCCAGGGCTCCGAGGAAGGGAAAAATGAGCTCGGGGTGAAAACATCTCTGGAAAAGCTGCCAATCAGGCCTTGAGCTGCACTTTCAAGGCAAAAGGAAGGGAAAGGGGCCAGGACAGCTGTCCCAGAACTTCTCCAGCGCACATCTGTTCATGTTTCCTTGGCCAGGATTGACTATGGCCAGCTCAGGCTGCAGAAAGGCTGAGAAAAGAACTGATTTGGGCGTCTTGCCATCCCAAACAAGATCAGGGCGGCTGAAACCGGTTTGGCTCAGTGGATAGAGTGTCGGCCTGCGGACTGAAGGGTCCCAGGATCGATTCCAGTCAAGGACATAAACCTTGGTTGCAGGCACATCCTCAGTAGGGTGTGTGCAAGAGGCAGCTGGTTAATGATTCTCTCTCATGGATGTTTCTAACTCTCTATCCCTCTCCCTTCCTCTCTGTAAAAAATCAATAAAACATATTAAAAAAAAAATCAGGGAGAACCAGGATAAGGAAGCCAGTAGAAGGAATCAGTGTGCACAGTGTGAAGACATACAGCTGGCAGAGTTGAGCTTGTTGCATGAAATAGGTAGCAAGTGGGGCCAAGCTGTTGCTGGGGCTGAGGAATGGCATACCCCTGCAGGCAGGCCCACGCTTTCCAGCTCTTTCCCTCCTGCTGCTCCCTGGTACAGGAGCCAAGTGCTGGCTGCCGACCCCCCTCTACCTGGGACGTTACTTCTCTTACATGCAAGCAGCTTCACTCACCTGATCCATGTGGGTTACACTAAAAGCACCTCTGAATGACTTTACAAAATCATGTATGTGACATGAAGGCACAGGCCCCAAACAACAGAAACCATTTCAAAAAGGAAGATAGAAGGAATCAGTGTATACAGTTTCAAGACATACACAGAGTGGCCAGATGATGATGATCTCTGAACACATAGTAATCTGGCCACTCAGTGTATATCCTATAGAATAAAAGGCTAATAAGCAAATTGTCCCCTCGACCAGGAGTTCGACCAGCAGGCAGGCTGGCCAAACCACCCATGTCCCCTCTCCCTGGATAGACTGGCCAGACCCCACCCATGCACGAATTCATGCACCAGGCCTCTAATGTATATATACACTGAGTGGCCAGATTATTATGCACTCAGAGATCATAATAATCTGGCCACTCAGTGTATAGGTACAAGTAGTCAAGAATGTGTGGTGTAGCTTGGCCAGCGTGGTGTAGTGTTGAGCATCAACCTATGAACCAGGAGCTCACTGTTTGATTCCCGGTCAGGGCACATGCCTGGGTTGTGGGCTCCATCCCTAGTGGGGGGCGTGTAGGAGGCAGCCGCTCCATGATTCTCTCTCATCATTGATGTTTCTCTCTCCCTCTCCCTTCCTCTCTGAAATTAAAAACAACAAACCCTCAATAATAAGAACAATCTAGTTGAAAGTGAGCAGAAGACATAAATAGCTATTTCACTAAAAGAATATGCAAGGAAGGATGGCAAACGAGGGTATGAAAACATGTTGTACATCATCAGGGAGGAATGCACATGAAAACCATAATGAGAAGCCACTATACTCAGAATAGCTAAGGTTAAAAATAGACAACACTAAATGCTGGTGAGGATTCGAAGAAACCAAATCTCTCAGCCACTGCCGGCGGGAATGTAAAGTGGTATGCCACTGGGGAAGAGAGCGGGGTGCTTTGTTGGAAATGTTCACACAAAACCTGTACATGGAGGGTCATCGAAGCTTTCTTCGTAATACCCAAAGCTGGAAGCAACCAGAATGGCCTACAGCAGGTGAGCACTTCAATGGACTCTAGTCCATCCTTAACGTGGAACACTTCTCAGCGATAAAGAGGAGTAAACTATTCATACAGGCAACAACCTGGGACGGATCTAAAAGGCATTCTGATGAGTGAAAACCAATCTCAAAAAATTGCATACTGCCCTAGCTGGTTTGGCTCAGTGGTAGAGCGTTGGCCTGTGGACTTCAAGGTCCCAGGTTCGATTCCAGCCAAGGGCACATGCCCAGGTTTCGGGCTTTATTTCCACTGGAAGGCATGCAGGAGGCAGCCAATCAATGATTCTCTCTCATTACTGATGTTTGTACATCTCTCTCCCTCTCCTTTCCTCTCTGAAATCAATAAAAATATATTTAAAAAAAGAAAAAGAAAAGAAGAGGCCATGATACACAGTGATGAAGCAGTTCCTTGGGACATTTGCTTAGAACTCTTCCAAGCTACGTGTCTACTGCCACAGATCCGCTTAAAGGGCACGAGATCACATATCCAAGTAGATTCGGGAAAACCAGAGCAAAATCAGCATAGAGGAAAATTCCTTTACTCAAATTAATCATCTATGTTATTTGTATGTTTTCACCGTGTGCATGGGCTACAGAATGAGGAATTCAAGGACCATTGATTGAATAATCGCTGCCCTCCAATGATGAGCTCCAATTTCACATTAAAAATATATATATATATTTTATTGATTTTGTACAGAGAGGAAGGGAGAGAGATAGAGAGTCAGAAACATGGATGAGAGAGAGTCATCGATCAGCTGCCTCTTGCACCGCCCCCCACTAGGGATATGCCCGCATCCAAGGCACATGCCCTTGACCGGAATCAAACCCGGAACCCTTCAGTCCCCAAGCCGATGCTCTATCCAAAAGCCAAACCGGTTTTGGCCAATTCCACATTTCTAATGCAAAGCATGACATAAAACGAAGGGCTTTCCTTGACCCTGACCTCTGAGTCTCTTATCACTTGTTATTGTGGGGCTGAGAAAGCGGAAAACCGAACCTGGCCATTCATTGTATGGGTTTATCAGCAACTACCATTTCTGCGTGTTGGCAACTAACAGTCTACAGGTGGCCATAAAGTCAGGCCAGGTGGATCATATTATTTTATCGCGTGCTGTAATGTCCCACGATAAACCCTTTATGATGATCCACCTGTGCTTTCAGACTTGGCGAGCCCTGTACAATGTTCCAAATAATGACAGATTAGAAAGTCTTAGTCCGCAGAACACAAAACGACCTTTGAGAGGGGGAGAAGCCTCCGCGATAGAGGACCTCGGCGAGGCAGATAAACTTCTTACTCAGCCTCGTGACAAAGGTTGATTTGGACATATCAGCCTTTCAATTAAGGCCTCAGGAAAGCTGACCAGAGGCAAAACACATTCCAGTCAGACAAGTTCAAGAGCTGCCATCCCAAAGGTTGGTCTTTCAAATGTGCTTATCCATCAAGTCACTCCCCTCCGCGATGACTCAGAGTCACTATCACCCTCACGCACAAGTTACAAATGATGATTAAGGGCAACAGAAGCCTCCGACGTGGTAAGTAAAGAACCAACTCGCACCAGGAAGGCTTCCAAAAGCAAAGCACAGTCTCCACCATGAACTTGTCCCCCGAGCCAGCCTGTCTTCCTGAGACACACTCTGCCCAGCCTGCCAAGCCCCCCTGCCCCCCGGCCCCGTCTTCAGTGCGGCTGTCCTCTGAAAAGAAGGGCCATCTTCTCCACAGCCACACCTCGCAGCAAACGCCTTCCACTAACCCCTGTATCTCCTCCCTACAGAACATCCTAGCAGCGCCCGGCTGGTGTAGTTCAGTGGTTGAGTGTTGACCTATCAGCCAGAAGGTCAGGGTTTGATTCCTAGTCAGGGCACATGCCCAGGTTGTGGGCTCCATCCTCTGTGTGGGGTGTGCAGGAGGCAGCCGATCAATGATTCTTTTTCATCATTGATGTTTCTTTCATATATACACACACACACACACACACACACACACACACACAGAGAGAGAGAAACATCAATGACGAGGGAGAATCATTGATCAGCTGCCTCCTGCATGCCCCACACTGGGAATGGAGCCCACAACCTGGGCACGTGCCCTTGACCAGAACTGAACCCAGGACCCTTTAGTCTGTAGGCTGATGCTCTATCCACTGAACCAAATTGGCATCATTGATGTTTCTATCTCTCTCTCCCTCTCCCTTCCTGTCTCTCTAAAAATCAATAAAAACAACAACCAACTAGCAAATGGAGCCTCACAGCTAGATGGTGAGGAGGACGGCACCTGCAGGGGAGAGAGGGGAAGAAGACAGGAAGTCCTGGGGGCAGACCCAAGTGAAGTCTGCTCTTCAGTGCAAGGCGAAGACAGAAAGACGGGGACTCAGCCTCCAGTTCTGCCTGAGGAAGTTGTGTCCCAGGGCCCCTCCCTCCTGGGCTCAGGAGGGAGGGGGGGACACAGGGTAACTAACGGACCCAGGTGGACGTCTTAAAGCATGTGTCCTGACTCCTCGATCTTCTCAAACCTGGCCTGTTCGCACCGCTGGTCGTTCATCCCAATGGGCTCTGCATGTTTGACTTGTTGGCTCCATTGCTTTTCTCTCTGCAGCTGGAGTGTAAGTCCCACACAGGCAGAGCTCTCACCTCTGCTGTCTTCCCTCATGGACCCAGACAGTGCCGGCTCTCACAGGAGCTTCTGCAACGTCACTGAAGACATGCATGATTAAGGTCAATGGCATGTGCTGCTGTTTCTCAAAAATATAGTCTTATTGATTTCAGAGAGGAGGGGAGAGGGAGAGAGAGACAGAACCAACAACGAGAGAAAATCCTTGATTGGCTATCTCCTGCACATTCCCCACTGAGGATCGAGCCTGCAACTGAGGCATGTGCCATGACAGGGAATCGAATCATGACCTCCTGGTTCATAGGCTGCCCCTGAAGCACTGAGCCACGCCGGCTGTGCTGTGCTGCTGTGTTTTCAGTTTTGCCACCACCATCATCGCCACCAGCACACGAGTGGTAAGTGACAAGATCAATGCTGACACACGGGAAAAGTCAAAGGTAACTAGACTCCGTTTTGCAGAGTTCCCTCCACAACGTCAAAACCACACCTTTACCTCGGGGGCACCTGGGGAGCCCCAGGGCTGAGGTGGGCCTGCCCCAAGGACAGGCAAGGTGGAGGGACCCTCCTTAGAGATGATGCTCAGGCTCAGGAGAAACTGGGGAGCAAACACGGCTGCACGGCTGGCCTTTGCCCTGCAGCCTCTTGGTCTTTAGTCCTACAAACTGCTGCGGTGGCAAGCCTGGCACTCTGAAACCCCCTCCGGAGGAAACATCTGCCACAGGGTTCAAAGGGCAGGGGTAGCTGCTCAAAGGAAGCTGGGCTTAAAAAAAAAAAAAAAAAAAAAAGATGAAAAACAAACTTGGGGGCGGGGTGGGGGCGGGGGAGTGAATGAAGCAGGGCAATTAAAGTTGCTCTTCTCATTCAAACAATCAAATTACAAACGAGTGACAGTGAACAGAGGAAAGAACAAGTCCAGCTCAGCCTACTGCCAGGCTCTCTGCCAAGCCGCAGCTGGCAAAGGGACAGGGGAGAGTCTGGGCCCAGAAGGTGGGCGGTCACCAAGAGGGCAGACCCTGGGAACTGCCCCTCCACACTGCTGGCCTCCCACGGCCCGGCCCGGGGCCCGGGGCACGCAAACACCCCACTCTTTGTTCGCCTAGGAGATCCTACTCCACTTTCTGAAACCAAACAAAAACAAACAAACAAAGACAACCTTTAAGGAAACTAAGAGTGCTTCAAGACACTAGGAAGAGGTTATCACTGTCTAACCACAAATGACCAAGAACTGGGGGAAGAGTTGGGGAGAGAGAGGAAGACTTGAGAGCCAGGATTTCTGGCAAGTACTGTCTTCCAATTATCCATTAACTAGGCATATTGTTCCTCAGGCAGTAAAGCCCTCTGAGAACACGCCCATCCATCCAAAGGCCAACTCCCTAAGCTCCTTTTCCAATACCCTTCATCTACCCGCTGTACTATGTCCACTGGAGGAAAACAGGAAACGCAGGTCTGCAAAGCCAGATACTTGTGTGCATCCCCACTTTGTGTGAAAAGGTTTAGAAATTTGTCTGAAGGTAAAGTTTTAGACTCTAGGACTTAAATTAAGAGCATGGCCTGGCCGGCATGGCTCGATGGGTGAGAGTCCACCTAAGAACCCAGAGGTCATGGTTCGATTCCCAGTGTGCCCGGGATGCGGGCTCCATCCCCAGTGTGAGGCGTGCAGGAGGCAGCCGATCCGTGATTCTCTCTCATCATTGATGTTTCTCTCTCTCTCTCCCTTCCTCTCTGAAATCAATAAAACATATTTTTAATATTATTATTTTTTAATCCTCACCCGAGCATATGTTTCCATGGATTTTTAGGGAAAATGGGAGAGAGAGGGAAAGACAGAGAGAAATATCAATGAGAGAGAAACACATCAATTGGTTACCTCCTGCACAAACCCTGACCGGAGCCCTGGGCTGGGGAGGAGCCTGCAACCGAGGTACATGCCTTGGATCAGAATCGAACCTGAAAGTCATCGGTCCATAGGCTGATGCTCTATCCACTACGCCAAACCAGCCAGGGCTAAAAAAAAATTTTTTTCCAAAAAGAGTATGGACTTCAGAATGAGTGAGGGTTGGAGGAATAGCATGGGCACAGCACCTTACAAAGTATATGGGACAGGGGGAGCCTTTATGTGAGGGGCGCACATGGGTATTAAGGTGACCAAACGTCCCGCTTTTGGCGGGACAGTCCCGATTTTGGCTGGACGCGGGACAGATTGTTAGAAATCGGGGCTGTCCCGCCAAAAGCGGGACGTCTGGTCACCTTAGTGTTGATGGAAGTTCATGTCTATTGGAGCTGCAGGGCACTCTGCTCCCATCATCTCCTCACCTGGAGTCCAAGCTTTAGGAGGGCTTCTCCACACAACTTGGGCAAGCTGAGCCCGTGAGAGGACCAGTGCTCACCTGACAGAGGTACATGCAGGTGTCTGGGATAGAGCAATGAGTAGGAGACAAGACCCCATACTCACAAAGTGGGCGTTGCAGTGGGCAGATTCAATGACTACACAGTCAGAGGGAGAGGGAGACAGAACATCCATGATGCGAGATAATCATGGATCGGCTGCCTCCTGGACGCCCCCTACTGGGGATCGAGCCTGCAACCCGGGCATGTGCCCTTGACCGGAATCGAACCTGGGGCCCTTGGGTCTGTGGGCTGATTAGATGGAATATCAAAGATGATATGTGCTATGGAGGAAAATCAGGGAGAAGTGGGGCAAGGGGATTTGAGATTTTAATTAGGGTCTCCAGCCCAACCGGTGTGGCTCAGTGGTTGTTGACCTGTGAACCAGGAGGTCACTGTTCCATTCCTGGTCAGGACACATGCCCAGCTTTCAGGCTCGATCCCCAGAAGGGAGCATGTAGGAGGCAGCTGATCGATTATTCTCTCTCATCATCGAGTTTCTCTCTCTCCTTCTCCCTTCCTCTTTCTGAAATAAATTAAAAACAACAAAACATATTAAGTAGGGTGTCCAGAAGAGGCATTGCAGGAAAGGTGACTTTTGAGCAAAAACATACATATGTATTTTCTTCCTGTATATTTCTTTATATGGAGGAAAAAGAAAAAGTGAAGCCCTACCCGGTTTGGCTCAGTGGATAGAGTGTTGGCCTGTGGACTGAAGGGTCCCAGGTTCGATTCCGGTCAAGGGCATGTACCTTGGTTGCGGGCACATCCCCAGTAGGAGGAGGTGTGCAGGAGGCAGCTGATTGATGTTTCTCTCTCATCGATGTTTCTTACACTCTCTCCCTTTCCCTTCCTCTCTGTAAAAAGTCAATAAAATATATTTTTAAAAAGAGGGAAAAAAAAAGTGAAGAATCAGAAAAGAAAATTCCATGTTACGAAAGTTGTGTTCTGGTTCCGTAATTCAGAGCTTTTCTTCCGGTCCAATCCCCACCCACTCCACCCCTACTCCCAGGTCACTTCCCCTCTCCCAGAGCTTTTGGAAGTTCGGTCACTCTGGCCTTTCTATGCCCCACACCCAGAGCCCTCTTTTCTTAGCGACCCTGAAGTTTTGAGCCAGTCACTGCTCGGGGAAAATCCCTACATCAATGAAATGTCAACTGAGTTCGTCTCGCTTGCTCCAGGGCACATTAGGCAACGTCTCCAGACATTTTTGTTGTCGCAAGTGGGTGAGCGGGGCAGGTATTAGTTTTCCCAACAAAGCATGGCTAGACTCCAAATGGCAACAACGCCAAGGTCAGACAGACCCCGGCTTCAGGGAATTGGTCTTGACCCAGGAAATCGAATTCACTGTGAGAGAACAAATGAATTAGAAAAGGTTATCTTCCCTCATTTAAAATATTGACTAGAATGTGCATGATAGCATTTTAATACACTTGGCCTCCGAGTGGTCACAGGGACACCAGACTCTTCAGTGTTTTTTTTGTTTTTTGTTTTTGTTTTTGTTTTTACAGAGAGGAAGGGAGAGGGATAGACAGTCAGAAACATCGATGAGGGAGAAACATCGATCAGCTGCCTCCTGCACACCCCCTCCTGGGGATGTGCCCGCAACCAAGGTACATGCCCTTGACCGGAATCGAACCCGGGACCTTTCAGTCTGCAGGCCGAGGCTCTACCACTGAGCCAAACTGATCAGGGCAGACTCTTTAGTTGTGAAAGGCAGTCACCAAGTTCCCAGAAGGAAAGGAGTCGCACCGTGTGCTGGGAAAGTGGGGAGTGGTCTAAATAATTGGAAAATAGCACTTCCTTTTAAAAAAAAAAAAAGTTTTTATTGATTTCAGAGAGGAAGGGAAAGGGAGAGGGAAACATCAATGATGAGAGAGAATCATTGATGGGCTGCCTCCTGCACTGGGGATCGAGCCCGCAACCCGGGCATGGGCCCTTGACTGGGAATCGATCCGTGACCTCCTGGTTCATAGGTCGATGAAAAGAAACAACTCGGGCTCCAACAGTTTCACAGCACCCCACACCTGCCTCTGTGTCCTCACTTATTTACACGTAGCCGCAGCACCAGGCCTGCACATAGTAGGGCCAGAGTGAATGATGACCGCTGTGGAGTGACGCTGCATGTGATGGCCTAAGACAGTGGTCGGCAAACTGCAGCTCTTGCGCCGCTTTGTTGACTGAGTTTGCCGACCACTGGGATAGGAGCTTAATCACAAGGAACAACAACAGCCTATAATTATTGGAATCGAGAGTCTAGGGCAGTGGTCGGCAAACTCATTAGTAACAGAGCGGCAAACTGAGGCTCGAGAGCCGCAGTGTGCTGACCACTGGCCTAAGAAGGTCTTCTTAGAGGAAACTCACCTAGGCCTGACTTATTTGTCAGTTCTTTTTTTTCTTTTTGGTTAGTCCTCACCCGAGGATATTTTTTTTCTACTGGTTTTGAGCGAGTGGGAGGGAGGAGAAGAGACAGAGAGAAACATCGATGTGAGAGACACACACTGATTGGTTGCCTCCTGTACCTGCCTGACGGGTGCCAGGGGTCGAGCCTCAACTGACGCCTGTGCCCTTGAATGAAATCAAACCTGAGACTCTTCAATCCGTGAGTTGATGTTCTAACCACTGAGAAAACTGGCCAGGCCTGTTCATTCATTTTTTTTTTTTTTAATGTGGGATAGGCCCAAGGGAATTTTTAGGGATTCTCAACCTACTCAATGCCAGGTCATGGGAAAAGTGCTGCTTCAAATCAGACTAAAAAGAAAAGCAGGAGTAGGAATTTTACAATCAATTTTATGTGTACTAATGAATACTATGTAAAGAATAAGGCCAGCCCAGCTGGTGTGGCTCAATGGTTAAACCTATGTACCAGGAGGTCTCAGTTCGATTCTGGGTCAGGGCACATGTCTGTGGGCTCGATCTCCAGTGTGGGGCTGCAGAGAGGGCAGCTGATCGATTCTCTCTCATCATTGATGTCTCTATCTCTCTTGCCCTCCCTTCTGCTCTGAAACCAATAAAAATATTTTTTTTTTACAAAAGAATTAAGGCCAGGGAGAGCTTATAAAATTAGTTTCTCTAAGGAAGGAACTATATACTTAATGGGAGACAGGTTACAGTTCAAACTTATTGCAAAATTATAATTTGACACTTTTTCAATATACCACATACCACTGAGTGGCCAGATTATTATGATCTATAATAATCTGGCCACTCAGTTATATATATTTATATATTAGAGACCTGGTGTATGAATTTGTGTATGGGTGGGGTCTGGCCAGCCTGGCCAGGGGGAGGGGACATGGGTAGTTGGTTGAACTCCTGGTTGAGGGGAAATTTGCATATTAGCCCTTTGTTATATAGGACCGTGGTCAGCAAACTGCAGCTCGTGAGCCACATGCAGCTCTTTGGCCCCCTGATTATGGCTCTTCCACAAAATACCACGGCCTGGCCGGGACCGGTTTGGCTCAATGGATAGAGCGTCGGCTTGGGGACTGAGGGGCCCCGGGTTCAATTCCGGTCAAGGGCACGTACCTTGGTTGCGGGCATGTCCCCAGTGGGGGGTGTGCAGGAGGCAGCTGATCGATGATTCTCTCTCATTGATGTTTCTAGCTCTCTATCTCTCTCCCTTCCTCTCTGTACAAAAATCAATAAAATATATTTAAAAAAAAAATACCATGGCCTGAGCAAGTCTATTTTGAAGAAGTGGCATTTGTTAGAAGTTTAAAAAATTTGGCTCTCAAAAGAAATTGCAATCGTTGTACTGTTGATATTTGGCTCTGTTGACTAGTGAGTTTGCCAACCACTGATATAGGATATACACTGAGTGGCCAGATTATTATGTGTTCAGAGATCATAGTAATCTGGCCACTCAGTGTATATTTTTAAAGGCAAGAATCTAGATATTTCTTTTTAAAAAAATATATTTTATTGATTTTAGAGAGGAAGGGAGAGGCAGAGATAGAAACATCAATGATGAGAGAGAATCATTGATAAGCTGCCTCCCTTGACTGGAATCGAACCTAGGACCCCTTTTTAAAAATATATATATTTTATTGATATTTTACAGAGAGGAAGGGAGAGAGATAGAGAGTCAGAAACGTCGATGAGAAAGAATCATCGACCAGCTGCATCCTGCACACCGCCCCCTCCCCCCGGGGGGATGTGCCCGCAACCAATGTACATGCCCTTGATCGGAATCGAACCTGGGACCTTTCAGTCCGCAGACCGATGCTCTACCACTGAGCCAAACCGGTTTTGGCCGAACCTGGGACCCTTCAGTCAGCGGGCCAATGCTCTACGCACTGAGCCAAACCCGCGAGGGCCACTTTTTCAATATTCAATGTGGACTACGGTCAGAAGTAAAACTTTGGGTTTTGAGTCTTGCCAGGATAGGCACACGGGATGTCCCAGTGATGCTTGAAGTGCCCGACAAGCATTATCTCAGGAAAGCATCAACTGGACCCCCCAGGCAGGGCCATTGCACAGAGAAGAGAAACCAGAGGCACAGAGTGCCTCAGCAGCTCAAGGCCACACAGCAGGCACGAGGCACAGCCTGGTGTCGGCAATGAAGACCAGTAAGAGCCCCGAAAAGGAAGGCGAAACTCAAGAAATAAGAATCAGCCCGGCCGCCTTGGCTCAGTGGTTGAGCGAGGATCTGTGAACCAGGAGGTCACGGTTCGATTCCCGGTCAGGGCACGTGCCTGGGTTTCGGGTTCAATCCCCAGTGTGGGGCGTGCAGGAGGCAGCCGATCCATGATTCTCTCTCGTCACTGATGTTTCTCTCTCTCTCTCCCTCTTTCTTCCTCTCTGAAATCAATAAAAACATATTAAAAACAAAAAACAAAAGAGATAGAAAAGAGCAGGTTGGTGGGGGGAAGCCCCACCCATCACCACTTAGAGATTCTCCCTCTGATGCCCGCCTACACCTTGGCAGATCTGGATACTGTCACTCAGGGATGCAGTACCTGTTCTTATTTCGGCTTTTCAAATCGTTTAATAACAACAGGACAACTGGGCGGACCCACAGACTGTATCCGATATCTGAGGATAAACTCACAGCCCCACAAAAACCGCTGTCTATTCAGACGGTGCACCCACCACATAACGCTGGCCGTCGTGGGGCCTGTTTGCAAACAGGCGGACCATCTCCCCACCTGCCCCTCAGTTGTACACACGGCCTGGTCACGGAGTTAGAGAGGGGCTCAGCTTACGTGGAGGGAAAGGAACCAGACAGAAAAGGGCTGCCCACAGCTGGATTCTCTCTCTCTCTCCCTCTCCTCCTTCACTCTCTCGGTCTCTCTGTCTCTCCCTCCCTCCCTCTCTCTTTCCCTCCCTCTACATTCCATGGTACCTGGCCACCATGATGTGTCCTGTGGCTGATGAGTCAGATGAGCGAGGGAATGAGCTTTCTGATAACAGCACCCCTGAGGGAGACACCCCACTCACACCCAGAACCGTGAGGAATTCTTAAGAAAATGGTCACCCTCCCCTGTGGGCATCTTTGAGGACAGAGGCTCGCAGGCAGGCGCTTACAGGTCATCGCAGAGACCCCGAGGGCGGAATTACCTCTGAGATCTTTGCATTCCTGGTCCACTCTCTCTCTCACACACACAGGCACACACTAACACAGGGGATCCTGCTCCATGCAGAGGGACGGTGAGTGAGCACTTTAGAGCGGGAGCTGGCTTTTACAACCCTTTCTGCTGACCAGACACAAGCGCTTCAACACCAACGAATCAGACCTCTTGGATCTGCTCCTCCAGTCTATCTGTTCCCCTGACTTCCGTCCACGAAGAAGTTTTCCTTGACCTTAAAAAGCACTCTGCCCAGGCCTTGGCCTCGGCTGATTCCCACCCAGAAGGGCTGACCAGGGCAACCGCCCATCGCACCCAAAACTCAGCACACGCTGCCTCCCGCCGCGGCCTTCACCCCGCAGAGAGGACCCCCCCCCAGGGCAGGCCCCCCGGGGCCAGGGCCGGAGCCCGAGGAGGTCCCGCAGCGGGCGGCGCGGCCGATCGCTGGCTGGCACCCCGCGCCCCGGGCACCCACGGGGCCCGCTCACCTCGGGCCGGCTGCGCTTCTGCAGCAAGTGCTCCAGGTAGAGGTCGGAGAGCGCGGTGCGCATGCTGCCCCCGCCCTCGCCCCCGCTCGCCTTGAGCGTCATCTTGCGGGAGCCGGGACGCTGAGACACAGGGACGCCGAGACCAGGGGTCGGAGCGAGGCTGCTGTGCAAGGGATCCGTGCCTGCGGGACGAGGGCGGCAGAGGCGGCGGAGGCGGCGCGACTGGGCCAGTCTCCACCCCCGCGGAGCCCCGCCCACCGCCGCCCTCGCCCCGCCCCTCGCCCCGCCCACGCCCGCCCCCCGCGGCGCTCTGCGCTGGCTCCCCAGCGCCACCAGGAGGCGCTGCTCCCCTCAAGGCCCCTGCGGCTAAATTCCCCAGGGGCTGGAAGAAAAACGACGCCAAGCAGTGCAGGGACCCCCATTCATTTAATTTTTAAAAATATATATTTTATTGATTTTTTACAGAGAGGAAGAGAGTTAGAAACATCGATGAGAGAGAAACATCGCTCAGCCACCTCTTGCACACCCCCAACTGGGGATGTGCCCGCAACCAAGGTACATGCCCTTGACCGGAATCGAACCTGGGACCTTTCAGTCCACAGGCCAACGCTCTATCCACGGAGCCAAACCGGTTTCGGCTCACTTAATTTTTGATTGAGCGCAAAGCCCATTCATTCCCTGGCCAAATTCCTGGGAGATCAGAAGGCGTCTCGGGGCTTCCACTGCCTCCCTCCGACTCCAGGCTCTCCCCATAAATGGATGCGGGTAGGGGACGTTGCGAAAATGCCTTGAGGGCTCCTGCATTGCTGAGCCGTGCTGGCCTGGGAGGCGCCTAGACTTTGCTGTCCAATGATCCAAGACCCGCTGGCCTCCTGGAGCAAACTGGTTTTTACCTGAATGGGCCACACCTTGTGCTGATGGCGCCACATTTTTGAGAGGCCAGCGGAAGCTAAAGGAGACTATATTCCAGCAGGATTCCATAGCTTCCTAACGACTGAAAGGTCCCAGATTCGATTCCGGTCAAGGGCATGTACCTTGGTTGCGGGCACATCACCGGTAGGAGATGTGCAGGAGGCAGTTGATCGATGATTCTCTCTCATCGATGTTTCTAACTCTCTATCCCTCTCTATAAAAAAATCAATGAAATAAATATATATTTTTAAAAAGTTTGAAGCCAGATCACCCACTTTTGTCTGCTAAGAACCTGAGTTCACATGATTGATGGCTCCCTTCCCCAAGATTGCCCTAAGGGACTACAGAAGGAGAGAGGAAAAGGGAGGGAGGGAGAGAGAGAGAGAGAGAGAGAGAGAGAGAGAGAGAGAGAGAGAGAGAGAGATATCAAAATTAGGAGTGTGATATTGGTTATTGGTGCAGGTATAGACTGAGCAAATGGATAGAGAACACAGCATGTGTAAATTGGTGGTGTATGATAGAGGTAGCATTTTATTTTATTATTTTTTAATCCTTACTTGAGGATATTTTTCCACTCATTTTTAAAATATATTTTTATTGATTTTTTACAGAGAGGAAGGGAGAAGGATAGAGTTAGAAACATTGATGAGAGAGAAACATCAACCAGCTGCCTCCTGCACACCCCAAACCAGTTTCAGCAAATAAAAATATTTTTAAAAAATTACAACTTAACAGGAAAAGAGTTCCACATTATCTTTTAAAATTTAACATGCATGTAACTTCCAAGATAAATTTTTTTTTAAAAAAATATATTTTTAGCCGGGACCGGTTTGGCTCAGTGGATAGAGCGTCGGCCTGCGGACTGAAAGGTCCTGGGTTCGATTCCTGTCAAGGGCATGTACCTTGGTGGCGGGCACATCCGCCGTGGGGGGGTGCAGGAGGCAGCTGGTCGATGATTCTCTCTCATCGACGTTTCTAACTCTTGTCCCTCTCAATTCCTCTTTGTGTAAAATCAATAAAATATATTTTTAAAATATGTATATATTTTTATTTATTTGAGAGGAAGGGAGAGGGAAAGAGAGAGAGACATTTCAATGATGAGAGAGAATCACGGATTGGCTGCCTCCTGCATGCTCCACACTTGGGGTTGAACCCCTAACCCTAGCATGTGCCCTGACCCAAGAACTGAACCCATGACCTCCTGGTTCATAGGTCGATTCTCAACCACTGAGCCATGCCAGCTGAGCCCAAGAGAAATTCATAAATATGTAGCACAGGGACCATGTACACCAAAGTTCATAGATATACTTTTGTTAATAGCAAAAACAACTCAAAGGCCCACTAACTTTGGTGTATTAACACAGTGAAATATTAATGAAGCAAGAAGAAAACAAATCAGAGATACATGAATATATAAAATACAGAAAAACCCTTCCTTCGTACCTTCCCCAGTTTGGGGGGTAACTTTCCAAGCCTTCCCCTATGCGCATACAAAATATTCAGAACCAGAGTTGCCTTGTTTGTCCCAAAAGAGAACCCGTAGAACGCATGGCTTTGCTCCTTCTCCCGAGCCAAATCTTTCTCCATTTCCCCCACCTCCCCAGGAAGCAGGCCTCCTTTGGGGACTGATCAGAGACAAGATTTTATAACCAGAAGATCAGTTTCTGGGTTCCTAGGAAAACAAAGATTGAAGCAAAACTGTCAAGGAAGGCACAGGAATTGATTTGCCAGCAGGTTTTGACTTCATCTTCCTCACTGGTCAGAGTTCACCCAGCTGGGTGTGAATTTCCTCATACCTTTGAGCTGGGTTCCTTTGGTCTTGGCTGTCAGTGGGGAGTTATATCCCACAAACCACAGTTCAGTGCCAAGTCCAGAGTCCGGAAGTCGTTAGGACTCAGAGCCTCCTCAGACTGAGTTCGAGGGGTATAAATTGGGTTTAATATTCCATAGTTATATGTTAAGTAACTACAGTGATTGATATCAATCCTTAAGAATAGTTTCTGTCTTTATCTCTTTCCCTAAAATCCACCCATTTGAAGTGAATAACTCATGCCCGGCTGGTGTGGCTCAGTGGTTGAGTGTCGACCTATGAACCAGGAGGTCTTGGTTCAATCCCCAATCAGGGCACATGCCCGGGTTGTGGGCTCGATCCCCAGTGTGAGGTGTGCAGGAAGCAGCCAGTCAATGATTATCTCTCAGCATTGATGCTTCTTTCTTTTTTTAAAAAAATTATTATTTGATCATCATTGATGTATCTATTTCTCTTTCCCTCTCCCTTACTCTTTGAAAGCAATAAAATATATATTCAACGATAAAGTGAACAATTCAAGTGCTTTTAGCATAATCACAGAGTTGTACAACCATTACCATTATCTATTATAATTTCAGTGCAATTTCAACATTCCCACACCCATCATCAGTCATTTCCCAGCCTCCTCCCCATGCTCCTGGCAACCACTAACTGGTTTTCTGCAGGACTACTAATTGAATCTACCACCAGGGGCAAAAAACAACAACAAAACAAAACAAAAAAACTCACCCTCGAAGTTTTATAAGTACAGATTGGCCCTTGCACTGGTTAGTTGCTGAAAGTCATACTGCCCAGGTGGCCTGACAAACTTTAAGTAGATAATTTAATTTCTTTTTTCCCCCCTAAAATATATTTTTATTAATTTCAGAGAGGAAGGGAGGGGGAGTGAGAGATAGAAACATCAATGACAAGAGAGAATCATTGATTGGCTGCCTCCTGTAAATCCCCCACACTGGGATTGAGCCCACAACCCCAGCATATGGGGGGCAAAAAAATTGGGAGGCAACCCAATCGATGTCTCTCTCACATCGATGTTTCTCTCTGTGTATCTCTCTCCCTCTCTTCCATTCTCCCTAAAAATCAATGAAAAAATATTCTCGGGTGAGGATTAGCAAAACAACAACAAAAGTATAAAGGTATTGCCAAAACCGGTTTGGCTCAGTGGTAAAGCGTCGGTCTGCGGACTGAAAGGTCTCAGGTTTGATTCCGGTCAAGGGCATGTACATTGGTTGCGGGCACATCCCTGGTAAGGGTTGTGCAGGAGGCAGCTGGTTGATGTTTCTCTCTCATCGACGTTTCTAGCTCTCTATCTCTCTCCCTTCCTCTCTGTAAAATATCAATAAAATATATTTTTTCAAAAGTATGAAGGTATGAAAATTGGGAAAGAAGCAACAAAATTTTTATTATCTGCAATTATTTATTGTCTTTATAGAATATTTGAAAACCTACAGATAAATTATTAAAATTGTAAGCACTATTAATAAGGTTGCTGGCTAGAATCATTATGCAGAAATCGATTGCATTCCTGTATACCAGCAACACACAGTCAATATAATTGAAAAAACACCATTCATTACAACATCCAGAATAATCAAATACCTAGGAATGTATCTGTCTACACAGAGTGTATGGAGAGAATGATAAAACTCTGTTGGAATCCATTAAAGAAAAGCTAAAAAAAAAAGGAGAGATAAGTCATGTTCGTGGTTTGGAAGACTCTGTTTTATGATGTCAGTTCTCCCCAAACTGGCCTGTAGACTCGATGCGAGTGCAATAAAAATCTCAACAGATATGTTGTGTGAAACTTGACACTCTAATTTAAAAACATGTGTGGAATTGTAAACAAGAAGAGCAAAAACATACTAGAAGAACAAGGTGGGGAGATCTGCCTTCCTGATAGCAAGACCTGTAATAAAGTTATGGTAATTAAGAGAGCTTGATAGAGGCAGAAAAATGAACAAATAGGCCTGTGGAACAGAAGAGAGCTTAGAAGCAGATTTATGCATACTATATCCTATATAATAAAGAGCTAATATGCTAATTAGACCAAACAGCCAATGACCTTCAGGATGTCATTCCGGACAAAGTTGTGGCAGCTGGGGCTGAGGCAGAGGCAGTTAGGGGTGATCAGGCAGGCCAAGTGGTTAGGGGTGATCACTCAGGCAGGCAGAGGGGTTAGGGGTGATCAAGCAGGCAGGCAGGCCAGCTGTTAGGAGCCAGCAGTCCTGGATTGTGATTGGGATCCCTGTGGGATCAGGCCTAAACTGGCAATCGGACATTCCCCAAGGGGACCTGGATTGTGAGAGGGTGCAAGCCAGGCTGAGGGACAACTCCCCTCCCCGCTCATGTGCACAAAGTTCGTGCACCGGGCCTCTAGTGTGTGTGTGTGTGTGTGTGTGTGTGTGTGTGTGTGTGTGTGTTTCCATTAATTTTTTTAGAAAAAATGGAAGGGAGAGGGAGAGAGGGAGAAACATTGATGTGCGAGAGACACATCAATTGGTTGCCTCCCCCACATGCCCCAACTAGAGCCTGCAAACAAGGTACTCGTCCTTGACTGGAATCAAACCCAGAACCCTTCAGCCTGCGGGCTGACTCTCTATCCACTGAGCCAAACTGGCTAGGGTGCAGATTTATGCATATTTAGACCTTTGGTAACTTGACTACAGAATAGGAAGGAAAAGACAGACTTGCACTAAGTGGTACTGAGCATGTTGGGAGCCATATCATCAAAACAGAAACTGAGACTGGTTAGAGGTGACGGCAAAGACTCTATCCAAATGACTGGTTGGAAGAAGTTCAGAGAAGGTGACTCCTTGGAAAAAAATTGAAAGTTTTTACTGAGGCAAAGCTCAGGGAGGAAAAGTACCAGGGAAGCGGGTCAGCTGACTCCGAGGATGGATGGTCACACCGCTTGTCTTTTTGCAACACCCCTCTGCCTTTGTCTGGTCAGCCAGTTCCAGTTCAAGGTGCTCACTACTCAGAAGCTCATCTTGCTCTTTGGAATTTATTGCTTCTTGGAATTTACTGCAAGCATGTGCTTGCTTTTCAATTCCTAGAACTACCCTTAGGCACAGACGTTCAGCTCAAAGTTCGGCAGTGGAAAAGGATAGATTTAGACAATAAAAATAATAAATGAATAAAATAAAAAAAAATTAATTCCAAGTAGCTGACGGACTTAAATAGGAGAGACAAAACTACAAAAACAATATAGGAGACTTCATGCTTTTGAGGTAGAAAAGTGTTTCTTTTTTTTGGGGGGGGGGTGTTTCTTAAATAAACATCAAATACACTAACAGAAAAAAATGATTGCCAAATTCGACTACATTAAAACAAGTACCTCCACGCATCAAAATACATCACATCAAGAGTGAAACCAGCCGAAACCGGTTTGGCTCAGTGGATAGAGCATCGGCCTGCGGACTGAAGGGTCTGGGTTCGATTCCAGTCAAGGGCATGTACCTTGGTTGCGGGCACATCCCCAGTAGAGGGTGTGCAAGAGGCAGCTGATCGATGATTCTCTCTCATCGATGTTTCTAACTATCTATCCCTCTCTCTTCCTCTCTGTAAAAAATCAATAAAATATATATTTTTTAAAAAAGAGTGAAACCATCATCTTCAAACTAGGAGAAGGTATTTTCCATATCGATAGCCTATAAAGCATTAGTATACAGAATATATAAAGAATTCCTGCTGGTAAATAAGGAATAAGTGAAACTACAATTGAGAAAAATGGGCAAAATTTATTAACAGTAGTTCCATAAAAAAAGACAAATGATCCATAAATACATGAAAAAGGTCTTTAATTGCCCTGCATGGCTCAGTGGTTGAGCATCGATCCATGAACCAGGTGGTCATGGTTCCATTCCCAGTCAGTCTGGACACATATCTGGGTTGCGACCACCAGTAGCTGTGCAGGAGGCAGCTGATCAATGATTCTGTCATCACTGATGATTCTATCTCCCCCCCACCCCCTTGCTCTCTGAAATCAATAAAACCTTTAAAAAAAAAAAAGGCCTTTTATCTCAGCATTTATCAGGGGAAATGGAAAGTAAAAAATAATAAGATACAACTCCTCATCCATAAGATTGGCAAAAATTGAAAAACGGATGATATTTATGTTCTCAAGGAAGTGGGTTAATGAGAACATTCCACTCCCTCTGCTTGCTGGTAGGAGTATAAATCGGTGCAATCACTTGGGGAAGCTGGCATTGTATAATGAAGTGAGTGTGCACTGACCCTTTGACCCGGCATGTCAATCACTGGGCGTATCCTTTAGAGAAATTCTTGCATATGTGGCCCACAAGACCTGCAATAATATTGACAGAAGCTTTATTTCAATTAGGTAAAACCCAGAAACAATACACACGTCCTTTCTATGGTTGATGGTCTTAAATGACCATATAATAGGATTACACAGAATGGATGAAAACGGGCCAGTGACTACTGCAAGCACCAACATGATGGATCTTAAGACATAAAGCAAGTAAAAGGAGAACGTCACAGAAGAATACATACATATGATTTAGTTTTTGTGAAGTTTAAAAGCAAGCAAGGCTATTATGTTGGAAGACAGGTCAGGGGTTATATTATGGGTGAGGAGGAACTGGTGATGCGAAGGGGGAGGCCAATCAATTTGTTCACTTTGTGATCATCATATATATATATATATATATATATATATATATATATATATATATATATTATTTTTTACAGAGAGGAAGGGAGAGAGATAGAGAGAAACATCAATGAGAGAGAAACATCAGTCAGCTGCCTCCTGCACATCCCCTACTGAGGATGTGCCCACAACCAAGGTACATGCTCTTGACCAGAATCGAACCCGGGACCCTTCAGTCCGCAGGCCAATGCTCTATCCACTGAGCCAAACTAGTCAGGGCTGTGATCATTCTTAAAGCTGAAAACTTATTATCTGTGCTCTTTTCTGTAGGCACACTATACTTTAAAAAAAAAAAAAAAAAAGAAGTTAAGCCAGTGGTTGAGCATTGACCTCTGAACCAGGAGGTCACAGTTCAATTCCGGTCAAGGGCACGTGCCCAGGTTGCAGGCTTGATCTCCAGTGGGGGTGTGTAGAAGGCAGCTGATCCATGATTCTCTCTCATCATTGATGTTTCTCTCTCTCTCTCTCTCTCTCTCTCTCTCTCTCTCTCTCTCTCCCTCCCTCCCTCCCTCTCTGAAATCAATAAAAATATATTTAAGAAAAGAAAAAAAAGAAAAGAAAATGAACTACAACCCTGACACAGGAGCATTTGTAGCATTGAGCCTTGGCTGTTTTGCTCAGTGGATAGAGTGTCAGCCTGAGGACTGAAGGGTCTCAGGTTCGATTCTGGTCAGGGCACATGCCAAAGCTGCAGGTTTGATCCCCAGTGGGGAGCATGTAGGAGGCAGCCGATCAGTGATTCTCTCTCATCATTGATGTTTCTCTCCCTCTCCCTTCCTCTCTGAAACCAATAAAAAATATATTAAAAAAACTTAATTGACTTCAGAGCTCGAATTGTCTCATAACATTTATTAAAACAGAAGTATTGTTTCATAGAACAAATTTTGGGAAACTGGTACTATGAGCATAAAAAGATTTGAAAAGAGGCACACCAAAATGTTAAAAATGTTTATTTTTGGGCTCTAGGATTATGGGTACTCTTTCTCCTTTTTGTATCTTATGAAGAAAAAAAAAATGCAATAAGCATGTGTTACTTTTATAATCAAGACAGTAATAAGGGTATTCCCATTTTCAATCGCATGTTTTACGCTTGATCTTAGCCAAAAGGCCGAGAAGCGATCAATTGCATGTTTTAAAGAAAATAAGACAAAAATAGTGCAAGATAAAGACATTTTATTTTTTAATGTTTTTTTTATTGATAGATTCATATTATAAGCAAATAGCACACTCCACTTTCTTGAAATCCAGCAAACTAAACTCCATGCTTGCTCAATGGAATCTTCTAGTACTATAGTGGTTGGGTTCACGCACAAGAATGCTGGGGAAAAAGAGAAAATAATGAATGCTGAACAGTTTAAACTCCTCGACACTCTCCTGGTCTGCCCAGTTACTTCGTAGTTACATCATCTTTTCCAAGATAGGAAATTAGACAGCTTTTTCTCTTAATATAAACCAAATGCTTTTGGGACTTGAGAAAATGCTTCTGGAATAGGTAGGATTGGAGGTGAAGGTAGAAGTACGGTCATATAGTTTTTCTTCTTTTGTTGTTAAAGTATCTTTTGAAAATAAACACAAACTAATCGCCCTGCCAGCTTGGCTTAGTGGTTGAGCGCTGATCTATGAACCAGGAGATCACAATTCGATTCCCAGTCAGGGTGCATGTCCAGGTTTTGGGCTCGTTTCTCGGGGGTGGGGGAGGGAGGAGGTGTAGGAGGCAGCAGATCAATGGTTCTCTCTCATCATTGATGTTTCTCTCTCTCTCTCCCTCTTCATTCTTCTCTGAAATAAATAAAAATATATTTTTAAAAATTAAAAAAATACTGATCAAACAATACAGTTTGTTGCGAAAAGATTAGAAAGTGCAGCTGGACAAAACTAAAGATAAAATTAAATAACAACAGTAGTAATAATAATTAAAACCACCTACTCACTACCACAAGGAGATAACCCATGTCTAATCATTTGATTTGGTCCTTAAAGGCTTTCCCCCTGTACATATGGATTTTTATAACAAATCTGATTAAGTTATAGATCTTCTATTATAACCTGTTTGTTTTTTTTTTTTTCCCATTCAACAGTGTTTCATGAATATGATTCTGTGTAATTGTCCTTCTACAACAATGTTTTGGTTACTATATAGTACTCATTGTATAAATATTCAATGCTTTCTTAACCAACCAATGGACATTTGTTTCTAGCTTTTCACTATTACAAACAGTACTAAAAAGTCCTTATATATGTATCTTTGCATACTTGGTAGTTCCTGTCAGCCCCCCTGATCGGCACTGGAGTTCCAGAGGCTTCCATTTTGATTTCCTCAGCTAACCAGAAGCTGGCTTACTCATTCATTACAGCTGTAGCTAATGGTGTATCAGAGGCACAGGATCAAAAACTATGTCTAGGCCCAGCTGGTGTGGCTCAGTGGTTGAGCTTTGACCTATGAACCAGGAGGTCATAGGACTGATTCCTGGTCAGGGCACATGCCCAGGTTGCAGGCTTGATCCCCAGTGTGGGGCATGCAGGGGCAGCCAATCCATGATTTTTTCTCATCATTGATGTCTCTCTCTCTCTCTCTCTCTCTCTCTCTCTCTCTCTCTCTCTCTCCCGTCCTCTCTGAAATCAATAATTTTTTTTTTTTTTTAAGAGGCACAGAGAGATTTCTTCTTGGCCTTTTGGCTAAGATCAAGTGTAGTATTTGTTCTTATCAGTCTACTATCTGGCACTTCCTCTAGCTGAGGGCAATACACTGAGTGGCCAGATTATTATGATCTCTGAATGCATAATAATCTGGTCACTCACTGTATATCCTATAGAATAAAAGGCTAATGTGCAAATTGTCCCCTCGACCAGAAGTCTGACCAGCAGGCAGGCTGGCCAGCTGCCCATGTCTCATTTCCCTGGCCAGGCTGGCTGGACCCCACCATGCACAAATTTATGCACTGGGTCTCTGATATATATATACTAGAGGCCCAGTGCATGAGATTCATGCACATGGGGGGGGGGGGTTCCCTCAGCCCAGCAGTTGAACATCCTTAGCACTACCCTGGAGGTGGGAAAGGTTTCCTCCACCTCCACTGCACTCCGCTGTACTCACCAGCCATGAGCTGGTGAGTACAGCAGAGTGGGAGCCCACTGACCACCAGAGGCAGCTCCTCCGTTGAGTGTCTGCCCCCTGGTGGTCAGTGCATGTCATAGCGACCAGTTGTGTTGCCGTTCAGTCTATTTGCATATTAGCCTTTTATTATATAGGAGATACACATACAACACACACACACACACACACACACACACACACAAACACTGAGTGGCCAGATTATTATGCGTTCAGAGATCATAATAATCTGGCCACTCAGTGTATATTAAATGTATTTTTGGAGCAGGAAGATGGAATAGAGCTTGCTCCATGCACTCTGCACATTAGTACTTCTGAGAAAAGTGCGCACACACAAAAGAAGCAAAGAGAAACTGTTTGTAATCCTTGCTGTGAAATGTAATTAATACAAAAATCAGCTCTGGTCAGTTTCCTCAGTGGTTAGAGGATTGGATTCCTGGTCAAGGGCAAGTACCTTGGTTGCAGGCTCAATCTCTATGCCCCATCGGGGTGCATGTGGGAGGCAACCAATCAACGTGTCTCTCTCACATCCATGTCTGTCTGTCTGTCTCTCTCCCTCCCCCTGCTCCCAACCCTCCACTCTCCCTAAAAATATCAATGGAAAAAATATCCTCAGGTGAGGGTGAAAAAAAAAAAAAAAAGCAACAGGTACTATAAGAGTGTACTACATGCTCCAGTGCCAAGTATAAGGTGACAGACATCTCACAATTGGCGGGACAGTCCCGATTCTTAACAATTTGTTCCTCATCCTGTGGCATTTAAAAAAAAGTCCCGATTTTTGGAAAGATTAAGTCCCGATTTTTAATAATTTGTCCTGCATCGTTTAAAAAAGTCCCAACACTGCGGGACGCGGGACAAATTATTAAAAATTGGGACTGTCCCGCCAAAAGCGGGACGTCTGGTCACCTTAGCAAGTGCCAATTTTTCCTGTGACTTGATGTGCTCAGTATGATGATAGACTCTAATCTTCCTTTATTTCTGCAACATTTAAAAAAATTAGACCTGAAAGTATTTTTCCCCCTGTTGCATTATTTTGCTTTTCCTCTACAGAGACATTGTCTCCTGTATCTGTCATTTTCCCTCTTACTTTTATGAAAATCTTGGTTTATCTCTCATAGTACTGGCTTTTGTAACCCTGCATTCCAAGTCTCCTTGTCCATGTTTTCATCACTATCTCCTTTGGTTTTGCTCTATCTGGTCTGCCCTCTTGCCTTCAGTGGCCTGAGGGGCCTTCCACTAGTTCCCAGTGAGGCCTGATTGGGTGTTTCCCCTCAGCCTGAGCCAGGAACTTCAAAGGAGAAAGTATTTCTCTCGGTCCTGCTGCCTGCCTTATCTTCACAGAAGTGCCTCGGGACTTGCATTTTAGCCAATTTTTCAGATGCTTCTCCTGCAGCTGGCCTGCTGCCATCGGCTCAGTAACGTGACTTCAGGTACAGAATCAGATATATCTTGACTTTGTTGTGGGCAGTTAGACAGAGATGAGCAGAGCCAGCCACAGACGGTCTCCAGGGCGGAAAGCCCAGGTGCCTAGCCCGGGACAATCCATAGTGGGGTGGGACCCCGCCCCAGGGTGACCTTCCCTCCCCAGCAGATGCCGGTCCTGTGGTTTGGAGCCCCTGGCCCTTCCTCCCTGGAGATGACACCCAGGCCTCAGTTGCATTTCAGCTCCTGGCCCAGATAAGCGCCCGAACCTGTGACCTCAGGACCAGCTGCATGGAATAATGGCCCCGCCCTGGTGCCGCCAATCAGTCATGGGGACCACAGCCCTGAGAGGACACGCTTGGAAAACTGCTGGATGTTCTATAGAGATCTTCCCTGGGACCACCCCTAAAATCTGCACCCTTACAACCCTTAGGATGTACCGTGGTTTTGCAGCATGGACCTGTAAAGCATTACGCTAAGTGAAATAAGCCAGACAATGAAAGAAAAATACCACATGATCTCACTCATTTATGGAGAATAAAGAGCATTGTAACCTGATGAATAAAAAGATAGATACAGAGGCAGTAAAGCACCAAACAGACTGTCAAATTACAGCGGGAAGGCTGGGGAGTGTTGGTGATGGAGGGGCTGGGGAGGGGAGATCAACCAGAAGGACCTGTATGCATGCATATGAGCACAACCAATGGACACAAGACACTGGGGGTGGATGGAATGAGGGCATGCACAGGGGCTAGGGGAGGCTGGGGGAAGGTCAATGGGAGGGGAGATATATGTACTACTATATGTAATACTTTATAAACAATAAAAAAATTAAAAAACAAAACAAAAACCCTTAGGATGGAGGACCCAGTGTGCTCTCTCCTGGGAGCAAGCTCGGGCCTTTTCCTTTCCCTTCTCCCGCCCTCCCCCTCCCTGCCCCAGGCAAGTTACCTTAAGTTTCTCACTCCCAAGCTCCAGGGCCTTTTTTTTTTTTTTTTACCTTCATACCTTGCTTCCTAAGCTCATTTAGTCTAGGATTGACTATTCTGCCTCAGTCATTTACCCAAGAAACGCTCTCTTCCAGGTGGGGTCCTGCTCTGAATTCTTTCCTAGCCAGAACCTAAGAGCCGAGGTTGCTGAAGCCAGGGTTGGTCTGACCCCACCGCTCAGACACCTGCCGCTGTTCCCTCCACCTACAACAGCTAAGTCCTGGCTTCTTTAACTGGGAGATGCAGCCTTCCTCTGCATTGGTGAGGAAGGAATAGGACTGGTGGACGTATAGCCCGTCTCCGTCACAGTCTGTCTTCCTGACCACCAATACCTGTTTCACTCTTCCGTCCACTCACAGGACACAGCTGCCCTGCAGTGCACACAGAACCATGATGCCCAGACTCCCCCGTGGAAACGACCTGGTTTTTCCAGCTGCCAAGAGTGCTGCCAATCAATACTCAGCTTCTAGCTGTTAGCCATTTCAGGGTTTGCCTCAGCTGTCAAGAGCTGCCTGTACTTCCCACATCCATTAACGAATTGAGGTGTGGTTATACGGGTCCAGCTATTTCAGGCTAAGGTGGGACCGCTCTGATGGGGTCCACCAAGGCTTCGTTAAACTTGAAAGGCCATTGAACTTCTCCCTCCCCCGTTGCCCCCCACTACCCTCCACAGGCATTGATCACTGATAATACCCTGCGTACCAAAGTCTTATCTCACTGTCTGCTTCCAGAACACCTGACTGTGGCACAACATTTCTCCAAGACTCAAATCCAGTCTTAACCTGGTCCAGCTCCAAGTCCAGCATATCTGGGTGATGCTTGCTTCTCTCAAGTCTGGGTCTAGCTCTTCTGGGTTAAGTGGCCTACGAACTGAAACAAGTTATCTGCCCCCGATCTCCACGCCCCATCTACAATGATGGAGCGGGAAGAGGATAGCCACCATCAGCATTCCCATATGGAAAGAGGAAGAAGGGGAGACACAGCAGGCACCGCTCTGTACTAGTCGTGGAATCTGCTGGGCGGACATTGATTAGCCAGCACCTTGCTTTATAGGAGGAGCTCCCTGGCCCATTGCCCATCCCCCGGGGGGCCCTTCCTGTCCATTATTCTCTATGGCTGCATCTGAAGTCAGTGTTGAGGAGCACACTCTCCTAGGAGCCTTCAAAGCCTGTGTCAAATACTGTTTTAAGGCTCAGACAATGAATAGCTTATTTTGCTTTGGTTAATAGTTTCTTTAGCAATTAGCTTCTCTCAAAAACTTAGCTGACTTCTATTTGGCTCCAACCAGCTCTATGTGCCATTAACTATACCCAAGGTTGTTTCCTAGACATAGTTCATACACACACACACACACACACACACACACACACACACACACACTAGGGGCCCAGTGTACAAATTCGTGCACCTTGAAAGGAACTGTGGAATGAAAGGCTGCAGTGGGCTCAGGGGCAGGTCTAAGCCCATCCTCCACACTCCTGCCTGGACCCCACTCCCCTGTCTGCTTGCAGCCCTCCTCCCTCAGCAGCTCCCATGCGCTGATGGTGCTGGCCCCACTCACACTCACTGATAGTGCCGAGTGATTGGGGCTAGCACAGCAGCAGGTGAGAGTGGGACCAGCACCATTAGTGGGTACAAGCGGCAGCTGCTGCCCCAATTGCCCCTCAGGAGCAGGGGGAGGTGGAGAAGCCCTCAGGGGCAATCGGGGCCAGCAGTGGGTGCGAGTAGTGGCTCTGGCAGTGGGTGCAAGAGGGACCACTGTGCATGGGAGCAAAGAATTTTCATTAACCACCAGAGGCTTGCCCCAATGACAGTGACTGGTGCCTCACCTTGGTATGGCACCCCTGCTCACCTGTTCCACCATCCCACCACAGCCGATGCCCCCTGGTGGTCAGCACATGTCATAGCAACTTGTTGTTATGTTGTTCTGCTGTTTGGTCTATTTGCATATTAGCCTTTTATTATATAGGATATATATATCCTATATAATAAAAGGCTTGGGGGATAGGGGAGTCTCTCAGCCCAGCCTGTGCCCTCTTGCAGTCCAGGAGCCCTTGGGGGATGTCCTCGGGGAGCAGGCCTAAGCCAGCAGTCAGACATCCTTTGCGCTGCCATGGAGGCCACCACCGCTGCTACATTCGCCAGCAGTGAGACCGGCTTCTGGCTGAGCAGGGCTCCCTCTGTTGGAGCGTACTGACCACCAGGAGGCAGCTCCTGCATTGAGCATCTGCCTGCTGGTGGTCAGTGTGAGTCATAGTGACTGGTTGTTCTGCTGTTCAGTGATTTGTATATTAGCCTTTTATTATATAGGATATATATTTACATATATACTGTATATTTCACAGAGGAAGGGAGAGGCAGAGAGAAACATCAGTGATGAAAGAGAATCATTGATTGGCTGCTTCCTGCACATCCCGCACTGGGATTGAGCCCTGACCAGGAATTGAACTGTGACCTCCTGGTTCATAGGTCGTTGCTCAACCAGTGAGCCACACTGGCTGGGCTTAGACATAGTTCTTGATCCTGTGATCATGTTGGTGTTTTTAGGAGACATAGGTGGAGACAACACACCCTCAGTCTAATCTTTGCCCTCAGCTACTTTATTAGATTCTAAAGTTTGAACAGCCCTTAACCACTTAAAGCCTTTCTATAATCCCATCACACACTTTCATAGGTTTCCCCACCTGGACAGTGTCCCACCATAGCACTGCCACCCCAGCTTTGTCATTATTTCTCTGTTTCTCTAGCAACCAGGACAGAGACAGTCAGTTAGGTATCTCCTTTGTAAGTCCAAATTGAATTAATGAAATTTAGGCTTTTCTAACTATGTTTATTATTTCAGGAATCTCTTTGGGTTCATGTGACTTAGGTAGAGCAGCGATTTTCAACCTTTTTCATCTCATGGCATGACCAAACGACTAAAATTCTGTGGCACACCAAATAATATTAAATTTTATGCCTCTCTGACAAAAAAAAAAAAAAATAGGTATAATTTTGATTCATTCACACTGGACAGCTATTGTGTTGGCTGTAGTCATTTTTAAATTTGAAAATTTAAGGGAAAAGAGGTCAGTGCCCCTACTGAATAGTCTATTATGGCTTGTTTTAAAAACTCTTGCAGCACACTGGTTGAAAATCGATGATGTCGATAAACATTTTGGTAAATTTTCAGGCAATTGAAAAAAAACAACAACAGTTAATTATATATTTTCCGTGTATAGTTCCTAAACCAAAAGGAAGGATGATGAAGAGTTAATAAAGTTAGTAAAAAAAAAAAAAAAAAAAAAAAAAAAAGTGATCAGTTGCAAACACTGGTTATTGAAGGTCACCTGTAAGTGGCTGGTAACGGACGGAGCAGGTTGGAGGAAAAATAGAAAGTAGAGGAGACTTTTGAAAAGGGGGGAAATGGCCTTTCAGAGTTTTGTTCCCAGAATGGAGGAGATGGAAGGGCTGGACAGTGAGGGAACCATGGGGGTGGGTACTAGAGGAAGTAGTACCTGGGGAACCCAGCTGGCGGAAGTTACTAAAGAAACGCAACTGCATGGGGAAAGAAGGGTGCTTGCATACTTAAGCTTTAAAATGTATAGATGCTGCTAAGACCCGCTGCTTGCAGATAACCAATCATAAGGCAGTGAGCGTGTAACCAATTATAAGAATGTTACTAAGGCAGAGTTCGTTGAAAGGACCAATCAGGAGCAAGCAAGGCATGTATCTACACTTTCTCTCTCTCTCTCTCTCTCCTCTCTCTCTCTCTCTCTCTCTCTCTCTCTCTCTCTCTCTCTCTCCCTCTCTCCCTCTCTCCTTCTCTCCTTCTCTTTCATGGCTTATGGCCATGTGGGACTCTACACATGGGCTAATGGACTTTTATTCGCTTGGATGCTGAACTACACCTAATTGCAACATGGAACAGAAGCTCTGGACCCTGGCCTGCCCCTGGAACCCCAGCTGCACCTTCTCCCAATAAACTTTGCTTCCGCTAACCGTTTTTGTCCACAAATCCATTCTTCGGTTTTGCAAAACAACGAACTTGGACTCAACCGCCACACCTTGGGTTCAGAATCACATTCCTTATTTTCCCTGAGTTACCGACGTGCAGGCTGGTGTGGAATCTGAATGCTCCTGTGTCTCGCTCGGGTTCCCTTTCTCCTCCCTTCCCCTCATCCCACAGCAGCTTACGTGAGGCAGCAGAGGGTTCCCATTACTGCGGAGCTCAAAAGAAAGGCCAAAATGGCTGCCCGAGGTAGGGTGCTTTTGATGAGATCCCACACGTAATCCCTGATGTTGTTCAGCCAGGACTTGTCCTTTCCTGCAGAAAGAGCATAGAGTTTCATTGAGGACCAGTCAAGTATGTAAATGATCGCCCCTAACCACTTTGCTTACTGGCCTGCTTGCCCCCAACTGCCCCCCCCCCCCTTGCTGGCCTGCTCACTCCCAACTGCCCCCCCCCCTGCTGGCCTGCTCACTCCCAACTGCCCCCCACTTGCCCCCAACTGCCCCCCCCCTTGCTGGCCTGCTCACTCCCAACTGCCCCCTCAACTGTCTCCCACTGCCAGCCTACTCACTCCCAACTGCCTTCCCTGCTGGCCTAATCCCTTCAACTGCCCCCCCCCCCCCCCCCCCCCCCCCCCCCCCCCGCCACAGCCGGCCTGCTTGCTCCCAATTCCCCCCTGCCAGCCTGATCACCCCCAACTGCCCTCCCCTCCTGGCCTGATCGCCCCTAACTGCCTCTGCCTTGGCCCCGACACCATGGCTTTGTCCGGAAGGATGTCTGGAAGGTCTCCTGGTCTAATTAGCACATTACCGTTTTATTAGGATAGATAACTAACATGTTGTCGCCCACAGTATGTTTGGGAGTTCTGCAGGAGGCTGAGTGAGGGTAGTTGAGTGTCCCATAAAGAGAAAGGAGGAGGACACCAATGCCAGGAGCATCCAAAGGGGAAAGGGGCCAGGGCAACTGGCAGAAGGAGCTTTAGAGGGAGTCTACTGATTAAGGTAAGGCTCGAGGCAATAGGTGTTTTCTTTAGGAAGTGAACATTACTTTAAAATAGAAAATCAGTATTTCCTGACCTGAGGCACGCGTGTTATGTTTTAGGAAGGCAGGAACATTCATTCTAACAGCAAACAAACCCCTTGAGACAGGTTCTGATCTTCCCTCCTCTTGTAGTCCAACAGAAGTTAAAAATGATGAAGAGGAAACCAGAGGTTCTAAGAAGCAAATTAGAGGACACAGAAGAAATCCAACAATCAGCAACTTCTGGAGGTCCATGGACTCTCCAGAGGACGACGGAGCTGCGCTCCCTCAGCCAAGGAAGGATGGATTTTTCCCTGGCTCTTTCCAAGGCAGCTTTGTCTGAAAAGTTACAAAATGATGGGTTAGTTTTGTTAATATATATATATATATATATATATATATATATATATATATATATATATATATATATAATTTATTTCAGAGAGGATGGGAGAGAGAGAAAACATCAAGGATGAGAGAGAATCATTGATTTGCTGCCTTCTGCACGCCCCCTACATGTAACCCAGGCATGTGCTCTTGATTGGAATTGAACACGAGACCCTCCAGTCTGCAGGCTGATGCTCTGTCCATTGAGCCAAACCAGCTAGGGCCAGGCAGTTCCTCTTAAATGACCACACACGGAACTAGGACTCACTCCCTCTGAGCTCCAGAGTTGGGCAGAGCTTGAAAGGCACCACAGACATATGGGGAGGAACTGAATTGTTTGCCATCAGGGTAAGACCTGGTGGGGCAGCTTTCTCCTGGACAGAAGTGCTGGTAGAGGCCATTGTTCCTTTGATGAGTCTCCCCCCTGACTCCCCCCACAGAGCCATCATCAGAGATTCCATTAACTGGACTCACACTGTTTCCCCCACTCTGGTGATTCCTAAAGTACTGTGTTCCCCCCCCCCCCCCAATTTTGGAATGACCTAAGCTGTTTCTAGTGGCTTTTCCACAGCAATGGCCTATCTTGGCTCATGCTTCAGATTTCCTAAAATCTCTCAAGCAAGCAGCTTCTGGCCTCAGTGTGTCCCTTACTTCTTCCTAAGTGGCACCAGCCCTGGCATCAGGAGCAGCCAGCCTTTGTTCAAAGCTTGGCCTCTACTGGATACCTGCAAGCACAGTAGAAATAGCAGCCATTTGCAGATCACTTTGTAGCTCATGCTGGGTGGTCCTGAGCAGAACGCAGGTACTGGCTGACCTTGGACTGCACTTCTCAGGAGGCCTCAGAGCCAGTGCACCCAGTAGATCATGTCCAAGATTACCACCCAACCACCTCCACAAGTGACATGCTTAAGGAGCAGACTCAGTGAGCACAAGAGCCCCCCTGAAGAAAGTCCTTCTGTGTGGGGTGGGGCCCTGCACAGCTGATCCTCCACAGTGGTCGGTGGTCAGAGGTTGGTGGTTGTGGTTCCAACCAGTCCTTGTAGCTGATTGGCCTGGGGGGGGGTAAGTTCTTCCCATTGACATGCCAACAACAATCAAGGCTCAACTACAGAAGGAGGGTGTACACAGCCCACACTGGGGCACACATCTTGAGTGCCTAGTGTGAGTGATTGGGGAGGCTGTGCCATTGACTCTACAGAACATCTACTACATTAGGCCACTCAGCCAAGTCTGGGAGATGTAGCAGCTCTACCTAATACATAGAAACAAACACAGGGAGCCTACCAAAACAAGGAGACAAAGAAACAAACGGAAATCTGATGGGTAGCTTCTGGGAAGACTTTTTCTGTATTGATCAAAGAGAAGGTGCTACCATTTTTCCTTTATGCTGCCTTGACCATTGTTGAAGTGTTAGCTGAAGTTGGAGCAGCCATCTTGTGACCATGAGGCAATGCACATGAGGAAAATGGTCAAGAAAGTGACATCTATTCTGGCTCTGACAACTTCAGGCCACTAAACCAACATGTCCATTTGCCTACCTTGAGACTGCTTGTATGAGAAGAATAACCCATTTGAGTCACTGTAATTTGAGTTTTCTGTTACTTAAGACATTTATAATTGATACACTCATTCGCTAGGTGAGAGAGGGTTCAAAGACAGCCACGTCAGGTGGGAAACCACTTACCTGAAAATTGACTAAGCACCAAGCGTTCCGAAGAAGCAATGAATTTGGCTTCAGTCTTCAAAGCACAACGAAAGAAGCTGGCAACAGTCTCCCCCTTACGTGTCGGGAGTTCCAAGTAGAATTCTACCATTCCTTATGACATCGTTACTGCAATTGAACCGCCCCCAGCCTCTGACAGTGAAGCATACAGACATCTTTTTTTTGTCTATGCATAAACATCCATGTTGATTCTGAAACCCATCCTTACAGTAGCTGTATCCTCTTAACACTTGAAGAATTCTAAGGTATTTTATTTGCCGCCCGGTAGCTACTACAGTTTACAATAGTGTATATATGGAACTTTAATAGATGAAAATGGTGGCATTCTACATCAGTAGAGGAAAGAGAGATGGTTTACTATCATCCTTGGCCACCCATTTGGATGCACTAAAGTGAGAGCCCTATGCACAAAAACAAACTCTAGATGGATTAAGGACTAAACAAAAGTAAAACCCTATACATAGTGAAATAAAATATGGGTGAATGTTTTTATAATGAACGTGGAAGAAGCTACTCTGAGCATGTCATAAAACCAAAAAGTCATAAATGAAAATGCTGATGTGTTGCATAAAAATATAAAGCTTTCATACAGCAAAATATTATAAATGAGAAGATTAATGACATATTAGGTAATGCATTTAAAAATTTTTTATTGATTATGGTATCACACAATTGTCCTCATCCCTCCATTCCCATCCCAAACTCCTCCCCACATATGCCCCCACCCCCCTGTTGTCCATGGTCACTGGCTAGGCCCATATGCATGCACACAAGTCCTTTGGTTGATCTCTCCCCTTTACCCCCACCCTCCCCTACTTTCCCTCTGAGATTTGAGAGTCTGATCGCTGCTTCTCTTTCTCTGGGTCTGTTTTTGTTCATCAGTTTATGTTGTTCATTATTTCCTCTAGATGTGTGAGATCATGTGATCCAAGAAATACCCTAAACATATATGACATCTCCAAGATTCTGATTGGTCACAATCTCTAGAAAGCTTATAAAAGGAGGTTAATGAGATGAGCCACAATCCCCACTGCTGCATTAGTCCTAAGAGATACCCCCTGTTCCCTTGCGTGCCCAGTATATTACTCGCTGCCCCTATTGTGTAGCCACAGCCCTGATTCCTCATGAATACCAGGGTCAATTACTCCTGCTGGTATGGGAACTCCTGTCTGTGAGGTAAGAAAGGAGAGAATGCTAACTGAATAAGCATCTCTTTCTTGATCCTGCCTGGTGCCTCCCTTTTCTTAGATCCTCTCTCCTAACCTCTCGAGAGAATCAATTTCTACTCATGTTGCTGTGTGGAACTGAAGAGACAATTGTAAACTGTAGGATCAAACTACTGTTCAAATTGTCTAATTCAACAGTTTTGCAAAAAATTTAGCAGGCCACCTGTGCTCCCATTTCCAAAGTGAACCAAAGCCACCAATTCCTGGCTGTTTTGAAGGATTCCTAATGTAAATCCAATTGCTTCTTGGCTATGTTCTGTTCTGGTTTTTCCTTAATCCTTCCTGGTACTATGAGAAATTATTTGATCTGAAGATTCAAATTTGTTTATTATTATTATTATTATTATTATTATTATTATTAGAGGCCCCATGCACGAATTCGTGCATGGGTGGGGTCCAGCCAGCCTGTCCCTATGGGAGCTGACTGGGCAAGGCCAGGAGGGGGGGGAGAAGGGCTGTGGGAAGTTGGCCAGCAGATCCTGCTCCCAATAGAAGTTGGTGGGGATCATTCATGGGGAGGGGCCTCCCCTTGATCTAGCTGGTTGGGCAGCCATAGTGCACATCATAGTGACTGGTTGTCCAGTCGTTCCACTCATTCCGGTTGTTCTGGTGCTCCAGTCACTTGGCTGATCAGGGGAAGGCGCCAACCCCATCACCCTGCTGCTGTAGTCACTGCCAGTCACTGCAGCCGCCAAGGTGTTTTCATCAATACAGTCTCCAGTCCCTTCACCATGAAAAAATGACAACTTTCTTTAGGCATTTTCAAGATGTGCCTTTCATAGGATATGCATTTCTTTTTCTTTTTTAAAAAAATATTTTATTGATTTTTCACAAAGGAAGAGAGAGGAATAGAGAGTTAGAAACATCAATGAGAGAAAAACATCAATCAGCTGCCTCTTGCACACCCCCCATTGGGGATGTGCCCAAAACCAAGGTACATGCCCTTGGGCAGAATCGAACCTGGGACACTTCAGTCCACAGGCCAAAGCTCTATCCACTGAGCCAAACCGGTTTCGGTGGATATGCATTTCTTTCTTTCTTTCTTCCTTCCTTCCTTTCTTTCTTCCTTTCTTTCTTTCTTTCTTTCTTTCTTTCTTTCTTTCTTTCTTTCTTTCTTTCTTTCTTTCTTTCTTTCTTTCTTTCTTCCTTCCTTCCTTCCTTCCTTCCTTCCTTCCTTCCTTCCTTCCTTCCTTCCTTCCTTCTTTTTTTTTTTTCTCCCTCACCTGAGGATATGTTTCTATTGACTTTTAGAGAATGTGGAAGAGGAAGGGAAAGAGAGAGAAACATCAAAGTGAGCATAACACTTTGATTGGTTGCCTCCTGCATGAGTTCTGACCTGGGCCCCAGCCAGGGAGGAGCCTGCAACCGAGGTACATGCTCTTAATCAGAATCGAACGCAGATCCTGTGGTCAGCAGGCCGAGGCATTATCCACTGAGTCAAACTGGCTAGGGCAGGATATGACATTTCTTAGCCCTCCAGCAGTGGACCTTCATTTTTTTCTCCAGAAGTGTGATGGCAAAACCCTAGATCACCTTTTTGGATTCTTATTACCCAAGTTACTAAGAATATTACCAGTGGCATACAGGGAGCTTAATCAATGTGCAGTCAGAAAAGGTGTTTTCTCTATAGTTCACACCAATCATGGGCTGGGCCCTGTCCAGGCCTAAAGCCTCTGGCTGAAGCTTTAGGCCTGGGCAGAGGCCCTCCAGCTCCCTGCGATTGATCGATGGATCGCAAGCTCCACTCCTGCCCATTGCCCAGTAGCCTTGGGCAGGAGCGGACCCCTAGCTCCTTGCGATCAATCACAGGCTCCACTCCTGCCACCTCGTTCTGATTGCAGGCTTGGCCCTGCCCAGGAGCCCCCTGGCTCAGACCCTTCCCAGACTGCTCTGGGCCCATGGGGCCTTACCTCACGGTGACCTGAATGCCAGGATATTCCTGGGACACAGGTGCTGGGTGCCTATGTATGCAAATTGACCACCATAATTTTGGGTTAATTTGCATACTCACTCTGATTGGCTATTGGCGTAGCGAAGGTACAGTCAATTTACATGCTTGTCTATTATTAGGTAAGATATAGATTATTATTTTATCTCAAATAAAAATTTTTATATTGTTTTATTTGACCACATTCATTTTGATCTTTCCTTCAGGACTTTCAATTTCTTATCATGGTAAGAACACTTAACATGAGATCTATTTTTTTAACAAATTTTGAAGGGCACAATACCTTACTACTTATAGAAACTAGGCTGTATGGCAGATCTCTAGTACATATTCATGTGGCAAACAATACCAGTTGGACAGAAATTCCCCATTACTCTCTCAGTCTCCCTCTATATAAGCTCTGCTGGATCAGTGCTTCATTTCTAATGTTTTATTTTGGTTATATCACTTCTTTTTTTTAAGCAGGCTTAAGTCATTACTTTATTTTTCTTGTATAAAATTATGTGGTGGCCACAGCTGCAGCCTGGGTCCTCTGCACAGAAACTCTGGTGTCGGTCTTTATAAGATGGTCAGTGAATTCCTGATAGACTTGGTGAAAGCAGTCTCAAAGATCCGAGGTGAGATAGTTTAGGTCTTAGAGATGGCATCAAAGGTGGCTGTTAGCGAGTGGGAATTTTTGAGCATGCTTTCAGAGAAGCTGTGACTATGCTCCAGATAGAGTTGTCAGTGCTGACACCAGGCCTGGCCTTGAGATAAGGTCTCATGGCCCCTTCCCAGCACATAGGCCTTCTTTCGTAGATCACTGTCAGCTTTCTGAAGAGCAGGATGACCCTGTGAATAACATGGTCGTCAATGGCACAACTATGACGTTGCTTGGGAAAAACTGTTTTGTCTTGGGTTGCTTGCTCTGCAAGAACAGGATGTGGTTAATGCGCTTAAAAGCAGTCCTACACAAAGGGTCGCTGCTGCTCTCTGGGCTCCCTGCGTGGAGAAAAGCAGAGCAGTCGCCGGTTGGCTGGCTGGCAGGCCGGCTGGCTAATAAAGGCTCCCTAAATTTTAATTTGGTCTGGGCTCCAGCGGTCATTCACTTGCCTTGGCGAAGTTGCCCAGGGTGGCAGTGCATCCCCTGGCCGAGGTGTAGCAGTCATCAATACCAGCCATCATCAGCAACTTCTTAGGCATGGGGGCCGTGACAATGCCCGAACACCTGGGGGCAGGGAGGAGACACACCAGTACAGAGCCACAGTGGCCAGTCACCCTGCAAGGAATGGCCAGTCACCATGCAAGGAACCATGTGGGGCTTGCCGATCTTGTTTCCCCAGTAGCCTTACCGCACGGGCACAATAGAGAGCGTGGCCAGGATGATGGCTCCATGGATGGCAGTGGCTACTTCCTTTGAGCACTTAACACCCAGACCAACAGGTCCATTGTAGTCCCCAATGGCGACAGATGCCTTGAACTGGGTCCTCTGGCCAGCACGGGTCTGCTTTTGCACAGGCATGATCTTTAATGCCTCATCCTTGAGGGATGCCCCCAAGAAAAAGTGAATGATCTCAGATTCCTTGATGGGCAAGGAGAATAGGTAGATTTCCTCTAGGGATTTGATCTTCATGTCCTTGACCAGGCAGCCCAGCTTGGTGACAGGGATCCACTCCTTGTCTTCAGCCTTGCCTCCACGAGCTCCATGGCCTTGGCCCTTGCCCCGACCCCAGCCACTACCCAGTCCCCAGATGCCGCTGCCAAGTCCTCCTCGGAAGCCGCCACAACCTCCTATTCTGGGGGTCCCCGGGGCCTCCGGGCCCTCCCGCAGCACTGGAGTCATTCGCCATTTGGTATTTCATCGGAAAAGAAGCTGGTTATATCACTTCTTATTGTGAGTTCAATTTAATACGGTTTTCTAACTCAGTCATTTATTTATTTTTTTAAATATGTGTTTATTGATTTCAGAGAGGAAGGGTGAGGGAGATAGAGACAGAAACATCGATGATGAGAGAATCATTGATTGGCTGCCTCCTTCACGCCCCACATTGGGGATCGAGCCTGCAACCTGGGCATGTGCCCTGACCGGGAATTGAACCAACCATGACCTCCTGGTTCAGAGTTTGATGCTCAACCACTGAGCCACACTGACTGGGCAGTGCCTCTCTTTTTAAAAATATCATCATTTACACTTTTATTTCAAGTGTAAAACACAACTCTCAAAGGCCATTTGTTTATATGTGTCAATGGTTATTTAACTGTTTAGGAAATCAGCAGTAAGACAAAAAAGCTAGTTCCAACAACATTTGAGAAATAGAGATGTATATATAGACAATGGGAAAATAATGCCAAAACCAGATTATTAAATTACACTATTTCAGATTTAGTCAAAGATAGCTTGAGTAGTGATTGCCTTTTATAATGCACTTTGTTACACAAAGCTCCCTGAATATTCTCTAACAAAACTCTTCCTGTGAATCGATGAAATACTCTGTAGCATTTCCCTTTGGAACACGTAAAAAAAATTAATAAATTAGACATGAGTGTTTAACCTTTTACAGAAATAAAACCATATCACCTTTGGGGTTAACTTCTCTACCAGGCTATAAAGCAAAACAAGTTATTGATTCCTGTAAATTAACCTTTAACCTTAAAAGAATCTTATAGGACCATAAACCATTTGCACTTTGATCAGCTGTGGACTGTGATTGTGCAGGGTGGGGCAAAGGGAAGTTTACAGTTGTGAGTACACAAAACACAGAGTTTATTCTTATACTAGTGACCCGGTGCACAAAATTCATGCACATTAAAAGGGGATTAATTAGAGGAAATAATTTAATATTGTTATTTGCCCTTTCTCTATAATAGAAGTGCCAGAGATGAAAGAAAATTAGTAAAATGTATATGAAAACCTTCCTCCTGTCAGAGTCTGGGGCTCACCACAGGACCCAGAGTCAAGTCCCCCTTCCCCCCCACATGCACCTCAAAATCACGTGAGATCCAGACCCATTGGGCTAGATCCAGACCCAGCCAGTCCCACCCTTGTCAAGCTCCGCTGGGCAGGGGGTGTAGCCTATTGTCCCCTGGCTCAGCACCAGGATGGGGGCGTGGCATGAAGTCCCCCAGCCCATACCAGGGTGGGGTGTGTGCCTTGAGGTCCCCCATCAAGCCCCACCAGGTGGGGGACACAGCCTGAGATCCCCTGTTAAGCCCTGCTGGGTGGGGCGCATGGTCTGAGTTCCTCATCAAGCTCTTCCAGGCAGGGGTGTGCAGCCTCAGGTTCCCTGCTCCAGCACTGGGTGGGGGGTGCAGCCTCAGGTCCTCCATCAAGCCCCACCAGGTGGGGACATGGCCTCAGGTCCCCTGTCAAGCCCTGCTAGGTGGGGGGCACGGCTTGAGGTCCTCCATCAAGCTCTGTCAGGTAGGGGTTACAGCCTCAGATCCCCCGGCCCAGCACCAGAAGGGGGGCGCAACCTCAGGTCCCCCATCAAGCCCACTGGATGGGGGGCGCAGCCTGAGTTCCCCCAACCCAGCACTGGGGTGCACCTTGAGGTCCCCAGTCAAGCCCAGCCAGGCAGGGGGCACAGCCTCAGGTCCCCTGCTCTGGTGTAGGGGTCGGGGGTGGGGGCACAGCTTGAGGTCCCCTTTCAAGCCCCCTGGGGGCAAGTGAGGGCATAGTCTTAGGTCCCTGCTGATTGCTCATTAAAGCTCTTTATGGGAATTTGGCCTCAGCTGTGGGTGCAGCCATCTTTGTGATGGAGTGATGGTCAATTAGCATATCCCCGGTTTATTAGATAGGATTAGTGATCCTAACCTATAATATTTTTTGTTGATTAGAATTAAGACTAATTAGCTTTGTTTCTACATCTTTCTGATATTTTTAATCTGTTAACCAGGGAGTTCCCTTTTTAATTACGCAACGTACAATGGGCGAATACTCTTTCACTAGGACGTGTCAGTACGTCACACCCAGCGGGCGTAATTTTATATATATATATATTTTTATTTATACTTAATTAAAATAAATGAAATATATATTTTTTCGTTTATTTATATATAAAGCACAAAGGAAAATACAAAATTACAAACAAATAGAAGAGAATACCAACAAAAAAATGGAAACATCGAATTAAAAAATTATAAATTTTACAATTATAAAGATTACAGCCGAAGCCGGTTTGGCTCAGTGGTAGAGTGTCAGTCTGCAGACTGAAAGGTCCCAGGTTCGATTCCGGCCAAGGGCATGTACATTGGTTGCGGGCACATCCCCAGTAGGGGCGTGCAGGAGGCAGCTGATCGATGACTCTCTCTCATCAATGTTTCTAGCGCTCTATCTCTCTCCCTTCCTTTCTGTAAGAAAATCAATAAAATATATTAATATTTTTTAAAAAAGATTACAAAAAATATATACCGTCTCTCTCAGGGCGCAACATATATTTCAAGGATGTATTCATATGTCCTACCGTTCCTGATAGTGTTTATGTTTGATGTATTTATAGGTTCCGCTCGGTTAACAGGTTAAAGCCATATACCCTTAAAAATCTTATTAAGTCTTTGGACACTCTTATCAGAAAACACACATATGCATTCATACATAAATGTACCTAATCCACAGGATTTGCGGGCTCTTGAATCCCATCTATGAGCCATAGTTTAAGAACACTAGTTTTATTGTGTGCATGCGTATGGGCCTAGCCAGTGGCCATGGACAACAGGGGGGTGGGGGCATATGTAGGGAGGGGTTTGGGATGGGAATGGGGGATAAGGACAATTATGTGAGACCATAATCAATAAAAAAATAAATAAATAAAGAGAAAATACTAAAAAAGAAAAAAAAAAAGAAAAAAAAGATTAATAATAAAAAAAGAAAAGGTAAAAAAAGAACACTAGTTTTAGCCCTAGCTGATTTATCTCAGTGGATAGAGCATCTGCCTGTGGACTGAAGGGTCCCAGGTTAGATTCTGGTCAAGGGCTCATCCCTGGATTGCAGATTCAATCCCTGATGGGGGGAAGGGGTGCAAGAGGCAGCTGATCAATGATTTTCTCATCATTGTTGTTTCTCTCTCTCTCTCCCTCTCCCTTCCTCTGTGAAATCAATAAAAAAGAACATTATATATCCCATCTAATAAAGAGGGAATATGCTAATTGACCATCACTCCGTCACAAAGATGGCTGCACCCACAGCTGAGGTGAAGTTCCTTTAAGGAGTCTTAAAAAAAATTTTTTTTTATTGATTTTTTACAGAGAGGAAGGGAAAGGGATAGAGAGTTAGAAATATTGATGAGAGAGAAACATCAATCAGCTGCCTCCTGTACACCCCCTACTGGGGATGTGCCTGCAACCAAGGTACATGCCCTTGACTGGAATCGAACCTGGGACCTTTCAGTGGGACACCACTGAGCCAAACCGGTTTCGGCCCTTAAGGAGTCTTAACAAGCAATCAGCAGGGACCTGAGGCTACACCCTTCCCCACCCCATGGGGCTTGACAGGGTACTTCAGGCCACATACCCCACCCAGCAGGGCTTGACAGGGGACATCAGGCCTTGCCTCCGCCCTGGTGCCAGGCCAGGGGACATGAGGCCACAACCCCGCCTGGTGGGCGCTTGATGGGGGACCTCAAGGTGTGCTTCCCATTCTGGTCCTGGACTAAGGGACCTCAGGCTGCTCCCCTGTCCCAGAGCCAGACAGGGGGACCTCAGGGGCTTGACAGAGGCCGTGCCCCCCGCTCCCCCCGGCACTGGGCCAGGGGGCCTAAGGCTGAGCCCCCTGCCTGACTAGGTTTGACAGGGGACCTCAGGCCATGCTCCCCACTCAGCAGGGCTTGACAGGGGCCTGAGGCTGCCCTCTGCCTGGTGGGGCTTGACAAGGCTGGAACTGGCCGGGTCTGGATCTCATGCAATTTTGAGGTGCATGTGGGTGGGCTGTGACTTGACTCTGGGTTCCCCTTTTAAGGTGTACAAATTTCGTGCACCAGGCCACTATCTATATATATAAAAGCCTAAGCGACCAATCGACCTGTAGCTATGATGTGAACTGACCACCAGGGGGCAGACACTCAACACAGGAGCTGCCGAGCTGTGGTGACTTGGCAGTTGCGGTTCTCAGGTGATGTACTGAGAACCAGAGAGGAGGGAGCCAGATTCCAGGGTACGACACTCAAGAATTGCCCCCAAGACCACTTAGGGGATGTCAGAGAGCCAGTTTCAGCCCAATCTCTGCAGGCCAGGCCGAGGGAACCTCTCACCAGTGCACAAATTCATGCACTAGGCCCCTAGTAGATATATAATTGTTTATTGATGGAGCCCACAACCTGGGCATGTACCCTTGACTGGAATTGAACTGTGACCTCCTGGTTCATAGGTCAACCCTCAACCACTGAGCCCTGCTGGCTGGGCTAGAACATGCCACTAGCAGTGCCCCAAGATGGCTACCTAAGACAAGTATATCTATTTTTAAGGAGGCAAAACCAGACTTGAATGGAGCCGTTCTTATCTCCATTTTGCAGGATGTCAAAATGCCTTGCCTTTTAACTCCGAGGTTGTGGTGATCCGATCCCCAGATATGTGTTGCTCCATGTTTGGCCAGGATAATCAAAAAGTGAGAGTTTTACTTTCAATGTTCGGAGCCTCATCTGAAATGCTTACATCAGGCCTGTCTCGGCCAAGTTGAGACACATTGTTTTTCTACAGCTGTGGGAGAGGCCCCATTTGTCCGGAGGAGAATGCTTTCCAGATGGGTTTCCTCAGATATATCTTTCTGCCTGACTACACGGAAGGACGGACCAGTCTTTCAACAGCTGCAGAAATACTTAAGTAGTATGCAACACTCCTCTAGAATGCAGACTTAATGACAAGTGCTTTGGGAAGCTTTGGGAAGCTCAGGGAAGTGTCTGCTTATACTGCATTTATATATATATATATATATATATATATATTAGCCCTAGCTGGTATGGCTCAGTGGATAGAGCATCGGCCTGTGGACGGAAGGGTCCCAGGTTCAATTCTGGCCAAGGGCACATGCCCGGGTTGCAGGCTAGTATGGGGTGTGCAGGAGGCCGCTGATCCATGGTTCTCTCTCATCATTGATGTCTCCATCTCTTCCTCTCCCTTCCTCTCTGAAATCAATAAACATACATGTTTATTGATTTCAGAGAGGAAGGGAGAGGGAGATAGAAACAACAATGATGAGAATCATGGATCAGCGGCCTCCTGCACACCTCACACTGGGGATCGAGCCTGCAACCCGGGCGTGTGCCCTGACTGGGAATGGAACCGTGACCTCCTGGTCCATAGTTCGACACTCCAGCACTGAGCCACACCGGCCGGGCTGTATCCTTTCGATACACAGAAAAATGATAGTCCCAAGGGCAGCGCAGGGCACAAAAGAACCCAGAGGCCAGGCTCACGGGTAGAAGGCAAGTCTGAGAGGCATGTTGGACTGGAGTTGGGGACCGCTCTGGGCCCAGGAGGGAGACGCAAAGGGACAGTCCAGGCCCAACTGGGAGGCTAATGGTGCCATGCTAATGGCGGTGGGAGGGGCCTTTAAGACAACCCTATGATTGTATACTATATAAACGATTGTATTTTACTACATTTTATGACGGGAATTCTATGTTAGAGTGGTTTTATTGGATCAGGAGAATTTATGAAGGTCTCAGAACCAGTCCCTTGAAAATGCCCAAGTTCTCATACTTTTTTTCTGTTTTTCAAATATGTTTTTATTGATTTCAGAGAGGAAGGGAGAGGGAAAGAGAGAGAGAAACACCAATGATGGGAAAGAATCATGGATCAGCTACTTCCTGCACGCCCCCCACTGTGGGACCGAGCCTGTAACCCGGGCGTGTGCCCTGACTGGGAATCGAACTGTGACCTGGTTCATAGGTCGATGCTCAACCACTGAGCCACACCGGCCGGGCTCATACTGTCCTTCTTGTCCTGCTCAGGACAGCTGCTGCGCCTCGCAGCCCAGAATCTCCAGCCTCAGCGCAATGTGGTTCACCCAGCTCCGGGGGTGAATTCTCAGGTAGCGCGTCAGGAGCGGTGGTTCTAGCGAGTTCACCACGGGTGTGAGGGAGTCTTGATTTCCCTGAAAAACCTGGAAGAGGAACGGCAGCATTTATTTGTTGTCCGGCAGGAAAAAAAAAATTATGTTTTCCCAACATGGCCAGGAGAAGTGGGTGTGACATCTAGAATTAAGGGCACTTTGCTTACTGCTGTGCAGGCTTTTGTCTTAGTGCCTGGACAGTGCCAACTCCTTTTATCATGAGAGCCTTTGTGTATGTGGCTCCCAGTGCTGAGAATGCTCTTATCCCTCCATTTTTATCTTTGGGTCTTGGTTTAGATACTATCTCTTGTCCAGCCGGTGTGGCTCAGTGGTCAAGTGTTGACCTACAAACCAGGAGATGACAGTTCGATTCCTGGTCAGGGCACATGCCCAGGTTGCAGGCTCCATCCCTAGTAGGGGGCTTGCAGGAGGCAGCCAATCAATGATTCTCTCTCATCACTGATGTTTCTATCTCTCTCTCCCTCTCCCTTCCTCTCTGAAATCAATAAAAATATATTTACCAAATAAAACTAAGGTCATTCTTCTACATAACCACAGGATAACATTATTATTCCTAACAAATGTAATATTGATATCACAATGATATCTTCAGATGGTTTTCCGATCCAGAATTTAATAAAAGAGCTCACATTTCATTTATTTATCATATCTCTTTGAATGTTCTTTAATCTAGAACAGACTCCTGTTTATTTGTTTTTACCTTCATGACTTTGATATTGTTTGTTTGTTTGGATTTGGAAAATTTACTTTGAAAATTTGGGGCATTTGCATTTTTAAAAACTATATTTTTATTGGTTTCAGAGAGGAAGGGAGAGGGAGAGAGAGATAGCAACATCAATGATGAGAGACAATCATTGATTGGCTGCCTCCTGCACGCCCACTACTGGGGATGGAGCCCACAACCCAGGCATGTGCCCTTGACCAGCATCGAACCTGAGACCCTTCAGTCCTCAGGCCGACGCTCTATCCACTGAGCCACACCAGCTAGGGCAGGACATTGGCATTTTTCAAAAAGTCCAGCACCATTGTGCTGTAAATGTCCTACATTCTAAACTTGTGTGACTGTTTTCTCATTATTAGGTTTTGGTTAAACATTTTCAGTGAGAATACTAAGTAGGTGATGTATCCTTGGCCACTACACTGCATCAGGGGACACATGATACCAGTTTGTCCCATTATTGACATGAAGTTTGATCACTTGGTTAAAGTGATACCCACCAGATCTGTCTGTCATAGAGGTAGCTGTCTCCCTTTCCTAGCCAACAGTCTATGAGACAATGTAAATATTCTGTTCCCCATCAGACTTTTAACTAACGGTTTTGGCATCCATCAAAGTTCCCTGCAAGCATTAAATAGTATACTGATAGTTGCATATTGATTCCCTAATTTTGTCATTTCTTCCACATCTTTATCTTATGGCAGAAGGCAGAGGCACAAGATGAGTCAAACGCACAATCACATTTAAGGCTTCTGTTTGGAAGTGGTGTCAATTTGACATTCCACTAGTCAAAATGAATACTATTGCCAAGCTCAAAGTCAATGGAGTTTTCAAGGAAGGAGGGAATGAAAAAGCAAGAACGAACAGTAATACCCTTTACCTCATCTGCCATTTTCTGTTCATTGAGAAATTCCTTATTTTTCCTTGTCCTATCAAGAAGAGGTGGTTTTATAAAAGGTTTGGGCGACCTATTAGGTTTCTTAGTCCATGAGTACCCCCTACTGTTGATAAAGTGAAGTGCAATCTATTTCTTTAATAGGCCAGTTTCCAGGTTGTTTCTTGTGATTTGTTTTTACTTTTCCAGGACACTTAATTTTCACCGTCTGAATTCTTTTTGCTCATCACAAAGCCTGCAAGATATGTATCCCCATACACCAGGAAGAAATGCCTTCTAAAATCTGCTGCCTCTAGCCCCACATACTTTCAATCTCTTTCCTTTGAGTTATCCACAAGCCAATGCTCCGATCTAGCAGTTTTATCACTCAGGGTGTGATATTCCTTTCAGAAGTGATTTTTACAGACTTGAATGGGAACTATACCATTGGCTCTCCTGGGTGTCCAGCTTCCGGATTCACCTGTAGATCTGGGGACTTGTCAGCCTCCAGAATCACGTGGGCCAATTCCTTATAATAAATCTCTTTATACATACACTGCCATGCACCCATGCACACACATGCACATCCTATTGCTTCTGTTTCTCTGGTATAATGTTTTCCAAGTTCATCCAGAATATCCTCCAGAATATACACTGAGTGGCCAGATTATGATGATCTCTGAACACATAATCATCTGGCCACTCAGTGTACTTATGTATAGGGGAAAGCTTGCAAATCTTTTTTCTTTCTTTCTTTCTTTTAAAATATATATTTTATTGATTTTTTACAGAGAGGAAGAGAGAGGGATAGAAAGTTAGAAATATTGGTGAGAGAGAATCATCCATCAGCTGCCTCCTGCACACCCCCTACTGGGGATGTGCCCGCAACCAAGGTATATGCCCTTGGCTGGAATCGAACCTGGGACCTTTCAGTCCGCAGGCTGCCGCTCTATCCACTGAGCCAAACCAGTTTTGGCAGCTTGCAAATCTTGATATGGCAAGGGACCAGGAGATAGTGGCTCCCAGCCTCTGGCTAGTAAGTCCCCTGCTTCTTTCTAACTACCCACAATGCAGTTTTTACACATGGAAAAACCTTATTTTAAAATCCCAACTCTGTGGTCAGTCTACACGGAGTGGCCAGATGATTATGTGTTCAGAGATCATAATAACCTGGTCACTCAGTGTATATTACCTATACTCTAAGTCTTTCATTCAGCTTTGAGAGATCAGGGACTTCTTGAAGGAGATGGTATTTATCTGAGACTTTTGAAGAATGAGCAGGGTGACAGGGATAGTGAGAAGTCCCTAGAAAAAAAATGTTCCAGGTAGAAGGAACAGTATGTATAAAAGCCTGTTGTCAGAAGGAACATGCAATTTTTAGGGGCCTGGGAGTTTATTAGTATGGGTGGAGCTTAGAGAGCAAAGGAGCAAGTGGCAAGAGACTGTACTAGAAAGATTAGTAAGGGCCACATCATTCTTGGTAAAAAATAAAATAAAAGACACACAGAGCCAAAACTGGTTTGGCTCAGTGCCTAGAGTGTCAGCCTGTGGACTGAAAGGTCCCAGGTTCTATTCCGGTCAAGGGCATGTACCTTGGTCGCAGGCACGTCCCCAGTAGGGGGTGTGCATGAGGCAGCTGATCGATGTTTCTCTCTCATCGATGTTTCAAGCTCTCTCTCCCTCTCTCTTCCTCTCTGTAAAAAAAAAAAAAAAAAAAAATCAATAAAATATATTTTAAAAAAAGACACAGAGATGAATTATACATCCCCTCATAACTCATGGGATAGCAAGACTTTATACCCTGTCCTCTAATTAGCATAATGTGTTGACGTATCTAGCAAATCAACATCAAGAAGGAAGACTGTCTGGGTCACTAAAGTTCAAGGTCAATGAGGCGTGGGAATCGAAGTTGCTGATAAGGGATGCAGACACCGATGAGCATTTGGGAAATACCTGTCATTCTTTACCCCTCTGATTCTTTTTCTTTTTTTTAATATATTTTATTGATTTTTTACAGAGAGGAAGGGAGAGAGATAGAGAGCTAGAAATGTCAATGAGAGAGAAACATCGACCAGCTGCCTTCTGTACACTCCCCAACCGGGGATGTGTCCGCAACCAATGTACATGCCCTTGACAGGAATCGAACCTGGGACCTTTCAGTCCTCAGACCACAGAGCCAAACTGGTTTCGGCCCCCTCTGATTCTTGCCGCAATCCTGGATGACATGAAAATCCCTGAGGAAAATCAACTTTGGGCTCTACTCTGCCCTTTTCTGGGGATCATACATCCTTGTGTGGAGCCACTGTGTCCTCCCCAAATGCTTTTCCTGGTGTCCTATTACTACAGATACTCAGTCAAGTTTATCCTGAAAGTTGGATCCTCTATCAACCTTGTTGTGCTCTGAAATGTCAAGCTCTAAGAGAGCAGCATACCTTGACTTTGCCATTCTGAAGACACGGAGTCCAGGTATGGCCATCTTGGCTGCTGGAGATGAGAAACTCCTTCACATACATGCTGGTAAGGAGAGATTTCATCCCCTGGGTGGTTATTCCTGTGACTCTCATCGTCTTCCGGAAGTCCACTTGCAGCCACTCTTCTGGATTATTCACCTGAGGAATAATCTAGTTAGACTAGTTTCCCATTGGTCAGGATTTGCTCCCAGAAATGCCCGAGTTCCTTCTTCTTAACCATGTCACAGCACTTACGCTCTGCATTTTATTTTATTTTATTTTATTTTATTTTATTAATATATTTTATTGATTTTTGTACAGAGAGGAAGGAAGAGAGACAGAGAGTCAGAAACACGACGAGAGAGAGTCACCGATCAGCTGCCTCCTGCACCCCCCCCCCACCGGGGACATGCCCGCAACCAAGCACATGCCCTTTACTGGAATCGAACCCGGGACCCCTCAGTCCCCAAGCCGATGCTCTATCCATTGAGCCAAACCGGCTTCGGCTACGCTCTGCATTTTAACTGTCTCTTTGTCAGTCCCCCTGTTTAGACTCCTAAGTAACTTGAGGGCTATCATTCTTCATGATTCATTTCAGTATCCCCAGGGTCAGCTATTGAATAGATATTTAATAAATGTTTGATGAATGAATATAGGAGCCATATAAAGACTGGACATGATTAAAAGTTTAGCAAAGTTTAGAGATGTATAACTCATCTCTATGTGTCTTTTATCTTCTTTTTCACTAAGCCCCCAGCCTGGCTGCTATTGCTCAGCGGTTGAGCGCCGACCTATGAACCAGGAGGTCACGGTTCAATTCCCACTCGTCAGGGCAAAGGCTTGGGTTGTGTGCTTGATCCTCAGTAGGGGGCTTACAAGAGGCAGCCAATCAATGGCTCTCTCTCATAGTTGATGTCCCTCTCTCTCTCTCTCTCTCTCTCTCTCTCTCTCCCCCTCCCTCCCTCCCTCCCTCCCTCCCTCCCTCCATTCCCCTCTGAAATCAATAAAAATACATTTAAAACAAAAATGTTAAGCCCCTGAAGGAACAGATGCCATTAACTCCAATCATCCTGCCTGGACCGGTCTGGCTTAGTGGATAGAGCGTCGGCCTGTGGACTGAAAGGTCCCGGGTTCGATTCTGGGCAAGGGCATGTACCTTGGTTGTGGGCACATCCCCAGTAGAGGGTGTGCAAGAGGCAGCTGATCGATGATTCTCTCTCATCAATGTTTCTAACTCTCTATCCCTCTCTCTTCATCTCTGAAAAATCAATAAAATATCTTAAAAAAAAAAACCCCACAAAAAACAACTCCATTCATCCTAAAAAGCTATTCAGGGGTTGAAAACTCACAGACTGAGTGGTTCTGGAAAAGAACTGTGCCCAATGAACTGTTACAAGACTGTGACCCTTTTCTTTGAGACGCTGAGACATCTGCATAGAGAGCGAATTATTGATATTTCTTTCTGCAAAACTGCACTTCGGCTAACATTGTATGACGCATATTAGCCTGGTACTGCATCGAGAGATTCCGTTTCCAGGTAGGGATCATTTCCGCCGATGAATGCTGTGTGGAATCACACGGCACCGCTACATATCTGTGGCTTTTCCTGCCCCCAGTCAACCTTCCTTGACGCTCTTGCGGAACAAGCAGGTGACATAAATCCCTCTGCAGAAACAGTCAAGGGCTTTCTTCATTCTTTCCCGACTGCTACTTCCCACTCTGCCTCAGGTGAATAGGACATGGTTGCCTCTTACCCGGGGTCTCCAGGCATTCGTCCTCCCCTGCAGGTGAAGCCGGGCTTGTGAGGGAGACCAGGTGGCAAACATATTGTCTAAGTAGGAGGAGGCGGTGATCTGTGCGTCTGCTATGGCTTTGTTTTCCATGCCGAGCGGAATGCTGCAGCCTCAAAGAAACGAAAGGAGAATGTAACCACAAGGACAAGATGCAGCCCTGGTGCCACTAGCCCCGTGGTCGGCAAACTGCGGCTCGCGAGCCACATGCAGCTCTTTGGCCCCTTGAACACCAAGGCCTGGGCGAGTCTATGTTGAAGAACTGGCGTTAGAAGGAGTTGAAGTTTAGAAAATGTGGCTCTCCAAAGAAATTCCAATCGTTGTACTGTTGATGTTTGGCTCTGTTGACTGATGAGTTTGCCGACCACTGCACTAGCCTGCCTCCACTGACACTTGAGGACTATTGTCATCATGACTTCATTTCCCAGGAATTAACTTTTGCATTGATTCTGTTATTGGTCCACCCCTTTTCTGGTCAGATCTGCTCAGCTTTGACTTTGACTTATTTGCCTTGTTAATAGTAGTGTAGGAGGTGGCTTCCCATGGAGAATCCCATGATTAGAATGATCAAGTCCTGCCCAGTTGGCATGGCTCAGTGGTTGGGCATTGACTTATAAACCTGGAGGTCACAGTTCGATTCCAGGCCAGGGTTGTCGGCTGGATCTCCAGTGTGGGGTGTGCAGGAGGCAGCTGATGAATGATTCTCTCTCATCATTGATGTTTCTCACTCCCTCTCCCTTCCTTTCTGAAATCAATAAAAATACATATTTTTAAAAATATATTTTATTGATTTTTTACAGAGAGGAAGAGAGAGGGATAGAGAGCTAGAAACATCGATGAGAGAGAATCATTGATCAGCTGCCTCTTGCACCCGCCCCCCCCACTGGGGATGTGCCCGCAACCAAGGTACATGCCCTTGACTGGAATCGAACCCGGGACCTTTCAGTCCGCAGGCCGATGCTCTAGCCACTGAGCCAAACCAGTTTTGGCAAAAATATATATATTTTTAAAAAAGAATGACCAAGTCCTGGGTTTGCCTAGGACTCTGCTGGTTTTAGCATTAATAGTTCTATGTGCTATAAAAAAAAAAATCATCTTGAAAAAAAAAATAGTTCTATGTGCTGAGAGAACCCGCAGCCTCTGGAAAACTAGGACTATTAATTATTCTATTCATGGTTGGGAGATGGAAGGATACGGGATGACATGGCACTTACTGTTTAAATCACAGCCCATCAATTCCATGCGGAGAGTGCTGCGGATGCTGTAGTGGGTTGGGTGCAAACGGATGTACCGAGCGATAATTGGAGGGTTAAATATGTTGTGTTTTATTCCAGATGAATCCACATTGCCAAAGAAGACCTGTAGAGAGGCATTAGCACAGGTACATGGAAAGTGAAGACAGAGCAAAAAGCAGTTCCTCCCAATCATATTTTCCTTTGTGCATTTCTCAAAAACATCCAACCGTCAAAACCAGTTTGGCTAGACGGAGCTTAGGATAGAGTACAAGGAGGAGAAAAATACCAAGAAGAGGAATGGAATAAGGGAAATGGGGTCTGAGCAGGTAGAGTAGTCCCATACAAAGTTCACCAATGTTGAGGAAGCCATCTGGGACTTTGCTAATCCAGTGTGGGTCACAGACCAGTAGCATCAGCGTCACTTGGGAGCAGTTAGAAATGTCCTATCTTGGGCCTTATTCTAGATCTACTGAATCAGAACATAAAACTGGTGAGGCACTAGCTTAGGGCAGAGTCAGCTAGGAAAGAGGACTGGGAATGGGCAGCTTACCACACTGGGCTCAACGGTCTACCAAGGATGTGGGCTCTAACCAATGCCAACCCGATAAAGTAAAAAAATACTCTGATGTTAAAATATGTACACAGATAATTTAATAAAAAAAATAAAATAAAAAATAGTCTGGGTTCTGTGTGCATGTGTGAACTGCAGGGCATTAATGAATGATTCCATATGTATGAATTTATGAGAACAATGTTAATATCCAACATGTGAAATTTAGGACCTTGACATGCCTACATTCTAGAGAAAAGCACATGACCTATTTAAGGGAAAAGGAACACAGTTTGAGAAATATGGTAGTAAAGACAATTCCAAAGGCCTAGAATGAAAACATGGCATACAGTGCAAGAAAAGTTAAAAAATCATCTCTCATAAAATACCTGGCATTTTGTATCTACCCTGTCTCCCCGAAAAGAAGACAGTGTCTTATATTAATTTTTTCTCCCAAAGTTGTGCTAGGTCTTATTTTCAGGGAATGTCTTATCTTTCCATGCGCTAGGTCTTATTTTTGGAGGATGTCTTATTTTCGGGGAAACACGGTACTTGAATACACTGAAATAGGAATCAATGTGCTTGTTATACAAGTTGGGGCAGAAGTAGGTTAACAGTTGTTCATATGGGAAATAATACAATACTTAATAAATAATAATAATACAAGAATGAACTGTGTTTCGTGTACTCAACTGTAAACCTACCTTTGCCCTACCCTGCGTCACACATCAGAGTTATAGTATTATGAAGATTTTTTAAAAATTGGATCCTCTCTCTTTTTTGATGAGCTTGATTAAAGGCTTATCAATCTTGCCCTAGCTGCTTTGGCACTCCTCCTCCTCAGCCTGGGCCTTGTTAGTGGCTCATGCAGGAAGCAACCAATCAATGTGTTTCTCTCACATCAATGTTTCTCTCTGTCTTTCTCTCTCTTATACTCTCTCCAATAATCAATGGAAAAATATCCTCGGGTGAGGATTAAGAAAAAAAAATTATCAATCTTGTTTTATCTTTTCAAAGAACCAACTCTTGGTTTCATTGATTTTTTTTAGATTCTATTTTGTTTATTTCTGCTCTGATACTTTTTTTTCTTTTTCTTTTTTTCTACTCACTTTGGACTTTGATTGTTGTTCTTTTTCTAGTTTCTTTTAGTTTAAGTGTTAGGTTAGAATGTTGTTGTTTTTTCAGTATTTAAGAACTTTTATTTAAAATCTGATCCAAATGCAGTGCCCTTTCTTTCTTTTTTTAATTTTTTAAAATTTTTTATTTTTTTTCATAGAAACATAGGTTTATTTTAATAGAGACATGCTGAATACAAAGGGCTGAAGTAAATGAGTCATTGTTAACATAAAATAATAGGACATTTTAATAAAAATTAATATTTTTTCATGAACATTAACTATGGTAGGTTAGAATGTTTTTTTGAAAATGTTCTTGCTTTTTCAGGTAGGCCTGTAATGATATGAATTTCCTCCTTAGGAATGTTTTCACTGCGTCCCATAAATATTAGGTTGTTGTGTTCCCATTTTCATTTATTTCAAGGTATCTTTTGATTTCTTTATCTCACTGTTAACCCATTCATTGTTTAGTAACATGCTATTAAGCCTCCAGGTGTTTGTGTTTTCCATATTTTTTCTTGTGATTGATTTCTAGTTTCATACTGTTATGGTCAGAGAAGGTGTTGATATGACTTCAATCTTCTTAAATTCATTGAGACTTGGGCCACTAACAAGGCCCAGGCCGGGGGAGGAGTTATGTGCCCTTGACCAATCGAACCCGGGACCCTTCGGTCCACAGGCCTATGTTCTACCACTGAGCCAAACCAGCTAGGGCAGGATTGATAAGCCTTTAATCAAGCTCATCCAAAAAGAGAGAGAATCCAATTTTTAAAAATTCTTCATAATACTATAACTCTGATGTGTGACGCAGGGTAGGGCAAAAGTAGGTTTACAGTTGAGTACACGAAACACAGTTCATTCTTGTATTATTCTTGAGACTTGTTTTGTGTCCTAAAATGTGGTATATCCTAGAAAATGTTCCATGTGCACTTGAAAAGAATGTATGTTCTGCTGCTTTGTGGTGAAATGCTTTGAAGATATCAAGTAAATCCATCTGATCTAGTGCGTCATTTAGGCTGCTGTTTCCTTGTGGATTTTCTGTCTGGAAGCTCTACCCATTGATGTCAATGGGTTGTTAAAATCTCATACTGTGATTGTATTAGTGTCAGCATCTCCCTTTATGTCCATCAAGATTTGCTTTATATATTTAGGTGCTGCTATGTTGGATGCATAAATGTTTACAAGGGTTATATCCTCTTGTTGAATTGATCCCTTTATCATTACATAGCTTCCTTCTTTATCTTATTATAACTGTCGGGGCATGTTTCTTTGTCTACCCATTTTTGGCTCCCTTTATTTGTTTCCGTGTTAGTTAGATATGTTGTGTTTCCCAATCTTGCTGAGATGGCCTTATGTGGTTGGTGTCCTATGAGGCTCAATAGTACAGTCTTCCTGATCACCCAAGCAAGGTGCTACAGGAATGTCCCTTCTGTGGGTTATGTGAGACTTCCTATTGTAACTGAGTCTTGATTGCTGTTGGCATGTCTGTGCATGGGGTCAACCCATAGGCTGGCTGACTGTGGAGATTGAACACGACTATAGTGAATGAGGTGCTGTGCGGGCGCTGGTTCGCCTCAGCAGGGCCTGGTGCCTGTCGACATCTCCTTTTGGATGTGGCCCCTTGTGGCGCTAATTCAATCCTGCTCTGATGTTGTTTGAAGCAGGTGTATTTGTTCTGGCGGCTCTTGGGAGGACTCTGGTTCAGGTCAGTGTCAGATGCTGCATGTGACTGGCCTTGGGCAACCTGTTTGAACTACAGTTTGTGGCTGCCTCTACTGGGCCTTGGTGTTTGTGGGAAGGTCCAAGCTGTGAACCAAGGCTGGCTTCCATTAGGGCCGTGGTCGGCAAACTGCGGCTCGTGAGCCGAGGTTTGCCACTCTGTTGACTGAGTTTGCCAACCACTGGGATAGGGGCTTAATCGCAAGGAACAACAACAGACTATAATTACTGGAATTGAGAGTCTAGATCAGTGGTCCGCAAACTCATTAGTCAACAGAGCGGCAAACCACTGCCCTAGGGGGAAGATCAGTAAAAGGCTCAAGGCATCTGAGATCTGCCTCTGCCTGATTTTACCTCTTGACAGCCTGTTTGGCTCAGTCAGAAAGTATCTCTGGCGGTACTAGAGTTTCATGAGGAAGGGACTCAGTGAGTCACCAGGTAGTGGAAAGTAGTGTCCACCAGATTGATACAGGTTCAGTGCTGGGTCTGTGGCCACTCAGCAAATGTCTCAGGGTATACCAAGTCTAGCTGCCATCCTCCAGGTGCCCACAGAACTTTGTGGAAGGGCAGGGCCTCATAAAATTGTCAGGGTGAGGCCAGCAGAGTTTGGCCCTGTGAAGGGAGGGCTAAATAGGTCAGGTGTGTGAGGGGAAAATGGCACCTGTCCTTGAGCCACACAACTCAGTGTGTTCCCGATTCAGGGCAGGGCTGCTGAGAGCTGGGAGGGTAGGGCCAGTGGATCTCCCATGATGGAGATGCATCAGTCAGGCTTGAGGGAAGGCCCCGTCCCCAGAGCCACCAATTCAATCACTGTCTGAGTCTGCCCGGATCTCTACCCCCCTGCCCAGGCAGTTGATTCCTCAGCAGGGGGTGAGCTCAGCAGGGTAAAACGACGGTGGGGCTGTTGTTATTCCCCTACGCCCGAGGTCGGCAAACTGCGTCTCATGAGCCACATGTGGCTCTTTGGCCCCTTGGATGTGCCTCTTCCACAAAATACCACGGCCTGGGCAAGTCTATTTTGAAGAAGTGGCGTTAGAAGAAGTTTAAGTTTAAAAATGTGGCTCTCCAAAGAAATTTCAATCGTTGTCCTGTTGCTATTTGGCTCTGTGGACTAATGAGTTTGCTGACCACTTCCCCAGGCTGATGCTGTAAGGGAGTACTCCATCCAAGAAAGATGACTTCTGCCGAAGCCGGTTTGGCTCAGGGGTAGAGCGTCGGTCTGCGGACTGAAAGGTAACAGGTTTGATTCCGGTCAAGGGCATGTACGTTGGTTGCAGGCACATCCCCGGTAGGATGTTTCTCTCTCATCGACGTTTCTAGCTCTCTATCTCTCTCCCTTTCTCTCTGATATAGTTTTAAAAAAAAAGATGACTTCTATAGTAAAGGAGAGGGACTCAGCACAGGGATCCTGGTGGCTGTCCCTTTAGCTCTCTCCCAAAAGCCACAAACCCCTGCTTCTCCCCATGTGACTCTAGTCTGCTCTGCCCTCCATCACCAGAACCCAGGGTGTGTGGCTGTGAATGAGATTTTTGTGTGCTGGCCCTTTAAGAGGGTGCCTGGATTTCTAGCAGGCTTCTGCCAATTCCTGGCCGTTAGAATTCCCACTGATTTTCACAGCTAGATGCCATATGGGCTCTCCTCCTGGCTCTGGTGCTGTGGGCTGAGTAGCCCAAGATGGGGTTGAGACCTCTCACTCCTCAGGGAGCAAATTTGCTGCTGAGATATCCCTCCAGATTCTCAGGCCTGCCCCCTGAGAACAGGACCAGCCCTTTTCAAGTCTCTGTGCTTCCTACTAGTCTTCAAGTGGCTTCTTCCGTAAATCCTTGGTTATAAGACGTATGTTCAGCTATTGTTTGGTTGGTTACTCAGGTTAATTGTTCTATATTTTAGTTGTAATTCCAGTTTGGTTTTTGGAGGAGGTGAGTGTAAATCTACTCAGATCTTTCCTCTACAAAATACTTAAAGAAAGATTAATGCCAATCTTTTCCAAACTCTTCCAGAAGATAGAAAAGGAGAGAAAACTTCCCAGCTTCTCCCACAAGGCCAGCATTACCTTGACACCAAATCCTGATATATATACCACAAGAAGAAAAATGACAGACCAATATTCTTCGCCAATATGGATGCAAAAAATCCTCATAAGAATTTTAGCAAAAATGAATCCAAGAGTATAGTATAAACATTATATTCCATGTCCAGGTAGAATTATCACAGGGATGCAATGGTAGTTCAACAGAAGAAAAGTGCCGAAACCGGTTTGGCTCAGTGGTAGAGCCTCGACCTGAAGACTGAAAGGTCCCAGGTTCGATTCCGGTCAAGGGCATGTACATCAGTTGCGGGCACATCCCCGGTAGGGGGTGTGCAAGAGGCAGCTGGTCAATGTTTCTCTCTCATCGACATTTCTAGCTCTCTATCCCTCTCTCCTCCTCTCTGTAAAAAATCAATAAAAAATATATTAAAAAACAACATAAGAAAAGTGATTAAGAACCCCAAACAAAAGGAATCCAAAGAGGACCACACCAAGACACAACATAATTAAAATGCCAAGAGCAAAAGACAAAGAGAGAATCTTACAAGTAGCAAGAGAAAAACAGTTAGTTACCTATAAGGGAGCACCCATACGATTATCAGCTGATTTCTCAACAGAAACTATGCAGGCTAGACGGGAGTGGCTAGAAATATTGAAAGTGATGAATAGCAAGAAACTACAACCAAGATTACTCTACCCAGCAAAGTTATCATTCAATTATTTTGAGGGGGGGGTGGGTGGGTGGGAGGAAATCAACAAAATCCAACAATATAAATTCCCTCAACATAAAAGAGGGCGTTTAGCCAGCACCGGTTTGGCTCAGTGGTAGAGCGTCAGTCTTCGGACTGAAAGGTCCCGGGCTCGATTCCGGTTAAGGGCATGTACCTTGGTTGCGGGCACATCCCCAGTAGGGGTTATGCAAGAGGTAGATAATAGATGATTCTCCTTCATCGATGTTTCTAACTCTCTATCCCTTTCTCTTCCTCTCTGTGAAAAATCAATAAAATATATTAAAAAAATAAATAAAAAAAAATAAAATGTAGAAAAACTTCAAAAAGGGCTCAAAAGGTTAATTTAGTATGAATTCCCTTATCATTAAAAAATAAAAAGATAAAAGAGGGCTTTTAGAAAATACCTTAAGCTAATGTCATACTCAGTGTCAGAAAAGATAAAAACTTTCCCCCTAATATCAGAACAAGACAACAATGTTTGCCCTCACTGCTTCTATTCAAGGTTGTAAGGGAAGTCCTAGCCAGAATAATAAGATAAGAAAAAGAAATAAAATACATCCAAATTGGAAAGGAAGAAGTAAAACTATCTCTATTTTCAGATGACATTATCTTCTATATTAGAAATCCCTAAAGAATCCACAAAAGATTATTAAAGTTAATACCTAGATTCAATAACATTTCAGGTTATAAGACCCCCCTATTGTATTTCTATAAACTAGCAAAAAAAAAAAAAAAAATCCAAAATGAAATTAACAAGTCTATTTAAAATAGCATCAAAAGAAATAAAACACACAGGAATAAATTTAACCAAGGAGGTGCATGACTTGTGCACTGAAAACCATAAAGAATTGCTGGAAGAAATTAGCCGAGACCGGTTTGGCTCAATGGATAGAGCGTCAGCTTGGGGACTGAAAGGTCCCGGGTTCGATTCCGGTCAAGGGCATGTACCTTGGTTGCGGGCATATCCCCAGTGGGGGGTGTGCAGGAGGCAACTGATCGATGACTCTCTCTCATCGATGTTTCTAACTCTCTATCTCTCTCCCTTCCTCTCTGTACAAAATCAATAAAATATATTAAAAAAAAAAAAAAAAAAAAAAAAGAATTGCTGGAAGAAATTAAAGATGACCTAAAAAATGTAGAGATATCAGCACTCATGAATTGGAACTCTTAACATTGCTAAGATGTAAATGCAATTGCTATCACAATCCCAATGATTTGTTGCAGAAATGTAAAAGCCAATGCTAAATTCAAGTGGAATTTCAAGAGACTTTGAACAGCCAAAATAATTTAGAGAAAGAAAAAAAGTTTGAGGACTTACACTTGCCTATTTCAAAACAGCATAAAGCTACAATTATCAAAACTATGTGGGGGGGGGGGAACAAAGAAAAAAAACCCTATGTGCTGCTAGCATAAGGACAGATAATTAGATCAACGAATAAAATTAAGATAATTAAATAAACCCCTAATGCTATTCATGGATGTACACCCCAAAGAACTGAAAACAGGTGCTCAAATGAAATCCTGTACTAGGATGTTGATTGCAGTACTACTCACAATAGCCAAAAGGTGGAAATTCCCCAAATACTCATCAACTGAGGAACTAATGCACAACATGGAATATTATTCCATACAATGGAATATTATTCAGCCACGAAATGGGAATGAAGTGTTGACTTCTGCTGCCATGTGGTTGAATCATAACAAGAACCTTAAGCTTTGTGAAAATAGCCAGACATAAAAGGCCACCTATTTATTGTATGATTCCTTCTCTAGGAAGTTTCCAGAATTGGTAAACCTCTATGGACAGGAAGCAGATTCAGTTGCCTGGGGTCTAGGAGCAGGGCAGTGGCCACCTACTGTATATTTGTTGTGGACAGTGAGCGTTCCCTCAAAGACAAGGGCCTGTAAGCAAGGGTGCATAGGGAGCTGCCAGCATCCCTCGCTGCAGGCTCAGGCCGAGGCCCTGGCTCGGGCCCAGGCTCGGGCCCAGGCTCGGGCCCAGGCCTGGGCCAATGGGAAGGCAGTGACCTCACCGAACTTATGTATCACACAGCCTGTCCCTGGACCAATGGGGGGGCCGGCCCGTGGTCGCTAGGAGACAGAGCAGGAGCCGCTGTACCCGCCATTTTGAGCGGTTGCGACCAACTGGTACCTTCTTGACCGGCCTGAGCCGCACCTTACCACGCCACAGCCCACCGCAGCGCTAGACGGGGCGGAGACAGCGCACCCCAGCGATACCATGTCCGGGCAGAGGAGCCGGGAAGGGCCCTCTGATCACCAGAGGCGCAGACGCACCCGCAGCCGCACCGCCAGAGCGGACCTGACCTTCTCGGTGAGCCAGCTGGAGCGCCGCCTGCTGGACGGCCACTACTCGCAGCGCCTCAGCGCCAACGCGCCCGTGTTCCTGGCGGCCATCATCCAGGACCTGACGGCCACCGTCCTGGAGCTGGCGGGCAACGAGGCCCAGAAGATGGGCTGCCGACGCATCACCCCGCAGCTGCTGGACATGGCGATCCACAACAACGCGCTGCTCAGCGGCTTCTTCGACAACATCACCATCTCCGTCATGAGCCCGGGAATGCAGTAGCTTCCCAACATGACCCGGGGGCCCAGGCCTCCACCCCTCACAGCCCAGGCGGCCCGGGCCTGCTGGCGCCTTGGGCACAGTTATTGAAAGTTATTTTAAATAAATAAAGTATTGAAGGAAACCCATGTGCCTGCTTCAGTCACTGTGTGGGGGGGTTGGAGGGATGGGGCTGCTGGTGGTGTGTCCCTGGGAGCTGGGGCAGAGTTGGGATGACAAGGGAGGAGCAGCCCCTCATGGTGACAGTGCAGGGTGGTCCAGGGCCGGAGAGGCCGGCTGGGGTGGGGTGGACTGGGGTATGGAAACCTCCCCATCGCCTCTGAGCAAGTCAGAGCCTGGCAGCGCCCCCAGGAGGCTGGTGTTCACTGGGGTGGAGCTCAAGACCATGACTCAGGCCTTGTGATGGGGTGAGGGGGCCATGCCAACCCGCATGCAGAAAGGAGAGGTGGGCGGAGTGGTTGGCATGGACTCCACAAGGCCTTTGACGGGAAGATTGAGGAGTGATGCGGGGGCAGAGGGGAGAAAGATGCAAAATCGGAATGAGGATCACATGTTTTGGGCCTGCTCCTTTAGAGATGCCCTTAGCAACCCGGGTAAACAAGCGGTCACCTAGCAACAGAGGGCTTGCGGCCAGGCCCCGCCCCAGGCCTCGTGATTTGTTTACGCTCTTTGCACCAGGCCAGGCCCCGCCCTGGGACGCCGGTATTTTGCATATCACCACGGCAACTAGGGGGCGCGTGGCTTAGGTGCGGGAGCCTGCGTGCTGCGGACGCAGGGCACCTTGCAGCCGGGCGCCAGCACCCGCAGGTCCACCCTGCTGCGTCACCGCGACCGGAAGCGCTCGGGCTGGGAACATGGCGGCGTCCTCTAGCGGCCTGGGTGGCGGTGCGGGCCCGGGGCCTGAGACCGGGGACTTCCTGGCCAGGTACCGGCAGGTGTCGAACAAGCTGAAGAAGCGGTTCCTGCGGAAGCCCAACGTGGCGGAGGTCGGCGAGCAGTTCGCCCAGCTGGGCCGCGAGCTGCGCGCCCAGGAGTGCCTGCCCTACGCGGCCTGGTGCCAGCTGGCGGTGGCGCGGTGCCACCAGGAGCTGTTCCACGGGCCGGGGGAGGCCCTGGCGCTCACCGAGGCCGCCCGCCTCTTCCTGCAGCAGGAGCTCGACGCCCGCCAGCGCCTCGCCTGCCCCGCCGCCGCCGGGGAGCCCCTGCAGGCGGCCGCCAGCGCCCTGGGCGCCGCCGTGCGCCTGCACCTCGAGCTGGGCCAGCCGGCCGCCGCCGCCGCGCTGTGCCTGGAGCTGGCCGCCGCCCTGCGCGCCCTGGGCCAGCCGGCCGCCGCCGCCGGCCACTTCCAGCGCGCCGCCCAGCTGCAGCTGTCGCCGCTGCCCCTGGCCGCGCTGCAGGCGCTCGGCGACGCCGCCTCCTGCCAGCTGCTGGCCCGGGACCACAACGCCGCCCTGGCCACCTTCACCCGCATGCAGCGCCTGGCGCAGGAGCTCGGCAGCCACCCGCTGCAGCCGCCGCCCCCGCCGCAGCCGCAGGTAGAGTCGCAGCCGCCAGGCCTCCAGCATGGACCGGGCGCGGCCCCCGCCCCGATCGCCCCGATCGCCCCGATCGCCGCGCCGCCCCCTCCGAACGCCGGCTCGGCGGCCGCGCCCTCCCCCGCGGTGCTGGGCGCCTTCTCGGACATCGCGGTCCGCTGCGAGGTGTCCCGCGTGCTGCTGCTGCTGCTCCTGCAGCCGCCGCCCGCCAAGCTGCTCCCCGAGCACGCCCACACGCTGGAGAAGTACTCCTGGGAGGCGTTTGACAGCCAGGGCCAGGAGGGCGGCGGCCAGCTCCCCGAAGACCTCTTCCTGCTGCTGCAGTCCCTGGTCATGGCCGCCCACGAGAAGGACACGGAGGCCGTCAAGGCGCTACAGGTGGAGCTGTGGCCGCTGCTGAGCGCCGAGCAGAACCACCTGCTGCACCTGGTGCTGCAGGAAACCATCTCCCCCTCCGGACAGGGGGTCGGATGACTCCCACCGGCCTCGTGACTGTGCCCGTGGCCGGACCCCGGGCACCGCCATTGCATTCGGAGGGAAATAAAAGTTACTGATCACAGCGACTCCACCTTCGTTAGCCTATTCCTCTTGCCACCACATTTAGGTGATAGATTTCCATAATAGTGGGAGAGAAAAAAAAACACAGTAGGATGGGATCGGCGTAGAACACGTGACTCTCTTCTCCAAAACTGCAACATAAAAATTCTTTTGAAAAAATATCCTCACCGGAAGAGAGCCGCTGCTTTTAATTTTTAGGGGGAGAGAGAGAGAGTGGGAAAGGAGTGGGAGGGGGGGAGAGAGACACATCGATGTGATAGATTGGTTGCCTCCTGCACGCACCCCAACAGGGGATGGGGATCAAACCTGCCCAATCCGCAATCCTTGCGTGCGCAGGCCTACGCTCTAACCACTGACCAACACAGGCCATGGCCAAATGAGAATCCTTTTATCCCTTTTCTCTTCCACCCAAGCTGATCTGCCCCATGCAGCCACACTCTTGTCTTTGTTTCACTGTCAGGAATGTATTGCACATTATATGTTATGTGGGGGGGTTTTATGGTGATTAATTTATTGGTGTATTTCTCCTTTGTTTTATTTGCCTCATACTTATTGGTGGGAATCAGCCGATTGGTATAATTGTTGCTAAAGCCCTAAATCCATGATAAAACCATTCCAATACTCCTCACTTTGCTTTCGATTCAGTTCACCTATAAAGTGGGTATAACCTATCTACCTGGCAGGAGGCAGGAAGCAGAAACAGGTAGTTCTTAGTTCCAAGATGTGTTCATCTGAAGTTGACAGTGCGTCTAGCCTGGCTATGGGCTATGCCCGACAGTGGATCTACAGAGATCATTTGCTCAGCGGCAATATAAATAAATATATTCCGGGCAAGGTCGTTTTCAAAGGTAGACTGAAGGGGAGTGGGGCCCAACCTACATGGGTCAGGTGTGCACTGAAATTCACACTTCCGGTTCTATTCTGAGAGGTATCTGGACTACCTAGGACCATTTTTTATTTGTAGCGATCTTTTTGTAACTTAAATATATAAAATCAGCATGGTTCTTTGGTGTGTAATCATGACTATGCAAGCCAGTGCCATTCCCTAAAGCCATCATGGCATGCTATTTAATTGTTTATTGATTTCTGAGAGGAAGTGGGGGGGGAGAGAAATAGAAACATCAATGATGAGAGGGAATCATTGGTCGCTGGCTCCTGCATGCCTCCTGCTGGGGGTCAAGTCCATAACTCGGGCATGTGCCCTTGGCTGGAATTGAACCTGGGACCCTTCAGTCCACAGGCTGATGCTCTAGCCACTGAGCCACACCAGCTAGGCCAGTGGTCGGCAAACTCACTAGTCAACAGAGCCAAATATCATCAGTACAACGAATGAAATTTCTTTTGAGAGCCAATTTTTTAAAACTTAAACTATATAGGAAGGTACATTGTTATTAACTTAGAGTACTCCTAAGCTGGCCTTTGCCAAACACTCAAGGGGCCAAAGACCTGCATGTGGCTTGCGAGCTGCAGTTTGCCGACCACTGAGCTAGGTGATAGCATGCCATTTAAAAACACTAAATTTCCAAGGCTTTTTGGTCTAAATGTTACATGCAAACCCACTTAGCTGTTTTTTGTTTTAATGCAATCCTATATAATAAAGAGCTAATATGCTAATTAGACCGAACAGCCAAACAACCTTCTGGATGTCCTTCCACAAGACCTTTTGGACGAAGCTGGGGCTGTGAGGGCCGAGCCCCTTGCACGAATTTCGTGCATCAGGCCTCTAATTTATTTACAGTTTTGAGAGTGATAATCAGAACTTCAGAATATACTCTTTGGGTATACTCCAGAGTTCTCATCCTTTAGGTTTAAATTGTATGCAATAGTAATATTTTGGGGTGAGATTGAAGGACGCAGTTTGGGGGTAGGTTTTTGTTTTGTAGTTTTTGAGGGGGTATGTGGATGGTTGTCTCTATGAATTAAGTACCTCAAAATGGGTGGGAATTTTCTTTATTGAATGATTATTGTTTTCTTTGTTAATCCTCACCTAAGGAGATTTTCCCATTTATTTGTAAAGAGTGGAAGAGAGAGAGGGAGAGACAGAAGCATCGACATGACAGCAACACACTGATTGCCTCCTGCACGCTCCCTGACCAGGGCCCCAGGCTGGGGAGGAGCCTGCAACCAAGGTACGTGTCCTTGACCAGAATCAAACCCAGAACCTTTTGGTTTGCAGGCTGACGCTCTATCCACTGAACCAAAGTGGCTAGGGCTGGGTGGGAATGAAAATAAATAAATAAATAAATAAATAAATAAATCTTTATTTATTTATTTCAGAGAAGAAGGGGGGGGGGGGAGAGAGAGAGAGAGAGAGAGAGAGAGAGAGAGAGAGAGAGAGAGAGAGAAACATCAATGAGAGAGAAACATCGATCAGCTGTCTCCTGCACTACCACCCCCTCCACTGGGGATGTGCCTGCAACCAAGGCACATGCCCTTGACCAGAATCGAACCCGGGACCCTTGAGTCCGCAGGCTGACGCTCTATCCACTGAGCCACACAAGTTTTGGCTTTCCTGCTTCTATTTCAACAACAGGCAAGGCGTGACAGCATACACCTATTTGTTACAGATTGAGCCACCCTTCCTGTGCTCTCATTGGCTGCCAGGAAAGGTCCTTTGCTACCTAAAAGCCTAGTCCAATTTATTGCAAAAGTGGTAAGGGTGCATGCTGCTTTGTGCTTCGCTTTCTTGGTATACTCTTCTCACCCTGTTCTGTCATTCTTATGACAGGAATGCTTAGGAGTTATGTGATGTGACTAATGGCAGCATTTGGATTTGGGTTTAAGAAAAATCCTCCTGCCAAAACCGGTTTGGCTCAGTGGTAGAGCGTCGGTCTGCGGACTGAAAGGTCCCAGGTTCGATTCCGGTCAAGGGCATGTACCTTGGTTGCGGGCACATCCCCTGTAGGGGGTGTGCAAGAGGCAGCTGATCGATGATTCTCTCTCATTGACGTTTCTAACTCTCTATCCCTCTCTCTTCCTCTCTGTAAAAAATCAATAAAATATGGTTTTTGTAAAAGAAAAAGAAAAATCCTCCTTAGGCGTCTGGTCTAAACTTCTTGCATTAAGGAGGTGGCGTAGGGTTACCAGAGAGGCAAGTATTGGGTATGCAAGTATAATTTTAGGAAAAACTAAATGTTGTTTTCCATTTGCCATTGGCTCATTTATGTATGTTTTCCATTTGCTATTGGCTCATTTCATAGTATAGATAGCTGGGCCCAAGTCAGATTTCCACGATTTTGACAGAGTTCTTTTGCCACATATCAACTGAATACCCAGGGGGGCAGGCTTCTGTGATGAGATACATTGATTATGAAAAATATTTTGGTTTGGCCATGGTATGGTGGCTCAGTGGTTAGCGTTGACCTATGAACCAGGAGGTCACGGTTTGATTCCCAGTCAGGGAACATGCCTGGGTTGTGAGCTCTACCCCTAATTGTGCAGGAGGCAGCCCATCAATGATTTGCTCTCATCATTGGTGTTTCTATCTCTCTTTCCTTCTCCCTTCCTCTCTGAAACCAATAAAAATATTTTTAAAATATTTTGTATGTGAATGATATACAAAATATCATTTTTTACAAAGATATAAAACATTGGAGAACCACTGCCCTAGAGGAAGATTACTAAGGCTGAAGCTTATAAATCAGACAAGCTCTGGAACAGAAGGTTCTGGTTAATGCTAACTGCCTAGGTATCTATACTGCCATTAGACTAGACCACCAGTCTGCAAACCTTTTCTGTAAAGGACCAGCCAAAATATTGTTATTTCCTGTTTACCTCTATGTTCATAGCAGCTCTATGTACAATAGCTAAGGTTTGAAAACAGCCCAAGTGCCCATCAGTATATGAGTGGATAAGAAAGCTATATATTAGGGGTGTTGAACTCAATCAGAGAAGGGGCCAAAATCTAAAATCCAGCCTAAATCGCGGGCCGAATGGTTTACTGAACAGTCATAAACTGTCATTGTGATGGAAACACAGCGGAGTGCAGTGATGACAGCGAGGTGCGGGCCACATTGCAAGGCCTGGCGGGACGGATTTGGCCCGCGGGCCTTGTGTTTGACACATGTGCTATATATACACCATGGAATACTATGCAGCAGTAAAAAAATAAGGGTTTCGTACCCTTTGAGCCAGCATGGAGGGACCCAGAGAGTATTATGCTAAGTGAAACAAGCCAGTCAGAGAAAGAAAGGTATCACATGATCTCACTCATATGTGGAATCTAATGAACAAAATTGATTGACCAAGAAAATAAGTCCTGAGACATGGAACAGATAGACATATCTCAGAAGGGTGGGTGGGAGGGTGAGAAGAGAAAAACCAAAGAACTTCTATACTTATATGCATAGCCTATGGGCACAGATAATAGTATGGAGAAGGCTGGGGCAGGGGAAAAGGGGATCATCTGTAATACTGTCAACAATAAAAATATATATTAAAAAACTATAAGCAGATTTTCAACTGCCTGTGCTGTAGGTGCCCAAACCCCTGAGCTGTTCAAGGATCAACTGTAGTTAATAACGTAAAGGAGTGATCCTTACAAGAGTGGTTCATAGCTATTTTATCGTCGTCATTGAACAAGAAAGATAAAAAATGAATGTACTAGTCCTTCTACTGCAGATTCTAGGAAACAAAAAATAAACTAAAAGAAAGCGAAAGACAAGTCTAAAAGTTTTGAACAGAAATTAATGAATTACAAAACAACACTTTAAAATCCAGGTTCAATTTTAAGACGCAGAGTTGATTCTTGGAATATCTGAAGGAATAGAAAACAGCCGCTAAGTCTGATAAAGAAGGGAAAAGAGAGCTGTAGCTTGATTGGCTCAGTGGATAGGGCATGGGCCTGCAGACTGAAAGGTCCTAGGTTCGATTCCAGTCAAGGATACATGGCTGGGGGTTGAGGGCTAAATCCCCAGTAGGGGGCATGCAGGAGGCAGCCAATCAATGATTCTCTCATCACTGATGTTTCTATCCCTTTTCCTCTCTCTCTCTTCCTCCCTGAAACCAATGAAAATATTTTTTTTAAAAAAAAGGGGGGGAGAGAGAGAAAGAGGGGGGATAGGAGAAATATGATATGGGAAAGGAGACAGGACTCTAATGTACACATGTACAGAAATTAACAAAATGAGGTGCCAGTTGTCAAGTATCTACCACATAATAAGGCACAAGTGGTTTTTCCACCTAATTTTCATTACACACATGATTGCTACATTAATTAAACTATTTTAGAGCAATAGTTTAATGTAAAAAAATGGAAGCTTTTCCACTTGTTTTTCACCTTTAGTAAAACTCTCATGCCTTTAGGATATACACTGAGTGGCCAGATTATTATGCGTTCTGAGATCATCATAATCTGGCCACTCAGTGTAATTTGACAATAGGAAAGAAGAAATGCGATCATAGCCAAAATGCTCCAAAAGCATTTGATGAAATTCTGCAGCCAGTCCAAGTAAAGGAAGAATAGAAGGAAACTTTTTAAATAGGACAAGAGGGATTTGTTTGACACTAACCGTGAACATTATATAAAACAGTAAAATATGGGCTCCATCCCCATTAAAGCCAGGAATAAGATAGGCTTATTTGCTTTATATATCTATATATCTGTATATGTGACTGTGTGGGTGTGTATATATGATAATATGTTAATCACAGGAACATTTAGGGTGATTGTTATTTCCTGTTTACCAGGTCTTGTCAGCATGTCATCAGTGTACGGAATCAGTATGGTGTTTTGTGGGGGGGTGACAGATGTTTGGAGTCTCTTGGTTTTATATTATGAGAAAAAAATACAAAAAACAAGGAAGCTGGCATCATCCTGAGGCATGAACAGTAAAGTTAATACCTTTGTTCATACTTCATAAATGCAAATATATTCTCATTTTGCTTATCAATGGGAATAACCAAAAAAAGCATTTTCCAGGTCAGTAGTTCCATATCAGGGGCCTGCTTCTGTCTTCATGTATTCCAGAGGAGATACCACACCTGGAATTTGCCATATTTTTGCCATCACCACCTGATGCACTTGTGATGATCTGTCATTTTCCCATGATTCACCTGGTTTTCATAGGGGCTACAAGACTAGTTAGGAATGTAACATAATAGGTCACTTTCGAAGTGGTGGGGTCCTGGGCTATAGTAACAGCAGTGTCCATGAAGCAGAAGAGGCGTGCGAGGCTTTGCAAAGAAAGAATTGGCTGGATTTGTGGGTGAATTCATTAAAGGGCATAAAAAAACGAGGGAAGAGTAGATGCTGCTGCTGAGGTTTTAAGCCTGTGTAAGGCTCGCCCCTAGAGAGTTCATCATTTCCCATGTTTCATCCATCCCGCGAATCTTCACCTGCAATGGTGCTTTGTTCCCTTTCATCTACTGCCTACTGGATATTTATCCTGATCGCCCTGCTATCACCTCAAACTTAGATTATCCATGAGCAAACTCACAATCTTATCAGTCTACCCAGTCCTGAGTCACGTGTTTCTGTCAACAGAGCATCTCTTCATTTCTATTATCTATGAGATCCTTGATACTACCACATTTAAAAATATATACTATATATTTTATTGATTTTTTACAGAGAGGAAGAGAGAGGGACAGAGAGTTAGAAACATCGATGAGAGAGAAACATCGACCAGCTGCCTCTTGCACACCCCCTACTGGGGATGTGCCCGCAACCAAGGTACAAGCTCTTGACCGGAATTGAAACCGGGACCTTTCAGTCTGCAGCCCGATGCTCTATCCACTGAGCCAAACCGGTTTCGGCGATACTACCAAATTTTTTTGTCCATTTATATATATATAAAAGCCTAAGCGACTGTTATGACCAGTCAACTGGTCACTATGATGCACACTGACCACTTGGGGGCAGATGCTCAACACAGGAGCTGCCCCGGTGGTCAATGTGCTCCCACAGTGGGAGCGCCTCTCAGCGAGCTTACTGAGTGGTAGTGGCAGGCTCAGCAGGGCCGGGATGAGTGGGAGCTGTGAGGCACCGGGCCCAGGCCTGGGGCTCCTCGCCACCTGCCACTTTACACACTACTACATCCCTCAGCCAGGCCTATGGGGATCGGTCTGAAACTGGCAGTTCGACATCCCCTGGATTGCAAGAGGGTGCAGGCCAAGCTGAGGGACCCCACCGGTGCATGAATCTGTGCACCAGGCCTCTAGTATATCCATAATCACTCCTACTACACACACATGGAAAACTCTGGGAGTTAAGTCTGTAGAGGCTAGGAGCATTTGTCCCATATCTGAAATCTGTCAAAAAGCTCTTTAAAAGATTCACGCATTCTCTAGAAAGGACTGATCACATACCATTAAGGTCCCAGTGGAATTCCCTCGATAGCTCTGCCACTTCAGCCCATCGATACTATACATGATGATAAACTGAGAGATGTAGAGGCTGGAAAACTTGTAACGGGCACCCTGGGTCATGATGCTGTGAATAAGCATTGGTGCCAACAGATCCACCTGTGAATTAAAACAAAACTTTATTTTATTTTATTTATTTATTTTTAATATATTTTATTGATTTTTTACATAGAAGAAGGGAGAGAGATAGAGAGCTAGAAACATCGATGAGAGAGTAACATTGACCAGCTGCCTCTTGCACACCCTCTACCGGGGATGTGCCCGCAACCAAGGTACATACCCTTGACCAGAATCGAACCCGGGACCTTTCAGTCCGCAGACCGACGCTCTACCACTGAGCCAAACCGGTTTCGGCCAAAACTTTATTATAAATGTATGGGCCACCTTCTGAAATTAAGTATTGGCTTAAGGAGAATCTACATTGACACAGATATGCCCAGTATTACCTTCGATGTGCAGGGAAGCAAATACCAATGTTGAAATGTGGGTGTGTGTGAAGCCATGGGGTATATGATAGGATGAGTCGGAAAGGAGCTTATTTTTTTTTAAATATATATATTTATTTCAGAGAGGAAGGGAGAGGGAGAGAGATAGAAATATCAATGATGAGAGAGAACCATTGATCAGCTGCCTCCTGCATGCCCTCTACTGGGGATGGAGCCCACAATACGGGGCATGTACCCTGACCAGAATCAAACCGTGATCTCCTTGTTCATAGATCAATGCTCTACCACTGAGCCAGGCCAGCCAGGCAAAAAGTGCTTATTGAGTTTCTAGCCTACTTCCTGTAAAACCAGATACTTGGAAAGAATTGAAGCATATCCTCTACCCACATCCTTTGTGCTGTACACATGAACCCACATAACCTGGTGCTTTGCCCCGACCTCAGCCTAGCCAAAGCCAATTCCCCCCTCTCTCTCCAGCCCAGCCCCCAGCCTAACATTTCTATCTGTGATAAAATGCTTCTCCTCCTTCAAGTGTTAATTCAAAAACTACTTCTGGTTAGACTTTCCTACTGCCCCAGACAAATGTGGCGCTGCTCCTTCTATGCTTCCACTCCATCTATACTATTGATAATAAAAGGTTGATATGTTAATTAGATGTCCTTTCGAACAGGGCCAAGGCAGAAGTGGTTAGGTGTGATAAGGCTGGCAGGCGAGGACAGATGGAGGTGAGCAGGCTGGCGGGGGGGGGGGGGGGGGGGGGGGGGGGGACATGGACGACGACACACACACAGATGGGGGCAAGCAGACCAGCAGGAGGGGAAGTTGGGGGGTGAGCAGGCCTGCGGGGGGGGGCAGTTGGGGATGAGCAGACTGGTGGTGGAGGACATTTGGGGGCAATCAGGCCAGCAGGTAGAGTGGTTAGGGGTGATCAGGCAGGCAGGCAGGTGAGCAGTTAGGAGTCAGTGGTCCCAGATTGTGAGAGGGATGTCCTAGATTGGAGAGGGTGCAGGCTGGGCTGAGGGACAGCCTTGACCCCTCCCCCCTACACAAATTTCATGCACCGGGCCACTAGCTTTGTATAATAACTTCATTATAACAAATTATTGCACCATGTTATAAAGGTTTCTTTGCTTATCTGCCTTCTTTGTTAGATTGAAATCCTTAAGGCAATGAACCTATTTGAGTGGCCTAACCTTTCAGTGTCTCAGCTTTTTTATCTGTAAAGTAGAGATAATAATGGTGTTTATCTCAAAGGTTTACCAGCAGGATTTAAGAGTTGACTTGTGTGGCCAGGGTGGCTCAGTGGTTGAGCATCGACCTATGAACCAGGAGGTCACAATTTGATTCCCTGTCAGGGCGCAGGCCCAAGTTAGGGCTCGATCCCCAGTAAGGGGGCATGTAGGAGGCAGCCGATCAATGATTCTCTCATCATTGATGTTTCTCTCTCTCCCCCTCTCTGAAATCAATCAATAAAATATATATATTTTTAAAGCTTAGTGATCAAGTCAGTAAATTCTGTGAAACTGGCAAGACTAGGAAATGCTTTGGGACATGGAATCTGCTAGAACAATGGGTCAAGTCTAAGAAGTCGAATCCTTACAGGGTGTATTCCTCAGGGCTCTTTGGCATAAAAAACCCTCTGCTAGTCTCTTAGACTGTATCCCGTGAGGCAGATATAATACCCCAAGTGGAAATAAGGGTGCTCTTACAAAACAATAAATTCACAGAACAGATGCAAAGCAGCCAAACAGATTAAAATGTCCACTACACAGGGATATAGATATATAAGGTTGAATGAAAGTAGTCACTACAGGAATACAAGGGGAGAACATGTGGTTTGGCGGCCTCACAAACAAAACAAAAATACTTGGGGATTAGTGCACAGTCCTCTCAAATCCAGTCATAACTGGCAGCGCCTACAAAACAAATAAAAAGATGAACTAACGTGGCATTAACAGATGTGCCCTTTGTGACTGACTGCTTGCTGGTAAGGTAGTTTTTCCCCCCCTGATTCCTATTCAGTAGTTTTAACCTCAGGAAAAAGAGAAGAACAGATGCCATCTCACAAAGAAAAAATATGTAGGGGAATTGCCCAAACCGGTTTGGCTCAGTGGATAGAGCATTATTAGCCTGTGGACTGAAAGGTCCCAGGATCGATTCCAGTCAAGGGCACGTACCTTGGTTGCAGGCACATCCCCAGTAGGGGGTGTGCAAGAGGCAGCTGATTGATGATTCTCTCTCATCGATGTTTCTAACTCTCTATCCCTCTCTCTTCCTCTCTGTAAAAATCAATAATATATTTGAGAAAAAATGTAGAGGAATGTCCTCAGCCAACTAAGAAGAGAAAGAAGAAAGCTGGTACGTTGTGAGAAGTGGATGGAGTGTGGGAAGCAGGTGGTAAAACATGTGTACCTCAGTCCCTCTCCAGGGTGGCAGTACCAGAAGTGGGAGGCATGTTAGGTCGAGAGCAAAGCCGGAAGCAGAAGTTTCCTCCCTTTTCCTGTTTGCGCTCTAGAAGGAAACCGCCCTCGTGGTTAAGCTGAGCGGTTGAGCTGGCGCTCCCAAGCTGCGCTCAGCTCTCCTGCGGCATGGAAGGGACACAGAAGTTCCCGTATGTATACCCTTGAAGGGGGTCATGGTCCTGATGGACCACATGTTGACATGACACTGTTTTTGCATATGTTGTACTAAATAAAATGCTATTAACACGAACTTCACATCTCTTTTTTAAGATAGCTACCAGGACGTGTAAAATGGCACATGTGGTTTGCACTTGTGGTTCACGATCTATTTCTATTGGACGGTGCTGCTCCGGAGGAAATGGGGAAGTGAGAAAAGCCGAAAGACAGTCATTTCAAAAGAAACGGAGTTAACCGAAAGGCGCCGTTTCAGTTCCTGGCTCCAAATGAGTTTACAAGATTGGACTAACTTCAGAAGGTGCTTCCCACCACCCAGCGGTATAGAATTTGTGAAGGAGATGGATTCAGTTCTCTCAGATAAAGAAGCTAACTTCCCTTGGCTTGTGTGATGGGAGAATGAGCCATTTGTTTCTGTGTTAAAATAAAGAGATTGGGCCGAAACCGGTTTGGCTCAGTGGTAGAGCGTCGGTCTGCGGACTGAAAGGTCCCAGGTTCGATTCCGGTCAAGGGCATGTACATTGGTTGCGGGCACATCCCCGGTAGGGGGTGTGCAAGAGGCAGCTGGTCGATGTTTCTCTCTCATTGACGTTTCTCGCTCTCTATCTCTCTCCCTTCCTCTCTGTAAAAAATCAATAAAATATATATATTTAAAAATAAATAGATTGGGGGACCACAGGCACCTGGGCAGTGGGAGGCATCTAATCACAGAATACACCATCTTGGGAGGTGGTGAGTTCAATGATGTGGAAAGTACTCCGATGTCCTAATCCCAGGAGAAAGATGAAAAACCATAAATAGAACACCTCAGCATGCTCCATTCTGTTCCCCAGTCCTCTCCTAATCCGTTACCCAGAGTTCGGTGAGAATGTATAAAAGAGATGTGTAGTGCTGTGAGCTTGCAAGAGGGACTGCGCGATGCGTTTTCTAACCTTGATCCAGGAAAAGGGATCCTTGATGCTCCAGGCATTGACTGATCCAGAATGATGAAGTCTGGCCAGCTTCGGGGCCCACTGTCCTTTGCCCAAGAAAGGGGAGAGAGATTAGGTTCAGCTGGGTTGGGTTTAGGCACATAGGAAGAAAATTGCTTTCTCTTTTTTTGAAAAAATATTTTTTTATTGATTTCAGAGAGGAAGGGAGAGGGAGAGAGAAGACAGAAACATCAATGATGAGAGAGAATCATTTATCGGCTGCCTCCTGAGTATGTGCCCTGACCCTGGTTCACAGTTCGACACTTAACCACTGAGCCACACCAGCCAGGCAAAATTACTTTCTTGAGAAATGTCAAGCCTAGCTGTGAAGATGATAAAGGTGCAAAGTGAGTAATATCGATCACTAACGACCTACATGTTTTGCTTATCCTTATTGTCCTTTTAATTTTCTAAAATGTATTAATTTTGTTGACCGTTAGTCCCTCTAATTAGCTGACACTGGGAGGTGTTACCAGCACTACCATACATTATTATTTCTTTATTACACAATGTATGTTCGTTGTGGAGAAATTAGAAAATGAAAAGTGAAAGTAAATCATAACTAAATAGAAAAGCAAAATAAGCCAGTCAGAGAAAGAAAAGTATCACATGATCTTATTCATATGTGGAATCTAAGGAACAAAATAAACTAATGAACAAAACAGGTCCAGAGACATGGAAGCATGGAACAGACTGAGGAATCCCAGCAGGGAGGGCGTGAGGGGGTAGTAAGAGATTAACCAAAGAACTTATCTGCATATATGCATAACCCATGGACACAGATATCAGTGTGGGGAAGGCTTGGGGTGGGGTGGAACCAGGTAGAGGGGGGCAATGGAGGACATCTGTAATACTCTCAACAATAAAGGTAAATAGAATAAAAGTGAAGAGAATGGACTCAAGGGGAATAATGTCAAAGGCAGGCAGGACATTTAAGGAGGCAGTGGCATCACCCAGGTGAGAAGTGATGGTGGCCTGAATTAGAATGGTCACAGTGGGAAATGAAGAGAAAATACATTTGAGAGGCACCTATGAAGTGAAATTAATAGAAGATTGGGATGGATTGGTTATCTGAACCTATCCAACATAAAAAAGATAGCCCATTGGGTGTGGCTCAGTGATTGAACGTTGACCTATGAACCAGGAGGTCACGGTTTGATTCCCAATTCCCAGTCCCCCGTCAGGGCACATGCCCAGGTGGCTGGCTTGATCGTCAATAGGGGGCGTGCAAGAGAGCTGATCAATGAGTCTCTCTCATCATTGATGTTTCTATTTCTCTCTCCATGTTCCTTCCTCTCTGAAATCAATAAGAATATATTTAAAGAGGAGTAAATATATATATATGCATATACACTCAGTCCAGTTCTTAGAGGGAAAATAATATTTACCATATTGTCCTGAAGCTGTAATCTGATCGTCTCTGATGCGCCCGGAAGCCATTCCCAATGGAGTCTGACACTCTGAAATCAAATGAGGGAAACGCAATAGCTAGAAGTTGTAGAAAATCGAGCTTCACAAATGCAAGTCAAAAATAGGAGCTGCCGAAACCGGTTTGGCTCAGTGGATATAGCGTCAGCCTACAGACTGAAGGGTTCCGGGTTAGATTCCAGTCAAGGGCATGTACCTTGGTTGCGGGCACATCCCCAGTAGGGGGCGTGCAAGAGGCAGCTGATTGATGACTTTCGTTAATGTTTCTAACTCTCTCTCCCTTCCTCTCTGTAAAAAAAAATCAATAAAATATATTTTAAAAAATGGGAGCATACCAACAAATGCTCATATTTTGCTTACTATGTGCCAATAATTGTATGAAACATTTTATTGTATAATCTCATTTAATTCATCCCAACAGGTAGGTGCTAGAACTAGTCACATTTTTCAGCTGATGGAACTAGGTAGACCAGTGGCTTTCTTACTTGTTCATGGTTAAATATCAAGTTCTTCCTAGCAATATTTGTAGTTCTCTTTAGTAATCAAACCAAAATTATGTTTCAAATTTTGCTCTTAGAGATCCTGGAGCTTCACAGAGTTGTGAAAATGAAGGGATAGTTTTGTTTTTTTTTTAGCATTCGTTTGTTCCATACGAGGGGATTAAAAGTAGGTTTCCAGAAGTTCATATGGAAAATAATACCATAATTAATAAATCATAATACAAAAGTAAATTCTGTATTTCATATACTCACAACTATAAACCTACTGTTGCCCTACTCTGTATTTTGAGCTTCAAGTTCAAAGTGTTCAAAGCTTCAAGCATAACCCACCTTCCTCGGAAGACTCATAATTTCTACCAGCAATATTTCGATTTCCCACTCCTGTGGTTTTGGATGATGTCCGTTCTGATTTTAGTTGTTGTTTTGAAATTGTTGTGCGAGGCGGCAGCTTAGGTGCTTACCTAGGCCGCCATCTTGGTTCTCCTCTCCTCTACCAGCAATATTTAGTATTTCAGATTGCCTAATGACTGTGAGCTTGGGTTTATTCATTGACAAAGGCAACCTCTCTAGGAAGGAGAAAGGGTAGGCTGAGTAGGCAGCTAGCCTCTGCCCGTATTGCTACTCACCCTTGTTGTACACCAGGAAAAGAGCGCTCATCCCAGCTTGCAGATGTTCGCCAATGAGGCATTCTATCCGCCAGATTCCAGCTTTGGATGGTAGCATTTCCACTGTCTCAAAAATCCCTTATAAAAAACAAAAGGAACAAAAACATTTCTTTTCACTAAAAAATGAGCATGAGATACACTGGCTTATGCAGAATGTCAACAGAGATCTACCGAAGTCAATTCCACCAGCAATGGGTCCTTAAACCCAAAGTGCTTGCTATCGAACCGCTATTTGGGGACACTGGAGGTTGAGTTCTTTTTTAAAAAAAAATTATTTATTTATTCATGAGTGGGGGAGAGAGAGAGAGAGAGAGAGAGAGAGAGAGAGAGAGAGAGAGAGAGAGAGAGACTTGTTCCACTTATTTACACATTCATTGGTTGGTTCTTTTTAAAAAAAATATTTTATTGATTTTTTTTTTACAGAGGAAGGGAGAGGGATAGAGAGTTAGAAACATCGATGAGAGAGAAACATCAATCAGCTGCCTCCTGCACACCCCCTTCTGGGTATGTGACCGCAACCAAGGTGCATGCCCTTGACCAGAATTGAACCTGGGACTCTTGAGTCCGCAGGCCAACGCTCTATCCACTGAGCCAAACCGGTTAGGGTCATTGGCTGATTCATATAAGTGCCCTGACCATGGATTGAAGCCCCAAACCTTGGCGTAACAGTATGATGCTCTAACCAACTGAGCTAGCTGGCCAGGCCTGGAGATTGAGTTCTGACAGCCTCCCACCCTGGCAAATGGGAGAGAGGGCAACAGAATGCTTCGATGGCAGAGACAGGGGGAAGCTACTGCATAGGCCTGTACACGGAGTTTTTCAGAGCCATAGGCGTGTAACCCACTGGAGCTACCGTGAGGGCTAATGAAACTCCATCAGCAGAGCTGGAAGTGCATGCTGAGGGCCTGAGGAATGAGTGAGCAATCACTTGGGGTAAAGGTGGAACCAACCCACCATGGAAGGGGTTCCCCAAAAGAGCCCCCCGAAAGTCCCCTGCCAGAAGAGTCAGCTTTAAATATCTTCCAGGGAGCCTGGCTGGTGTGGCTCAGTGGTTGAGTGTCGACCTATGAACCAGGAGGTCAGGGTCTGATTCCCAGTCAAGGCACATGCCCGGGTTGCGGGCTCGATCCTCAGTGTGGGACATGCAGGAGGCAGCTGATCGATGTTTCTCTCTCATCCTTGATGTGTTCCCCTCTCTCTGGCAGTCGGATATCCTTAGCGCTGCCACAGAGACGGGAGAGGCTTCTGTCACCGCTGCTGCACTCGCCAGCTGTGAACCTGCCTTCTGGCTGAGCGGGGCCCTCCCTGTGGGAGCCCACTGACCACCAGGGGGGCAGCTCCTGCATTGAGGGACTGCCCCCTGGTGGTCAGTGCGCGTCATCACAACCGGTTATTCTGCTGTTTGGTCGATTTGCACATTAGCCTTTTATTATAAAGGGACAGTGGAGAACTAAAATGCAGTTGTGGCCGAAACCGGTTTGGCTCAGTGGTAGAGCGTCGGTCTGCGGACTGAAAGGTCCCAGGTTCAATTCCGGTCAAGGGCATGTACATTGGTTGCGGGCACATCCCCGGTGGGGGGTGTGCCGGAGGCAGCTGGTCGATGTTTCCCTCTCATCAACGTTTCTAGCTCTCTATCCCTCTCTCCTTCTCTCTGTAAAAAAATCAATAAAATATATTTAAAAAAATAAAATAAATAAAATGCAGTTGTGTTTTGATCAACACTGTAAGTAGTACTTAACATATTGGTAACAGACATAAACAAGTCACTTCTTCGATAACTACTGGTGCCATGCAGGATTTAAGATGGAAAAAAATCCCTTCTTTTCCTAGGAAAGTACTACATTGTTAATTATCCATTTATTCTGTTCTATTTCCTTTATAGCACATTATCTGTACCTGAAATGATAATATTCACTTAGATTTATTTATTATCTTTCTGTAGGGTAAAGTTACTTGAAAAAGTAAGTTACCCACAAACAGGAAGCTTGCCTGCTTTTTTCCACGGACCATATCCCCAGTGCCTAGACCAGTGGTCAGCAAATTGCGGCTCGCGAGCCACATGTGGCTCTTTGGCCCCTTGTGTGTGGCTCTTCCACAAAATACCACGGTCTGGGCGAGTGCATTTTGAAGAAGTGGCGCTAGAAGAAGTTTAAGTTTAAAACATTTGACTCTCAAAAGAAACTTCAACTGTTGTACTGTTGCTATTTGGCTCTGTGGACTAATGAGTTTGCCGACCCCTGGCCTAGACCATTTCAAGTGAATACACAATTAAGTGCAGTGGGTAAAAGAAAGAGCACAAACCAGCCCATACCTGGATAGAGGTTGTAGACTGCCATTCTGTACTCCTCTTTTTTCCGTACAGTGAACACGTGTCCACTGAAATGAATAGAATGGATGTTTTCGTTGCTGCCCATGCTGAGCAGATGCCATCGGATCCTTTGATCTTGAGCCATTATTAAGCCAGGTAGAGTATCCATCACATACCCATTGATTGCTGGGAAGGAGAACAGAGAAGGCTGTTAAAATCTATTTTTAAAAAATGATGTTATTGATTGCAGAGAGGAAGGGAGAGGAAGAGAGAGAGAGGAAAAAAAAAACAACAGTAGCAATGATGAGAGAGAATCATTGATGGGGCTGCCTCCTGCACTCTGGGAATCAAACCGTGACCTCCTGGTTCATAGGTTGACACTCAACCGCTGAGCCGCGCTGACCAGGCTAGAAGTTTCTTTTCCTCCACCCCAGTCAAAATTATTGATTCTTGCCGAAACCGGTTTGGCTCAGTGGATAAAGCGTCGGCCTGCGGACTGAAAGGTCCCGGGTTCGATTCCGGTCAAGGGCATGTATGTTGGTTGCGGGCACATCCCCAGTGGGGAGTGTGCAAGAGGCAGCTGATCAATGTATCTCTCTCATTGATGTTTCTAGCTCTCTATCCCTCTCTCTTCCTCTCTGTAAAAAATCAATAAAGTATATTTTATTTATTTATTTATTTATTTTTAATAAAGTATATTTAAAGAAAAAAGACAAACTCTCTCTCTCTCTCTCTCTCTCTCTCTCTCTCTCTCTCTCTCTCTCTCTCTCTATATATATATATATATATATATATTTTTTTTTTTTTTTTTTTTTTTTTTAAGATTCCACTCCCATACACACACTCTCAACGCATACAGTGTCCAGCCTCGAGCTCGGCTCCTTTGTCATAGCACATACTGCTTTCCACAGTGAGTGCTATGCGGGCGTGAGCTATATTACCATGGAAGCGATACTTTTCTCTAAAAGTAGGGTCGTCCATCTGGATCTCGCAAGGAGCCTTGCAGTTCTTTTCCAGGTTTTCAGTGAAGTACCAGCTCTTGGTCTCATCAAAAATAGTGAAAAGCAGAGCAAATTCCTTTACTGTCACTTGTCTCCTGTGAGCAGGGTTCAGAGTGTTGGCGCGGCAGATCAGAAGGGGTCCAATCAAGCCCGAGTGCATATCTCTCTCCTGAGAGGGAAGACACCAAGCCCGTGAGTATAAGCTCCCCCACCTCTAAGCAGCGTAGGTTTCATCAGCTTTTATGGCACTCCAACCTACTCCCCATCTTCCCACAGAATGATTTCAGAATGGTATTTCTAAAACACAAATATGATGCTATCTCCCCCTAATTATTATTTTCTTAAATATATTTTATTGATTTCTTTTACAGAGAGGAAGGGAGAGGGAGAGAAGAGACAGTTAGAAACATTGATCAGCTGCCTCCTGCACACCCCCACACTGGGGATGTGCCCACAAACCAGGGTACATGCCCTTGACCGGAATCGAACCTGGGACCTTTCAGTCCGCAGGCCAACGCTCTATCCACTGAGCCAAACCGGTTTCAGCCTAATTATTTTTTTATTAAAAATTTTATGTTCATAGTAGCACAATTAACCATAGCTAAGATTTGGAAACAGCCTAAGTGCCCATCAGCAGATGAGTGGATGAAAAAACTGTGGTACATCTACACAATGGAATACTACGCTGTAGTAAAAAAGGAGTTCTTACCATTTGCAACAACATGGATGGAGCTGCAGAGCATTATGCTAAGTAAAATAAGCCAGGCAGAGAAAGATAAACACCACATGATCTCACTCATTTGTGGAATATAATGAACAACGTAAACTGATTAACAAAAATAGATCCAGAGACAGAGAAACATTAATCAGGACGTCAAACCTCAGAGAAAGTAGGAGACAGTGGGGGTTAGGGAGAGAGATCAACCAAGGGACTTGTATGCATGCATATAAGCCTTATCAATGGACACAGATAACAGGGGGGTGGAGGCATAAATAGGAGGTGGGGGTAATGGGGGAATAAGGACACATATGTAATATCTTAATCAATAAAGAAATAAAAAATAAAGTATTAAAAGCACAGAAGAGCCGAAACCGGTTTGGCTCAGTGGATAGAGCGTCGGCCTGCGGACTGAAAGGTCCCGGGTTCGATTCCGGTCAAGGGCATGTACCTTGGTTGCGGGCAAATCCCCAGTAGGTGGTGTGCAAGACGCAGCTGATCGATGACACTCTCTCATTGATGTTTCTAACTCTGTATCCCTCTCTCTTCCTCTCTGTACAAAATCAATAAAAATATATTTTTAAAAAAGCACAGAAGAATTATTTTAAAAAGTTAATATGTCTTTATTGATTTTAGAGAGAGGAAGGGAGAGGGAGAGGGAGAGAGATGGAGACATCAATGATGAGAGAGAATCATTGATCGGCGGCCTGCTGCCTGCTCCACACTGGGGATCGAGCCAACAACCAGGCATGTGCCCTGACCGAGAATCGAACCAGTGACCTCCTGGTTCATGGGTTGACGCTTAACCGTTGAGTCACACTGGTCGGGCTACTTCCCCCTATTTAAAACTTCCCATTATGCTTAGGATAAATGCCCAGATTCTGAGCAGATATTGCAAAGACCATTTCTTTTAAACCAGAAAGTGGCCAGCACAATGCAGACCTGCTTACCAGATCAACATCAGAAAAATAAGCCCAGGCTTTGCAGTCAAACTCGTCCTCATTGGGCGCCATCTGATGCCCCACTTTCCAAAAGTAAACTTTGGTATCATTGGGCTTCACGAACTTTTCTCTAGGTTCTGTTCCTTGACTCTGATCTTCTTCATTCGAAATAAGACTGGAGTAGAAGGAATATGGACGAGAGGCCTGGTTTTTGAAAGTTACCTGCAGTGCAAAAAAGAAAAAGAAAAAGAATGTGAGTATTTTTAGCATTTATATCCCTAATCATGATGTTTATTTTAGGTCTGTCCAACTTTTAATACCCAGAGAAGGTGGTACATAGGATGGACATTATAAGAACCCAAACCTAAAGATCTATACAGGGAATGCTGAGGAATTTTTGAATTAGCAATGTTTTAAGGCATACATTAGTAGTCGGCAAAGTCATTAGTCAACAGAGCCAAATATTAACAGTACGACGATTGCAATTTCTTTGGAGAGCCACATTTTTTAAACAAACTTCTTCTAACGCCATTTCTTCAAAATAGACTCGCCCAGGCTGTGGTATTTTGTGGAAGAGCCACACACAAGGGGCCAAAGAGCCGCATGTGGCTCGCGAGCCGCAGTTTGCCGACCACTGGCATAGACGCAAAGGAGGAAATTCCTAAATACTAAGAGCAATTCCAAAGTGAAAGGGCAAATAGTGCTACAGGGGATTTAAGAGACCATAATCTCAGGACTTGGTACTTAAGGTCCTTCATGACAAATTTCAGGATGAATGCACATACTTTTTTTAAAAGCCTCGTTTTCAGATTTGAAAAGTAAAATATTGGGTCGGCAACTAAGTAACTGCGGATTTTTTAAAGAAAATCAAAGACAATTTTTTTATGGAACTAAATAACTTTATTCTGTAATGTATTGCCCATTTTGATCAATGACCTTTTGCCATCTTTCAGGCAGCATCATAATCCCACGTTCAAAAAACTTCTGGTTTTTATTAGCAAAAAACTGAATCAGGTACGATTTGACATCATCATCATTATTGAAATTTTTACCATTCAAGGAGTTTTGTAAAGATCGAAACAAAAAGTAATCAGATGGTGCAAGGTCAGGACTATATGGTGGATGTGGCAAAACATCCCAACCAAGCTCCATTAATTTTTGCCGAGTGACCAAAGATGTGTGTGGCCTTGCATTGTCATGATGGAATACAACACCTTTTCGATTTGTCAATTCGGGCCACTTTTCTTTAACTGCATTGTTTAATTTCGTTAGTTGTTCAATGTAGACATCAGAATTGATCGTTTGGTTGGGTGGTAAGAGTTCAAAGTAGACAATTCCTTTGTAATCCCACCAAACTGATAACAAAACCTTCTTTTGATGAATATCAGCTTTTGATGTTGTTTGAGTTGGTTCACCTGGCCTGCTCCACGATCTTTTCCGCTTGATATTGTTGTAAACAACCCATTTTTCATCGCCAGTTATCAGTCGTTTTAAAAATGAATCATTTTCATTATGTTTTTTTAGCAAATCGCAGCTGCTAATGCGTTGCGTTAACTGTGATTCTTTCAGTTCGTGAGGAACCCATGTATCGAGTTTTTGAACATAGCCAAGTTGTTTTAAGTGATTTTCAATGCATGTATGTGATACATGAAGCTTCTCTGCAATCTCACGTGTTGTACTGTGACAGTCCGAATTGATTATTGCTTTGATTAGGGCGTCATCAACTTCAACTGGACGACCAGAGCGTTTTTCATCTTTGAGTGAAAAATCACCAGAACGAAATTTGGCAAACCAATTTTGACACTGCCGTTCTTTTAAGGCTTCGTCACCATAAATAACACATAACTTTTTATGAGCTTGGGATACGTTTTTCCCTTTGTGGAAATAAAAAAGCAAAATATGACAAAAATGTTCCTTTTGATTTTCCATTTTTCAACGAACGCCAAACAAAAACTACAAAACAGATCAAAAAACTTTTTTTACTGATTAACAGCTGAATAGCCAACTATCAAATAACAAAATGTGTTTTACATTTGTACTACGTCTGCAAACCTAAAAATTCAACTGAAGCCATATATGTGTGAAACCCGCAATTACTTAGCTGCCGACCCAATAAAAATCAAGGCACCATCCCATAATTTTGTATCCTTCTATATCCTCAATGTAAACCATCAATTGGAACAATGATTGATGGTTTTTTTGGGGAAAAATAAAATTAATTTGACCTTCGGCTCCCACAATATGCCAAAATATCTTTGTCTATAAAAATTATTGATGGATTAAAAAGTTAATTTTTAAGAAATTAAATTGTAAAAGGAAGTTCAAGGAAGTATAGGTGATTTTATTAAAAAGTCTCTGTATGGGGAATGATTTTTATAAACATGAAAGCTATGAAAGTGGCATAAAAAAAAAAAATATATATATATATATATATATATATATATATATATATATATATATATATATATATATTAGAGGTCATGTGCAAGAATTTGTGAATGGGTGGGGTCTGGCCAGCCTGGCCAGAGGGAGGGGACATGGGCAGTTGTCCGGCCTGCCTGCTGGTCGAACTCCTGGTTGAGGGGACAATTTGCATATTAGCCTTTTATTATATAGGATATACACTGAATAGCCAGATTATTTGTTCAGAGATCATAATAATCTGGCCACTTGGTGTATGTCTTCTCCCCCCTCCCCCCCATTGAACTTAGGAAGTATTTTTAAATGACATTAGAAATGTTTATGATGTGATATTTAATCAAAATAGAAGTAGAGCCGAAACCGGTTTGGCTCAGTGGTAGAGCGTCGGTCTGCGGACTGAAAGGTCCCGGGTTCGATTCCGGTCAAGGGCATGTACCTTGGTTACGGGCACATCCCCAGTAGGGGGTGTGCAGGAGGAGCTGCTCGATGTTTCTCTCTCATTGACATTCCTAGCTCTCTCTCTCTTTCCCTTCCTCTCTATAAAAAATCAATAAAATATATTAAAAAATAAAAATCGAAGTAGAATTATACATTGTGTAATTCTGAATACATAAATAGAAGAATACATAGGAAAAAGATAAAAACATACACCAAAATGGTATTTACGAGATTATTTTTCAACTTCTTTATTTTCTACATTTTCATTTTTCAAAGATGGTAACACATTATTTTTATACTCAGAGACAAAAAATACGCACGATTCATTTCCTTGTGATTCCATTGTCCTCAACTCACCATGATATTGTCTTCGACTTCTGCTCTTATACACGGCCCCAGGAGTCCCAAATGCTCATTCAGCTCTCCACGGTATAGGGGCTGAGTGAAGGAGTTATCAGTAAATTCCTGGAAAACCACCTTCTTGAATTCAGTCCTGAAGACAAAAGCAGAGGAAAAGCAATATCCTTATGTACAGGTGTGTAGAAACACATTTCTTTTTTTTTTTTTTTGACCTTTTTAAAAAATATATTTTTATTGATTTCAGAGAGGAAAGAAGGAGAGAGAGATAGAAACATCACTGATGAGAATCACTGATAGGCTGCCCCGACATGCTCCCCACCGGGGAGGGAGCCTGAAAGCTAGGCATGTGCCCTGAAGTGAACTGTGACCTCCTGGTTCCTAGGTCGATGTTCAACCACTGAGCCATACTGGCAGGACAAGAATGTTCCAGGTTCAGGGATTTTGCACTTCCTGTTCCTTTGAGTGGACACATCTCTTAGAGCTCTGTCAGCTGGTCTATCATCATTTAAGTCTCAACTCCATAAAGGATTTCTCTGGCCAAAACCGGTTTGGCTCAGTGGTTGACTGAAGAGTCCCAGGTTTGATTCCGGTCAAGGGCATGTACTTTGGTTCCAGACACATCCCCAGTAGGTGTGTTGATCGATGTTTCTCTCTCATCAGTGTTTCTGGCTCTCTATCCCTCTCCCTTCCTCTCTGTAAAAAAAAATCAATAAATTAAAAAAAAAAAAGGATTTCTCTGACCACCACAACTAAAGTAACACCCTAGCGTTACTCTATCATATTATTCAATTCTATCTTCTGAATAGCATCATCAAGATCCCTATTTATTTTTCTATTAATTTATTATCTTCTGCCCTCCCCAAGAGAATGTAAGCTCCTACTTTGTTGCACTCATGCCTACAAAATTGTCTGGGACGTAGTAGGTGCTAAATAAATATTTGTTGACTGCTTGGCTCTCCTTACGTTTACCTTCCAAATTTCTCTGCTTTCTCTCCTCTGCCCAACCTCCTTCTGTTCCCGTAAATTTGCCCTCTGTACCCCAAGCACCATGAAAAACAACTTTTCCTACATCCTCAACTTTGTTGTCACACACTTCACTTCTTCCTGCCTCTTCAGGGCCTTCTCATGACACCATGTCTTTTACTGCAGCTCATAAGGCTGATAATGTTGACTTTCTGCCTATTCTCTATTGCTGCTTCTTGACTCTGACCCTTCTACCCTTCAGTAAGCCCCTTGCCTCCTCCTCCATCCCACCAGAGTACGAGTTTCATCTGGATTTACCATCCTGTTTCATTGTTGGGCTCATCTAACCTCCCATTTCCTCCTCAGCTTCAACTAGACGTTTCCATCTGGTTCTCAGGGGTCTTCTATAAAGCAATCTGGATCCACACTGCTGCAGACTGGCTGTCCCTTTCCTATGGTTTCAGGATTTGGTAAAAATCAAAGGTCACCAGAGCAGGACAAAGGAATAATCAATATAGGTTATTGATTACCTGGTTCTTGGTGCACGGGGGGACCTGCTCAATCCATAATCCCAGAGTCGCTCCACTGCAGCAATAAAATACTGTTGTGTTCTCTTTTGAAAGCTGCGAGGGCTCTGATTTTCACCCTCACCATATATGTCAAAATCTTCTCTCTTCGTTTCCGTTGAGAAGGCATCATCATAGTCAATGTCATGTGCCTCTGGCTGAAGAGGAGTAGGGGTTATTTCCCTCTGATGGGGTTTCAAGACTGGTGGACTTAGAAGGCCCAATCTTCCAGTCCCGCCTTGGTTTGCCACCGTGGCTTCACTTGGGGACTTAACTTGTCTTTCGGATATTGATGCTATTGAACGATTGTTTTCAGAAGGGTCTAGGGGTGAGATGGGGTCTTTTGTCTTCAAAGCTATGTTTTGTGGAGACGTCTCTTGGGATTTCCACTCTTCTCTTGGTGTCTGGGTAGTATATTGATTATCCCAGGTGGAAAGATCTAGCAGCGTGGAGGAAGTCGTTTCAGAGCTTTCGGTTGCCCCCATCAGAAAAGCCATTTCTCCAGTTCTACTCACTTGGTTCAGTTCAACAGCGTACTGTGTTTTCTGAAAGATCTCTTCTACCAGGTCCCGGTGGCCAGGAGAGTCATTGCCAGTTTTCATAGACGAAGTGTCTACCTGATGAATATGCCCTTCGGGAGGTGAATCCGCTTTGCCAGATGCTTCAGACAAGCCTGGTTTCAGGAGAGCAGTATTCTCAAGTTTCTTGTAAATGAGTGAGTTCGTAGCATTTTCTCCCAGAGAGCTATTTTCTTGACCTCTTCTCATTTCCATTAGCAAGGCTAAAGAAAGATTTCTTTTGTCTCCTTGTGAGACATGACTGCTTTCTGGGACTCCCGAAGTCCTTTCCCTAAAGGTATCACTATAGGCTGGTGCTAGAAGTTGAGAAGGGTTGTCTTGGGATGGGATCTTGGTCACATCTATAGGTGTAATTGATGGCAATGCTGGTGCCTTTACAGTAGGTAATGCAGAGCTATCTGTTTGAATGATGCCATGAGTTGTCATAGAAAAATCTGATGAGTGGGACTGAGTAACGGCCCTTTTCTTCTCCTCGTGGTACTCTATCTGTGTGAGGGTGCCTTGGGTCAAATAGTTCATGTTTTTGGATGACTGGGTTGAGGCGTCATTCAAAATCACACCCCCTTCAAGCTTTATTTCTTCCTTTGGGAGTCTAAAGTGTTTTAAATCCCGCTTACCACGCCGAGCAATAACATTCTGTGGACTTGGAATTGGAGGTAGCCTTGTGGTGTTTGGATCCTTCTCTGCTACTTGTTCTGTTTGATTTCCCGAGCCTTCCAAGTTTGCTTCCTCCCTTATCTTTGAGAGATGGGTCATGTGAATCCCTGCTCTAGTTGCTGAATCATTTAATGACCTGGTGCCTTGAAGTATTGGAGTATATGTGTCCTCATCTAAACTTTCTACGTTTTGGTTGGTGCTTAATAAGGAAAGGTTCTTCAGGAGATTCTTAGTGCCATTCACTGTATACACGTGAGGCAAAACTACGTTCTCTTGGATTAACGTTTCCTTCATTCTTATCTCTTCCTGGGATGGTTTTTTTTGATTGTGTGTATCATTTCCTTGGATATTAGTCAAGTTAGTAAAAAATATGCCTTTACTGGATGGAGAAATAATCTCTTGGAGTCCCTGGTCCTTTGTAAATTCACCCCCTTCTGCTACCACTTTATTCTTCTGTGACAAGAAGTTCTGATCGTTCACAGGTTTTCCTGATCGCAAAGGTATTAATTGCTGTGGATCAGGTCTTTGTCTAGAGCTTAGGGAGTTCTTGTCCTGGGTCTTTTTCATCCAATTTGCTGAATCTGGCAGGATGGATGTATCTGGATTTTCTGTGCCTACTGGAATAGGAACCTCTTGGTTATGGTGGACCATTTCCATACTTTTTGGTGAAGTTGTTTTATTTGATACATAATTTAGCCCCAAAGCTGTAGTATTTTTGTCCATGAGCGTTTCCTCATGAATCAAAGAAGTCACTTCTTGAACCTCATCATTACTTTCTAATGTAATATCTTGCCAGGCTGATGTACTTGTCTCAATTAGTAATGTTGGGTCATCAGTGTGAGTCTTTCTATTTATTGCTGAGTTAACTGGTGCCTTGTTTGTCTTTACTAAAGAGACATTAATTTTGAGTAAAGGATTATTTTTGGTCAGTGAAGCAGGTTCATGGACTCTTTCCTCTTTAAATAACTCATCACTCTCCATTGATGATACATGTTCTCCTAGTGAACTTTCTTGACTATTCATTAAAGCTGCTTCGAACAACTTAGAATCATTATCTCCCTTACGTAAGTCCAAAGGCACACCAGACTCAATAAGGAGAGATGCGTTTTTGTCCAATACAATGGTGCCCAATTGATCACTAAAGTGAACTGGCATATTTGGGGGCCCTAAGGAACCTGTCTTTTCAGTAACTGCTGTCAACTCTTCTGATGGAATTGGTGGTAAAGTTGTTAGAGTGTCTGATAAATGAGAAATTGTCAAATCAAGTTTCTTTGAGTCTACTTTTATAGTTGACCCCAAATTCTCGCTTAATCTTAATTGTAGTTCTGGCTCAGGAGTAAATACTCTGTCCCTCCTGTTATGGAGCTCTGGCCTGAGATGAGTCATTTCAGTTGGGCCTTTGTTTCTTTCTGTTGGTCCAGGTAGATAATCTTCAGCCTCATATGTGCTTTCTTGGAGATCAGATAAGGATAATCCATGTGGAGTAGGGTTCTGTCCCATGAGCATCAACAAATCATCAGAGGAAACACTTTGTACTTCATGCAGCGGTGTGTTCTCTCCAGACCAAAGCTCAATCTTCTCCATATCATTTTCTGGAGCTGTAGTGACTCCAAATTGATTTTGCCCAGAGCTGGGGTGCTTTGAATTCCGGGAGAAGCTTCTGGGTCCAATGACATAATTTTCATTCAGCAAGGAAGGTGGAATGTCTTCATATGTGTCCTCATAATAATCACCAGTGTTTCTGTTGTTGCAACTAGAAACCTTCAGTAAGGCTGTCATGCCTCTGTTCCGAAAGTCTGAGTTGTGGCACCCCAGAACCCACAGACCTGAAGATGAGGAAGAACAAGACTCTGGTTATTCATGACCTAAGTACCAAGCTAGTTTTATGTTAGAGGGTATCTCCTATTCCCAGATGAATGAAAAAATACTAGTTGATACCATAATATTATAGGTAACTAGACACCCAATGCACAAAAATTCGTGTAAGAGTAGGTCTTCCTTCCCTTGGCTGCTGGCACCGGCTGCCCTCCGGCACCTGGGACCAGAGCTTCCCTCCTATTGCTGCCCTCAGGCATCCAGTACCCTGGCTGAGGGCTTCCCTCCTATCGCTGCCCTCAGCCACCCACAGATACCTAGGGCCTGGCTGGCTTCTCTTTGTCAGAAAGAACATCGGAAGACATCTGGTCTAATCAACATAGTACCCTTTTATTATTATAGACTAAAGACTAGGTGCGCGTGCGCACACACACACACACACACACACACACACACACACTGAGTGGTCAGATTATTATGCATTCAGAGATCATAATAATCTGGCCACTCAGTGTTTATTTCCACAGAGTTCTGTGAAACTATGGAACTCCATGGAAAGGGTTTCTACGATCAAATAAATTTTGGAATTAATACACACTGAACTCTATGTGCAGCCAGATAATCAATCAAATGGGAAATGAAAATAAAGGCATTTTTTAATGTACAAAGAACCAGAAAATCTACCTTTAATGCGACCATGCTCAGGAAATTATTAGAGAATGTTTTCTACCAAAATAAAAGAGTATAATAAAAAATAGGCAGCCTGGCCAGCGTGGCTCAGTGGTTGAGCATTGACCTAGGAACCAGGAGGCTCAGTTTGATTCCTCGTCAGGGCACATACCCGGGTTGTGGGCGGGAGGCAGCTAATCAATGATTCTCTCTCATCATTGATGTTTCTCTCCCTCTTCCTCCCTCTCTGAAGTCAATAAAAATCTTTTAAACAAATAAAATAAAAATTAATTTAAAATAGGCAGACATGAGATCCAGGAGCCAGGGACCTATCTTGAGGGGGGATAGTGAAAAGTCCCAAGGCAATTAAGAGCCTCTGACCTAAAATGAACAACCAGCCCACACTGGATTAGGAGGATGCATGGGTCTAGGAGGTCAGTATCTAAGCAAGAAAGAATATGTTATACGATAGAACTATTTTTATTTTAAAAAATATATTTTTATTAATTTCAGAGAGGAAGAGGGAGAGAGAGATAGAAATATCAATGAGGAGAGAATCATTGATTGGCTGCCTTCTGCACGCTCCCCACTGGGAATCAAGTCCACAACCTGGGCATGTGCCCTTGACCGGAATCGAACCTGGGACCCTTTAGTTCGCAGGTCGACACTCTATCACTGAACAAAACTGGCTAGGGCTGGAACTATTTTTAAAAGATAATTAAAGGAAAAAGCAATACAAGAACAGGAACACAATTAGGGGTTTCAGTTAAACAAGTTATAAAAATAAAAAATGTAATCCTATTTGGTTCCACAGTGAACATTTATAGTTCACTATGAGTTCACTAAACATGAGGCTATAAGTATATTATAAGTTTGGGGATTGAGAGCCTGAATTAATGATATTTAAAGCAAAATTTTTAAAATGTTAGTTCATATCTCTCATTAACCCATATACAATTACTTGTCTTCTGGTTTGGTGAAGCACTAATGCCTGTCAAAATGGCTGGTCATAAAAACTCCAGCACCACATTCCTCTGAAGGCACTCTCCACAAAGGTGACTAATTTTGCTATTCTCATCCACTTTGTAGTATTTCAGGGCAGCCTGGTTAATCTCCTTTCTCTTATGCTTATTCTTTTAAAAACATATATGTTTTTATCGATTTCAGAGAGGAAGGGAGAGTGAGAGAAGCATCAATGATGAGAGAGAATCATTGATCGGCTGCCCCACGCACAACCCTCACTGAGGATCAAGCCCGCAACAAGAGCATGTGCCCTGACCAAGAATCAAACCATGACCTCCTGGTTCATAGGTCAACACTCAACACTGAGCCACACCAGCTGGGCCAAAGGTAGATTTTAGAGCAAAGACTTTTAATTTACTCAATGTGGTTTTGTCTTTGGAATGCCTTGCAATGAACCCAAATCACTTGAACCACTTAATATCTACCTACATGTGGGCCAGTAGACCAAAAAGAATATGAGTGACTAGTGGTGCAATCACAGCTGTTACTAAAAGAATAAAGTAGTCGAAACCGGTTTGGCTCAGTGGATAGAGCATCGGCCTTCAGACTGAAGGGTCCTGGGTTTGATTCCAGTCAAGGGCATGAACCAAGTTGCGGGCACATACCCAGTGGGGGGTGTGCAAGAGGCAGCTGATCGATGAGAGATGATTCTGTCTCATCGATGTTTATAACTCTCTATCCCTCTCTCTTCCTCTGTGTAAAAAATCAATAATATATATATATATAAAGAATAAAGTAAATAACTAACCTGGATTTTCCATCGACATGAAGACAGTTTCTCCAGAGGACGGGAAGAGGGTAAGTGTGTCTTCGTAGACCGTTTTGTGTTTGAAGGTATATCCAGAGAAGAAGACAGACAGGAAGTCAGTCTGTGCTCCAACACTTAGAATGTACCAATAAGCCACCTCATGCAGGCACACCGACAGCTGCAAACTATCAAAAACATAGCCGTTGATGCCTGCACAAGAGATGGAGGACAAGAGGTGTCAGCAGTATCAGGGTTTACTATTTTTGGATTGTCGTGATAGGGTTGGACATGATCGTTACGTCCAAGAAGAGATAGCATTATACCTTCCAGAAAAGTCGATTGTTAATACTTGGTCAGCTAGGTCCTAATCCCAAGGGTAGGGGAGTCATAGAACATCATGGTAGAGATGGCTTTGAGTGCTATATGGAGTGTGTGTGTGGGGGAGCAGGGCATTTGCATGGTTAAAGTGTCTCCCTCCAAACTGCTTATAGTTGCAAGGGGAAAAGTAGTAACCACACAGAGGAAAAATCAGAAAGAAAAAACATTTGATCCAAATGAATTATCTGTTAATGTTCCAGATTCAAGGACTAACGGGTTTCAAAAAGCAGACAGCCTGGCCGGCGTGGTTCAGGGGTTGAGCGTTGACCTATGAACCAGGAGGTCATGGTTCGATTCAGATAGGGCACATTCCCCAGAGTGGGGCGTGTACGAGGCAGCCAATCAATGATTGTCTCTCATCACTGATGTTTCTATCTCTTTCTCTCCCTCTCTTCCTTTTTGAAATCAAGAAAAATATTTTCAAAACTTTAAAAAAGTTCTCTGAACATTTGTTGCTTTCTAAATAAAAAATGTTTTATGATCATATGCTTTCATATAAAATTGTACACTGAATGGACAGATTATGATGATATCTGAATGCATAATAATCTGGCCATTAGTGTGTGTGTGTGTGTGTATATTAGAGGCCCGGTGCATGAATTCATGCATGGGTGGGGTCCGGCCAGCCTGGCCAGGGAGAGGGGACTTGGGCGGTTGGCTGGCCTGCCTGTGGTCGAACGCCTGGTTGAGGGGACAATTTGCAAATTAGCCTTTTATTATATAGGGTAGGGTATACACTGAGTGGCCAGGTTATTATGCGTTCAGAGCTCATAATAATCTGGCCACTCAGTGTATATGTTTGTATGTAATGGTTTTTAAGGAAGTATGACTTGCATGGCAGATAAAGTGATCCATTATATGGACATCCGTTTGGTGGCTTCAATTTCCATTTGCCTATTACTCATTAGATAGGTGCTGCTTTGCTTACTGTGCATGATGTTGGAGACTTGGAACTCTGGATCCTGGGGCTGCACTCCATCCGCATCGGGGAGGAAGCGCTGCATGTTCTCTGTGAGGTACCAGCTTCGGTTCTCATCGAATATAGAAAACAGGATGACATTTCTCTCATCTGACATCATCTGTTAATTACACCCATGAAAGAAAAAAACACTACTGCTATTGTCAAGTAGAAATTTTCAGTCTACAATAGAAGTGATAGCATGCATGTGATATATCTATAATCCTCTGGTTCAATTCCATTTCTCCATAGGTCACTACTATGGTATGGACCAGAGCCTAGGAGTGGCAGTGGGTGTTATGAGCAGTAAGAATATGTTTTTTGTTCGTTTGAAAACCCTCACCCAAGGATATTTTCCCATTGATTTTTATTTTTAAAAATATATATTTTATTGATTTTTTTTATAGAAAGGGAGAGAGATTGATAGAAACATCGGTGAGAGAGAAACATCAATCAGCTGCCTCTTGCACACCTTCCACTGAGGATGTACCCATGACCAAGGTACATGCCCTTGGCCTGAAGTGAACCTGGGACCTTTCAGTCCATAGGCCAATGCTCTATCCACTGAGCCAACTGGTTAGGGCTTCCCATTAATTTTTAGAGAGAGTGGAAGAGAGAGGGAAAGGCAGAAAGAAATATCAATGATTCTCTCTTATCATTGATGTTTCTATCTCTCTCTCCTCTCCTTTCCTTTCTGAGATAAAAATATATTTTAAAAAAGAAAAAGAAAAAGAGGTGAGCATATTAAAAGGGGCAAGATCACCTACAAAGAGTGGAATTTTAGACTGGGTCTGAGTATTAGATAAATAATCTAGGGCCCAGGTCTCCTATCTATCCAGCAGGCAAGATTATTACACCAAACTCAAAATCAATTAACGCCTGTGAGAGACCCAATGCATTTCTTTTACTGGCCCATATCGCAGATGACTATATTTTCTGCATTCTACTGGGAGACATACACCGAGGGAGAAGAGAAAATCGTAGGTGGAAGTTCACATACATCATCATTCCATTTTTAGCTTCAAATTCGGCACTTGGAAAGAGAAGGACTCACCTGGTTTCCCCTGTGATCTACAGATTCTTTGTAGCAGATGAGGAGAGGGCCAATGAGTCCTGAAGCCAGATCCCTCTCTGGATTAACAAAGCTTGAGTAGTATCGGGTCAGGCACCGAGGATCTGATTTCGTTGGCCCATCTCCTGCAGTCACTGTCCATGTGTACTTGAATATACTTCCTGGCGGAACTGGCATATCTTTCAGATGTTTCAAACCTATCCACATCCAAACCCCAGAATAGCTTGATTAGGGTATAACAAGCCACATATTGGTATCATATTGCTATTGCAAGAGCTCTACACATCTATATGTACATAAGATGTTTTTCAATAAATGGAAACTAAATTTGCACCTATTAGAAGTTTCAGATTCATACAATTTTTAAAAAGTAATTTTTATTGATTTCAGAGAGGAAGGGAGAGGGAGAGAGAGATAGAAACATCAATGATAAGAGAGAATCATGGATCGACTGCCTCCTGCACGCCCCACACTGGGGATGGAGCCCACAACCCGGGCATGTGCCCTGACCAGGAATGGAACCGTGACCTCCTGGTTCATAGGTCAATGTTCAACCACTGAGCAATGCCAGCTGGGCATCCCCATAATTTTCTAAAACTACATACAGTATGTATGTTTAAAGCAACAATTATAGCATTTTCTTGAGGGCATTATAAAGTACATAAATGAAATACATCTGGAAATTATAGCATAAAGGATTATGGGTGATAAGTGTGCCTATATGATGCATAACAGCTGGGGCAAGGCCTAGCATAATTTTAGTTGTTTTCTGTACCTATAGGTAAGTAAGAACTATAAAACAGAATTAACACTTACCTTTTGGCAATCTTCCTTCATGCAAAGGCCTGACATCAGTGATTCCATGAGGGAAGATGTTATATGGTCGGCTTGCTAGATTCTTAAATATAATCTGAAAGGATAAATGAGCTAGAAGGTCAAGTCCTAAGACAACCAGGATCAAGAAGAAAAGTGTGGCCTATATCCGAGAAAAAAAAGCTTCTCTGCATCCAAATTAAAGGGGTTTGTTCTTTTCTTCAAGATTCTTTTTGTCTATGGGGGTCCTTTGCAATTCTACCTATATTTTAGGATTAGCTTGTCAATTTCTGTGAAAAAGGCAGTTGGGATTTTGATAGGGATTGACTTGAATACTATAAAATAAATGGCTTAATATGCAAATCGACTGAATGGTGGAACCGGTCACTATGACGTGCACTGATCACCAGAGGGCAGATGCTCAATGCAAGTGCTGCTCCCTGGTGGTTACTGCGCTCTCACAGGGGGAGCACTGCTCAACTAGAAGCCCTGAGCCGGGCTCATGGCTGGTGAGCACAGCAGCGGTGGTGGAAGCGCTAAGGCTGTCTGACTGCGGCCTAAGCTGTCAGTCAGACATCCCCTGAGGGCTCCCAGACTACAAAAGGGTGCAGGCTGGACTGAGGAACTCCCCCCTCCCCCAGTGCACGAATGCTGTGCACTGGGCCTCTAGTCTGTAGATAAATGTGGAAGAGTCTTAACATTAATTGGCTCTTCCAATCCATGAACATAATATGTCTTTCCACTTATTTACACCTTTAAATTATCTAAGTAGTGATTAGTAGCTTGCAGCGCACAAGTTCCTTTTTGTTAAATTTATTCCAAATTATTTTATTCTTTTTTTGATATTAGTGAAAGAAATTGTTTTCTTAATTTCATTATCAGAGTATTCACTGATAAGAATATACAGAAATATATAGAAATACAACTTTTTAAATATTGATCTTATATCTTGCAACCTTGCTAAACTTGTTTATTCTAACAGCTTTTTAGCAGGATTTTCTACATATAATATTATGTTATTTACAAATAAAAAGTATTATTTCTTCCTTTTCAATCCAAATGCCTCTAATTCCTTTTTTTGTGTATGGCTCGTTTCACTGGCTTCCAGCGCAATATTAAATAAAAGTGACAAGAGTGGACATCTTAGCTTGCTCCTAGTCTCAAGGGGAAAACATTCAGTTTTTCACCACATTAGAAAGTTTTCTTAGCTGTTCTTCATCAAGTTAAGGACCCTGACTTCTGTTGCTACCGTGTTTCCCCGAAAATAAGACATCCTCCGAAAATAAGACCTAGCACATGGAATGATAAGACATCCCCTGAAAATAAGACCTAGCGCAACTTTGGGAGAAAAAGTTAATATAAGACACTGTCTTATTTTTGGGGAAACAGGGTAGTTCACTCAGAGTTTTTTCTGATCATGAATGGGTAGTAGATTCTGTCAAACCCCTTTCTCTACATGTTATGTGATCATGTGCTTCTTTTCTTTTATTGAAATACTATGGTGTAGCTCTTTACGGCTTTCCAAAAAATAGACTGTGAACCAAATTTGGCTTACTGGCCACAGTTTGCTGATTCTTGTACTATATAATTGGTGGGAAAAGTTTTAGAAGGATATGTATCAAAGCCTAAGCAATGAATATTTCAAAGGAGTGGCAGGTTTGATGAGTGGCATTAAATTTTTAAACAAATTTATAGTACACATATATTTGTGTAGTATTTATAATTTTTAAAAGATAATGCCCATTAGAGATAAGGCTGAATTAGGAAGTTTTAAGAATCTCAAATCCTTCCACACTTTTTCTTCTTACCCAACCTTATATCTTTTCTTCAACTTACCAACAGTGTATCTCCAACTTCTCCATAAAGTAAAGGTCCCAGGATTCCTGATTCATATTGAGTGGCTTCACGAGTTTTAAATGTTGCATTTGTGTAGGCCATAAATCGGACTTTTCTATACTTTCTACCAATCCGCTGAGGACCATTATTCAAATATAGACTTTTATAACTGCTGAACAAGAAACAAAAAGATGAGAGGTTGAAGTGGAGAATTCCAGGGAGGAGACAGGTAGCTAAAATCCAACTCGAAAACAGCTGAATGATTTAATCAAGGAAAAGAGTTGGAAAAGTATATGCATCCTTGATGTTTAGCTATTTTTTTAATTAAAAATTTATTGTTGAAAGTATTACATGTCCCTTTCTTTCCCCCATTAACCCTTTCTAGCCTGCCCCATCCTGTCCCAGGCCTTCACCATGCTGTGTCCATGGGTCATGCATATATGCATACAAGTTCTTTTGTTGATCACTTCCTACCTACCTATCTACCCTCCCCCACCTTTCCTCTGAGATTCTGCATTCTCTTCTATGCTTTTATGTCTCTGGATCTAGTGTGTTCATCAGTTTATTTTGTTCATTTGATTCCACGTAGGAGTGAGATGTGATACTTGTCTTTCTCTGACTGGCTTATTTCGCTTAGCACGATACTCTCCAGGTCCCTCCATATATCCTTGATGCTTAGCTATTTTAGTTTCCAAACATATTAATGTACTTGACATTTGATTTCATACCTGTACCTACCCCAAATGTGGTTTGAAGATTTATTGTTTTGAATAACTAGGAGGAACCAATTGGGAAGAGAGAGTAGCAAATGCCAAAAGGTGCTTACCTGTCATTGGGGGTGGAGACTGAGGGAGCATAGTCCCAGTCCTCCTCTTCAGCAGCAATGTAGTGGACCCACGTTTTAGGATGCTTCTTGGCAACTGAGCGAATTTGGATAAAGGGAGAAGGGTCGTCATCATCAAAGCTGATAATATCCATGTCAGAGTCATAAAGATCATCATCATCATCATCATCATATTCCTCTTTCTCAATATTTTTTGTCCGGAGTTGGGGTTCCTCTGGGCAGCTTTCTACTTTGACATAAGCTTCCATACCATCTGGAGTCAGACAAACAAAACAACGTCAAATTCCTACAAAACGTTCTTGCCTTAACTTCTATGTCATCATTCTCTATCATTAGGCCTTCAAGGTCCTCTCTCTTTTTTAAAAAAATATGTTTTTATTGATTTCCTAGAGGAAGGGAAAAAGAGAGAAAGAGATAGAAATAGAAACATCAATGATAAGAAAGAATCATTGATCAGCTACCTCCTGAATGCCCTAATTTTCTCATAAAACATCTCTAGCTATGTATGATCTGCCATCTCTCCACGGTATCAAGGCCTAATTAATGGGATCAGGCTAGAAAACCAATAATATACTGTCCTCCTCATTTTTGCCATTTCATTTATCCTGAATCCATCTATCCTGCCTCTATCACAGGTATTGAACTAAAATGTCACCAATACTACAAATACTCAAGCCCTCTTATACTCAAGGCAACATCTTTACCCTGAAAGCTGGCAACCAGGGAATCTCAGTTGAGGTCTAACATAATCCTGTACTGGAAAGTGGACAGAAAATTTCATTAAAATAAGAGATGGATACTTATCATGCTAGTTTTTAAGATCCACAAATATTACCATGTTGGTGCGAAGAGATATGGCAAAACAGTAGAAACTGGCCAAGGTCCATCAGTTGTGTCTGAGCAGTAAGGAAAGTTATTGGTGAGATCTCCAAGGAGGCCTGTCGATGGTTCCTCACAAGAAACGTGTGACCTTCAAGGAAAATTGAGTGCACTTCGGGGGTGGTGCCCATTCCAATCACATGCCAGTAGACCAATTTCTTGTGACATCCAATCAGACCTGTAGAGTTGGAATAAGATAGCTATGGTCATGAAGTAGAGAAATTGAAATGGAAAACCTTTTCTAAGATAGGATGAACAGTCTGGCCGGTGTGGCTCAGTGGTTGAGAGTCGACCTATGAACCAGTAGGTCACAGTTCAATTCCCAGTCAGGGCACATGCCTGGGTTGTGGGCTCAGCCAATCAATCATTCTCTCCTCATTGATGTTTCTATCTCTCTCACCCTCATCATTCCTCTCTGAAATCAATGAAAATAGCTTAAAAAGAATAGGATGAACAAATTGACCTTATAAATTTTATTATCTTGACTTGAAACCAAACTTTTTAAGGACTCTGGGGTACTGTGAAAGCAGCAGCTCTTGCCAGAGTCACGAATGATTGTCATGCTGCTAATTCCAATGGGTATTTTTTAGTTTTCATTCATTCCTTCTTGTGATTCTCTCCTCCACTGGCCTCTATGCCAACACTTCTCTGGGTTTGGTTCCCCTATTGATCAGACTGCCTATTATGCTACTAGAGGCCCAGTGCACGAATTCGTGCATGGGGGGGGGGGTCGGGCCGACCTGCCCCACTTGGGGCCGATTGGGCGGGCCAGCCAGGGGGAGGAACTGTGGGTGGTTGGCTGGCCTGCCCTGCCCCTGATGGGAGGGGTCGGTTGGGGGCGGGGCCAGTTGGGGTGAGGGGCTGTGGGCAATTGGCTGGCTGGTCCCACCCCAGATCGAGATGGGGGGGCTTCTCAGGGGTGGGGCTGCAAGCAGTTGGCCAGCTGGCTCCGCCCCCTGGCCAAACACCCAGTCAAAAGGACAATTTGCATATTAGCCTTTAATTATATAGGATAAGCTATATGAGAGCAGGGACTTGCATGATTTGAAAATTCTTTTCTAATTCTAAAATCATGTGTCTTCATGATAGAGTTATTGGAAATACAGTGAAGAATTAAGAAAATACCTGTCCTCATCCTTTATTATTTTCTTGTGTTTCTAAATTTTCCATTTTCCTCTTTCTTGGCTTACATTCTAATTTTACTTAATACATTTTCAATGGCTTCTAAGTGTTACCATTTCTAAAAATGTCTTTATTCTTCCCCCAATGCTAATCTATAGTTTGGCTATGAACTCCAGGTTGAAAATGACTTTTACTTTAGAACTTTGAAATACTGCTTAAATTAATTTAATTTTTATATTGCCAATCTAATTCTCATGTCTTTGTATGCAACTGTTTCTCCCAGGTCTCTGTGTTCTTGGAATTCCACAATAATAATTTTGTGTTGGGACACTTTCTTATTTATTTATCCTGCTGTGAAATTTTAATACAAAGACTCAAATCTTTTTATTCTTAACACATTCTTTTAATTTTTAAAATCTATATTTAAACATATTTTTAATCTCTTTTTTGGTTTTACTTTCTGAGAGATTTTTTTTCTATTCAACCTACTTCCTATTTTGTATTTTGATCATGGTAGTCCTAATTTTGTAAGCGTATGCACGCTTTATTTTTTTCATAGAATCCTATTATTTATTAAGCAGAATCTTGTGGAAGCTTTAAAAAAATATATTGATTTCAGAGAGGAAGGGAAAGGGAGAGACAGAAATAGCAATGATGAGAGAGAATCATTGATCGGCTGCCTTCTGCACACCCCCTCCTCGGGATCAAGCCTCCAACCTGGGCATGCGCCCTTGGCTGGAATCGAACTCAGGACCCTTCAATCCGCAGGCCAACACTATACACTGGGCCAAACCAGCCAGGATGAACCTGAGGATTCTTCAGCGAGTGTGTACATACCTGGAAGAGACCGGTTTACATAGCCGTTAATTGTGTGCACTTCAGTCCGGGGCCCAGCAGATGCAGGGTCCGTAGCCTGCGTGGAGGACTCATGTGTTTCCGAATGCCAACTTTTTCCTGAGGCGGAGAGGATGCAAACGTAGGGTCAACTGAGTGTCTGTCTCCTTTTCTTCTTCCCTCTCTCCCATGGGGCAAAGACTGCTCACATCTTAAGCATTTCTTCTTCTTCTTTTTAAAAAAAAATTTTTTTATTGACTTCAGAAAGGAAGGAGAGGGAGAGATAGACGCATCAATGACGAGAGAGAACATTGATTCCCAGTCAGGGCACATGCAGGGGGCGGTTGATGGATGATTCTCTCTCATTGTTCATGTTTCTATATCTCTCATCTCCCTTCCTCTCTGAAATCAATACAAATAAAGAAATAAGTAAGTAAATAATTAAAAGTTAAGAGGTGAAGATAAAAGAAGGCATATCCATTGAAGCAGAGAGTAGAATGGTGGTTTCCAAGAGCTGAGTGAGGAAAATGGGGAGATATTAGTCAAGGGTACAAACTTTCAGTTTTAAAATGAATAAGTTCTGGGGATATAAAGTACAGGCATGATAACCATAGTTACTAAGAGTGTGCTGAACACCGGGAATATGCTAAGAGAGTAGATTTCACATACACTTGTCACACACAAATGGTCACCATGAGGAGATGATGTTAATTAGCTTGACTGTAGTTAACTATCTCACTATATATATATATATATATATATATATATATATATATATATATATATATATGTAAAACCATCACCTTAAATATATACAATGTATGATTTTTACCAAAATTTTCTGAAGCAGAAAGTCGTTGTTTGTGGATTTAATGAGAGGGGTTAAGCTAACCCAGTGGTCAGCAAACTGCGGCTCGCGAGCCACATGAGGCTCTTTGGCCCCTTGAGTGTGGCTCTTCCACAAAATACCACGGCCTGGGTAAGTCTATTTTGAAGAAGTGGCGTTGAAGGAAGTTTAAGTTTAAAAAATGTGGCTCTCAAAAGAAATTTTAATCGTACTGTTGATATTTGGCTCTGTTGACTGTTGAGCTTGCTAACCTGTGACCCAGCTCTTGTATCTTCTTATCTCAGCTGCCAATGAAACCATGGGTTCATTTAGGGGTGGGGATTCACTGTCATTTCCGCCCCCTTCATTTCTGAACAGTAATTAATGATCTTTCTAGAATCATTTCCTCTGAACAATAGCAGCTCTCATCTCAGAATAAATTAATGCATTTGCTTTCTTTCAGGAGTTCAAAATTCAGAGTGCAGCTCACTAACCTTCATCAAACACAGCAAAAAGCAGTACAAATTCGTGTGTCCTTTCTTTGGCCAGACTCCCTGCAAAAAAAGCAAAGGAATTCATTGTCTATTGAAAAGCCGTTCCCAGCAATGTGACGCTAGGAGGAGACATTACTTCATCAGCAGCCTGAGAGCAGCACAGATGTAGTCCTCTGCCTCTTGTTAGCTTTACCATAACATCATTTCTTTGGTGTGAGGTCTCCTATACCGATGCTTCTAAAACTATTTTGGTGCTCACTTCGGCAGCACATATACTAACATTGGGATGACACAGAGAAGATTAGTATGGCCCCTGTGCAAAGATGACACGCAAATTCGTGAAGCATTCCATATTAAAAAACAAAACAAAAAAACACCACACAAGTATTTTGGGGTAAAGACCTTTTTTTTTTTTTAAATTTCAAATTTGTTGCAGACCACAATTTCTGTAAAATGTAATAAAAATTAATTACATGCCCAGCCGGCGTGGGTCGGTGGTTGAACATCGACCTATGAACCAAGAGGTTGTGGTTTGATTCCCATTAGGGCACGTGCCCAGGGTTGCAGGCTCCAACCCCAGTGTGAGGTGGGAAGGGATTAACCAAAGAACTTATATGCACATATTTGTTACCTGTGGACACAGACAATAGGGTGGTGAAGGCCTGGGACGGGGCGGAAACCGGAGGGGGGGGGGGACAATGGGGGGAGAAGGGACATCTGTAATAATATCAACAATAAAGATTAAAAAAAAATATATATATATATATATATATATATGATATATAAAATACAAGCCCATGTAATTATATTTATATAGTATTATATATACATGTGTTCAGAGCAAATATAAGAGAAAAAGAAAAATTACAAAATGTGCCTATAAGCTAGGGGTGTCAAACTCAATCAGAGAAGGGGCCAAAATCTAAAATCCAGCCTAAATCGCGGGCCGAATGGTTTACTGAACAGTCATAAACTGTCATTGTGATGGAAACGCAGCGGAGTGCAGTGATGACAGCGCGGTGCGGGCCACATTGCAAGGCCTGGCGGGACGGATTTGGCCCGCGGGCCTTGTGTTTGACACATGTGCTATAAGCCATTAATATAGAGAATTTCTATTATGTTTAACATGTTTGCTTCTGCAGTTATAAGTAAACAAAAAAGTTATGAGCAAAATAACAACTGTCTCTATTAAACACCTCAGTCACACTTTAAATGAGCACCATGTACACCGATATTTAGAATTGTTAATGTTAAAAACGAGCTTGCTTCGTGCACTAATGGTTGAATTTGTTGGCTGTCTTTCTTAGTATTATTGTATTTCTTAATTTTGGGGGAAAGTTTTCTTTGAAGCCTTATTCTGAGTAGGAAGATTTTTTAAAATATATTTTATTGATTTTTTACAGAGAGGAGGAGAGAGGGATAGAGAGCTAGAAACGTCGATGAGAGAGAAACCAGCTGCCTCTTGCACACCCCCCACCGGGGATGTGCCTGCAACCAATGTACATGCCCTTGACCGGAATCGAACCTGGGACCTTTTAGTCCGCAGGCCGACGCTCTACCACTGAGCCAAACCGGTTTCGGCAAGTAGGAAGATTTTTGCTTATAATATTCCCCTTTTGTCTCTCTTGTACCCTGGATGCTTGGAAAGTAAAAGTTGGACAAAGAAAGTAACTCACCTCGACAAACTTAAAATACAAGCAAAGTTATCTGAAAACACTTCAATTATTTTCTTTTTAAAATTATCATGTAGTGGCCCTAGCTGATTTGGCTCAGTGGATAGATTATCGGCCTATGGAATGAAGGGTCCCGGGTTTGATTCCGGTCAAGGACATGTACCTCGGCTGCAGGCTGGATCCCTGGCCCCTGTCAGGCATGTGCAGGAGGCAACCAATTGATGTGTCTCTCTCACATCGATGTTTCTCTCTCTGTCTCTTCCGTGCCTTCCACTCTCTCGAAAAATCAATGGAAAAAATAACCTCAGGGTATTTTTGAAGATTAACAAAAAACCAAAGCAAAATTGCACTGTGGCAGCACAGGATGAACACCTGTGCTTCTAGGAAACTAGATTATGTTCCTTTTCATGGGCATGATGCTAGGGCAGTGGTCGGCAAACCGCAGCTCGTGATTCACATGTGGCTCTTTGGCCCTTGAGTGTTCTAACGCCACTTCTTCAAAACAGACTCGCCCAGGCTGAAAACCGACTTCTGCGCATGGGCCACGAAGTTTCAATCGCACTGGACGTGCGCGCCCACACGTGGCATTTTGTGGAAGAGCCACACTCAAGGGGCCAAAGAGCCGTATGTGGCTCGCGAGCCGTGGTTTGCCGCCTACTGTGCTAGGGTTCAGAAAGGAATCTCTTTCAGAGGAAAGAACATAAATGTTATCTTTTATGGCTAGACCCAGATGTTTGCATTTCCCTGATTATTTCCTCTCAATCCTACCTTTCCTTACACTTACCTTCTCTACAAACCAGGAGGGTTCCAATGAGACCTGAATTCAGGTCCTTCACCAGGTCCACGTGGGAAAAATAGGAGTAGGTGAGACATGGTGGGTCAGAGGCCATGGGGCCATTCTCCTTCAGGACCTCCCAGACATAGGTATGACTTTCACCAGGAATGACTTTGTCATCTTCCTTCTCCCTTTGGCTGGTCTGATCCTCATATTCAGCACCTGAAGCAAGAATGTATAAAATTGTCATTTTTATGCCCACTGTCTATTCAGGGAAACATATCAAGTTTATTGTCACCAGTAGATTCTACACAAGCAACAACTTTTCTGCATCTTTATTTGTATTTTTTAAAAAATGTTTTATTGATTTTTTACAGAGAGGAAGGGAGAGGTATAGAGAGTTAGGAATGTCGATGAGAATCATCAACCAGCTGCCTCCTGCACAACCCCGACTGGGGTGTGCCCGTAATCAATGTATGTGCCCTTGACCGGAATCGAACCTGGGACCTTTCAGTCTGCAGACCGAGGCTCTATCCACTGAGCCAAACCGGTTTCAGCTGCATCTTTATTTGGAAGACTAATAAGCAGCAGCTATAGCTCCGCAAGCATGGCTCAGTGGTTGAGCATTGACCTAAGAACCAGGCAGTCACGATTTGATTCCCAGTCAGGGCACGTGCCTAGCTTATAGGCTCAATCTCCAGTGTGGGGCATGCACGAGTCAGCTGGACAGTGATTATCTCTCATCATTGATGTTTCTATCTCTCTTCCTCTCCCTTCCTTTCTGAAATCAATAAAAAAATGATAGACATGCAAAGCCATAGAGATACAAAGCATATCGGTGGTCACCTGGGACTGGGGTTGGGAATGGGGCATGAACTTGAAAGAGAGAACTTCTTTAAGAGTCCTAAAGCTGGATTGTGTTGATGACTGCACAACTGTCTAAATTTATTAAAAGTCATCAAACTACCTTAAATGGGTGGATTTTGTGGTATCTAATTTGTATCCCAATAAAGCTATTTAAAAATGCTATGAGGTAGCTACACACAAAAATCAATTTGAGATGGATCACAGACCTATATGTGAAGGGTAAAATAATAAAACTTCTAGAGGAAAGCATAGAAGACACTCTTCATGACCTTGGGATAGGCAAATGTCTTAATAAACAGGACACAAAACTCTAAAATAAAAATGTGATAAATGTTTGTGTTTCATTAATTGTTGAATTTCCATGCTTCATTAACTTTAAGAACATGTGTTTATGAAAATAAAATTAAGATAGTAAAAATTCAACCCACAGACTAGAAGATATGCAAATATTTACTATGCCATTGGACTTGGATTTTGAATATTAAGTAGCTCCACAAGTTGATAAGAAAATAATAAACAACTCATTTGTTTTCAACGGGATAAACACTTAAACACTGCATCAGATACTTTACAAAAGGATGTGAGAAAAGTCAACGATCTCATAGAATGATATTCAACATCATCACAAATTTATTTGACAATCGGGGGATCCCAGACTAGTATAAGAAGGTCAGATGCTTCTTTTTTTTTTTTTTATAATATATTTTTTATTGATTTTACACAGAGAGGAATTGAGAGGGATAGAGAGCTAGAAATGTCGATGAGAGAGAAACATCGACCAGCTGCCTCTTGCCCACCCCCGACTGGGGATGTGCCTGCAACCAATATACATGCCCTTGACCGGAATCGAACCCGGGACCTTTCAGTCCGCAGGCCGACGCTCTATTCACTGAGCCAAACCGGTTTCGGCGGTCAGATGCTTCTTGATTATAATATCCTATATAATAAAACCCTAAAATGCAAATTGACCGAATGGTGGAATGACCGGTTGCTATGATGCACACTGACCACCAGGGGGTAGACGCTCAATACAGGAGCTGTCCCCTGGTGGTTAGTGTGCTCCCACAGGAGGAGTGCTGCTCAGCCAGAAACCGGGTTCATGGCTGGCGAGCACAGCAGTGGTGGCAGGGAACTGCTCCTGCCTCTGTGACAGCACTAAGGACCCTTCAGGGGGATGTTGGCCTGCAGGCGACATCCATCCCCCAAGAGGTCCCAGACTGTGAGAGGGCAAAGACTTGGCTGAGGGACCTCCCCATCCCCCAGTATAAGAATGTCATGCACCGGGCCTCTAGTAAAAATATAAAGGCTCATGCCGAAACCGGTTGCTCACTGGATAGAGCATCGGCTTGTGGACTGAAAGGTCCCGGGTTTGATTCCGGTCAAGGGCATGTACGTTGGTTGCAGGCACATCCTCAGTAGGGGGTGTGCAAGAGGCAGCTGACCAATGACTCTCATTGATGTTTTTAACTTTCTATCTCTCTCCCTTTCTCTCTGTAAAAAAATCAATAAAATATATTTAAAAAAAAAAATATATATATATATAAAGGCTCATGATAGGACTATAAATCACATAGGCATTAGGCCATCACCTGTGTTATTTCTGGGCAGAACCACTGTAGATGCCCGTATGAGAAATTAGATAATCCATTTTCCCAAACCTCACCTGGCTTAGGGTACAAGTGCTATATGCTGCACAACTGTGAGAACCCTGGACTCTCTAAAATGCCCCTAGATTTATTTTAAATGCTCCCAAGTAGATAAGCCTCATGGAAATAGCCAGCCCAGCTCTAGCCAGAGCTTGGAATAATTTTTCCTCTATAGTATAGTGGTATAGTATACCACCTGCCCCGTCCTATCTCCTTTCCCTAATCCAGGTCAGCCCTGGCCTCATGAGTGAAACCCAGGCAATTAAGGTCTTCCAATTTCAGAATGAGAAATTGGTCAACATATAAGCAGAGTGAGGCTGTACAACATGGAGCACATGCTCCAATAATTTATTAAGGATTTTCTGGAATCATCTCGATCTATCTGGACAATATCTTAGTCTATTGTGGCACCCTCTTCACTCCCTTCGCGCATTGTGAAGTTAAGGAGGAGATCGTTGAAGTGGGGACCGTGGCCAAACAGGTTGTTTGTTTTAACGAGGTCATCTTGTGCTTCTGCTAGTTGTCTCTCACCCCCAGTGGCATCCATATTTAGAAATGGGGGGAGGAAAAGGAGAGGAAATATCTGAAAAGTCAGAATCTAAAAAAGGAGAAGGAAAATTCTGTTTCGACTTTATACCATGAGTCTTGATTCCTCTCTAGTAAATTTTCTGGGCATAGGAAGGCAGATGAAGTGGGAATTTTGGGATCTGTGGCTTGAATTCCCATGGGAGAAGAGGGAACCAAATAAAAATTTTGGGGATCAGACTAAAATGACAATGTTCTGAACTTCATGAAATAGGCCTAGATTAGCCTCTTAACTCTACTACTCACTAGTTTTTATGATCTTATACTCAATATATGATATTCGTGCAAGAATAGGCCTTCCGTCGAAACCGGTTTGGCTCAATGGATAGAGCGTCAGCTTGGGGACTGAAAGGTCCCGGGTTCGATTCCGGTCAAGGGCATGTACCTTGGTTGCGGGCATATCCCCAGTAGGGGGTGTGCAAGAGGCAGCTGATTGATGACTCTCTCTCATTGATGTTTCTAACACTCTATCTCTCTCCCTTCCTCTCTGTACAAAATCAATAAAATATATTTTAAAAAAAGAAAAGAAAAGAATAGGCCTTCCTTCCCCTGGATTCACTCCCAGCTACCTGGGAGCCAGCATGTCCCTGCTCCTGATCTACCCAGGAGCCAGCAAGTCCTAGCTTCTTTCCAGAGCACCACTCCTGTAGCTCTGTCCGCTGCCCCACTTCCCCTCATAGCAGACATTATGCTGTTCTGTGCCTGCACATGCAAATGAACCTCCATCTTTATTGGGTTAATTTGCATACTCACTCTGATTGGCTGTGGGCATAGCGGAGTGATGGTTAATTTTGCATGTTTCTCTTTTATTAGGTAAGATTCTTCTACCCCAGATGACAGGACAATAGGAGGACATTTCACTTACCTTCAGACGCTTTCCAGTAGGAAACACCAACAGCATGAAGACTGACAGCATGAGAAGCCATGTTCTTAAGTGTAATGACCACTGTGTCAGAAACCTCAGCCCGAATTGTAGGACCCAGCAGACCTGCAAGAATGAATGAGATGGACCCCAAATGTCACTTGGAGGTTGGCACTCCAGAAAACCTGTTGTTATGAAAGTTATGGTCCAAGTCACAGTGGAGAAGCATGTCCCCATGGTTATTGATAAAAAGTGGTAGTAGAATGAATGTAGAAACTGCTATCACCAGCTCAATCTTATGATTGTTCTGAGGACACAGTTCTGGCAATCCATTCAATGCATTCATTCATTTAACTAATAGTAGCTGCGTTCCTACTACAGTGTATTCTAGGGACTGTCCTAGGCAGCGGAGATGTAGTGAATAGGACAGATCAACAAGATCACATTTGAGAGACATTAAGCACATAAAAAATAAATAAGCCCAGCGGTGTTGCCTAATGGTTGAGCATTGACCCACAAATCTAGAGGTCATGGTTGACTTCCAGTCAGGGTACATGCCCGAGTTGAGGGTTGAATCCCCAGTAGGGGGCGTGTAGGAGGCAGCCAATCAATGATTCCTGAATAGGTGAGTTGATATCTCTCTTTAGAATTTGGGTATACTTGTCACCCATAATTTTTAGCAATAATTCTACGATAGAAAATGTTTCATCTTAACATCTCGTTGCAGTCAGAACTCAAGATATAAACTTAAGATTATTAGCATAGAGATGGCATTTTAAAGCTATGAGACTGAACAAGATCATTCAGGGATTGAAGGTAGAGAGAAATAATACAAATGCAGGTCCACAACTCTTGGCACTCTAATATCTACAGTAAAAGCAGAAAAAAAATATTGAAAATATTCACCCAGTCTGTATCCCTGATAGGGGGTAGTAGATACCCAGTTTTATAATAAACAACCAATACTGTTTTCATACCCATCCATGGTGGCTTGGGCTTGGCAGTGTTGAAAAAGTGATCCGTGAACTCTACAAAGACAGTCTTTTTGTATATGACTGAGGTGTTGAATGGAAAAGATCTTGGCACTTCAGGAGGAAACCTGTGTGGAAAAAAAGGAAAAAGTTATATGATAAATCATAGCCCTACTTGGTTTGGCTCAGTGGATAGAGTATTAGCCTGTGGACTGAAGGGTCCCGGGTTTGATTCTGGTCAAGGGCATATGCCTGGGTTGCAGGCTCAATTCCCAGTGGCGAGGGCCGGGGGGGTGTAGGAGGCGGCCGATAAATGATTATCTCATCATTGATGTTTCTCTCTCTCCCTTTCTCCCTTTTCTCTCTAAAATAATTTTTTTTTTAAGATAAATCAGTCCTAGCTGGTTTGGCTTAGTAGATAGAGCATGGGTTCAGACTGAAGGGTTTCAGGTTCAATTCTGGTGAAGCGCACATGTCCAGGTTGTGGGCTCAATCCCCAGTGGGGGAGCATGCAGGAGGCAGCTGATCAATGATTCTCATCATGCATGTTTCTCTCTCTCTCTCTCTCTCTCTCTCTCTCTCTCTCTCTCTCTCTCTCTCTCTCTGTGTCTCTCTCTCTCTCTCTTCCTCCTTGAAACCAATACAAATATATTTGGGAAAAAATGGTAACTAATATAATTGATACCCATACAGTACATCAGCTAAAAAATCATTTGCCAAAGCAATAACTACAGCATCCTTCAATTTCATCTCTAAAACAGACTATAACTTTTATCTAAGTACCTTGCATTCAAATTTTGTCAGTATGTACCTAAAATTATACTTTCCTTCATAAAGATACCAGAAATAAGGGATACGACAGAAAAAACGACCTTCCAATGAAGACTATATATATATATATTGAGACCTAAAGGTGCCAGGAGCTGTAATTTAGTCAAATCTCCATTAATACTAATTATTTTTTTATTTTTAATATATTTTATTGATTTTTTTACAGAGAGGATGAGAGAGGGATAGAGAGTCAGAAACATTGATGAGAGAGAAACATTGATCAGCCGACTCCTGCAACCCCAACTGGGGATGTGCCCGCAACCAAGGTACATGCCCTTGACCGGAATTGAACCCAGGACCTTTCGGTCTGCAGGTCGACGCTCTATCCACTGAGCCAATTTCAGCAATACTAATTATTTCTTAAAATATATCTTTATTGCTTTCAGAGAAGAAAGGGCAGGGTGTGTGTGAGAGAGAAATATCAATGATGAAAGAGAATCATTGATCGGCTGCCTCCTGCACACCCCACACTGGGGATTGAGCCTGCAACCTGGGCATGTGCCCTGATGGGAATCGAACTGTGACCTCCTGGTCCCCCACAACTGTCCTTCCTCTCCTGTAGGCCCAGTCGTCCACAACTGCCCTCCCCTGCCGGCCATCTTGTGGTGGCCATCTTGTGACTACATAGGGGTGGCCATCTTATGACCACATGGTGTGGCCATCTTGTGCAAGGGCATGATGGTCAATCTGCATATTACTTTTTTATTATATAGGATATAGAGTAGGTGTTGTTTTTGATGTCTTGTTGACTCTCAAGGGCTTATGAAAAACAGGAAATATGCCTGACCGGTGTGGCTCAGTGGTTGAGTATCAACCTATGAATCAGGAGGTCAAAGTTCAATTCCTGCTCAGGGTACATGCCTGGGTTGTGGGCTTGATCCCCAGTGTGAGGACAACACACTGCAGGAACCAGCTGATCAATGATTCTCTCTCATCATTGATGATTCTATCCTTCTCTCCCTCTCCTTTTGTCTCTGAAATCCATAAAAAAAAAAAAAAAAAAAAAATATATATATATATATATATATCTATATATCTATATCTATCTACCTATCTATCTATCTATAAATATGTGTATATATATATATATATATATATATATATATATATGTGTGTGTGTGTGTGTGTGTGTGTGTGTGTGTGTGTAAGAAAAGTGGGAGATGTGATGGAAGGACAACACAAATAAATGGTGATACACTTGGTATGTGATATGTACCACTAAAGAAAGAACCCCAAACATTAACTAGCAAGACATATACACTCTTGTTAAAAATGACAACAATAAGGATAAGGTGGGGGAAAGAGCAGGAATATCCGACTGTGGATATTAGTATGCTTGGAGCAAAAGCCACACCATACCTAGGATTACCAGGATGTGAAATCAATAACAAGGTACCTGACATTTATTGCTTATTTCTTTCTCAATCTTTTGCTGAAATAACAAAAATATCAATGTTTATTTCAGGAGCAGCCACACCAGAGAATCACTCATTCCTGTAAGAATTATTTTTTTCCTTTTTCTTATAAAGGCTTTAGTAGAAACGCTGAGGTAGAAAAGGAAAATGCAATATTAAATTGTGAAAGTTGCTAAACTGAAAATCAGTGATGTACAAGGAATAAACCTTGAAGGAAATGAAAATGAAAACACAACAACAGCCAAAACCAGTTTTGCTCAGTGGATAGAGCGTCGGTCTGCGGACTGAAGGGTCCCGGGTTCGATTCCAGTCAAGGGCATGTACATTGGATGTGGGCACATCCCCGGTGGGGGGTGTGCAGGAGGCAGCTGATTGATGTCTCTCTCATTGATGTTCCTAGCTCTCTATCCCTCTCCCTTCCTTTCTGTAAAAAAAAATCAATAAAATATATTTAAAAAAAAACAAAAAACAAAAAAACAACACAACAACAACCTCAAATCTATGGGACAAGGCCAAGGCTAAGAGAGAATTTCATAGTATTATGGGTCTATCTCAAAAAACAAAACAAAAAATCTCAAATAAACAATCTCACTTCACACTAAAAGGAACTTGAAAAAAAAAAACCTCAAAGTGAGTAGAAAGAAGAAAATAATGAATACGGGAGCAGAAATAAATGATATAGACTTAAAAAATATATAAAAGATCAATGAAATTAAGAGCTGGTTCTTTCAAACGAGTTTGATGAAACTTTAGCTAGACTAATTAAAAAAAAAAAAAAGACGGAGCCCTAGCTGGTTTAGCTCAGAGGATAGAGCATTGACCTGTGGACTGAAGGATCCAGGGTTCAATTCCAGTCAAGGGCACATGCCCAGTAGGGGACGTGCAGGAGGCAACCAAGCAATGATTCTCACCATTGATGTTTCTATCTCTCTCTCCCCCTCCCTTCTTCTCTGAAATAAATAAAAATATGTATTTAAAAAGACAGGAGTCAATGCCCTGACCTGGCTCAGTGGATAGAATATTGGTCTGTGGACTGAAAGGTCCCAGGTTTGATTATGGTCAAGGGCATGTACCTTGGTTGTGGGCACATCCCCAGTAGGGAGTGTGCAGGAGGCAGGTGACTGATGTTTCTCTCTCATAGATGGTTCTAACTCCCTATCTCTCTCCCTTCCTCTCTCTGTAAAATTCAATAAAATATATTTTTTAAAAGATAGGAGTCAAATAAAATCAGAAATGAAAGAGGAGAAGTAACAACTGACAACAAATAAATACAAGGGATTGTAAGAAAATATTATGAACAACTATATGACAACAAATTGGACTATCTGGACCAAATGGATCAATTCCTAGAAACATACAATTTTCCAAAACTGAATCAGGAAAATATCAGGTCATCTGAATAGACAGATTACTACTAGTAAAATCAGAGGCATAATAAAAAAAAACTCCCAACAAACAGAAGTCCTGTACCAGATGGCTTCACATGTTTGTGTTTTCCAAAGCATTCAAAGAAGAACTAATATCTATTCCTTGTCAATCTATTCCAAAAAATTCAAGAGGGAAGGCTCCCAAGCTTATTTTATGAGGCCAGCATTATCCTATAATAATTCCAAAACCAGATAAAGACACTACAAAGAAATAAAATTATAGGCCGAAGTCCCTGATGATCATAGATGCTAAAATATATAAAATATTAGCAAACCAAATCCAGCAATACATTAAAAAGATCACACATCATGATTCAGTGGGATTTATTCTGGGGATGAAAGGTTGATACAATATCTGCAAATCAATAAACATGCTACAACACATAAACAAAATGAAGGATAAAAAACCCCACATGGCCGAAACTGGTTTGGCTCAGTGGTAGAGCGTCGGTCTGCGGACTGAAAGGTCCCAGGCTCGATTCCGGTCAAGGGCATGTACATTGGTTGCGGGCACATCCCCAGTAGGGGGTGTGCAGGAGGCAGCTGGTTGATGTTTCTCTCTCATCGACGTTTCTAGCTCTCTATCCCCCTCCCTTCCTCTCTGTAAGAAAAATCAATAAACTATATTTAAAAAAACAAACAAACCCACATGATCATATCAATAGATGCAGAAAAAACAAAACATTTGATAAAATCAAGCATTCATTTATGATAAAAAATCTCAGGAAAATGGGAATAGAGGGAACGTCCCTCAACATAATAAAGGCCATATACAACAAAATCACAGCCAACATCATAGTCCCTGGGCAAAAACTGCAGATGTTTCCCTTAAGATCGGGAGCAAGGCATGGATGTGTGCATTCACCACTCTTACTTGACATCTTACTGGAAGTACTAGCCACAGCAATCAGCCAAGAAGAAGAAATAAAAGGCATCAAAATTGGAAAAGAAGTAGTAAAACTGTCATCCTTTGCAGATGACATGATACTACATATAAGCAACCCTAAAAATTCTACCAAGAACTACTAGAACTAAGAAATGAATTCAGTGAAGAAGCAAGATACAAAATAAATACTTAAAAATCAGTTGCATTTTTATCCTATCTAATAAGGAGGGAATATGCTAATTGACCATCACACCCTCACAAAGATGGCAGCACCCATATCCAATAAGGAGGGAATATGCTAATTGACTGGCATGCCCTCAAAGATGGCAATGCCCACAGCCACAAGATGGTGGCACACAGTCCCCTCAGCCCCACTGGGGCAGCAGGCACACGCCACGGCTGGGTCCATCCCCAGGAGTGTCCGGCCGCTCCACATTCCTACCTCCGGAGTCCCCTGGCCCCTCAACCCCCCAGCTGCTCAGGGCGAGCCCAAGGCACAGGCAAGCCTCGGATGTTAGCTGCCCAGCTCCCCAAGGCAGGCCTGAGGTGTAGGCAAGCTTCAGATGGTGGCTGCCCAGCCTCCCAGGGCAGCCCGAGGCTCAGGTAACCAGGGCCGGCCAAGGCTTGTGCTGCTGGCAGTGGCAGCAGCAGAGGTGTGATGGGAGAGTCACCTTCCCCTGATTGCTGGGTCACTTCCTGGCCCTGAGGGCTCCTGGACTGTGGGAGTGGGCAGGCCGGGCTGAGGGACCCCCCTCCAGTGCATGAATCTTCATGCACCGGGCCTCTAGTAGTTATAGGAATACTTGCAATGTAATCCAGCTTTCAAAATGTTTTTTGGAGGAACTTGTCTACAAAGTAGAGTAGCCAACATTTAGTGAAGATAGGAAGAGCAGGAGAAACCTAGATAGTGATTCTAATCTTGCAAAAAGGTAATAAAGGTGAATCTATAATAATAAAAGCATAATATGCTAATTAGATTAGACTGCTGAACAACCTTCTGGATGTCCTTCTAGACGTCCTTCTGGACAACCTTCCAGATGAAGCAGGGGCTATAAGGGCCAAGGCAAGCTGCCGCTGTGAGGGCCAAACCCTTTGCACAAATTTTGTGCACTGGGCCTCTAGTATTCCTATAATGAACTGTCAAAAAGGGTAGATGTGAGGCCATAAGACCTTTTGTGTGAGGCACACAGTTACCCTCCACCCACCCAAACCAGGAAACACCGGTGAAGGTGGGAAAATGCATCCAGGTTCACATCAGGGAGATTCCTGAGTAGGTCCCCAAATGTGTGCTCCTAGAGTTTTGATGAGGGGTATGGCCCAGAGACGCATGTTTGAACTATTCTAGTGAACAATCAAAATCCATCAAATCGCAGACACAGCAGACCATGCAATGTGAGCTTCCAGGAGTCACACCCAACTATAACTGCACAGAATGTTCCAAAAGAGAGGGATGGACAAACAGCTGCTCACAGAAGGAGGCTCTATGAGCCCCAGACGTGTTGAAGTGGAAACCAAGGCAGAAAGAATTAGCTGAGGGAACCAGGGAGACTGCCTCTTAAGAAAAGAGAAAGGGCTGGGTGAACCTTAGAATGGTGAGCCTGTGCCTCACAGTGAGCACTCACTAAGTCAAGACTGTTGGAAGCATGAGGAGAAACTGACCAGTGTACAGTCATAGAGAAAGACCTTCACACCTTCGGAGGGACCTAGCAGCAGACTGGCTGAAAAGGCTTCTTGAACCTGCACATTGGTGTGTTTTTATTTATTGATTGATTGATTGATTTAAATATATTTTATTGATTTTTTACAGCGAGGAAGAGAGAGGGATAGAGTGAGAAACATCGATGAGAGAGAATCATCGATCAGCCGCCTCTTGCACACCCCCAACTGGGGATGTGCCCGCAACCAAGGTACATGCCCTTGACCGGAATCGAACCTGGAACCCTTCAGTCCGCAGGTCAACGCTCTATCCACTGAGCCAAACCGGTTTTGGCCATTGGTGTGTTTTTAAAAATATATATTTTTATTGTTTTCAGGGAGGAAGGGAGGAGAGATAGAAGCATCAATGATAAGAGAGAATCATTGATTGGCTGTTTCCGACATGCCCCCCAACCCCCACTGGAGATGAAGCCATGACCTCCTGGTTCAGTCAATGAGCCACAACAGCCGGGCCTGAGCATTGTTTTGAGGTGACCTCTTTCCAAGAGACCAACTGACTGGGGTAAAGGTGAAGCTGAGTTCATTGTCACCTCTCTAGGCGCCCTCCCCTCCCACAGAGCACCACGTTTCACTCCATTCCGGGGTTTTCTGGGCATTCACTCGAGAAAGCACGTAGCAGGAGCAGCTCTGCCAACCCAAGGCCATGACAAATGACTTTCTGTCCTGGCTGAGGGCCAGAGGCTAGCGCACTGATAAGAAAGCCCTTCCAGTAAAAGGAGTTGATTTACCGAAGAAGGAATGAGGGCCTGCACTTTTTTAGAGAGCCGCCAGCATGCTGCAGGAGCGGGTTATCGGAGGTACATCTTGTCCACTCCTGGTACACTGCTGCCTTTAAATCACACCCATGGCTATATGGGGGAATCCCTGCTGACCAGTTACTAGTGGAGGAAAGAGCCTGAGCTGTATTAACAGATGGGATGTTTTGATATGCAGATGCAAGCCAAAAACTGATTGCTGTAAATCCCCCAAGGGGCCCAACTTTGGTCATTGTTGTTGATTGTCCACTTTGGGTAGAAAGAGAAATGGCCTGCCCTAGCCAGTTTGACTCAGTGGCTAGAGCATCAGCCTGGGGACTGAAGGGTCTCGGGTTCGATTCTGGTCAAGGGCACATGCCCGGGTTGCAGGCCCTAGGTGACAGCCCAAGGCTCAGGCAAGCTGCTAACGGTGGCTGCCCAGTGGCCTGAGACTCAGGGGAGCGATCAGGTTGGCAGGGGAGCAGTTAGGGGTGATCAGGCCAGTAGGGGAGCCGTTAGGGGCATTAGGCTGGCAGGCAGAGGCGGTTAGGGGCGATCAGGTAGGCAGGTAGGAAAGTGGTTAGGAGCCAGCGGTTCCGGATTGTGAGAAGGATGTCCGACTGCCGTTTTAGGCCCAATCTCTGTAGTCGGACATCCCCTGAGGGGTCCCAGATTGGAGAGGGTGCAGGCCAGGCTGAGGGACACCCCTCCATGCATCAATTTCATACACTGGGGCCCTAGTATATAATAATAAAAGCGTAATATGCTAATTAGACTGGAGGTCCTTCCGGACGACCTTCTGGACAAAGTCGGGACTGTGAGGGAAGCCCAGGTACCGGGTGGTGGAGGGAAGCTAGCAGCTGGGGAAGGAAGACATACTCTTGCACGAATTTTGTGCATTGGGTCTCTAGTGGAACTATAAAGGCCTGGCCACGTTGGCTCAACTTGGGAGAACTCAGAAGGGTTATTCCAGCTCCAGAGTTCCCTGTAAGGTCGGCCAGCACTGCAGTCCAACTTCTCCCTCTGCCCACCCCTGCCTCTGCCCTTCTCTGTCCACCCCTGTCCCTTCCCTTCCTATTCCTTCACTTCCCTGTCCCTGTCCCTTCCCGTCCCTGTTCCTTCTGAGCACTCTAAAGCAAATTTCTGCACATTCATCTCTGTTTCACAATATGCTTCCAGAGAACACATCCAGTGACATTAATTCATATTTAAATGTGCCCCAATTTCATCCACCTCTAAAAGTTTCCATGGCACTAGCCTTGGCATAGACCTGCATGGTTTTTAGTTCTTTAAACATTATTTGATGCCGATATCGTTGTGTGCACTCTTCCCTTCAGTCCATTTGTCCCATCTCCTGACCACTTTGAGATTGAAAGTCCTTCCAAACTTATCAACTCATCCCCACTTTGTTCCTTTTTCTCTTTTCCCATTCTGTCTCTTAGATTCTGCTGAGTCTATCCTACCCCGTTTCTCCAAAGTTTCTACTGGGTTCTAACCAGACTCAGAACCATGCCCAAAGACAGGTATTTAACACGCACAGAAATATTTAGTATTTCTGACTAACATGAAAACATAAGACACACAGAAAGTGTTTACTAGAGCAATAGCTTGGAAAAGCAAAGAGGGGAAATGTGGGATCCCTTATCACGTGGTTCAGTATTCCTGTTCAGAGTCCTGTTTCTGGAGAAGGCCACACACAAATGAAGAGAGACTGGGAAAGGGTTAATTTGGGGGAAATGGGGGGCCAGATGGGAGTCCACCTCTAGGGGGAGGACTACCACTAGGCTCTGGCCTTGCTATCCCTTTTATTGGGACTAAGGGATAACACATTACCCTTAAGCAGGTGTGGGAGACACCCATAGCCCTTAGGCAGGTAATAAGCAGATTATCATATCGGTAAGGATTTACATGATTACAAGATGGGGAAGTTGCCTCAGTTACCATTGTCTCAATTAGACAGGGAGTGGTTGGCTCTGACCTTTCAGAGCTTCAAGGTTGACCAGCCTTTTATATCTGTCTATTAGTGAGACAACGATCTTTCCGGCAGGAAAAGAATCAATAGTAGACAAAAATTGCCCGCATGGCCGGGACCGGTTTGGCTCAATGGATAGAGCCTTGGCTTGGGGACTGAAGGGTCCCGGGTTCGATTCCGGTCAAGGGCATGTACCTTGGTTGCGGGCAGATCCCCGGTGGGGGGTGTGCAGGAGGCAACTGATTGATGACTCTCTCTCATCGATGTTTCTGACTCTCTATCTCTCTCCCTTCCTCTCTGTACAAAATCAATAAAATATATTTTAAAAAAATTGCCCGCATGGCTCAGTGGTTGAGCATTAACCTATGAACCAGGAGGTCACCATTCAATTCCGGGTCAGGGCATATACCAGGGTTGTGGATTCCATACCCAGTGTGGGATGTGCAGATCATTGATGTTGCTCTCTCTTTCTCCCTTCCTCTCCAAAATCAATAAAATATATATATTTTTTAAAAGAGTAGACAGCAACACATGTTTCTCTCTCTGAGGGAAGAGTGGAAAAAACAAAAACAAAACCAGAAGCTAGATTAAGAAACAAGGTTGTGAGACGGAGAAACAGGTCTGGGCCTAGGTTCAGAGTAGGTCTCTCCATTCAAAGGGACACACTAGACATTCCTAAAAGCATCAGCAGCAGCCAGGGGTAGGGCTCAGCTCAGAGATAAAACTAACCAGGACCACAGAGCTCCCCAGCCAGACCATTTATTTTGTTATTATTATTTTTTTAATATATTTTATTGATATTTTACAGAGAGGAAAAGAGAGGGATAGAGAGTTAGAAACATCCATGAAAGAGAATCATCGATCAGCTGCCTCTTGCACACTCCCTACTGGGGATGTGCCCACAACCAAGGTACATGCCCTTGACCGGAATCGAACCCGGGACCTTTCAGTCCGCAGACCGACGCTCTATCCATTGAGCCAAACCGGTTTCGGCCAGACCATTTATTTTTGAATATTTTTTCACTGGAACAAAAATACGAGCCTGCATCCCCAGTAGGAGGTGTGCAAGAGGCAGATGATCGATGTTTCTCTCACATCGATGTTTCTAACTCTCTATCTTCCTCCCTTCCTCTCTGTAAAATATCAATTAAAAATATTAAAAAAAAATACGTGCCTGTCTCAGTTTCAGGGTAATCTTCACAGCGAATGACAAAATGTTCCAGGATTCATAGGTTTTATTCCTTCCTCACTTTCGTGGGGTTTTTTGTTTGTGCGTTTCCCTTGAGACCTGATATATGTTTTGCCAAATATATTTGGCAACAACGTCCTTGACATGAACTGTTCTTTCACATTTTATCTAAAACCAATCAGAAAACCTGCTCAATTTCCTGACGCTTGCTTAGAAGAAGCCGAGCAGCTGCAGGAACAGATAATACAAAACTGAATTTCCCCAGATGTTTATTTCAAAGCTTGGCAGAGCTTGGTAGGGTGTGTCCAGAGTCAGCTGATCTTGTTACTATCAAAATAATCTAGACTATAAAATGGTATCATAAAAATAAAAAATCTAGCCCTAGCTGGTTTAGCTCTGTGGATAGAGCGTCTGCCTGCAGACTGAAGGGTCCCTGTTTCGATTTTGGTCAAGGGCACATGCCTGGGCTGTGGGCTTGATCCCCAGGAGGGGGCGTGCTGGAGGCAGCTGATTAATGATTTTCTCTCATCATCGATGTTTCTATCTCTCTGTTCCTCTCCCTCCCTCTCCAAAATCAATAAAAATACATTACAAAAAAAAAATGGAAAAAAACAACAACCCATAACTACTATTCTAACTTAAAAATAAATAAATTAATAAATAAATAAATTCTACCAATTTTTTCTTATACACGTGACTGCCTATACAACAACACAAAGCTAGATAACAAATAAATCCTTTTCTCCATTCAATTCAATTTTGTACTCAGACTGTTATTCACTATGTCACAGTTCTGACTAACATGAAAATATGTTGCATGTAGAGGGAAGCTACAAAACAAAGCACAATGCATTAAGTACCATTGTCTCAATATTAATTTTCAGCTATATCAACATTAATGGATATGTGGCTAACTGTTCAGTTAGATACCAGGCTATCGACCATCTGGACCTCTACTTCCGGGTCATTAACACTGCACAACTTCCACTATATAAACTATAAAAGAACTTATATCCCCTCCTCATACCGTATGTACACAGTGAAATACTACTACACAGTGATTAAAATGATGAAAAAGCCCTAGCCGACTTGGCTCAGTGGATAGAGCGTCAGCCTGTGGACTGAAGGGTCCCGGGTTCGATTCCAACCAAGGGCACAAGCCTGGGTTGCGGGCTCAACCCCCAGTAGGGGGTGTGCTGGAGGCAACCAATCAATGATCATTGATGTTTCTATCTCTCTCTCCTCCCTTCCTCTCTGAAATCAATAAAGAAATATAAAAAAAAATGATGAAAAATACTGGCAACATCAAATGTTGTCCAGGATGTGTGGAAATTGGTACTTTCACACATTGTTGGTGGGACTACAAAATGGTACAGCCATTCAGGGAGTCTGTTGGCAGTCCCTTATAAAGTCAAACATGCATTTACAATATGATCCAGCAATTTAACTCCTAGATACTTAGCTAAAATAAATTAAAACAGATGTCCACACAAAAAACGTGTACAGGAATGTTCATAGTAGGTTTATTTACATTAGTCCCCAAACGGGAAACATTCCAAAGGTCCAGGTGACAGTGAATGGATATGCAAATTATGATATGTTCCCATAATGGAGCAGTAATCAGCAATAAAAAGACTAGGACAGCCGAAACCGGTTTGGCTCAGTGGTAGAGCGTCAGTCCGTGGACTGAAGGGTCCCTGGTTTGATTCCGGTCAAGGGCATGTACATTGGTTGTGGGCACATCTTCGGTGGGGGGTGTGCAAGAGGCAGCTGGTCGATGTTTCTCTCTCATCGACGTTTCTAGCTCTCTATCCCTCTCCTCTCTGTAAAACATCAATAAAATATATATAATAATAATAAAAAAAGACTAGGACAGTATACTGGATGAATTTCCAAATCATGATGCTGAAGCTAAAAAGCCAGACATTGAAGAGTGCAAACTACATGATTCTACAGATATAAAACTCTTAAAAAGTAAAAAAAATGAATCTGTGATTCCATAAAAGCAGCTTGTTGCTAGAGGCCTGGTCAGGGGAAGGAAACTCAATGAAAAGTTGCAGAATGGTTGATGTACATGTTCTGTATGTTGATTAGGATGGTGCTTATGTAACTTCTATGCATTTGGGAAAACTTACTAAACTGCACATTTAAAAATCTGTTTATTTGACCTAGCCGGTTTGGCTCAGTGGATAAAGTGTTGGCCTGTGACTGAAGGGTCCCAGGTTCGATTCTGGTCGAGGGCACATGCCCAGGTTTTGGGATTGATCCCTAGTACCTCAATGATTCTCTCTTATCATTGATGTTTCCATCTTTCTCTCTCCCTCTCCCTTCCTCTCTAAAATTAATAAAATATATTCTTTTTAAAATAAAATAAAATAAAATAAAATAAAATCTGTGCATTTGCCCTACCCAGTTTGGTTCAGTGGATAGAGCCTCAGCCTGCAGACTGAAGGGTCTCGGGTTTGATTCCAGTCAAGGGCATGTACGCTGATCCCTGCCTTAGTCAGAGTGAGTGTGGGAGGCAACCAATCAATGTGTCTCTCTAACACTGATGTTTCCCTTTCTCTCTCTCCTCATCCCTTCCACTTTCTCTAAAAACCAATGGGAAAAAGTCCTTGGGTGAGGATTAACAACAACAAAATAATAATAAAATCAAATCTGTGCACTTCATTGTATGTAAGTTATACCCATGGTAGGCAAAATAATTTTGTCCCTCATGATCTTTGCTTATGCCCATAAATATGTTACCTGGGCTGAAACCGGTTTGGCTCAATGGATAGAGCGTCGGCCTGTGAACTGAAGGGTCCCGGGTTCAATTCCGGTCAAAGGCATGTACCTTGGTGGCGGGCACATCCCCGGTGGGGGGTGTGCAAGAGGCAGCTGATTGATGACTCTCTCTCATCAATGTTTCTAACTCTGTATCTCTTTCCCTTCCTCTCTGTACAAAATCAATAAAATATATTTAAAAAAAATATGTTACCTGGCCAAAAACAACAACCAACAACCTATGGAATTATGGTTGCTAATTAGCTGACCTTGAGAGGGGAGAGTTAACTGGGTAGGCCCAAGATAATCAATCACAAAGGTTCTTTTTTGTTTGTTTGTTTGTTTGTTTGTTTGTAAATCCTCACCTTAGGATATGTTTCCATTGATTTTTAGAGAGAGTGAAAGGGAGGGGAGAGACAAAGAAACATCCATGATGAGAGAGAATCATGTACCTTAGTGACAAGTTCTGGGGATACATGCCCTTTGACCAGAATTGAACCTGGGACCCTTCAGTCCTTGGGCCAACGCTCTATCCACTGAGCCAAACTGGCTAGAGCCTCCAGTAAGGAAACCAGACCAGTCTACACCTTGATTTTGGCCTTGTGTGACCCTGGGAAAAGTACCCAGTCCTGCCCACTGAAACGGTGAGATAGATAATAGATGACTTTCTCTATGCTTATGAGTTTGAGGTAACTTGTTATACAGCAGTAGGAAACTAATAGAATACTCAAAATAGAGCTAAATATTAAAAATAACAAGCAAACAAAAGTCAATTAAAATCATGTTTCTAAGTGAAATCAAAGAGGATATTACAAACTATACTGAAAACAATGAAAAGTAAAGTCTTCATACCACAACCTATGGAATATGGAAAAGATGTTCTCAGACAAAAATATATACCATTAAGAGCCTTCACTATTTTAAAAAAGGACAAAATAGAGAAAAGTACATATCACTTTTCCTAAGGTATTAGAAAAATACAGCACAATAAACTGAAAGAAACTTAAGAAGAGATCATTGATAAGGGCAAAATCTTAAGAAATGAATTAAATTTAAAAATCACTACAAAAATAAATAAATAAAAAGTAAAATTAATAAAATTTTAAATCAGTACAAAGCCCTGGCCAGGTGGCTCAGGTGGTTGGAGCATCATCCTGTACACCAATAGGTTGATGGTTCTAAAAAAAAAAAAAGTAGAGGATTCAATCCTTGGTTGGAGCATGTGCAGGAGGCAGCTGATCAATGATTCTCATCATTGATGTTTCTATCTCCCTCTCCTTCTACCTTTCTCTTTGAAATCAATGAAAAATGTATTTTAAAAAATGAAAAAGAGATATAACTACTAACAATATCACAAGATGATTATGTAACTTGATATCAATACATTATCAAATACAGGGATAACTGCTTTCCAGGGAAATATATATAATCAAATTGCCTGAAGAAGAGGTAAGCAAATCTGAATAAATTAATGACTATAAGCAATATTGAAAAGGTTATTTAGTACTACTTTCCCAAAATGAACCAGAACCCCCCAAAGATGAAAAGCTTCTGAACTCATGGCTAATACTATCCTTGCACCAAAATTGGGCAAAGAGGTCAAAAACCACATCACACACACACACAATACAACCAGAGACTAAACTTGTATGTAATGTTGATGGGATCTCATTGCTCTCCTCTCGCTCTGAAAGCTATGTTCTCTCTCTTATACTCCTTGTCTCTTTGCCCTTTCTCCATCCTCTAGTTTCCGGAGTGGCAGCATCTATATATATAAAAGCCTAAGAGACCAGCCGAGTGGCCGATAGCTATGACGCATACTGACCACTAGGGGACAGATGCTCAACGCATGAGCAGAAACCACAGGTATGGAAACATGGGACAGACTGATGAATCTCAGAGGGAAGCGGGGGAGGACAGGAAGAGATTAACCAAAGATCTTATATACATACTAAAGGCCTGGTGCATGGATTCGTGCACCAGTGGGGTCCCTTGGCCTGGCCTTCACCCTCTTGCAATCCAGGATGCCTTGGGGGATGTCAAACTGCTGTTTTCAGACCCATCTCTGCAGGCCAAGCCAAGGGACCCCACCAATGAACGAATCCATGTACCGGGCCTCTAGTGTGACAATAAGAGTCAATGGACAGGCGCCCATCTTAGAAGTGCCAGCAGTCAAAATGAAGTTCAAACCCTTTGTGACTTCTGACCAGAGCAATGCACCTTCCCACATTCGAAGGAAGATTATATCTTCTCTTTCCAAAGAGCTGAGACAGAAGTATGATGTTCGATCCAGGCACATCCGAAAGGATGATGAAGTTCAGGTTGCTCAAGGACATTACAAAGAGCAGCAAATTGGCAAAGCAGCCCCGGTCTACAGGAAGACATATGCCATCCACATTGAACGAGTGCAATGGGAGAAAGCTAACGGTACAACTGTTCATGGGGGCATTCACCCCAGCAAGGTGGTGATCACTAGGCTAAAGCTGGATAAAGGCTGTGAAAAGATCCTTGAACATAAAGCCAAATCTCTTGAAGTAGGAAAGGAAAAGGGCAAATACAAGGAAGAAACAATTGAAAAGATGCAGGAATAAAGTAATATTATATACAACTTCCATTACAAACTTAAAATAAAATAAAAAAGATCCAATGGACAAAACAGAACAAAATATCAACCAATAATCCTGACCAGTTACTTTCCTCTCTGTAAAAAATAATAAAATTATAAAAAATGTTTAAAAAATGCCGAAACCGGTTTGGAGCAGTGGATAGAGCGTCAGCCTGCGGACTGGAAGGTCCCAGGTTCGATTCCGGTCAAGAGCATGTACCTTGGTTGCGGGTACAACTCCGGTGGGGGATGTACAAGAGGCAGCTGATCAATGATTCTCTCTCATCGATGTTTCTAACTCTCTATCCCTCTCTCTTCCTCTCTGTAAAAAAAATCAATAAAATATATTTACTAAAAAAATTGTTTAAAAAATATCAACGAATAGGTCAGATCTATGAAAGGGACAGGCAGTTAGCATTTGCGCTAATAGCACAGATCCACGCATGTCTTGCCTGGAAATGCTTTTTTAAGGCGTAACTAGCATCACAGCCATTCTAACCTGTTGTCTGCACCTTCTTCCAACCAGTCATATCCCCACAACCCTGGTCACATTCTACAGAATGTGCCTTTTTAAAAAAATATATTTTATTGATTTTTCGCAGAGAGGAAGAAAGAGGGATAGAGAGTTAGAAACATCGATGAGAGAGAATCATCGATCAGCTGCCTCTTGCACACCCCCTACTGGGGATGTGCCCGCAACCAAGGCACATGCCCTTGACCGGAATCGAACCCGGGACCCCTCAGTCCGCAGGCCGACGCTCTATCCACTGAGCCAAACCAGTCCCAGCTACAGAATGTGCCTTTACCTTGTATCCAGGTGGAGCTCACTGAGCAGTTCACTGTGCTTGTAGTCCCAGGACAGCTCCACGGCGCCCAGGTAGAACCTTCTGGTAGCACAGAAGCTGACCGGCAAAAGGCACAGAAAGAGGCAGGTGGCCAGCGCTGTTTGCATGGCTCTGATGGCTGGGAAATGTCCAACAGGAGAAACGGAAGATTAATTCTTCTCTAAAACATCCTTGGCTCCCGAGAGAGAGAGAGAGAGAGAGAGGGGGGGGGAAAAAGGCAAATCTTTTGTGATGTAGTGAAAAGTCCCCAGATTTCTGCAGAGGGCTTTAGGGAGTGTTACCTGCTGGATGTGAGAGCAGCAGCACTGGGCAGTACGGGATTGCATTGCTTCCTTTTTGGCAGTGGGAAGCACCCACAGGAAGAACGGACTAGGAAAAGGGCGGCTGAGCTACAGCTTAACCCATTCACCTCTGAGAGCAGTGAGGGCGCCAGAATACTGCTTTGATCTCAACCTTGAAGGGAAGGAAGAGAGGGAGGGGGAGGTCAAGGTAGTCATACTCCCGGCCTACTCTGACCCTCTCCTTTAGTAGCAGCAACAGATTCTGGAATCCACTTGCATAAGCAAGAGGACCCAGTATCCCAATAGCCTCCCTACTTCTCCCCTAGCCCCTCACACGGCTACCACTAAGTGACTTTTTCTTTTTTAAAATATTTGCTTTCATTTTTTTAATATATTTTATTGATTTTTTTACTGAGAGGAAGGGAGAGGGATAGAGTTAGAAAATCAATGAGAGAGAAACATCAACCAGCTGCCTCCTGCACACCCCCCACTGGTGATGTGCCCACAACCAAGCACATGCCCTTGACCGGAATTGAACCCAGGACCCTCCAGTCCGCAGGCTCACGCTCTATCCACTGAGCCAAACCAGTCAGGGCCTAAGAGACTTTTTAAAAAAAAAATTAAAAAAAAAAAAAAATATATATATATATATATATATATATATATATATATATATATATATATATTATTGATTTTTTACAGAGAGGAAAGGAGAGGGGTAGAGAGCTAGAAACACCGATGAGAGAGAAACATTGACCAGCTGCCTCCTGCACACCCCCTGCCGGAGATGTGCCTACAACCAATGTACATGCCCTTGACCAGAATGGAACCTAGGACCCTTCAGTCCCCAGACCGACGCTCAATCCACTGAGCCAAACCGGTTTCGGCCTAAGTGACTTTTTGAAGCTATGAAGCTGCCTGGCCTGTGTGGCTCAATGGTTGAGTGTCGACCCATGAACCAAGAGGTCACCAGTGGGATTCCTGCTCAACGCACATGCCCGGGTTGTGGGCTGGATCCCCAGTGTGGGGTGTGCAGGAGGCAACCCATCAGTGATTCTCTCTCATCATTGATGTTTCTATCTCCCCCTCTCCCTACTTCTCTTTCTCAAAATCAATAGAAACATATTTAAAGAAACACACACACAAAAACTATAAGGTGGATCCTGTCACTCTTTTGCTCAGAACTCTCCGCTGGCCTCTGAACTCACTAGGAGTAAGACCCGGGGTCTCTACCAGGGCCTAGTCCATCTACCATGATCTTCATGTCCCTTCCTCCGACCTCTCTCGTCTCATCTCACTCTGGCTTCTAACCTCCTTGCTCTTCCTTAAAATACAAAGCAAACTCTTGTGCCTAGAACTTGCCACTCGCTATTTCCTCTTCTTTAAAAAAAATATATATTTTATTGATTTTTTACAGAGAGGAAGGTAGAGGGATAGAGAGTTAGAAACATCGATGAGAGAGAAACATCATCAGCCTCCTCCTACACACCCTACACCAGGGATGTGCCCGCAACCAAGGTATATGCCTTGACCGGAATCGAACCTGGGACCTTTCAGTCCGCAGACCAATGCTCTATCCACTGAGCCAAACTGGTTTCCTCTTCCTGAAACACCTTCCCTCCAGATCTCCACACATTCCCACTCTCACATCTCCTTCAAGTCTTGGCTCAAATCTTGCCTTCCCAATGAGCTCCAATGAAGACCAACTTTACATGGTAAGCTCGGTATCCACACTGGTACTATTGATATCCCTCCTGGCTTCATTTTTATTTACCTTTCCAAAAATATTTAAAAAATCAAAATATTGATTTCATAGAGGAAGGAAGAGGGAGGGAGAGAAACATCAATGATGAAAGAGGATCATTGATAGGCTGCATCCCTCGGCATCCCTCATGCCCCTCACTGGGGATCAAGCCCACAACCGGGGTGTGTGTCCTGACTGGGAATGGAACCTTGACCTCCTGGTTCATAGGTCCACACTCAAACACTGAGCCATACCGGCTGGACCCGGCTTTGTTTTTATACATAACATTCATAACCACCAGAAATGTGTCTATTGATCTTGCATCGTTGTTACTTGAGGCTTCTGAAGTTTGCTTACATTTGGCCTGGGTATAGGATACTCTATGGTAGGGGTGTCGAACTCAATCAGAGAAGGGGCCAAAATCTAAAATCCAGCCTAAATCGCGGGCCGAATGGTTTACTGAACAGTCATAAACTGTCATTGTGATGGAAACGCAGCGGAGTGCAGTGATGACAGCGAGGTGCGGGCCACATTGCAAGGCCTGGCGGGACGGATTTGGCCCGCGGGCCTTGTGTTTGACACATGTGCTCTATGGCCTTCCATCAGAAACCTGCCATTCAAGCAGAGTCCCTATTGGGTTAATGTACATTAGGGGGAGTGAGGACCTCCCCAAGGCCCTAAAAGTATAGGTGATAAGAAGAAACTTGCCGAAACCGGTTTGTCTCAGTGGATAGAACGTCGGCCTGTGGACTGGAAGGTCCCGGGTTCAATTCTGGTCAAGGGCATGTACCTTGGTTGCGGGCACATCCCCGGTGGGGGGTGTGCAGGAGGCAGCTGGTCGATGTTTCTCTCTCAACGACGTTTCTAACTCTCTATCCCTCTCCTTTCCTCTCTGTAAAAAATCAATAAAATATATTAAAAAAAAAAAAAAAGAACAAGAAGAAGAAACTTGACCAGGGTTGTATAATAAGAAATGTTATCACTGAGAGTTCAGTCCTGCCTGGGTAAGAATGTGTTTGGCAGCCATTGGCGAGATGTTGTCCAGCTTGGAAACAAGCCAGAGGAAGGTCCTTTGATAGAAATGCGCTGTACCTCTCTCTACCAGGCACCAGGATGCAGACGTAATAACTGCCCGTACTACATGCCAGGAGCTGTTGCAAGTGCTTTCTTTTTCTTTTTCTTTAAAAAAAAAAAATATATATTTTATTGATTTTTCACAGAGAGGAAGAGAGAAGGATAGAGAGTTAGAAACATCGATGAGAAAGAATCATCGATCAGCTGTCTCTTGCACACCCCCCACTGGGGATGTGCCCGCAACCAAGGTACATGCCCTTGCCCAGAATCGAACCCGGGACCCTTCAGTCCGCAGACCGACGCTCTATCCACTGAGCCAAACCGGTCCCGGCTGCAAGTGCTTTGTAATGCAGCTGCTGGTCTCTGTAAAAATACATTTTTGTTGATTTCAGAGAGGAAGGGAGAGGGAGAGAGAGAGAAATAGATGGGAGAGAAACATTGATTGGCTGCCTCCTGCACACCCCACAATAGGGATCAAACTCACAACCCGGGCATATGCCCTGGCCGGGAATCGAACAGGTGACCTCTCAGTGCATAGGATGATGCTCAACCACTGAGCCACACCGGCTGCAGCTGTAATTCTTGTCTTCATTTTACAGGTGATGAAACGGCAAACTTAGTAGTCACCAGAGCCAAATATCAGCAGTACAACGATTGAAATTTCTTTTGAGAGCCTGATTTTTTAAAACTTAAACTTCTTCTAACACCACTTCTTCCAAATAGACTCGCCCAGGCCGTGGTATTTTGTGGAAGAGCCACACTCAAGGGCCAAAGAGGCGCATGTGGCTCGTGAGCCAGGGTTTGCAGACCACTGGGTTAGGCAACTTGGCCATGGTCACCCAGTTTGGAAGTGGTAGCATTCAAACCCAGGTAACCTGATTCCAGAAGTGATGCTCCTAGCCCGGAAGCCTCAGAGATGAATCAAATCCAGGTCCCGCCTTCTGGGAGTTATAGTACAATGGGGGAGACAGAAAAGTAGCCCCGTAGTTACAATCCAGGGCGATAAATTCACTGCCAGCTGCTTTACACATTATCTAATTTAATCCTCACAACGTGACTGCAAAGAAAGGTGTTTCAGGAAGAGGAAATAGCAAGTGCTAAGTTCTAGGCACAAGAGTTTGCTTTGTATTTTTAAAAAATATATATTTTATTGATTTTTCAGAGAGGAAGGGAGAGGGATAGATAGTTAGAAACATCGATGAGAGAGAATCATCGACCAGCTGCCTCCTGCACACCCCCTACTGGGGATGTGCCCGCAACCAATGTACATGCCCTTGACCGGAATCGAACCTGGGACCTTTTGGTCCGCAGGCTGACGCTCTATCCACTGAGCCAAACCGGTTTCGGCTGCTTTGTATTTTAAGGAAGAGCAAGGTCAGTAGCCAGAGTGAGATGAGACAACAGAGGTCGGAGGAAGGGACATGCAAATCATGGTAGATGCACTAGGCCCTGGTAGAGTCCCCGGATCTTACTCCTAATGAGGTCAGAAGCCAGCGGAGGGGTCTGCAAAGGAGTTACAGGATCTGCTTTATAATTTTGGGGGTTTTAAAAAAATATGTTTTTATTGATTTTGAGAGGGGAAAGGAGAGGGAGAGAGAGATAAAGCATCCAGGTGCACAGAGATGAAATGGTCTGCCTAAGGCTATGCAACTACAGATTTGTCCTAGCCAGACACTGTCCTAGGCACTGGGTGCACAGTTGTGAAAAAGAAAAACAGCTGAGAGACAATAAGCAATACTTTTAATAGATTAGTATCATATTCACTGTGTTAGAAGGAAAAGAAATGTACACAAAAGTAAGTACAGTCTGCCGAAACTGGTTTGGCTCAGTGGATAGAGCGTCGGCCTGTGGACTGAAAGGTCCCAGGTTCGATTCCGGTCAAGGGCATGTACCTTGGTTGCGGGCACATCCCCAATAGGGGGTATGCAGGAGGCAGCTGATTGATGTTTCTAACTCTCTCTCTTCCTTCCTCTCTGTAAAAAAATCAATAAAATATATTAAAAAAATAAAAAGTAAGTACAGTCAACCCTTCGTACCTACGGATTCTGCCTCCTGGGGTTGGGGATCCTCAGATGTGGAGAACCAATGGTAATCATTGTTCTACACCATCTATATACAATGAGTGGCCAGATTATTATGAGCTCTGAACGCATAATAATCTGGCCACTCAGTGTGTGTGTGTGTGTGTGTGTGTGTGTGTGTACATGAATTTGTACATGGGTGGGGTCTGGCCAGCCTGACCAGGGGGAGGGGACATGAGCAGTTGACCAGCTGCCTGCTGGTCGAACTCCTGGTTGAGGGGACAATTTGCATATTAGCCTTTTATTCTATAGGATATATACTGAGTGGCCATATTATTCGTTCAGAGATCATAATAATCTGGCCACTCAGTGTATATAAAAGCCTAAGCAACCATCTGACCATTCAACTGGTAGCTATGACGTGCACTGATCACCAGGGGGCAGGCGCTCAACACACAGGCATGGAAACAGAGAGTAGGGGGTAAGGGGAGGTTATGAAGAGATTAACCAAAGCTGTTATATGTATACTAGAGGCCCATTGCATGATATTCGTGCAAGAATAGGCCTTCCTTCCCCTGGCTTCACTCCCAGCCAATCGGGAGCTGGCACATCCCCGCTCTGGGCCCACCCAGGAGCCCGCAAGTCCCTGCTCCTCGGCCGCCTGGGAGCCAGCAAGTCCTTGCTTCTGTCTGGAGCACCACTCCCGTAGCTCCCTCCACCACCCCCTTCTCTTCACAGCAGGCTTCACTCTGCTCTGCACCTGTGTATGCAAATTACCCCCCCCATCTTTGTTGGGTTAATTTGCATACTCACTCTGGTTGGCTGTGGGCTTTGCAGAGTGATGGTTAACTTGTATGTTTCTCTTTTATTGGGTAAGATTAGAGGCCTGGTGCCTTGGCCCAAAGTCAAGTCTCTTTCTGTAGTAGGCAATTGGTGCCATTTGCCAACCACACCCAAGGACAGATGATGTTAAGAGAATAAATCACATCAGCATAAAGCTGACCAGTATTCTACTGAGATCCTCTTCTAGGATCTCCCCTAAATCCCCACCCTTTATTACACCTCTAAGTGGGGGTTGAGTCTGAGCTCTCTCTCTCTCCCAGGAGCACACCCAGTACCTTTCTCCTCCTCCTCCTCCTCTTCTTCCTCCATAAGCATGCATCTCCTAAACTGTAAGGGACCCCAGGAAGTTTGCAACCAGGGTAGCAATGGACAGCATCAGTTTGTCCTGACAAACCCCTAAACTTGTCCCCAAGACCCCCCCTTTTACTAACTCCTTAGTGAACCCAGGCAGCCCAGCCTCGGCTCATTTTCCCAACCTAATATAATATTTCTAGTATCCTAGGTCCTTCCTTGTTTCACTGTCCCCAGCATTTTTAAAAAATAGATTTTTATTGATTTCAGAGAGGAAGGGAGAAGGAGAGAGAGATAGAAACATCAATGATGAGAATCATTGACTGACTGCCCTGCACACCCTGACTGGGATGGAGCCAGCAACCTGGGCTCATGCCCTGACCAGAAATCTAACCATGACCTTCTGATTCACTGGTCAATGCTTAACCATTGTGCCACAACTGCCAGGCCTTGTCCCAGCTTTAATAAATGTCCTCCAAAATTCACCTGGATTCATGTTGCGAATTTTTTTCTGTACAAAATCAAGAACCCACACACAACTGGCTGGCCCTTGGCAGACCCCGAGCACCAGGTCCCCTTCACCCAGCCCACTTTACCTCTTGGTAATCGTCATACTGTTGCCGGTGTCCATGAAGTTGATTTTTCTCAATCTCTTCATTTTCACAGCAATTACCTTTTACTCGTAGACTCATCTTTCTGGTCCTGGTGGAAAAAAATAGACTTTAGGGAGACAAGAATAGGAACAGGTCAACCTGTTAACTGGTGTGACCTGAGCTAAAACGTTAGCACTGGGGGAGTGAGAAATGGCTAGGTTCACTGTGAAGGGAGAGTTTATGGGGACTGCTAATGAATTGGATTTGTGGGGTTTGAGAGGAATTCGGAATAATGCCAAGGTTTTGGGATCAGTAAAGTTGCCATTAACTGAGATGGCGTGACAGAGTAGTTTAGGGGTGAGCTGGGGGTATGTGCCCTGCCACAGAGTTCAAGGGCTTCATAGGCACTGAAGGCAAAGAAGCTCTTTTCTTTTTTGAAGCTAGAATTTTTAAATCCAATTTATTTTATATCTTTCTTGTTGAAAGTGTATGTCCTTTTGCCCCATTGACCCCCTCCAGCCCGCACCCGTCTCCCACCCCAGGCCTTCAGCACCCTATTGTCTGTGTTCATGGGTTATGCATACATGCTTGCAAGGTCTTTGGCTGATCACCTCCCACCCACCTACCTTCCCCCGCCTTCCCTTACAGATTCCGAACTCTGTTCCACCAGAAACTCTTTTCTTTCTGAGCGCTTCTATTATTGATTATCAGCGTCCGGATCATAGCAGAGTGATCAATATTGGCTCAATGCTTACATAAGCAAACAGGAGAAGCCTGTTTACTTTGTTTTTTAGTAAAATCATCTTTACTAGGGAAGAACCCGGTTGCATGCAAGCCCAGGGAACTGCCGCCTACGTGAGCTCCCCAAAGGACCACTGAGAAACTGCGCGGGGCTTTTCTGCGCATGCGCGGCGCATCTGCTGGGCGGGGCCTCGGGGGCGGGGCCTCGGGGGCCAATGACGCCGACGCAGGAGCCTTGTGACGCAGCTGCGCGCTGAGGCGGGGAGACACCGCCGGGAGCCCAGCCCGCCCCCAGCCCGCCCCCAGCCCGCCCCCAGCCCGCCCTCTTCCTTTAAGGCCTCCGGCATGGAAACATCTGAACCACGTGCCGGAAACCAGCTCACGCCGACGCCGGCGCGCCACTCCTTGTCGTTTGGCGCCGAGCTGCCGCCCATATCATCGCGAGACCAGCTCGCCGAAATGGCCGCGTCCAACCAAGGTAAGAACGAGCACGCGCGCCGCCGGCGCCGCGGCAGCCACCTCCCTGGGCTGCGGGAGGGGGAGGCTCCACAGCCCTGCAGAGCTCCCCCGGGAGCCCTAACCGCGCAGGGATGGGGTGGGCCCCCGGGGTTTGCCCCCGTCCCGGGCCGTCCCCAGGGTCCGGCCAAGGTCAGGCGCCAGTCCGGGGCCGATCGGCCCGGGGTGTTGCCTCCTGTTGGGCTCAGACTTCCGGCGCCGCCCCCAAAACCGAAGCCCGGAGACTTTCCGTCCCTGTTTCTCGGTAGGTCTGGCACTTTGAGACGAAAGCGGCTTATTTCTCTCTCTGAACGCATATGTCAAACCCCTGGCAAGTGTTTTTCTGGGTGCAGGGCGCCTCCCGGCGCTGTTGATGGTTTTTAAAGAGTAGTAAGTATCCTTGGGATGGTACTTGGAAATAGTCTTTTCTTTAGTCTGCGTAGTCAAAGGAAGATTCCCAATCTCAATAATATATACGCAGGGGAATACGTCTTTAAATCATGCTCTTACCGTACTTTGAATGCTTCATCGTTATAGTCAATTCAGTACTTGCTTACAAGATTCAAGTAGTAAACAGAGCCATGTGGAACAGACTGGCAATCCTCAGGGAAAGGGGGTTGGGGTGGGTGGAAAGAGATTAACAACAGAATTTATATGCATAACCCATGAACGTAGCATCTGTAATACTTTATTTTAAAATATATATATATATATATTTTATTGATTTTTTTTTTTTTACAGAGAGGAAGGGAGAGAGATAGAGAGTCAGAAACATCAATGAGAGAGAAACATCGATCAGCTGCCTCCTGCACAGCCCCCACCGGGTTTGTGCCTGCAACCAAGGTACATGCCCTTGACTGGAATCGAACCCGGGACCTTCCAGTCCGCAGACCGATGCTCTGTCCACCGAGCCAAACCGGTTTGGGCAACATCTGTAATACTTTAAACAAATATAAAAATAGTTTTTATTGCCAAAACCGGTTTGGCTCAGTGGATGGAGCGTCGGCCTGAGGACTCAACAGTCCCAGGTTCGATTCCGGTCAAGGGCATGTACATCGATCAGGGGCATATCCCCAGTGGGGGGTGTGCAGGAGACAGCTGATTGATCCTCTCTCATCATCAATGTTTCTAGCTCTCTGTCCCTTTCCCTTCCTCCCTGTAAAATTCAATAAAATATATTTTTAAAAATAGTTTTTATTTATTTCAGAGAGGAAGGGAGAGGGAGAGAAACATCAATGAAGAGAATCACTGATAGGCTGCCTCCTGCACACCCCCTACGGGCAATGGAGCCCATAACTTGGGCATGTGCCCTCACTGGGAATCCAAGGGTTACCTCCTGGTTCATAGGTCAATGCTCAACCACTAAGCCACACCATCCAGGCTAACGATACATTTTAAAAAGTCAATTATATAAACTTAAAATTACATAAATTATGCCCTGGCTGGTGTGCTAGTGTGGCTCAGTGGGTAGAGCATCTGCCTGTGGATTGAAGGGGTCCCCACTTCAATTCCCATCAAGGGCACTTGCCTGGGTTGCAGGTTGGGGGACGTGCAGGAGGCAGCTGATCAATAATTCTCATCATTGTTTCTCTCCCTCTCCCTTCCTCTCTGAAACCAATTTAAAAAATTACGTAAATTATGTTAAAACAAAGACAGTGAAAATAGTCAAAACTTATCACTTTATTATTTGCCATGTTTTACTGTTATTTATGCTCTTAAGGCTATTTACAATTAATGTATCTATGTGGTGGAAATAGCAGTATGCTGCACTTCTATATCTCAGTGATGTCACAATTCAGTGATGTCACAATTCAGTGATGTCACACAGGGAGTGAATACACCAAGGAAATGGGCACACACTACAAATCAGCCCTCCCCCCAAAAACTGGTTAAACATTTATAAACATACCACTGAATATAGGTGACTAAGGAATTGTATTGCTCCCCAGCCGCAGTTTGCTGACCCCTGGGCTTGGTAAAATTACATGAAAGCAAAACTCAAAACTCATTCTTATTTTCAGTGATATTTAACCAAGGCAAAGAGTGAGAACTATGGAGTCCTTGAACTTTGTGACAGTAATGTCTTCTTTCTTTTTTCTTTATATTTTTATTAAAGGCCTGGTGTACGAAATTTGTGAACTGGGGCGTGGTGTCCCTCAGCCCAGCCTGTACCCTCTCCAATCTGGGACCTTTTGGGGGATATACAACTGCCAGTTTAGGAATTGGGCCTAAACCGGCAGTCAGACATCCCTCTCACAATCCGGAACTGCTGGCTCCCAAACGCTCGCCTGCCTGCCTGGTGGCCCCCAACTGCCCATCTTTGCTGGCCTGGTTCCCTCAACTGCCCTCCCCTGCAGGTCTGGTTGCCCCCAATTGCCCTCTGTCCCTTGCAGGCCTGGTCAACTCCAACTCCCTTCCCTCCAAGCCTGGTTGCCCCCAACTGCCCTCTCTCCCCTGCTGGCCTGGTTGCTCCTAACCCTCCCCTGCAGGCCTGATCGCCCACAACTGCCCTCCTCTGCCAGCCATCTTGTGGTGGCCATCTTGTGACCACATGGGGCGGCCATCTTGTGCAAGTGTGTGATGGTCAATTTACATATTACCTCTTTATTATATAGGATTGCTTTGACCTTTGTTCTTTCCACTCCAAAATTGCTTTGGTTACTTATGGCACTTTGTGTTTTCCTAAATCGGTGGTCAGCAAACTGCGGCTCACGAGCTACATTCGGCTCTCAAGCCGCAGTTTGCCGCTCTGTTGATTAATGAGTTTGCCGACCACTATCCTAAATGATTGCAGCAACATCTTCCATGCTTTTTTTCACTATGACTTTGACATTCCTTCTGAGACAGGCTAGTAAGCCAGGATACATCCAAGAGGGAAACAAACAGATAGTTAAACAGCAATTTGCAGCCACGTAGTAATTTCTGTCTTCCCTAAACCAGGGACACTAAGAGGAAATGGTTTATATTTCTCCCCTAACAGAGGGAAAATAGCTTAAACCACCCTACTCACAGAGACAGCAGGAATTTTCCAACCACACCCAAGGACAGATGGAGTTAAGAGAATAAATCTCATTTTGGTACATCAGCATAAAGTTGACAAGTATTCTATTAGGTCCTCCCCTAATTGCCCAGCCTTTAAAACCTCTCAAAAATCAAGGTCCACCATGAGTTCCCTCCCCTACTCCCTTCATTTCTTTTCTTTTAAAAAAAAAATATATTTTATTGATTTTTACAGAGAGGAAGGAAGAGAGAGAGAGAGCTAGAAACGTTGATGAGAGAGAAACATTGACCAGCTGCCTCTTGCACACCCCCTACTGGGGATGTGCCCACAACCAAGGTACATGTCCGTGACCGGAATCGAACCTGGGACCTTTCAGTCCGCAGACCGACGCTCTACCACTGAGCCAAACCGATTTCGGCTGGGCTTTCATTTCTTATTATAAAATGGGGTTAATAAATAGTACCTTGTTCTGTGTGTTTAATTAGATGTACATGTTTATTGCATAGCACTTTGCCTGGTGACTAGTAAGAGCTCAATTAAGCATTATCTCATATTATCATTGGAGAGCCACATAATACTCAGAATCTAGCAATATTATTGAGTTTAACTCCTGAAAAGGAGAAGAAAATGAAAGAAATCCATTTCATTTAAAATGCATTATTAAGTACTAGAGTCCTGGTGCACAAAATTTGTACATGGGGTGGGGGGTTTTCCCTCAGCCCAGCCTGCACCCTCTCCAATCTGGGACCCCTTGAGGAATATCTGACTGCCCGTTTAGGCCTGATCCTACTGGGCAGTCGGACATCCCTCTCACAATCCAGGACTGCTGGCTCCCAGCTGCCCTCCCCTGCAGGCCTGGGTCCTCCCCCCCAGCTTCCCTCCTCTGCTGGCCTGGTCACCCCTAACTGCCCACAACTGCCCTCCCGAGCTGGTGATCTTGTGTCCCCATGGGGGCAGCCATCTTTGACTACATGGGGGTGGCCATCTTGTGTCTTAGAGTGATGGTCAATTTGCATATTACTCTTTTATTAGATAGGATTACTAATAGTTTTTCCTATTGTCTTTTTAAAAAACATATTCTTATTGATTTCAGAGAGGAAGAGAAAGATAGAAACATCAATGATGAGAGAGAATAATTGATCGGCCACCAACTCCACGCCCCCTACTGGAAATCGAACCCGAAACTCGGGCATATGCTCTTGACCGAAATTGAACCCGGGACCCTTCAGTCCGTAGGCCAATGCTCTATACACTGAGCAAAACCAGCTAGAGCTTCTTAATGGTTTTTAAATATACGAGAGGAAAAACTAGAGTTACTATCATCTAGGTCACATGTGTCAAACACAAGGCCCTTGGGCCAAATCCGTCCCGCCAGGCCTTGCAATGTGGCCCGCACCGCGCTGTCATCACTGCACTCTGCTGCGTTTCCATCACAATGACAGTTTATGACTGTTCAGTAAACCATTCGGCCCGCGATTTAGGCTGGATTTTAGATTTTGGCCCCTTCTCTCATTGAGTTCGACACCCCTAATCTAGGTTGTTTTCCTCTAAGACAAATAGTATTTTTTCAATATATTTTATTTTATTTTTATTTATTTATTTATTTTAAATATATTTTATTGATTTTTACAGAGAGGAAGGGAGAGGGATAGAGATTTTAGAAACATTGATGAGAGAGAAACATCGACCAGCCGCCTCTTGCACACCCCCTACTGGTATGTGCCCGAAACCAATGCACATGCCCTTGACCGGAATCGAACGTGGGACCCTTCAGTTTGCAGACCAACGCTCTGTCCACTGAGCCAAGCCAGTTTTGGCGACAAATAGTATTTTTTTATTTCAGACAGATTTTCAGGAATTGCCAGTCAGAATTTCAGAGCTAATTTACTATTTAAAATAGAATAATATTGGAGGTTCTTATTCCAACTACCTCTTTTTAAATCTCTTCATCTAGTTAGGAATGGTAGTAATTTATTGGAAAAGTGTCCGTGTTCTTATTCACTCTCTTCATCCCTGTAGGGCATTTTGAGTCACTGGACCTTGCAGAATATGCTAAGAAGCAGCCATGGTGGCGCAAGCTGTTTGGGCCAGAAACTGGGCCCTCAGCTGAAAAGTACAGCGTCGCAACACAGCTGTTGATTGGAGGGGTCACTGGCTGGTGAGTGATGTGAAAGATTTCCAGTGTCTTTGTTTACATGCTTTCGTATCAGGGTGATAGGAATCACCTCCTCTAGCCAATAAAAGCACGTTGGCTTCTGTGAAATAGATCACTTCATGTGTAGCATTTATCAAAACATATTAAAGTGCCATTTAGTGGTTACACAAATTACTACATGCCATATAATCATTTCCTTCTCACAACTCTGAAATCGGTACTGTTAGCATCCATCCTCATTTCCCCCCGTTTTAGTGAGAAGTAATCTATTATATACATATAAAGAGGTAATATGCTAATTTGGCCATTATGGTGTCCCAGTCATGACCAGTCTGTGGGTGGGTACAGGGTCGGGGACTTCCGTCCCCAGCACTAACGTCACGCTGCCTGCATGCATCCCCATTCAGCGCTGACGTGACACTGAGGGGGGAGCTGGGCTTGACGTGGAGACCTTAGGCGGCGTCCCGTCCCCCCCCCCCCCCCCCCCCCGGCACTGGGCCAGGAGACCTCATGACGTGCCCTCTGCCCCATGGGATTTGATGGGGGACCTCAGGCCACACCCTCTGCCCCAGTGCCAGGCCAGGACACCTTATGCCATGCTCCCCACCCCAGCAGGCCGGCCAGCCAACCACTCATGTCCCTTCCCCCTGGCAAGGCTGGCCAGACTCCACCCATGCACGAATTCATGCACTGGGCCAAACACACACACACACACACACACAAACACACACACTGAATGGCCAAATTATGTGTTCAGAGATCATAATAATCTGGCCACTCAGTGTATAAATGAGATAATACAGTATTTGTTTTTCTCTGTCTTATTTCACTTTGCATAATGCCCTGTAGGTCCATCCATGTTGTTGCAAATGGTAAGGTTTTCTCAATTTTTTAAGGCTAAATGATATTTTAGATATATATTATATAATAGTTTTAGTATTTCATTCTACACACACACACACACACACACACACACACACACACACACATATATATATATATATATATATATATATATATATATATATATATATCATAACTGTTATTTGTGTATTTAACAGCCCGTCGACTTGCCTGATGTTGGTTTGGTTCTTGCAGGTGCACAGGTTTCATCTTCCAGAAGGTTGGAAAGTTGGCTGCAACAGCTGTGGGAGGAGGATTTTTTCTCCTTCAGGTCTGTATGTGAAATATTCCTATATGTTTGGAAATCCCGCTTGCCCAATACGAATGTGGTATGAGGAGCTGTAATGTAACCCTGCTTATATTACACTAGAATAATCTTTGCACTTATATACAAATGTATTATTTGAAATGCCAGCGGCCTTTGAGTCAGACTTCATCAATTACTAGTTGCATTTTATTTTCTCATTTATAATATGGGGACAAAAGTACCTATTTCTCCCTCTCACTCTAACCACGAAACAAACCAGCCAGGGCTCTAACTTAAAACTTTTTTGAGAGGGTTAAGTGTATAAATAAAATAAAGTAAAAGAATTGTCAGCAGTCATTGAAGGGCTGTCTATTGGATTCTGGTGCCAGGCACAGGGCCTTGTACATAGGGTGGATGCTGAATAGATGTTGAGTGAATATCATTGTCATACCTGGTCCTGGATGGCAAATGTCTCCAAAAATGGAGTCAGAAGGGTTTTCGATAAAGCACTTCAGTGATTTTTTTCCCTGACAAAAAGAAATAACGAGCCTATGTTTCTTATTTCTTGCTGTTGTCGAAACTATAGATTGCAAACCATACTGGCTACATCAAAATTGACTGGCAACGAGTAGAGAAGGACATGAAGGCGGCCAAGGAACAGCTGAAGATCCGCAAGAGCAACCACTTACCCACAGAGGTGAAAAGCAAAGCCGAGGAGGTGCGACTGGTTTTGTTTATGTGAAGTGTATTAAGGGTGCAGACAGTTTTGCATGTCCAAGAATGGGCCTACACATCTATTTGTCAGCTTTGGATGGAATAGCTTCACCTCAGACATTATATATATATATATATTTTATTGATTTCAGAGAGGAAGGGAGAGAAAGATAAACATTGCTGAGCAAGAATCATTGATCAGCTGCCTCCTACACTCCCAAACTAGGGATGGAGCCCACAACCTGGGCATGTGCCCTGACCTCCTGGTTCATAGGTCAGTACTCAACCGCTGAGCCATGCCGGGCTGGACTCGCATTTTTTTTAAACCTTACCCAGGGACATGCTTAGAGAGAGAGATGGAGGGAGAGAAACAGAAACAGAGAGAGCAACAGAAACATCAATTGGTTGTCTTCCATACATGCCCCGACTGGGAATCGAACCTACAACCTTTCAGTGCACAGGATGACACTCAACCAACTGAGCCACTCCAACCAGGCCAGAGACTTTTTTTTTTAAAGTTGGGCGATTAAAGTGTTTGGTGGCTTGTCAGAGAGTGAGAATGCAAAGTCATATGTGCCCATACATAAGTCCATCATCTCTTGAACTAGTTATTGTAGGGATGGGGGCAATGCAGCAAGTGAGGAGGAGGATAAGGATGCAGATAAGAATGATCGTTTTGTATCCATGCATACAGAGATCAGCAGTGTCCCTACATGACCAATTCTACATACACTGAGTGGCCAGATTATTATGATCTCTGAACACATAATAATCTGGCCACTCAGTGTATATCCTATATAATAAAAGACTAATATGCAAATTGTCCCCTCAACCAGGAGTTCTACCAGCAGGCAGGCTGGCCAATCGCCCATGTCCCCTCCCCCTGGCCAGGCTGGCTGGACCCCACCCATGCACGAATTCATGCACCGGGCCTCTAATACACACACACACACACACACACACACACACACACACACACACACTGAGTGGCTAGATTATTATGCATTCAGAGATCGTAATAATCTGGCCACTCAGTGTATAACTAGTAGAATGTCTAGCCTTAGGGGTGGCAACCTTTTCTTGTAAAGGGCCAAATGGTAAATATTTTCAGCTTTGTAAGCCATGTGGTTATAAATACTGAACTCCACTGTGTAGCACGAAAATAGTCATAAATGATATTCAGGCAAAGTGGGTGCAGTTGTGATATGATGGGAGCTGATTTTATTAAAAAAAAAAAAAAAAAAATATATATATATATATATATATATATATATATATTTTATTGATTTTTTACAGAGGAAGGGACAGGGATAGAGAGTTAGAAACATCAATGAGAGAGAAACATCGATCAGCTGCCTTCTGCACACCCCCTACTGGGGATGTGCCAGCAACTAAGGTACATGCCCTTGACCGGAATCGAACCTGGGACCTTTCAGTCCGAAGGCTGACACTCTATCCACTGAGCCAAACTGGTTTTGGCTGGAAGTTGATTTTAAAGCACACAGCCAACTGGATTTGAACCATGGGGTGTGGTTTGCACAAAACCAGGTTAGGTTATATTGGCTGGCACTGGAGGAACAGGAAACAATTCTCCTTTTTAAAAGGATGTGTTTTGCTAATGCTTTATTACCCCAGCTTGTGTGGTTCAGTGGTTGAGGGTTGACCTATGAACCAAGAGATCACTGTTTGATTCCCAGTCAGGGCACATGCCCAGGGTTGTGGGCTCGATCCCCAGTAGGGGGCATGCAGGAGGCAGCCAATTATTGATTATCTCTCATCATTGATGTTTCTATCTCCCTTCCTCTCTGAAATCAATAAAAATATATTTGAAAAAGAGAAATATGCTAGATGACCCAAAGTAATAATTACACTGAACTGTAGAGAAATAAATGGCTGGCACCCTCCATAGCCTGGGGCAATGGGGTTCTGGGTTCACAGAGAAAGGGGAAGGATTTATGACTTAGTGGCAAACGAAGTAGGCCTTGTCTTTGAGGCACTCTCACTCTAGTAGCAGTGACAGGAGAAAGTTATGTAATCAAATAGAATAGGTGGTAATAGGTGAACTTGGGTTAAACGTTGGCAGATTAAATATAGCAATTCTCTGCTTCCTTTTGAAATATATCTAAATGACAGCAACAAAATAAAAGTGCTTAAACCCACAAGGACCAAGGGAACAGGAGAGGAATATCAGTAAACAACAAATGTCAGCAAATTTGGGGGAGTTGGAAAGCACAGAGCTGAGTGGTAAATGACTTAGCAGACTAGAAAAAGGCTGAACAGACCATTCTGCATAGCCAGGTATATGAGGACAGTTTTTTTGTGTGTTTTTTTTTTAATTGAGTTAAAGATTTTTTATTTTTTTTAATTAAATTAACTTATTTTTTAAAATATATCTTATTGAATTTTTACAGACAGGAAGAGAGAGAGGGATAGAGTTAGAAACATCAAAGAGAGAGAAACATCAATCAGCTGCCTCCTGCACACCCCCTACTGGGGATGTGCCCGCAACTAAGGTACATGCCCTTGACTGGAATCGAACCTGGGACCCTTCAGTCCACAGACCAACATTCTATCCACTGAGCCAAACCAGTTTTGGCTTTTTTTTTTTTTAATTTCAAGAAAAACAATCTTTAGTAATGTTACATGCAGTAAACATTAATGTCTAAAGAAAAATGATTTTAGCCTTGACCGGTTTGGCTCAGTGGATAGAGTGTCGACCTATGGACTCAGGGTCCCAGGTTCAATTCCGGTCAAGGGCATGCACCTTGGTTACGGGCACATCCCCAGTGGGGGGTACGCAGGGGGCAGCTGATCGATGTTTCTCTCTCATTGATGTTTCTAACTATCCCTTTCCCTTCCTCTCTGTAAAAATCAATAAAATATATTAAAAAAAAATAAAAATAAAAATTATTTAAAATATAATGATGTTACATGCAGTAAACACCCATTGTTTGAGAAAAACATTCTTAAATAATACTAGAGGTCTGGTGCACGAAATTTATGCACAAGGGGGGATGGAGTGGGGAGGGTGCACCCTCTCCAATTTGGGACCCCTCTGGATAACTGCAGTCGGACATCCTTCTCACAATCCAGAACTGCTGGCTCCCAAATGCATGCCTGTCTGCCTGATTGCCCCTAACTGCTTCTGCCTGCCAGCCGGAACTGCGCCCCTGCTGGTTTGATTGCCCCTAACTACCTCTGCCTCGGTCCGCACCTGGGACCCAGGATTCCCTCATCCAGCCAACCACAGGCATCTAGGATTGGGACTTCCCTCCCTCTGGTCAGCCATAGGCACCCAGGCCGGCTGCAGCCTCAGGTACTGGTGCCCGGGACTGAGGGGTGGGCAGCTTCTCTGTCTACCAGGTTGTAGCCAGCCACAGGTGCTGGTGCCTGGTTGGCAGGTGGGCGGCTTTTCTGTCTTCCTGGGATGCAGTGGGGGTGACTTCTCCAGCTGGCTGCAGCCTGGGATCACAGGGTAGGCAGCTTCTTCATCTCCTGGGCTGCAGCTAGCCTGTTTCTGGCACCTGGTTTCTCGTATCCGCCAGGATGTGGGGCGGTCGGCTTCTCCAGTTGGCTGTGGCCTGCGATGGCGGGGAAGGTGGTATCTTCTCCCTGGCCACACCCAGCCTCAGGTGCTGGGGCCCATTTTCTCAGTCTCCCCTAGGACATGGGGCAGGTGGATGTGTTGCTTCTGCTGCTGGCTGTGGCCTGGGATCATGGTGTAGGCAGCTTCTTGGTCTCCCTTGCTGCAGGCAGCTTCAGGCGCTGGCGCCCAATTTCTCCGACTCCCACAGGCTCCAGGCAGCTGTGGGGCAGGGCTGTTGCCATCTTTTCACTTAACTTTGCATACTCACTCTGATTGGCTGTTGGGTGTAGCAGAGTGACGGTAATTTGCATGTTTCTCTTTTATTAGTATAGACTAAAGGCCTGGTACACAAAATTCGTGCACAGGTAGGGTCCCTAGGCCTGGCCAGTGATCAGGGCTGATCAGGTTCCCTCCTTCCTTGTCTCCTCCTTTCCTTGTCACCCATGCACCGCCACCACGAGGTTCCTCCACCTCCTGGCCTCCCTGCCTCCTCGTTCACTTGGTCTCTCAGCACCCCACCACTGCCACTGGTCTCCCACCATGTTCCACACTTCCTCCTGGTAGTCGGTTCACATCATAGTGAGCAATCGAACTCCCAGTCTCCTGGTCAAACACCCAGGGGGACAATTTGCATATTAGCCTTTTATTATATAGGATTAAATGCAATAAACATTAATATTTCGCCTTAACCAGTTTGGCTCAGTGGATAGAACGTCAGCCTGGGGACTGAAAGGTCCCAGGTTCAATTCCGGTCAAGGGCATGTACCTGGGTTCCGGGCACATCCCCAGTAGGAGGTGTGCAAGAGGCAGCTGATCGATGTTTCCCTCTCATCGATGTTTCTAACTGTATCCCTCTCCCTTCCTATCTGTAAAAAAATCAATAAAATACATATTTTAAAAAATTAATATTTCAAGAAAAAAGGATTTTAAGTATAATAATATCAAAACTGTACTAACATAGTATGATATCACAAACATTGTAGGAAATATTAAAAATCTGCATATGAGGACAGTTTTTATTGTGGCAGTTGGTTGGCAAAGCTGGTCTTTTACCCAAAATAGGAGGTGGCATTTATGAGGGTTGAGGAGCCCAATAGTTCTTCCCTTTCGATCCCTCCTTCCATCCCTCTTCCTCAAGCTCACTTACACTTTTCTCGTTTTGCCAAAACTTTATATTTTAAAATGCATTTTTATTGATTTCAGAGAGAGAGGAACGAATTTCAGAGAGAGGAACATCATTGATGTTCAAGTTAGAAACACCAATGATGAAAGAGAATAACCGATTGGCTGCCTCCTGCATGCCCCTAGTGGGTATCAGGTCTGCAACCTGGGCATGTGCCCTGATTGGGAATCCAGCTGTAACCTGGTTCATAGAATGACACTAAGCCACTGAGCCACACCAGCCTGGCTGCCAAAACTTCATCATTCAAACAGTTATAAAACATGATTGTTGCCGGGACCGGTTTGGCTCAGTGGATAGAGCGTCGGCCTGTGGACTGAAAGGTCCCGGGTTCGATTCCGATCAAGGGCATGTACCTTGGTTGCGGGCACATTCCCAGTAGGGGGTGTGCAAGAGGCAGCTGATCGATGATTCTCTCTCATCGATGTTTCTAACTCTCTATCCCTCTCTCTTCCTCTCTGTGAAAAATCAATAAAATATTAAAAAAAAAACCACACATGATTGTTGAAGAAAACTTCTTCAGTGGTACTGGAAGTATAATAAAAAAAAGTTTAAGGTAAATGTTTGATTAAGCCAACTTTTGACTCACAGAGGGAACTTGTAAACTAACCAAAAGGTTGGGAATTGGTTTATTCCACAACTATTTGTATTCCTGTTAATGGCCTGGTACTGTCACGTGCCTCAGGATGGTGGCCGGTTCCCCTCTCAGAGCTCCTCACAGTCTTATTTGGGAGGTGGGGAATGAAAACAACACATTCAGTATTTAGCCAGAATGGTGACTTCAGGGAGAACACTTTTAGTGGGATGGTGGCGTTGAAAGCCAAGCTATAGCAATTTGAGAAATGAGTAGGAAGGAAGAAAGTAAAGGTAATGAATGAAGGCAATGATTCAGGAAGTTGTATGGTTTTTCCCCCCATTCCCCCTGATGGCAGATGGCAAAGATAATGCCTCCAGTAGGGAAGTATGAAGTCCAGTTGAGTTGGGATGGCAGGGGGAGTGAACGTGACACAGGAAGACCTGGGTCCAGGATGTTGAGGAGGCTCTCGGGCCACAGAAGGTTGGAGTAGTAGAGTAGAAAAGGTCAGAGAAAGTTCAGGATGTGAGTGGCTTTGAGTGGTTGGGGGATGAAGTCATTGTACTTCAGTTCAGAAGAAATGATTAGGCCAGAAGGCTGGATGTGTTGTTTCCATGAAGACTTTTTAAAATCTTGTTCAAAGTATCGCACTTGTCCCTCTTCTTCCCCCATTGATCCCTCCTAGCCCACCCCACCCCCCAGGCCTTCATCACCGTATTGTCTGTGTCCTTTGGATTATGCTTATATGGATACAGGTTCTTTGGTTGATCACTTCCCACCCTCCCACCTTTGCACACCTTCCATCTGAGAGTCCTCAGCCCAGAAACACTTTTTAAAAAATGTTTTTATTGATTTCAAAGAGAAGAAAGGAAGGGAGGGAGGGACGGAGGAAGAGAGAGAGAGAGAGAGAGAGAGAGAGGGAGAGAGATATCAATGATGAGAGAATCATTGATCAGCTGCCTCTTGCACATCCCCTACTGAGGATCGAGCTCACAACCAGGACATGTGCCCTGACAGGGAATCGAACTATGAACTCCTGTTTCATGGGTCCATGTTCAACCACCGAGCCACACCAGCCAGGCCCCATTAACACTTTCTTCCAAAAAATATATATTTTTATTGATTTCAGAGAGGAAGGGAGAGGGAGAGAGAGAGAAACATCAATGATGAGAGAATCATTGATCGGCTGCCTCCTGCTCACCCCCTACTAGGGATCGAGCCACATCCAGGGCATGTGCCCTTGATCAGAATTGAACCTGTCCTCAGGCCGATGCTCTATCCACTGAGCCAAACCAGCTAGGGCCCCATGAACGCTTTTGAAGGTGGTGGTTATACTTCAAAGAAAGTTCTCTTACCAACATTCTCTCTGAAGTGGAGATTCTAGAGCACACACATGGGAGCTACAGATAAGTAGGAACTTGACTGGATGTAGGAGGGTTTGGGACCTTAAGAGAATAAGGACTTCATCTCTTAGTCATCGTCTGATGTAGTGAAGTGTGAGAATAAGAATACATAGCATCTAGCCCTAACCGGTTCAGCTCAGTGGATAGAGCGTCGGACTGCGGACTCAGGGGTCCCAGGTTCAATTCCGGTCAAGGGCATGTACCTTGGTTGTGGGCACATCCCCAGTACGGAGTGTGCAAGAGGCAGCTGAATCGATGTTTCTCTCTCATCGTTTCTAACTCTCTATCCCTCTCCTTTCCTCTCTGTAAAAAGTCAATAAAATACATATTTTTTTAAAAAAAAGAATACATAGCATCTTGAAATAAGGTGTCAGAGGGGGGTAGATGGATAGGATGGATGGAAGGAGAAATTTGGAGTTGAGATTCAGAGTGAGCAGCATCCACTGGACAGCAGGTGTTGAAGAAAGTGGAAGGAGTGAAATTGGAAATCTTGAATTGCTCTTACCAGTTTATTGAACACAGCTCTAATCATTCCCCATAACTGCCCCCATGAAGTCCGTCCCTCCCTGTCCCTGTATAAACTTTTGGGCGGATTCCTTAGATGTATTCCTAAAGACAGTCCATTGGTGCGGGAGGCAGCCAATCGATGTGTCTTTCAACATTGATGTTGCTCTCTGTCTCTCCCCCTCCCTTCCAGTCTCACTTGATTTCACCTCCTCAGCCCCCGTATGACCGGTTATGTGGTCACACAAAGTCCTGTCTTGAAAACATCTGGTGAATTAAAAAATATATATATATTTTATTGATTTTTTACAGAGAGGAAGGGAGAGAGATAGAGAGCGAGAAACGTCCATGAGAGAGAAACATCGACCAGCTGCCTCTTGCACACCCCCTACCGGGGATGTGCCCGCAACCAACGTACATGCCCTTGACCGGAATCGAACCCGGGACCTTTCAGTCCGCAGACCGACGCTTTGCCGCTGAGCCAAACCAATTTCGGCACATCTGGTGAATTTTATCGCTGTGCACTAGCACCCCTGCACCACCTTTATCCAGACACCTACCATCTCACCTCCTGATCCGTGTCCTTCCTACTGGGCTCCCTGTAGTCTTATTCTCCCCACAGCGGCCAGGGCCCTTTTTCACATGCAGGTCTATTCATGGCTTCCTTACCCTGTGGGTAAAGTAGAAACTACTCAGCAGATGAGGGCATTGACATTGTCAAGACTGCAGAAATGCCGAAACCGGTTTGGCTCAGTGGATAGAGCATCGGCCTGCGGACTGAAAGGTCCCAGGTTTGATTCTGGTCAAGGGCATGTACCTTGGTTGCGGGCACATCCCCAGTGGGGGGTGTGCAGGAGGCAGCTGGTCAATGATTCTCATTGATGTTTCTAACTCTCTATCCCTCTCTTCCTCTCTGTAAAAAAATCAATAAAATATATTAAAAAAAAAAAAAAGATTACAGCTGGAACTGATTTGGCTCAGTGGATAGAGCGTCAGCCTGTGGACTGAAAGGTCCCAGGTTCGATTCTGGTCAAGGGCATGTACCTTGGTTGCAGGCACATCCCCAGTAGGGGGTGTGCAAGAGGCAGCTGATTGATGACTCTCATCGATGTTTCTAACTCTCTATCTCTCTCCCTTCCTCTCTGTACAAAATCAATAAAATATATTTAAAAAAGATTACAGAGATAAGGGACAATCTATATGTATAAATGTGTAATATGCAAATTGACTGGATGGCAGAACGTCTTGTTAGCTATGAAACACGCTGACCAGGGGACAGATGCTCAATGCAGGCGCTGCCCCCAGCCCACAGGCCCGGATCGCCCAATGGGGAACCGGGAGCTGGGGGTGGGTGGTGGCAGTGCCAGGGCCCCATCGCTCCACGCACAGAAGGCGACTGGCAGTGGGCAGGGCCAGCTGCCAGCAGCCAGGGAAGATTGGTCCTGATCACAGGCCAGGCCGAGGGACCCTCCCCACGCATGAGTTTCATGGGCCAGGCCTCTAGTTAATAATAATAAGATCCTTAGCAATATAGCTTATTGCGCTGTCTCCTGTTTCCCAGATGGTGTCCTTTGTGAAGAAGAACGTTCTAGTGACTGGTGGATTTTTCGGAGGTTTTCTGCTTGGCATGGCATCCTAAGGAGGACTTCCTGTTTCCATTATTTCCGGTTTCTGTACCTAGATCAGCCTCTACACTCCATCATAGGACATCGAGTCTCCTCCTCCTCTTCTCCTGTGCCTTCCTCCCTGCTGTAGCATATCCGAATGGCTTCTATAGGCATCTGTTGATACGAACTGATAATGACCCTACTGTGAGCCTCAAGACAACATCGGAAGAGACAATAGATTACCTATCCTCCCAGAACACTCCCCACTTGACTGAGCTAGCGCATAGGGATGTTCCTTTCCCCCCCGACATCAGATACTTGCTAGCACACAATGCGATATAGCTCACTGCGGAGGATAAGTGGATACTCAAAGGTGCCCAACTTGAATTAGAACAGGAATAACCAGCACATAGATAACCTTAGAACGTGCGGCATGGAAAGGAACTGAATACATTTGCCTTTGAGCGTGAAAGATTTTTAGTGTCTACTTTCTCTTTGCCTTGGCTTTGATTACAGAAAGGGAGATGTTTATAACTATTACAACTCTCCTGACAAAATGGTGGCATAAACCCTATCATTGAAAAGTTATCGACATAGAATGAACTTGTGCTCAACATGTATGATGAACTGAAGATACAGTGTTTGGTGGGAAAACCTTGAGGGAAATCATGATACATCATTGGATAATCAGACTTAATGAATGAATCATTTGGGGGCGTTAAGATGTTATCCGGGAATGGGGGTTTCCACCATACAGGATAATGCATCTCATGGCTATTCCCAAAGTATGTATTTATGGTCAAATAAATGACTAGCTGGGATGGGGAAGCTCTTGGATTTTTATTTCATACACTTTTAAGCTTTGAAATGTGAAGTATTCTTTACTTTGTGGCAAAGCATTAGTGTGGTTGGCTCCTTTGTGCCAGTTCTGTTTCTTTATCCAGTTAGTATAAAACAGGTAACATTTGAACCAGTTTTAAAGAGGTAGCATCCTTGTCCTGGCGGGTTTGGACCGTTAGAGTGTCAACCCATGGACTGAAGGGTCCCAGGTTTAATTCCGGTCAAGGGCATGTACCTTGGTTGTGGGCACATCCCCAGTGCGGGGTGTGCAGGAGGCAGCTGATTTAATGCTCTCTCACATCGATGTTGCTCTCTCTCTGTCTCTCCCCCTCCCACTCTCTAAAAAGCAATGGGAAAATATCCTTGGGTGAGGACACAATAAAATAAAAAGGTAGCATCCCAGGTATTCAGAATTGAGAATGGTGACAATAACACATGTGAAATAAATTATTTCCATCATGACTGACTCTTAGAATGATTCCTTAAAAGCTTAGCCCTGGCCGGTTTGGCTTATTGGATAGGATAGAGCGTCAGCCTACGGACTTGACTGGTCCTGGGTTCAATTCCGGCCAGGGGCACATGCCTGATCCCTCCCAGTGGGGGACATGCAGGAGGCAGCTGATCAATGATTCTCATCGTTGGTGTTTCTATCTCCCTCTCTGAAATCAATAAAAAATATTTTTTAAAGTTTATAGACACACATAGGCTTGTAGGGGTGTCGAACTCAGTCAGAGAAGGGGCCAAAATCTAAAATCCAGCCTATATCGCGGGCCGAATGGTTTACTGAACAGTCATAAACTGTCATTGTGATGGAAACGCAGCGGAGTGCAGTGATGACAGCGCGGTGCGGGCCACATTGCAAGGCCTGGTGGGACGGATTTGGCCCGCGGGCCTTGTGTTTGACACATGTGGCTTAGAGTCTTAGTGCATTTTGCAGTAATGGACTGATAACCACATATGCAGCCCTATCTAGAATTCCTGCTTCTAGAGGGCAAGGCTTGTGTGTTCACCATTATACCATGGAGACTAACACCGTGTTTCCCCGAAAATAAGACCTAGCGCATGGAAAGATAAGACGTCCCCTGAAAATAAGACCTAGTGCAACTTTGGGAGAAAAAAATCAATGTAAGACACTGTCTTATTTTCGGGGAAACGGTAGTAGGTACTCACCACTTCACAAATATATGAATAATGGCCTCATACAAAGGTATCTGGAAAAGAGGCTGATGCAAAGATTGAGACTTTGTTTTTTTATTTCTGTTTTTTAAAAAAAATATATTTTATTGATTTTGTACAGAGAGGAAGGGAGAGAGATACAGAGTTAGAAACAACGATGAGAGAGAGTCATCAATCAGCTGCCTCTTGCATACCCCCCACTGGGGATGTGCCTGCAACCACGGTACGTGCCCTTGACCAGAATCAAACCCGGGACCCTTCAGTCCCCAAGCCAACGCTCTATCCATTGAGCCAAACCGGTTTCGGCTTATTTCTGTTTCTTAACGAATTAAGACTTTATGAGTTCTGAGAATACAGAAAACTTGGAATTTGTTTTTTAAATATGTTTTTATTCATTTCAGAGCATAAGGGAGAGGGAGAGATAAGAACATAAATGATGGAGAGAATCATGGATTGGGTGCCTCCTGCACACCCCGTAACAGGGATGGAGCCCACAACCCGGGCTTATGCCCTTGACCAGAATCAACCTGGGACCTTTTAGTCCACAGGCTGATGCTCCATCCACTAACCCAAACGAGCTAGGGCTGGAATTTGTTTTGAAACTTGCTGTTAATCCCTTGCAAAATGCATATTTTTAAGGCCTTTCTTGAAAATGTTTGCCTTTTAACGTACCCTGGGAATGGTATATTGAATGTGGAAATTGTAGCAGTGGATTTGGGGAACTTTTTAGAATTCAGCCATTTGCTCTACTCATCTGCTGATGGGCAATCAGGCTGTTTCCAAATCTTGGCTGTTATAAATTGTGCTGCTATGAACATAGGGGTGCATATAACCTTTCTGATTGGTGCATTTTTCTTCTCACATTATGGTAGTACTTTATGGCAGCTTGAGTTATTTTGCTTGCAATGTTTATAAATCATCCCCAGTAGTAATACTATGAGCCTCTTTGTTGCATATTTTTATACAAGAACTTAAAATATTTTCACTTTTTGTTATGGAGGCTTTCAAATATATACAAAAATAGAGAAAATGATACACTTGATCCCCTATGTATCCATCACCCACCTACAATGGTAATCAAATTATAGCTTGTTTTATGATTTATTTTGAAATAAATACCAAATGTGTCATTTTATATTTTAGTTTGTATCTCTCAAAGGAAAGAGCTCTTTAAAAATCATAAATCCAATACCCTACTATATAAATAATGAACAATCCCTTAATTGCATCAAATATGTAGTCAGTGTTCAAAGTTCCCTCTCAAGTTTTACATTGGGTTTGTTTGAATCAATCCATATAAGACATCCATTTGGATGTCTCAAGTCTCAGTCTTATATGTTCTTTATATTTTGACTTCCAGTATATTTATTGAAGAACGGTTATTTGTTCCCTAGTTCCCCCCCATTCTGATGCCTGGGTACCGGGGTTATGCCAAATATGGTAAGGCTGAAGCTTTTTTTTTTTTTTTTTTTAATATATTTTATTGATTTTTTACAGAGAGGAAGGGAGAGAGAGAGAGAGCTAGAAACGTCGATGAGAGAGAAACATCGACCAGCTGCCTCTTGCACACCCCCTACCGCGATGTGCCCGCAACCAAGGTACATGCCCTTGGCCGGAATCGAACCTGGGTCCTTTCAGTCCACAGACCGACGCTCTACCACTGACCCAAACCGGCTTCGGCCTTGCCGAAGCCTTTTATGACTACCCATGTGACTCACCCAGACCAATGGAATGGTGACTGTGAAACCCAATGAAGTGCCCTGTGCATCTTTGGGTTGCATTTGGGGAGTGGCCACTGAATGCCTTTCCAATAAGCTGTTGGTTGCCTTTTTTATTTATTTATTTTTTTTATTGATTTTTTACAGAGAGTTAGAAACATCAATGGGAGAGAAACATCGATCAGCTGCCTCTTGCATACTCCCCACTGGGGATGTGCCGCAACTAGGTACATGCCTTTGACCGGAATTGAACCTGGGACCCTTCAGTCCTCAGGCTGATGCTCTATCCACTGAGCCACACCGGTTTCGGCTGTGGGTTGCTTTTTGTCCCTCTGTTTTTTATCTGATTATCAGTGATGACAGCAAAGGTTAGCAGGTTGATCTAAGCTTCTTTGGGTTATAATCTTAATAATAAAGATTCAGGTTGAAATGACCGCTAAGGACGAAAAGCTGACCATGGGGGAAGTCAGTGCTGGATTGCCTAGCACTGACTGCACAGGTAGCTGAGACCCAGAAAGTGATTGGGTCTGATCTGCAGTCTCAGTGGAAGCTGCTGATCAGTGTACTTACCTCTCTCTTTCTCTCCCTCTTTTTGATTTTCAAATAGCAAGGCTTTTCTCTATGGGACTGCTATTAAGCCCCGCCTCTTTGATAAGGCCCAGAAGATAGGTTTGTAGATGCTGACTGCCATAGGAAATTACCAATCAGAACCAAAGGTGTGTAGTGTGGGGAACCAATGGCTGCCTAGGAGGTGGTGCTTCTGACGCTGACTGGCAAGAGAACTGACCAATCAGAACCAAAAGGTGGGTGCTGTAAGCAACCAATGACTGTCTAGGAGGCAGAACTTCAGGCACTGACTGACATAGGAACTGACCAATCGGAAGCACAAGTGGATGCTATAGGAACCAATGGCTGCCTAGAAGGTAGAGCTTTTGAAACTGACCAATGAGAACGAAATATAGCTGCAAAAGGTAGCCAATGGCTGACGAGAAGGCAGAGCTTTTGACACTGACTGGCATAGAAACTGACCAATGAGAAACCTTGGTGCTGTGTGGAAACCAATGGTTGCCTAGGAGGCAGAGCTTTTGATGCTGACTGGCATAGGAATTAGCCAATCAGAACCATAGGTGGGTACTATGGGGAACCAATAGCTGCCTAGGAAGAGGAGCTTATGATGCTGACTGGCATAGAAACTGACGAATGAGAACAAAACATTAGTGGGTGGATAACCAATGGCTGCCTACGAGGCAGAGCTACTGCAATGACAGGCATAGGGACTGACCAATGAGAACCAAAGGTGGGTGCTGTGCGGATCCATTGTCGGTCTAGGAAGTGGAGCTTCAGATGCTGAGTGGCAAAGGAACTGACAAATCGGAAGCCCAGGTGGGTGCTGTGGGAACCAATGGCTGCCTAGGGAGCAGAGCTTGTGAAACTGGCATAGAAACTGACCAATGAGAACAAAATATAGGTGCAGAAGGTAGCAAATGGCTGACGAGGAGGCAGAGCTTTAGACACTGATTGGCATAGGAACTGACCAATGATAACCAAATATGGCTGCAGTGGGGAGCCAATAGTTGACTAGACAAGGGAGCTTCTGATGCTGACTGGCATAGGAGTTGACCAATGAGAACCAAATCTTAGTGCTGTATGGAACCAATGACTGCCTAGGAGGTGGAGCTTTTGAAGCTAACTAGCATAGGAATCGACCAATCAGAACCACAGGTAGATGCTTGTAGAAACCAATAGCTGCCTAGGAGGAGGAGCTTATGATGCTGACTGGCAGAGAAACTAACCAATGAAAACGAAATACGAGTGGGTGGCTAGATCATGGCTGCCTTGGAGACAGAGCTACTGCACTGACAGGCATAGGAACCAACCAATAAGAACCAAAGATGGATGCTGTGGGGAAAATGGCTGCCTAGGAAGTGGAACTATTTTTTTAAAATATATTTAATTGATTTTTTACAGAGAGGAAGGGAGAGAGATAGCTAGAAACGTCGATGAGAGAGAATCGACCAGCTGGCTCTTGCACACCCCCTACCGGGGATGTGCCTGCAATCAACATACATGCCCCTGACCGGAATCGAACCTGAGACCTTTCAGTCCGCAGACCGACGCTCTACCACTGAGCCAAACCGGTTTCTGCTGGAGGCGAAACTATTGATACTGACTGGCATAGGAACTGATCAATGAGAAACAGATTTCAGTGCTGTAGGGAGCCAATGGTTGTTTAGGAGGAGGAGTTTCTGATGCTGACTGGCATAGAAACTGACCAACCAGAAACACAGGGCGGTGCTGTGGAAACAAATGGCTGTCTAGGAAGCAGAGCTTCTGATGCTGACTGGCATAAGAACTGACCAATGAGCACAAAGTTGGGTGCAGTGGAGAACCAATAGCTGACTAGGAGGTGGAGCTTTGGACACTGACTGGCAAAGGAACCGACTAATCAGAACCAAAGTTGGATGCTGTGGGGAAACAATGGCTGTCTAGGAGGCAGAGCTTCAGGCACTGACTGGCATAGGAACTGACCAATCGGAAGCACAAGTGGGTGCTGTAGGAACCAATGGCTGCCTAGAAGGTAGAGCTTTTGAAACTGACCAATGAGAACAAACTATAGATGCAAACGGTAGCCAATGGCTGATGAGAAGGCAGAGCTTTTGACACTGACTGGCATAGAAACTGACCAATGAGAAATCTTGGTGCTGTGCGAAACCAACCAATGGTTGCTTAGGAGGCAGAGCTTTTGATGCTGACTGGCATAGGAATTGGCCAATCAGAACCACAGGTGGGTGCTGTGGGGAGCCAATAGCTGCCTAGGAGGAGGAGCTTATGATGCTGACTGGCATAGAAACTGACAAATGAGAACAAAACATTAGTGGGTGGATAACCAATGGCTGCCTACGAGGCAGAGCTACTGCAATGACAGGCATAGGGACTGACCAATCAGAACCAAAGTTGGGTGCTGTGGGGATCCAATGACTGTATAGGAGGTGGAGCTTCAGTAGCTGAGTAGCAAAGGAACTGACAAATCGGAAGCCCAGGTGGGTGCTGTGGGAACCAATGGCTGTCTGGGAAGCAGAGCTGTGAAACTGGCATAGAAACTGACCAATGAGAACAAAATATAGGTACAAACGGTAACCAATGGCTGACGAGGAGGCAGACACTGATTGGCATAGGAACTGACCAATGATAACCAAATATGGCTGCAGTGGGGAGCCAATAGTTGACTAGACAAGGGAGCTTCTGATGCTGACTGGCATAGGAATTGACCAATGAGAACCAAATCTTAGTGCTGTATGGAACCAATGACTGCCTAGGAGGTGGAGCTTTTGAAGCTGACTAGCATTGGAATCGACAAATCAGAACCACAGGTAGATGCTTGTAGAAACCAATAGCTGCCTAGGAGGAGGAGCTTATGATGCTGACTGGCAGAGAAACTAACCAATGAAAACGAAATATGAGTGGGTGGCTAGACCATGGCTGCCTTGGAGACAGAGCTACTGCACTGACAGGCATAGGAACCAACCAATAAGAACCAAAGATGGATGCTGTGGGGAAAATGGCTGCCTAGGTGGCGGAACTATTTTTAAAAAAATATATTTTATTGATTTTTTACAGAGAGAAAGGGAGAGAGATAGCTAGAAACTTTGATGAGAGAGAATTGACCAGTTGCCTCTTGCACACCCCCTACCGGGGATGTGCCTGCAATCAACATACATGCCCCTGACCGGAATCGAACCTGGGACCTTTCAGTCTGCAGACCAACACTCTACCACTGAGCCAAACTGGTTTCTGCTGGAGGCAAAACTATTGATGCTGACTGGCATAGGAACTGACCAATGAGAAACAGATTTCACTGCTGTAGGGAGCCAATGGTTGTCTAGGAGGAGGAGTTTCTGACGCTGACTGGCATAGAAACTGACCAACCAGAAACACAGGGCGGTGCTGTCGGGAACAAATGACTGCCTAGAAGGTAGAGCTTCTGACTGACTGGCATAGAAATGACCAATCAGAAACACAGGGCGGTGCTGTGGAAACAAATGGCTGGCCGAGCTTCTGATGCTGACTGGCATAAGAACCGACCAATGAGAATAAAGTTGGGTGCAGTGGCGAACCAATAGCTGACTAGGAGGTGGAGCTTTGGACACTGACTGGCAAAGGAACCGACCAATCAGAGCCAAAGTTGGGTGCTGTGGGGAAACAATGGCTGTCTAGGAGGTGTAGCTTCTGAAGCTGACTGGCATAGAACCTGACCAATCAGAACCACAGAAGATTGCTTTAGGGAACCAATAGCTATCTAGAAGATGGAGGTTCTGACTAATTGGCATAGAAACTGACCAATCAGAACCAAAGGTGAGTGTAGTGGGGAGCAAATGGCTGCCAAGGAGGCGGAGCTTCTGATGCTGATTGGCATAGGTACTGACCATTGAGAAGCAAATCTCAGTACAGTGGGGAGTCAATGGCTACGTAGGAGGCAAAGCTTTTGACACTGACTGGCATAGGAACCATACAATCAGAACCACAGGTGGGTGCTGTGGCGAACTAATAGCTGTCTAGGAGGCGGAGCTTCTGATGCTGACTGGCATAGGAACTGACCAATCTGAAGCACAACTGGTTGCTGTTGGGAACCATTGGCTGCCTAGGAGGTGGAGCTTCTAGCACTTACTGGCATAGGACCCGACCAATCAGAAGCACAAGTGGGTGCTGTAGAACCAGTGGCTGTCTAGGAGGCAGACCTTTTGAGATTGACTGGCATAGAAACTGACCAATGAGAACGAGATACGGTGGGAGGGCGTAGCCAATGGCTGACTAGGAGGTGGACCTTCTGGCATTGACTGGTATAGGATATGACCAATCAGAACCAAAGAAGGGTGCTGTGGGAAACAAATGGCTGTCTAAGGAGGCGAAGCTTCTGACGCTGACAGGCATAGAAACAGACCAATGAGAACTAAATACGGGTGTGGTGGGTAGCGAATGGTGGCATAGGAGGCGTAGCTTGAGACACTGATTAGCATAGGAACCGAGCAATCAGAACTAAAGGTGGGTGCTGTTGGGAGCCAATGGCTGTCTATGAGGCAGAGCTCTCACAATGACTGGCAAAGGAACTGATCAATCTGAAGCACAGGTGAGTGCTGTGGGAATCAATGGCTACCTAGGAGGTGGGGCTTCTAATGCTGACCGGCATAGGACCCAACCAATGAGAATGAAATATGGGTGTTGTTGCTAGCCAATCCCTACTTAGTAGGCGGAGCTTCTGGTTCAGACTGGCATAGAAACCAACCAATCAGATCCAAAGAAAGGTGCTGTGGGGGAACAAGTGGCTGTGTAGAAGTCGGAGCTTCTAACGCTGACTGGCATAGGAACTGACCAATGAGAACCAAACATGGGTGCATTGGTTAGTCAGTGGCTGCCTAGAAGATAGAGATACTGGCAATGATGCCATATGAACCGACCAATCAGAACCAAAGGTGGGTGCTGTTGGGAGCCAATGGCTGTCTAGGAGGCAGAGCTTCTAATGTTGACTGGCAAAGGAACCAATCATTTAGAACTAAAGATGGTGCTGTCAGAACCAATGGCTGCCTAGGAGGCGGAGCTTTTGACGCTGACTGGCATAGCAATCGACCAATTAGAACCATGGGTGGGTGCTATGGGAAACAATGGCTGTCTAGGAGACGAAGGTTCTGAAGCTGACTGACATAGGGACTGACCAATCAGAATCACAGGTGGTTGCATTCGGGAACCAATAGCTACCTAGAAGGTGGAGGTACTGACTGATTGGCATAGGAATTGACCAATCAGAACCAAAGGTAAGTACTGTGAGGAGCGAATGGCTGCCAAGGAGGCGGAGCTTCTGATGCTGACTGGCATAGGAACTGACCAATCAGAAGCACAGTTGGTTGTTGTGGGGAACCAATGGCTGCCTAGGAGGTGGAGCTTCTGGTGCTGATTGGCATAGAGTCCGACCAATCACAACCATGTCTTGATGCTGTGGGGAGCCAACGGCTGTCTAGGAGATGGATCTTCTCATGCTAACTGGCATAGAAATTGACCAATCAGAAGTAAAGATGGGTGCTGTGGGGATCCAATGGCTGTCTAGAAGGCGGAGCTTCTGACAGTGACTGGCATAGGAACCGACCAATCTCAAGCACAGGTGGGTGGGTGCTGTGGGAAGCAATGGCTGCCTAGGAGGTGGGGCTTCTAACACTGACTGGCATAGGACCCAACCAATGAGAATGAAATATGGGTGTTGTTGGTAGCCAATCGCTACTTAGTAGATGGAGCTTCTGGCACAGACTGGCCTAGGAACCAGCTAATCAGATCCAAAGAAAGGTGCTGTGGGGGAACAAATAGCTGTGTAGGAGTCGGAGCTTTTAACGATGACTGGCATAGGAACTGACCAATGAGAACCAAATATGGGTGTTTTGGTTAGCCAGTGACTACCTAGGAGGGGGAGCTACTATAAGGTGACCAGACCCCCCCCCCAGCAGGGCTTGAAAGGGGACCTCAGACCATGCCCCCCCTGACAATCCCAATTTTTAAGAAAAATATATTTTATTAATTTTTTACAGAGAGGGATAGAGAGTTAAAAATATCAATGAGAGAGAATCATTGATCAGCTGCCTCTTGCACACCCCCTACTGGGGATGTGCTGGCAACCAAGGTACATGTACTTGACCGGAATCGAACCTTGGACCTTTCAGTCCACAGGCCGGCGCTCTATCTACTGAGCCAAATCGGTTTTGGCGACAGTCCCAATTTTTACAATTTGTCCCACGTCCCGTGGCGTTTTTAAAACATCTCGATTTTTGGAAAGATTCTTTTAAATCTTTGGACTTTTTTAAAATGCCAGGAGATGCGGGACAAATTGTTAAAAATCGGGACTGTCCCGCCAAAAGCGGGAGATCTGGTCACTTTAAGCTACTGGCACTGATGCCATAGGAAACAACCAGTCAGAATCAAAGGTGGGTGCTGTTGGAAACCAATGGCTGCCTAGGAGGTAGAGATTTTGACAATGATTAGCATAGGAGTGGACCAATTAGAACTAGGGAAACAGTGGCTCTCTGGGAGGTGGAGCTTCTGTTGCTGAGTGGCATAGCAACTGACCAATCAGAACCACAGGTGGATGTTGTGGAGAACCAATGGCTGCCTAGGAAGCAGAGCTTCTGATTGGCCTTGCATAGGAACCAACCAATGAGAACCAAAAATGGGTGCTGTGGAGAGCCAATGGATGCCAAGAAGTGGAGCTGTTAATGCTGACTGGCAAAGAAACTGACAAATGAGAGCCAAATCTGGATGCTTTATGGAGCCAATGACTGCTTAAGAGGTGGAGCTTTTGACGCTGACTGGCATAGGATTTGACCAATCAGAACCAAAATGTGTGCTATGGGGAGCCAATGGCTGCCTAGGAGGCAGAGCTATTGGCACTGATGGGATAGGAATTGATCAATGAGAACCAAATCTGAGTGCTGTGGGGAGCCAATGGCTACCTAGGAGGCAGAGCTTTTGATACTGGCATAGAAACCGGCCAATCAGAACCAAATTGGTAGAGGATTGCACTTGGGGTTACATCAGGCCTGCAGGGGAGGGCCTTTGAGGAAAATTCATGGCAGCAGAGGAGGGCAGTTGGGGGCAACCAGGCCAGCAGGGGAGGGCAGTTAGGGGTGATCAGCCTGGCAGGGAGAGGCAGTTAGGGACAATCAGATAGGCAGGCAGGTAAGCAGTTAGGAGCCAGTGGTCCAGATTATGAGAGGGATGTCTAACTGCTGAATATCCCTGGGATTGGGCCTAAAATAGCAGTTGGACATCCCGCAAAGGATACCCAATTGGAGAGGGTGCAGGCTGAGCTGAGGGAAGCTCATTTCATGGACGAAGTTAGTGTATCAGGCCTCTAGTCTATCCTATCTAATAAAGAGGGAATATGCTAATTGACCATCACTCTGTCTCAAAAATGGCTGCACCCAAAGCTGAGGCCAAGTTCCCATAAGGAGCCTTAATGAGCAATCAGCAGGGACCTGAGGCTATGCACACCTCCCCGCCCCCCCCCCCAGCAGGGCTTGAAAGGGGACCTCAGACCATGCCCCCCCTGACATCAGGCTGGGGGAACTCAAGCTACACCCCCTGCCCTAGTGCCAGGCCAGGGGACCTGAGGCCACACCCCCCACTGCACAGGGCTTGATGGGGGACCTCAAGGTGTGCTTCCCGTCCTGGTGCTGCTGGGCTTGGGGACCTCAGGCTGCTGCCCCCACCCTGGCACCAGGCCAGGGGACCTGAAGCTGTGCCCCCCTCCCTGGCTGGGCTTGACAGAGGAACTCAGGCTGTGTCCCCACCTGACGGGGCTTGATGGAGGACCTGAAGACATGCCCCCAACCCCGGTCTGGGCTGGAGGACCTCAGGCCATGACCTGCATCCTGGCCCAGGCCAGGGGACCCGAGGCTGTGCCCCTGCCCAGCAGGGCTTGATAAGGGTGGGAATGACCAGGTTTGGATCTAGCCCAATGTGTGGGGGGGTGGCTGGGTCTGGGTCTCATGCGATTTTGAGGTGCAAGTAGGTGGGCGGGGACTTGACTCTGGGTCCCATGGTGTGCCCCACACTCTGACAGGAGGAAACTTTTCATACACATTTTACTAATTTTCTTTCATCTCTGACACTTCTATTATAGAGAAAGGGCAAATAGCAATATTAAATTATTTCCTCTAATGAATCCCCTTTTAATGTGCACAAATTTCGTGCACCGGGTCACCAGTGTATATATAATAGCATAAGTGACCTTTAATGACTGAACAGTAACGATAGGTCAACCAGTTGCTATGACATGCACTGACCACCAGGGGGCAGACTCTCAGCACAGGAGCTGCCCCCTGGTGGTGAGTACATTTTCACGGCCAACCTTCTGTTGTCCCTACCCCAGGCTGGCCAGCCAATATCCTGTGGTCCATCCCCTCTTCCGGCTGGCCCCCCCCCCCATTAGGTCCCATCACCAGCCAGGCTGAGGGACCCCACCTCTAGTAGTAGATAGTAGACTAAAATAAGATCTATAGATACTTTTTCAATTTTTTTTTTTTTTTAATTTCAGAGAGGAAGGGAGAGAGAGAGAGAAACATCAATGATAAGAGAGGATCGCCACTGAGCATGCTGGCTGGGCAATGGGTCTTCTTAAAGTATATTCCCAGGCGTCTGCTTCTGGGACACCAAGGGGCATGGTTGAGGGCAATATTTCATGTTGGCCTCCTCCTGCTACTATGAGTGGGTGACCACTGAGTGGGCGACCACATGGCTGTGCAGAGCTGGTGCTGAGGTTAAATCTGGCAGCACTTTGGCACACATCTTATGTGTCACCTGAGCTGAGGTGCCAGTGAAGCAGCTTGGGCATCTGGGGGAGCCTCTCAATTGAGGCCCTATTGCCAGCAGCTTTGCTTCAGGTAGTGAAGTGGGAGATATGGATTCCTTTTCCAAGAGCTGCCACCTCTTCATGCTAAACAAAGATACCAGGACCAGGCTACTGCAGCTGTGAGTGCACTATTTCCATTTGACTAGTGAGGTCTGTTTAGCGAGGCGCTTTTCTCCAGTACCCAGAGTCCAATAATGTGCTGAGCGTTCTTTTTGGGGGGCGGAGGAGGGGGAGACAGGAGTTTTTCCTTGACTTAACTGAGCGATTCAGCGTATACTGTATGGTTCTGTCCCAGCAACTTGACTTTGAACACAGTCATAGTTTTGTCGCCCCCTGCTGGCAGGAACGTGTAACGACCCACTCAGGGCTTCTCAGCCTGTAGCTTTTTATCCCAATGGGAGACTAACCTCTGGCACTGAGCGATGTATTTATTAGTAGGTATCAGCACAAAACATCCACACCTGGTGGCTGGAGCCCCAAGGAGGCTCACCTACCCTCTGGTTCCTCACACCGCAGCATCCTCCCCACTCTGGGCCATCCTTTGACCCAGTGTTCCTCCTGCGATGGAACTGGCTAGGGTGAGGACTTGGGGCCGGATACAGTAGAGCCATATGCTCGAATCCCTTCTCCCCCAAGTTCTTCCTGGCGTCAGAGGAGAGAGAGGGATCCAGGGGTGTTTTCGCTTTACAAGGCTACGTTCAGGTTCAACAAATACTCAGGATGTTTCTTTCTCCTATGAAGAGACCCGTCGGTGCTGTTTGCGCTCACCTGATTATTGCCTGAGCACCTCTGGTCATGCCACTGTCATTGTGAGAACATACTAATGAGATTTTGCTCCTGCTTCCCTGTTTGGTTCAATCTCTCGCCACTCAGCCTAGGACCTTTAAGCAGCAGGACCGAGGGGCGTGGCTTCACTTCCTTGCCTGGCCTACTACTTGGGTGAAAGCCCTCCCTATTGGTCCTGGGCAGTTACCCATCTCATGGATGCTGGCAGAAGACAGGGGGTGATTAAAGTCGGAAGACATTATTTTTGTTTCAAATATGTTATTATTTGAATAATTAAATCCTACTGGGGAAGGAGCCAATCACCGAGGTGTGTGCCCTGACTGGGAGTCGGACTGTGAACTCCTGGTTCTTGGGTTGATGTTCAACCACTGAGCTACACACAGGCCAGGCCAGCCTGAGTTTTTGACATGCCTCAAGGGTTTCTAATGAGCAGCCAAGGTTGAAAACTACTGAAGTACAGAGTGGGAAGCTGGTGTTAATACAATTATAGTTCTGTTAAAAGTGGATACAGTACTTCTGCCTAGATGGCTTAGCTCAGTGGCTAGAGCGGGAGGCTTGTGGACTGAAAGGATCCAGGTTTGATTCCGATCAAGGACATATGCTTGGGTTGTGGGAGCCCCCTGTAGGGGGCGTGCAGGAGGCAGCAGACTAGTGATTCTCTCATCATTGAAGTTTCTTTCTTTTCTTTTTTTTTTTAAATATATTTTATTGATTTTGTATGGAGAGGAAGGGAGATAGAGAGTCAGAAACATCAATGAGAGAGAGTCATCGATCAGCTGCCTCTTGCACACCCCCTACTGGGGATGTGCCCGCAACCAAGGTACATGCCCTTGACCAGAATCGAACCCGGGACCTTTCAGTCCCCAAGCCGACGCTCTATCCACTGAGCCAAACTGGACCCGGCGTCATCTTTCAAGTTTCTATATCTTCCTCTCCCTCTCTCTGAAATTAATAAAAAGTTAATAAAAGCGAATACTTGTGCAATGTTGCTCAGTTGGTTGAACATGGGAACCATCCCCAGTAGGGGGCGTGCAGGAGACAACCAATCAATCCTGATGGTTCTCTCACTCTCCCTTTCTCTCTAAAAAATAAATAAGTGATTACTTAACAGACCCTTTAAAGCTTTTTAGGTTAAATGCCATACAACATCAGGTGCCGAACGTAAGTGTAGTATTAAATTTTATGGAGATAGTGTGGAGTGGATGCAGGGAAAAGCAGTGTTACTCTAGCACAGTGGTTCTCAGCCTTTCAAATGCCACGACCCTTTAATACAGTTCCCCATGTTGTGGTGACCCCCAACCATAACATTATTTTTGTTGCTGCTTCATAACTGAAATTTTGCTACTGTTATGAATCGTAATGTAAATATCTGTGTTATCCGATGGTCTTAGGTGACCCACAGGTTTAGAACCGCTGCTGTAGAGCCTAGCATCATGGCAGAGCAGGGCCTTTTGTCCCCAGGGGATGCTACAGCTATTAGGTGAAAGGTTGTGGGATATTTGTAGGGCACCAACATAAGTGGCCAGATTATGATGATCTCTGAACGCATAATAATCTGGCCACTCGGTGTATAGCCTATATAATAAAAGGCTAATATGCAAATTGTCCCCTCACCCAGGAGTTTGACCAGCAGGCAAGCCAGCCAACTGCCCATGTTTCCTCCCCCTGGCCAGGCTGGCCGGACCCCTCCCATGCACGAATTCATGCACCGTGCCTCTAATATATGCACTGAGTGGCCAGATTATTATGGGTTCAGAGGTCAGAATAATCTGTCCACTCAGTGTATAGCCCCATATATCCATTATAGAGGGAAAAGGAACTTTCCAGCCTGGAGGTCTGTCAGTCACTACTTAACCAAGTGATTAAACTTATCATCACTAAGAGCCCATTTACAAGCTTTTTAGCTTCTAAAATGCAGGATGATAGCATAGTTCTCACCTTCCCAGTTCGGCCCTGAAGACAGATTCAATGCGAATCACGGTCCCTAACTTATAAAAAACTGTAACTTTAAGCTTCTCTGGTGGCTACTAGTGACCCAGTGCATGAAATTTGTGCACACTAAAAGGGAATTAATTAGAGGAAATAATATTGCTATTTGCCCTTTCTCTATAATAGAAGTGTCAGAGACGAAAGAAAATGAATAAAATGTATATGAAAACCTTCCTCCTGTCAGAGTCTGGGGTGCACCATGGGACCTAGAGTCAAGTCCCTGCCCATCCATATACACCTCAAAATCACATGAGACCCAGACCAGGCTGGGTCGTCCCCCCCCCCCCCCCCCAATTGGGCTAGATCCAGATCTGGCCATTCACACTCTTGTCAAGCCCTGCTGGGCAGGGGGGCATAGCCTCAGGTCCCCTGGCGTGGTGCCAGGATGGGGTGTGTGGCCTGAGGTTCCCCAGCCCAGACTGGGGAGCATGCCTTGAGGTCCCCTAGTCCAGCACCAGGACAGGAAGTGCACCTGGAGGTCCCATGGTAAGCCCTGCAGGGCAGGGGACACGGCCTCCGGTTCCCTGACCTGGCACTGAGGCGGTGGTGCAGCCTGAGGTCCCCAGCCCGATGCCAGGGCTGGGGGTGGGGCGTGAGGTCCCCTGTCATCTCTGCCAGGTGGGGTGTGTGGCCTGAAGTCTCCTGTCAAGCCCCACGGGGGTGGGGGAGGGCGTAGCCTTTATGACTTCCACATGGGGAAGATCCAATGGCTGCCTGTTGGGTAAGGTCCCTGCTGATTGCTCATTAAGGCTCCTTATGGGAACTTGGCCTCAGCTGTGGGTGCAGCCATCTTTGTGACGGAGTGATGGTCATTTAGCATATTCCCTCTTTATTTGATAGGATTTGATTTTTTCTGTCATAATAGCTAAGAAGAATAACATTTCAATCAGTGTCTGCCAATAGATGCTGATTTAAACTGAAACAGGACTGAATCTAAAAGATAGGAAGGAACGATTGACTTGAAGCTTTCAAATCCCTAAATAATGTGCTTTAGAAACAATGTTTTATATTTTATTGCTTTCAGGAAACAAATTTAAAAGTTTGAAATGAGTAATTAATTCAATAAAAATAATTTTGTAGTAAAGCATAGAAAAGCAATCTATTTGATCATATGATTCCTAATGTAAGTCCCAGCACCACTATCAATTGACCATTTTATTTTTTAAATATATTTTATTGATTTTTTGCAGAGAGGAGGAGAGAGGGATAGAGAGCTAGAAATGTCGATGAGAGAGAAACATCGACCAGCTGCCTCTTGCACACCCCCTTCCGGGGATATGCCCGCAACCAATGTACATGCCCTTGACCAGAATCGAACCTGGGACCTTTCAGTCCGCAGACCGACGCTCTACCACTGAGCCAAACCGGTTTCGGCTCAATTGACCATTTTAAATGTAATTTAGACTTGTATATAATATAAACATAGTTTTTAAATGTTTTATGAAATTGTTTCACTACTGCTCAGCCGGCGTGGCTCAGTGGTTGAGCATTGACCTATGAACCAGGAAGTCACAGTTGGATTCCCAGTCAGGGTGCTTGCTCCGGTTGTGCGCTCTATCCCCAGTAGGTGGCGTGCAGGAGGCAGCCTATCAATGATTTTCATCAATGATGTTTCTGTCTTTCCCTCTCCCTCTTCCTCTCCCTTCTTCTCTGAAATCAATAAATTGTTTCACTACTCACACAGGGTTCACTTGGATGATTTCATGAACTTGTAGCACTGCTAATCTGGTACGTGGACCAAACATCTCTAAGGCTCCATTTCTCCAAGTTTCTCTGGAGAACATTCACCCTGAGAGATGTTGTCCACAGAGTGGGTTCGCTGGCTACAACTTTGAAAACTACTGCGTACAATAGTCCTTGCAAAGAGGCATCATTCACATTAGCATACGAAAAGCTCTGAAATCTTAAAGGAAAGAAACCTGTTTACTTGTGTGCAATGTAAGGGCTCTGATTTCACGAGCACCAGACTGCTCTTTGATAGTCCGAAAAAAACATGTGGGGGACCAAAGGAGGACATAGCCTTTATTTATGTATTTATGTGTTTATTATTTTTTAAAATATTTTTTTATTGATTTTTTTTTTTTTTTTAACAGAGAGGAAGGAAGAGGGATAGAGAGTTAGAAACATCGATGAGAGAGAAACATCAATCAGCTGCATCCCACACCCCCTCCCCTGGGGATGTGCCCACAATCAAGGTACATGCCCTTGACCGGAATCGAACCCGGGACCTTTCAGTCCGCAGACCGACGCTCTACCACTGAGCCAAACCGGCTAGGGCTCAAAAGAAATTTCAATTGTCCTGTTAATATTTGGCTCTGTTGACTAATGAATTTGCCGACCACTGTCCTGGTTCATAGGTCAACACTCAACCACGGAGCCATGCCGGCAGGCCAGGACGTAGCCTTTATGACTTCCACATGGGGAAGATCCAATGGCTGCCTGTTGGGTAAGTTTCCCAACCCTGCCAGGGTCTGGCGGGGGCTTATCTAGCAGAGGGGAGGGGGCGGTGCCATGCTTGGAATGGCTTGAGTGCAGGCCAAGGACAAACAGGGTCTGCTGAGACTTGTTGGCTGTCAAGGACGTGGGAAGACACCTGGGTCTGTGCTGCTCTGTTTCTTGTGGCCACTGGCCAGGCAAACAACATTCAACTGACTGGGGGCGGGGCGGGGGACTTGGGCTATATCCTTGTGTGACCCCATACTGGGTTTAACCTAGCATGCCCCAGACATATCTGAACACAGAAGACCCCCACCCCCCCATTATAGAAATTCCTAGAAACTCTTTGGGGAATGGTCCTTAAAAGAACAACTGGTCTCAAATAATAATTATATTTGCACATCAGGGACTATCTCAGTCCATTCAAGCAATGCAGGCTCTGTGTAGCATGCTAGAAGAGGCGAGGAAGGATCCTTGTAGGGACTGAATGTTTGTGCACCCCCAAGTTCACATGTGAAATTCTTTTTAAAAAAAATATATTTTATTAATTTTTTTATAGAGAGGAAGGGAGACGGATAGAGAGTTAGAAACATCAACGAGAGAGAATCATCGATCAGCTGCCTCTTGCATACCCCTACTGGGGATGTGCCTGCAACCAAGGTACATGCCTTTGACTGGAATCGAACCTGGGACCTTTCAGTCCACAGGCCAACACTCTATCCACTGAGCCAAATCGGTTTCAGCCACATTTGAAATTCTAACTCCCAACGTAACGGTATTTGGCTGTGGGGCCTTTGGAAGATGATTAGTTCATGGGGTGGAGCCCTCGTGAAGGGTTAATACCCTTAGGAAAGAGGTCCCCCAGAGCCCCTCACCTTCCACTACATGAAGACACAGTGAGAAGGCAGCCATCTATAAATCAGGCATCAGGCTCTCACCAGATACTCAGTCTGTGGTTCCTTGGCCTTGGCCTTCCAGCTGCCAGAACTGTGAGAAAGAAATGTCTTGTCTGTGGTATTTTGTCATAGCAGCGTGGACTAAGATAAGAGCCTATCAGAATTTTTTCCTGCTCTTGCTTAGAAAGTCACCTTTCTCTTTTTTCTGTTTGGGGGGAAGGGAGGAAAGCAAATGGCCTGTTTGATACTGGCCACCCTGTCCACTATAAGAAGTCACTAATAGTCCTAGCCAGTTTGGCTTGGTGGATTGAGTGTCGGCCTGTGGATTGAAGGGTCTCAGGTTTGATTCTGATCAAGGGCATGTACACTGGTTGCAGGCTTGATCCCTGGCCCCAGTTGGGGTGTGAATGAGAAGCAACCGCAACCAATTGATGTGTTTCTCTCACATTCATGTTTCTATCTCTCCCACTGTAAAAACCGATGGGGAAAATCCTCAGGTGAGGATTCCCCTCCCCCAACACACACACACAGAAGTCACTGATAACTGTCATCAGGTTTCCTTTAGCAGCCTTGTATTAATACCAGGACCTGCTATAATCAGTTTTGATTATCCTCCTATATAATAAAAGGCTACTATGCAAATAGAACGGCGGAACAACCGAACAACTGGTTGCTATGACGTGCGCTGACCACCAAGGGGCATATGTGGAACATGGTGGGCATTGGCAGCAGCGGAATGGTGGAGCAGGTGAGTGGGGGTGCCATACCAAGGTGGGGCTCTGGTCACTGCCATTGGGGCAAGTCTCTGGTGGTTACTGAAAATTCTTTGCTCCCGCAAGCCATGGTCCCACCTGGAGCTCAAACCTGCTGCTGGTGCCCGGGGCTGGCGCTGTTAGCTCATGGGAACAGTGACTGGAGAAGGGCTGGCAACAGACAGGGGATGGGGCGGGAGGGGGGGTGCAAGGCGGGAGGAGCCAGGCAGGAGAACGGATGGGCTGAGACCCGCCCTGTGCTAGGCCGCTAGTAAAAATATAGATAAACCACCTAAGATTCTAATTCAGTTGCCACCTGTCTGACTTCCAGTAAAGTTCTCTCATGATAAATTAGGGGTCATTAAAAACAAGAATCATTTCTATGTCTTTTCTACCACTCACTCGCTGACATGCCTTCTGGCCAGGCACTGTGATGGGGATGCAAAGGCAGAAAGAAATGCTCTTTCTTGCATTTGGGAAGACACTTTGCTTTAAATTATTGGAAATACTAAGATTCATGCACTGGGTGGGGTCCCTTGGCTTGGCCTGTACCCTCTCACAATCCTTGAGGGATGTCGGACTGCTGGCTTCTGCCAGGCTGAGGGACCCACTGGTGCATGAATCCATGTACTAGGCCTCTAGTATATATATACACTGAGTGGCCAGATTATTATGATCTCTGAACACATAATAATCTGGCCAGTGTATATCCTATATAATAAAAGGCTAATATACAAATTGTCCACTCAACCAGGAGTTCGACCAGCAGGCAGGTTGGCCAACCACCCATGTCCTTCCCCCTGGCCAGGATGACCGACCACCCATGCACGAATTCATGCACTGGGCTTCTAATATATATATATGTATGTATACACACATACACAGAGTGGCCAGATTATGATGTGTTCAGAGATCATATTGTAGTATGGCCACTCAGTGTAAGATCTTTGGTTAATCTCTTCCCACCCTCCTAACCTTCCCCCTTCCCTCTGAGATTCATTAATCTGTTCCATGTTTCATCCCTGTGTGTTGAGTGTCTGCCCCCTGGTGGTCAGTGCCCATCATAGCTACCGGCTGAATGGTTGCTTAGGCTTTTATATATATAGACAACGAGTATGGAGTTGGGTTAGAGAAACCTTTGAATTTAGCATGTAATCCATCAAAGCTGTCACAGGAGGGATGTTTTCACCAAACACTTTACTTGACTGATTAAATTATTGGCTACTAGTGACTGAACTTAATCTTCTCCAGCCCCAGTCCCTTTCCCCAGAAGTTGGGCATGGGTATGGGGGTGGGGACTAAAAGTTCCAACCCTCTAACCATGTGGTTCCCATGGCAACCAGCCCCCAGCTTTCCTCATTAAAAGTCACCTCATTAAGGTAAGTAGAAACCTTTATCTTTCTTATCACTTAGGAAATTCCAAAGGGTTTAGGAAGTTTGTGTCTAGAATGGAGGAAAAAACCCAAATATATATTTCCTGTAAGAGATGATATCACAGTACCAAACCAAAATTTTTTCACATAACAGGTTTATTTTAGCAGCTCAGTTTTATTACATTCTACATATTTGTTTAATCTATTTCTATCTGTTCTGCATAGGTGGCATATTTATTGACTTTAATAGTTGACTCTTTCATTTGCTATTTGCTGCTACCTGGCCTGAAGAGTCAGGAGGATAAATAGAGCTCGCTTGGTGGAAACGTGATGCAGCATTGAACTTCTCTGCAGAACTTTACTTTGATGTGGGCTTCAGTGCCAGCTTTTCTTCCTCTTCTTTCTCAAATCCTGAACAGACGAGAGATCTTCCCTTGGGATAGCGAGCACAACATTTACGAAGCTCTTGGATGACAGCCTGACACTTAGATTCCATGTAGTTGTTGGCTGAAAAACAGGCAGAATCTAGTCATGATCTTGTAGGACTAAGGCACAGGGGGTGTTTATAGTAGATCAATGCTTCCCACTCCTTTTTTACTTCACTGTATGTACCTACAGACCCGGATGAAAGGATATATCAAAGTCTACTGAATTCTTCGAGACCAGGAAGAAAAGTGTGATTTAGAGTGGTGGTCAAAAGGTATTTTTCTATATCATTTTCTTTTATTTTTTAAAAACTATATTTTATTGATTTTTTTTTTACAGAGAGGGAGCGGGATAGAGTTAGAAACATCCATGAGAGAGAAACATGGACCAGCTGCCTCTTGCACACCCCCTACTGGGGATGTGCCCGCAACCAAGGTACATGCCCTTGACCGGAATCGAACCTGGGACCCTTGAGTCGCCAGGCCGATGCTCTATCCACTGAGCCACACCAGCCAGGACTCTTCTTTTTAAAAAAATATATTTTTATTGATTTCAGAGAGGAAGGGAGAGAGAGAAACATCAATGATGAGAGAGAATCATCGATCGGCTGCCTCTTGCACGCCCCCCACTGGGGATCCAGCTGCAACCTAGGCATGCGCCCTGACCAGGAATTGAACTGTGACCTTCTGGTTCATAGGTCGACCTCAAAGCTCAACCAACTGGGTTCATTTTCCTTAAGGTTGAGTTAACAGTTTATGTTCCTTGGTCTCTAATTCCTTTACAATTTGGTGAATTAGAAAAATGCACATACCCTGCATGTTATTTTGCATACAGTTTAAGGTGGCTGCTAGACCTTCCCTGCCAAGTCTGTGCATCACAGGTTTGAAACTGCAGCCTCAGGGTTAACCCTTTTTTACAGTAGTGAGCTGATAATGGTTTTTACATTTTTAAGGGGTTATAATTTGCTTGCCCTCCTTCCCTCTCTCTCTCCAACAAAGACCTCCTGGCCTCCAAAGCCTAAACTATTTCCTGTTTGGACCTTTATAGAAAATATTTGCAGACCGATATACATAGATCCTAAGTCAAGGAGGACTTGAACTAACGGTTCTAGATCAGCTTCAATTGACTTGAGTCCCTCGATACTGAAATGGGGTGCATGGGAGTTAGCCTATGATAGGAAAGACAATTCTGAACACCCATAGCAGTGGTCGGCAAACTGCGGCTCGCGAGCCACATGCAGCTCTTTGGCCCCTTCCACAAAATACCACGGCCTGGGCGAGTCTATTTTGAAGAAGTGGCGTTAGAAGAAGTTTTTTAAAAATATATTTTATTGATTTTTTTTAACAGAGAGGAAGGGATAGGGGTAGTCAGAAACATCGATGAGAGAGAAACATCGATCAGCTGCCTCCTGCACACCCCCTACTGGGGATGTGCCTGCAACCAAGGTACATGCCCTTGACCGGAATCGAACCCAGGACGCCAGTCCACGGCCTGATGCTCTATCCACCAAGCCAAAATGGCCAGGGCTGAAGAAGTTGAAGTTTAAAAAATTTGGCTCTCAAAAGAAATTTCAATTGTTGTACTGTTGATATTTGGCTCTGTTGATTAATGAGTTTGCCGACCACTGACGCAGAGTATAATGGAGTTGCTGAGTCCAGGTTTGTAGCCACACCAGCGGGATTCAAACCCTCACTGTAACCCTTATTAGTTGTGTGACTCTGGGCAAGTTATGTAACTTCTGTGTTCATTTCCACATCTGTAAAATGGAGGTCACAGTGACATCTACCTCATGGATGAAATTACCAAATGACTTCATATGTTTAAAGCCCTTTTGGCTGTGATTGTCATGCAGGGAATGATTAATGCTAACTCTGAGTCCTTCCAGCCCTCAACCCTCCCACACTGTGGCAAGGGATGTAACCAGTTCTAACTTGATTCTTTTTTCTAAGTCATGGGTTGCTAGTTCAAATCAGTTTATTTATTTGGAAGAAATTAATTTGTGAAAAAGATTTTTCATTTTTCTTAAATTTGGAGAAAGGGATGAATAAAATGGCATTTATACATGAACACTTTGGATCAAAAGGTTTTACAGAGAATATTGCTTACATCATAAAATGGAAAGCTCAAGAATAGGCATTAAACAAGGATTTTCGTTGATGCTGAGTCTTCGGGGCTGATAAAAAGAACAACTGGTATCTTGTAGTTGCTTCCCAGATAAAGTGGAAAATATATTTTAAAAAAAAACATTGAACATAGTACCTTGTAAACATTTCTGTATTTCACAGGCTTGTTTCTGGCACGGATCCTTCTGCAGCATATCCAGTAAACTAAAATAAGAAAAATGATTTTTATTTTGCCTTTTATTTATAAAGACTTTAAAGCCCCTCTAGAAGGAATTTTCTGCAGAGACGAGCAGTACGCCCCTCCAATTGCTGGAAGACAATTACACTGAGAAATACTCTTCCCGTTCATAGGATGAATCAACTGTATTTTTTTATAATATCCATTTCATTTGACTCGAAAGAGGTAAGTAGCTTTACATGGAAATAAAGACCCTTGAATTCAATAAATTCATCCTGAATATTGTAAACCGATGCTGGGCTAGAGGAGCCGACGCCGGAGCCTGAAGGACCTGCCCACTGCCCAACTGTCATTGACAAAACTACCCTTGGCAATGAGCAAACTCCTTGAGCCTTCCCCCTTATTATTAATGTGTAAACTGGGGACCATACCTACCTCAAAGCATGGGTGGAAGAATTAAATGTGATCATGTACCCAAAGTGCATAGAATTGTGCCTGGAAGGCAGTAAGGATTTGCTACATGGTAGTTATTCCCGAGATTTTTAAAAAGCAAAACTAAGGTGTTTTTTTTGCATATAAAATGTTATAACTATTTTAACCCAGGAAATTATCAGGCAGTAAATGCTTTCTTAGGGATCAGCACTATTTGGCCCTGAGATAAGTGGTAGTTTAGCAGCTAAAATGTCTTTGTTGTTGTTTTGGGTTGTTTTTTGTTTTTGTTTTTTTGAACTCTTACAGAAAAAACTGATTTAAAATATCTGTAACCAGAGAAAAATCTTAAGTGCCCACTCTTTTGGTTATTAGCAACGTCTCAGAATTTGAAGACACAATTTCAGAAAGAAAAAGGGCCAGGAGCCTTGGTAGCTAATTTCATTAATGCAAATAACCTCCTTTACTCCCCCTCCCCCCGGAGCTCCCTAAGTTCTTAGTAGATCCGAGTGAGGTCAGTACTGGGATGGGAAATACTGGAGCAAAACCCAAGATATTTACAGGATGGGAGAAGGAAAGGCAGGTGAATTGCTGCAGGGCAAAGAAACGACCAATAGATGTTGATGCTGCTAGGAGCTGCTCTCTTCTCTCTAAATCAGTACCAAGTTCTTGGTGATCAGAGCATCTGTGGTGCAGCAGGTGCTGACTTTTGTGGGATTCATCCGATCCCAGTTCCGGCTGCTGATGTCCGTTACAGGTTCTATGGCATTTTCCAAAGGAGTTGATTTCAAGTTACGAATCCTGACTACGGTAAGTGCTTTTGTGGACTCGCTCTCTGCCTGTGTGACCCCCTCTCTGCAGTTCCACTCGCGGTGTTCTTCATGACCCTTCCTAAACTTCCGTTTCTTGAGCAGTAGTTGTTCAGCCCACGCCCTCCCCCAGGCCCACAGGGGGGCGCACTGCAGTGGTGGATGAAGTGATTGCCATATATTGAACGGGACAGAGGAGCATTTCTTCCCAGAATCCCAGCACCTGGAAGAGAATAGATCATTAAAATCACCACAACCCAACAGAGCGAGAGAGAGAGAAGACAAGAGAGGCAGCGGAGAAACAAAAATACATACCAGGTTAGTCATCAGGCAAAAGCTTAAGCAACAGCTCCTGGACTCCCCTGACCTGCCAGAGAAAAGAAAAGTTTAGGGAGCACCCTGCTATCAAGAGCCCCAATGAGATGGGAAATTAAGCAACATGTGTACCATTAAGTGATGCTGGATCTGCCACAAGCGCGAGTTGTTATCCATGTAGCGCTGCTCGGGGTAGAGTTGCCACATGAGAGGTAGCTGGGAGGTAAGGAGGTCACTTGGTCTGACTGCGTCACCTAAGGGAACCTGGACTTGCTGGATTCGGGCCCTTAGGAACGTCCCCTGGTGGAAAGAAACGACCGAAAAATAAAACCAAAGACTTTCAGGATGCTGCGACTTGTCAGAAACCAAGTTGATTGAAAGCAAAAAAAAATCAATGTAAAGAAATAAGCAAAAACGGACAGTTACCTCTTCCACGACGGCCACCCACGTGCGCTGGTATTCGTCTCGGTAGATACCCTCCTGGTGAACCCAGAGGCGATCGGGTGGAGCCCCCACATCCTCTCCTGCCATTCTGGGCTTTGAGTTCCAATTCTAGCCCTGCTTTTCTCCACCTAAGCCTGCAGCGCCCGCACACAGGACACAGGTGTGACTTGTTGGGTTCGCATGAACTCATCAGCGAGCAAGGTGAGCTGGCACTAGCAACCACCAACCAGAACCAAGCTTCCTCTACGTCTGCCTGCACAGTCTAAATAGAACCGAGGCCACCGGAAGCTCCCCTGCGAGACACCCAAGTGACACTCGGCCAAAGCACTCGAGAATTCCGTTAGGGATGGAGTTCTGTGGCAATGGAGGACTAGCATTACAGGAAGCTGGGCAGTGGTCTCAAGCTTGCATTCCCAAAGCAGCGTCTGACGAAGTGTAGTTAGCAGCAGAATATGCGGAGGAGTGAGCCCAAGGACACACTTATTTGGGCAGGAATGCATTGTGCAAGACAGCCGCACGCCCCACTCCCCGTGGAAAAGCAGTTTGCCTTTTACTTTTTTTTTTATTTTATTGATTTTTTTACAGAGAGGAAGGGAAAGAGAGAGCCAGAAACGTCGATGAGAGAGAAACACCGACCAGCTGCCTCTTGCACACCCCCTACCGGGGATGTGCCCGCAACCAAGGTACATGCCCTTGACCGGAATCGAACCTGGGACCCTTCAGTCCACAGACAGACGCTCTATCCACGGAGCCAAACCGGTTTCGGCCAGTTTGCCTTTTAAAAGGTGATGCTAGGAAGGCGAATCATGTGCGTGGCTTTCTAAATTGAAATCAAAAGTTTGTTTTAAGAGCAGACGACCTATTTATCAGGTGACTTAGAAAGGTCTAGAAGCTGGGGCATTTCCAGAAGGGGGGAATCGTCTTAGGGAAAATAGTTAAGGTAGCTTCATGGAATTTCTGAGCTGCAAGAGGCTTTGGGACCATGGCGATTTGGAGCTGATGGGAGAAAATGATAAGAATCCACCTGGGTCCTTGTCATCTTAGGAATGCCTCTCAGGATGTCACAGGGGGCCATTTTCCCATACGAGTGTGGGTTCAAATTATGATTTCCCAAGTCGGGAGCCCAGAAAAGTCCCTCTGCCCTTCGAGAGGTATCGAGCAATCCCACCTCCTGGATCAACTCGTTACATGGGCAAACTGGGCTTGAACCCGTACACCCTCTGCCCAGCCCTGGTCGCATTCCAGGGCCTCGCAGTAGCTTCACCTGCACTTTGCACGGCGCGGTGTTCACTGCGCTTCTTTCTACTTTCGGCAGAGCACAGGTACAATCCTGGGCGTCTCCCCACAAAACCCAGGCCTCCCATTCCAACTGGGTTGCCCCTGGGTGGGAAAGGAACCGCAGCACAGCGTGGGAAGTTGTTAAACCCTCCAGTGAGACTGTCCAGAGCAAAGGAGGTGCCAGAACACAGAGCGAACCGTGCAGCCCAGGACGGAGTGAGCCAGAAGGGATTAAACGAGGCTCTTTGTTCAAGACCGACAATCTGAGCCTGATTTTTTTTTTCTAAACACTGCTAGTTTACCTTCCCTTAAAAGGAAAGTAGAAAATATCTTTTATAGACTTCAGACATGGTCTGATTTTAGTGAATAATTTAAGAACATAATCGTTGCTTTGCCCAGGGTACCCTGACGCTGAGGCCATTGCCAGCTCGTCTTATAGGGCTCTTTCATTTCAAATGTCCTGTCTTACATGGTCCCCTTATTTCAAATTCACCTAAAGTGAAACCCCTTCTCCTTTAAAAAAAAAAAAAATATATATATATATATATATACACACACACACACACACACATATATATATATATATATATATATATATATATATATATATATATAATTGATTTTTTTTTACAGAGAGGAAGGGAGAGGGATAGAGAACCAGAAACATCGATCAGCTGCCTCCTGTACAGCCCCCACCGGGAATGTGTCCGCAAGCAAGGTACATGCCCCTGACCGGAATCGAACCCGGGACCCTTCAGTCCACAGGCCGACGCTCTATCCACTGAGCCAAACCGGTTTCGGCAGAAAACTCCTTCTCCTTAACCAAATTCTGATTTCTCTTAAAGGCGACACCGCCGCTCCGGTTCCTGCAGAAATTTACTAGTTGTCTTGAACCCTTTCACCTGCTTCAGTTGCTAACATGCGATCTGTCACCGATTCTGGGAAGAACTACTACCACTGCGTTGGAGATAAACTTTCTCCCAAACACTGGCTAATTTTAGCTCCATATCCTTGCTCTTGCTCTTACTTGCCTAATGCCTGCTGGGGTCTCTGTACCTCAGTACTATTATGGCCGAGTGCAAGTCTGCCTTCTCCATAAAGACTTGCCTCCCTATGACCACTATAGCATGTATGTCTAAACTCATAGGCTAGCCTCTAATTATATATTTCTTTGCATATTTTTTGCTCTGCTTATTTCACAAGCCCTGGCTCTCCCCAAGTACGGTCCTTGAAGCTCGTCGGTAGCAGGAATCATACAGTACTGGGCATCCTCCAAGTCTCAAATATTAATCAAATAGATATCATTGTTCTGCCTCTCCTCCACACCGTGGCTTTGGAAAGGAGTGATACAAACAAAAACCCAGGGAATGCTAATATCAAAAGAAAATATATTCAAGTCTGGATTTTAAGTACAAAAGAAGTAAGTGTGGCTACTTTTTTTTTTTTTTTTTAAGTAGAAACCAAGTGTTAATGGGTTTCAGTACCATCTCGACTTTACAGATAGGTCCTAGCAACAACCGACGTTATTGACATTGAAATTTGTTTTTGAAAAGCGAAACTGTACTGGTTACACTGGCACGTTAAGGAAATGATTCCAGGGGGCAAACAAATTGGAGATGATGGTCTGGGTTACTATGAATCACTACAGAGGCCTGAGTCATTACCAAATATGCTCGAAAAGCAGCATGAGGCAAGCCGGTTTGGCTCAGTGGATAGAGCGGTGGCCTGCGGACTGAAAGGTCCCAGGTTCGATTCCGGTCAGGGGCAAGTACCTTGGTTGCGGGCACATCCCCAGCGGGAGGTGTGCAGGAGGCAGCTGGTCGGTATTTCTCATCGATGTCTCTAACTCTCTCTCTCTCTCCCTTCCTCTCTGTAAAAAAAATCAATAAAACACATTTAACTTATGCTACCACTCAGTGAGCACGCAGGCCCAGTAAAAGGCGCCTGCAGTGATCCAGGGACTGAAAAGCCATAAAGGGAACGTTAACCAACATCCTCAGCAGAGAGCCACAAAAGCAAAAGCTGAGTGAGAGGGGTTGAGATCAGAGCCCACAAAATCACAGGCTGTATGAACGGGACCCCATTTCTCTAAATGGGATGCGTGAAATGCTTGCCCCGAACTTTTTCCCTGGTCAAATAAGTTTGGGAATCTGAGAGCGTCCTAAAGCACGTTAACGCAGTAAAAGCTCTGGCAGGTGTTGTAGTCAAGAAACTATTTTGCTGAACGCTTCCCAAATTTCTTTGACTAGAGAGCATTTCTCTGCACGGAAGACTCGCTCCCAGAAGTCAGGACGCCTGGAATTGGGATGAATCTCTTTAAACCTCAAGATAAGCTTAGGTACAAGGTGCACTACAATACACAGACCATAAACCCTCAACTCAAGGAATACTGCCAGCTGCAAACTCAAATACATTAAAGAAGTGGTTATATAGCTTTCTCGTCCACGAAGGCACTAAAAGAGACCTTAATGTCACAGAGACCACGCTGGCCTAGAGAGACTTAGTAAGGGGTTCTGTAAATTAATTATGTTTTAAATGGGTGGTATGAAATATAGAAGGCTTCCTTAGGTAGTTATCTAAGTAAAACCATTACTTTTCCTTTACAGAATAATTTATTTTGTGTCTTTTTTTTTTTTTAAATAAAAGGATAGTATGCTTTAATTTCCAGGTGTTTTTTAAACATTAATCAGTTAAATACACGTATTTCCCTTGAAGTCAATTCATGAACTCACCCAATTATACCAAGAACATATACCCTGAAATCAGACTGGCCTGTGTATAAATCCTGGTTTTGCCGCTTACCAGCTTTGTGACCTCAGTTGAATTTTTAAAAAATATATTTTATTGATTTTCTTACAGAGAGGAAAAGAGAAGGACAGAGAGTTAGAAACATCGATGAGAGAGAATCATCGACCAGCTGCGTCTTGCACACCCCCTCCTAGGTATGTGCTCGCAACCAAGGTACCTGCCCTTGACCGGAATGGAACCTGGGACCCTTCAGTCCGCAGGCCGACGCTCTACCCACTGAGCCAAACCGGTTTCGGCTCAGTTGAATTTTCTACACCTGTTTTCTGATTTGTAAAATGAGAATCAAAGAACATATTGATTAGCATAGTCAGCAATTACGTAGCACTTCCTATGTGTTTTATATACACTGACACTTTTAATCTTCATACTCATCTGATTAGATTCATACTATTCCCCCCACCCCCTTAAAGATGAGGGAAATAGCCCTGGTAGGGTGGGCAGCAGGTTCAATTCCCAGTTAGGGCACTTACCCCGATTGCGGGTTTGGTCCCAGGTTGGAGCGCACACAGGAGGCTAGCAAATGCTATTCCTCTCTCCCTCTCAAGTCCATAAAAACATATCCTCAGGGGAGGGTTATTAAAAAAGAGATAAGAGAAGTAAAGCACAGAGAAGTTAGGTAACTTGCTTGAGGTCAAAATGCCAGCAAGTTGCAAAGCCGCATTCCAAATGATACAAAGTATGTGAGTACTTTGTACTAGCACATAGGAAGCTTGCCATACATGTTATTAAACGTGTAGGGCTCTACAATGAAGCCACGAGCATTATCAAAGTTAGAGAATGCCGTTCTGGATTATAAGATTCACATCAACAAAGGTGTTTTCCTTTTTGAAGGTGCCTTCAAGACAGTGTATAAACCCAAAACATCCCATCCCCAAATATAACAACACTCACTCTTGCCCCAGCAGGCTAGAGCCATCCTAGCCGTGAAAAGTCATTGCCAAGATGTGTTTGCAAAATCGAAACTTAAGCGGAAATTCGCGTGGGTCCAATGGTAACTGCACACTTGAAATTTCTCCCGAGCTTCATCAGCATCAGCATGAGCCACGGAAAGTTATGCCACGTGATCCTTCAGCATCAGGTAAAAATGGAGGTTCCTGGCACACGTACCCCAGGACCGTCCTACTGGCTTGAGGGCCCTATCTGTGGGAAGACCCGGGTTGGGACTGACTAGGGAGAAAAGAGCAAAGCATCAACACCTCTTTGGAGAGCACCTTGGGAATTTCCCTTTCCAGTACTGCCATGTCTACCTGGCTTCCCAACTCCACGGGAAAGAGAGAGGAGCGAGATCGCTCACACAGAAACACGGGTGGGCTGTGCAGGTGGCCCGGCATAGATTTTCCTTTGATTTTTTGGAATCGTTTCCCCAGAGCCGCTGTAATTCCGAACCTTGCGAGTTGAAAGATCGCTACGTTCAACCCCTGGCACATTTGGCATACGGCGGGAGAAAATGACTTTTACCTATCATTTCCCCACGTCCGAAAGCCGAGGCAGCTCGGAGAGAGGGTAACGACTGGGACACCCCCGACCTTGCATAGAACCTGAAGCCCCCCCCCCCCCCATGCCCCGTCCCTGGAACACACAGATACGTAAAGAAGTCTTTGCAGAGAGGAGCAGCAGCCAAGTTGGAGAGTGATACTTTTTCAGATACAGTATAGCACTGTGTCTGCGCAAGAGGTTACTCACATGAATATAATGTTTCTTGGGCTAATTAATCCGCCTCGGAATCAGCGAGGCTACAACTTCCAGGTTCCCCCACCTCGGGCCAATCAAGCGGGGATCAGGACGTGCGCCCGGGGCGAGCCGAGGGGCATCTGGCGCCGAGGTCACCCGCGCCGAAGTTTCCAGGCAAGGGCCGGCGAGCGGAAGTGGTCCAGGGAGAGTGGGACAGAATTCAGGGGCCACTTGGAAACGAAACGAAATAAGATCTTAACTAGCTCAGGACGGGATTGCCAAAGAGCGTCCCGCTGGCTGGAGGGGCTGACCCGCGCGGCGGAGCTGCCTCCCCGCTGCCCCCGGAGCGTGTAGGCCGCGTCGGCGGGCGGGCAAAATGGGCGCCGGCGCTCCCGAGGCGCCTGCCCCGCAGCCCCGGCGCCGTTCACAGATCGCGTCTGCCTGCGGCCCCGGAGCACCGCCTCCCAGCCGCCCCTGCGTCCCGGCCTCCCGGCCTGAACCCCTGTCCGCCGCCGGCCACAGTCCTCTGCCCCGACGGCCACGCCTGCCCTAACCGGCGCGGGCGTTTCCCAGGTGCCGCTGGGCCGCCCCGCCCCCGCCCAAGCCCCGCCCCCTCCCCACACGCCCGCCTGGCCCGAGCTCCCTAAGCTCCGCCCCCGCCCAAGCCCCGCCCCCTCCCCACACGCCCGCCTGGCCCGAGCTCCCTAAGCTCCGCCCACGCCCGAGCCCCGCCCACGCCCCACACGCCCGCTTGGCCCGAGCTCCCTAAGCTCCGCCCCCGCTTCGCGCCCGCCCCGCCCCTCCCGCGCTCCCAGGCCCCTCCCCCGCGGAACCCGCTTGCTGGAGCTCAGGGTTGGTCGGGCCTAAGTGGGCCCTAGGCGGACTTGAGCTGGGTCGGACCAAGATGGCGATGCAGGTGGTACAGGCGGTACAGGCGGTTCATCTGGAGTCGGATGCTTTCCTAGTTTGTCTCAACCACGCTCTGAGCACCGAGAAGGAGGAGGTGATGGGACTGTGCATAGGGGAGGTGAGTAGGGTCAGTGAGTTAACCTGGCCGGAACCCTGATGAGCAGCCCAGCGTTTCCTTGGGGTCGGTGTTAGCAGCGCCCAGGGCTGCGGAGGCCACAGGCACCCTGGCTTTGATATGGGATAGGTCCTTTGGATGGTCCTGTCGCGGAGTTTGGGTATCCTCGGGTTGCTTGACGCTTGGTTAACCTCCCATCACCCCCCAGCGTTCCGCATAAGCTAGGGGTGGGGAGAGCTTTTTTCTCTACTAATCTCTGGCCTCTTATGTAAATCTGGAGTTATCACCCCATTGACCAAACCGGAAAGTCAGGCCAGAAAGACAATGTAGCACAATAGGACATCAGTGTATTAAGACGCTACTGACCACTGTTAGGGCAGCTGCTGTCTTTCCTCTAGGATGCATTAAATTGTATCAAAGAGCCTAGGAGAGGAGATGGTTTCCCAGACACAAAGTTTCTGCAGCGTTAAAGTGTTGCAGAGTGAAAGAGGACGAGACTAGAGCTTAGTTGCTTACAATCCGAAAGTAAAAATTCTCCAGTTTTTCATTCTCGTATGCCCTATTTTTCGAATAACCTGTATCATGTACATCCAATAATCGTCATGTGATCAATAATGTTTTCTCCTCTTTCTCACTCTAGTTGAATGATGACACCAGGTAAGACAATATTTGTTTACTCGTATCTTTTGGTCTATATGCCATTAACTCAGAGTTATGACAAGCTTGGCAATATTGGTTAGGGATTGTGTTTTAGATTACCACGATCAGTCTGGAGCTCCCTCAGTGATACCCTTTGAATAACTTCCCAATCCTGAAGATTGGTTTCCACCTAACTTTTTAGCAGGAGGATTTTCAGTTGATACATGTGTGACCTTATGTGAAAAACGTGGTTTAGGGAAACAAGATCATGAGTGAACGTGTGAATGCTCTTACAGATAGAATTTTGTTGACTGTGGTATGGTGCTATTATTTTCCATTTCCTTGCTTGATATGTTTTATGTTCTGTTTCCCCTAAAATGACAGTGAGAAACTGCTCATTTTCTTTGTGGCAGCGAATGTGCATATTAACAGACATTTCCCCCTGTGGACCCATTCCTTCATCTAAACTGGCTTTTCCTTTTCTGTGGCTTTCCACTTCCTACTGGTGAGCCCTCCAGTGAGCTCAGAGATGCCCAGTACTTTGGATGCTTTGAAGTTTTAATTTTAATTTAAACCCGGAAGCATAGCAGAATATGGACTCTCATGCCCATCTCAAAGATAATAGGAGTTAAGGTTTGCCCGTGAAAACTTTGTACACTCAGTCGTGTGTGTGTGTGTGTGTGTGTGTGTGTGTGTGAGAGTGTGTGAGAGAGACTCCTTCTCACAGCTTTAGCTTCAGTTGACTTTCCTTCTTCTTCCTTTGTCTCTGCTAAGGTTTTATTGTTCCCTTTTTTTCTAATTTATCCCCAAAAGGAGTGACTCCAAATTTACATATACTGGAACTGACATGCGCACAGTCACTGAAAAGGTATGTGTGCTTGCATTTGCATGATGGAGACTTGCAGTTGGGAAGGGATTTCTGAGCCCTGTTGGATACACTCAGCCGGGGATGGATCCCTTTTGTGTGTAGGGCCGCATTTGTGGCTGAGTGGCGTGTTCTCTCTAGTTAAATCTACTCACTAGGAATGGGACCAGTTTTCTGTGCTTTGGAGCAAATTTTTACTATTGGATCAAGATGAGTAATTGCTGTCAGCTCTCCTCCTTGCTGACATCTGTCTGTTTTCTGGCTGGCTCATGTCCTTGTTATCTTTTTATCCCGAGTCCCAATATCTACTCAGGCAAAACCTTCTTTCCTAATGGGCCAAACTAGCCAAAGCTCATAGTTCTTTGTCTACCTTGACTTGCTCTTTTCTGATTTGTTCTGGTCACGTGGTCTAGTATAATGCTTCTCTACCTAATTGGTATATAGGAACAGTTACTTTTTCCCCAATATGGCACAGGCCAGTGCTTTTGTAAGAGACAAAAACAAAAATGATGTCCTCTCTTCCTGCCAAGCAGATGATAGAGGTGATAAAACTATAGGACAACAACTCCATCTACTTATTACCTCTGTATACAAACTTCATCGTGTTAACCACTTGGCCTTCTTTCTTCCCATATGAAGGAAAGAAGTTCATTCCCAACCCAGGGCTGCAGCTTCTTTAAGGACCTTGCTTATGAAATACCCTGTCTTGCCCTAGCCGGTTTAGCTCAGTGGGTAGAGCATCAGCTTGCAAACTGGAAGGTCCCAGGTTCTATTCTGGCCAAGGGCACGTGTCTGGGTTGTGGGCTCGATCCCCAATAGGGGGCGTGCAGGAGGCAGCTGATCAATGATTTTCTTTCATCATTGATGTTTCTATCTCTCCCTCTTTCTTCCTTTTGAAATCAATAAGAATATATTAAAAAAAAAAAAATACCCGGTTTTTCTTCTGTGTTTTCAACCTTTTCCTGTCATCTGGCTCTTTTCCCTTGGGATACAAATGTGCTTACATCACTTTCATTTTCAGAAGGGAAAGAAAAATCACTTCTCAGTCCTGTATCTCCCTGTAGTAATTACGCTCACATCCTTCCTTAACCGACCAGACCTTATTTACCTTCTCCATTCAAACCCACCAAAATCTGCTTTCCAGTTCTGCCTCTCCAGCCCCCTCCTCGTTCCTACATCCTTAGATTGTTTCTTGGTGCTTCTCTTAATCTTTCAATTTGGAGTGCAGAACTCCCATGAGGGTTTTTATTTGTTTTGTTTTTGCGGTATCTCCTTATTCCTCCCCTGCCTATGCATTAACCATTCTCCAGGTTTCTGCCTTGGCCTCCTTATCTTCCGAGAAATTTTTTTAAGAAATATTTTTACTAGAGGCCCAGTGCACGAAATTGTGCACAGGTAGGCCTAGCCTGTGATGAGGGCCATCTTCCACCCAATTGCCAGTCCCCAGTCCCACCCCACTGCCGCCACCCACCTGGTTCCCCTCACCAGTCCCCAGTCCCACCCTGCTGCCACCACCCACCCAGTTCCGCATTCACCATCCGGTGATCCGAGCCTGTGGGTTGGGGTAAGAGGGAGGGACCGAGAGGTGGTCAGTGCACCTCATAGCAACTGGTTGAGTGGTCATTCTGGTCGTTATGCCATTATGGTCATTGGGCTTTTATTTTATAGGATTGATTTCAGAGAGGAAGGGAGAGGGAGATAGAAACATCAATGATGAGAGAGAATCATTGATTGGGCCGCCTCCTGCACACCCCCCACTGAGGATCGAGCCCGCAACCCAGGCATGTGTCCTGACCGGGAATTGAACCCTGACCTCCTGGCTCATAGGTCAATGCTCAACCACTGAGCCATGTCAGCTGGCAGCATTGCCTCTCCTGTGGCTTTAGTTGCAACGGACATTGAGGTTAGAGAGATCTGTCTTCAGATCCTTTCTCTGATACTTACCGTGTGACTTTGGGCATGTTACTTAACATCCTCAAGCTTCTCATTTTTCATCTGTAAAACAGAGATAATGATCGTCACCAACCTCATAGAGTTGTTGAGAAAGTTGGATTTGGGTAATGTAAGTAAAACACTCACCTGTAAAATGGGTATAACAATAGTACTAACCTCACTGGGTCATTGGGAGAGGCAGTTTAATACATGAAAGCACTTTTACAAGTGTCTGACACATGGCAGGTAGATAATAAATATTGGCTATTTTGACTGTCGTCATTGTTAACCAGTAGATACTAGTTAGTATAAATTATTCCAAGCTCTAGAATGTCAGAGTCAACTGTCCAGTGGATATCCAAATGTAGCTAAACATGGGCATCTTTTAATATATATTTGCGCCGAAACCGGTTTGGCTCAGCGGTAGAGCGTCAGTCTGCGACTGAAAGGTTCCAGGTTTGATTCCGGTCAAGGGCATGTACGTTGGTTGCGGGCACATCCCAGTAGGGGGTGTGCAGGAGGCAGCTGGTCGATGTTTCTCTCTCATCGACGTTTCTAGCTCTCTATCTCTCTCCCTTCCTCTCTGTAAGAAATCAATAAAATATAGTATTAAAAAAATAATATATATATTTGCTATATAATAAAGAGCAAATGGTTGTCACGCCCTCACGCCATAACAGCTCAGACAGTCAACACTGGTAAGAGAAGAATGGGGACCAGCCAGGCATAAATGAGCTTGAGAGAGAGGAATGGGGACCAGCCAGGCACAGATGAGCTCACGAGAGAAGAATGGAGACCAGCTAGGCTGCAGCCCAGGAGAGGAACAAGCCTCCCGCCCTGCAGTCCTGGACACCAGCAGCTGCACCTGCGCCTGTAGCTTGGGAGAGGGACAAGCTGCCTGTCCTGCAGTCCTGGGTGCCAGCGCCTGCAGCTGCGGCCTGGGTGAAGCCACCAGCCAACGGTCCCCTGGGTTCTGGGTGACGGCGGCTGGACAGAGGGAGGGTAACCTGGGTCCCGAGTACCTGTGACTGGCCAAAGGAGGGAATCCTAGGTCCCGGGTGTGGGGTGAGGCAGAGGCAGTTAGGGGCAATCAAGCCAGCAGGGGAGCAGTTAGGGGCAATCAGGCAGGCAGGCAGGCAGAGGTGGTGAGGGGCCATCAGGCAGGCAGGCAGGCGATCAGTTAGGGGCCAGTGGTCCTGGATAGTGAGAGGCAGTTGGACATCCCCCAAGGAGTCCTGGATTGGAGAGGATGCTGGCTGGGCTGAGAGATTCCCACCTCCCCCCCGTACACAAGTTTTGTGCAGTGGGCCTCTAAAATACACACACACACACACACACACACACACACACACACTAATGTATACTAGAGGCCTGGTGCACTAATTCGTGTACATTGAAAGGACATTAATTAGAAGAAATATTTTAGAGGCCAGGAAGGGACCCAGGAGGGCTCCAGGGCATGTCCGGTCCATCTTGCTCAGTCCCCATCGGCCAGACCCCAGCAGCAAGCTAACCTACTGGTTGGGGCATCTGCCCCCTGGTGGTCAGTGTGCATGATAGTGACTGGTCCAACGGTCGGATACTTAGCATATTAGGCTTTTATTATATAGCATATTTATTGATTTCAGAGAGGAAAGAAGAGGGAGAAAGATAGAAATATCAGTGATGAGAGATATTGATTGGCTGCCCCCTCCATGCCCCCACTGGGGATTGAGCCCTCAACCGAGGCATGTGCCCTGACTGGAATCAAACCATGACCTCCTGGTTCATAGGTCAGTGCTCAACCACTGAGACACACTGGCTGGGCTAAACACAGGCATCTTAAACTAACATGTTCAAAACTGAACCTTTCCTCTTCCTCAATCCCTCCAACATCGCTGCCACAGTAGTTCCCAAGCCTGGAATCACCCAGTAATGTTTACAAAATCCCGAGGGTGGTTCAGTTGGTCTGGGGTGTGACCTGAGCAATAGAATTTGGAAAAGCTATCCAGGCGATTCTTATGTGCAGCCAAGTTTGGTAACCACTGCCTGCCATTGAGAGCCATAAACCTAAATTGCTTTCATATTTGTTTCCAATGCTTCATCCCAAATACCGCTATCTTATTTGAGGTCCTCATCACTTCTTTCTTCGATTCCTGTGCTAGCCTCTCCATTAGTTTCCTTGATTAGAGTCTCTCCTGATGCTAGTCCTTTTTAACTGCTTAGGACGTGATCTTTTGAGAACATAAGTCTCATGTACTGCTGCTTAAAATCTTTAGATTGAAGTCCCATTAGTGAAGCATTCAGGGCCTGTCATGATCTCATTTCTGTTTATGTCCTTACTAGAGGCTCAGTGCATGAAAATTCATGCACTGGAGGGGGGTTCCTCAGCCTGCATGCCCCCTTTCACAGTCCAGGAGGCCTCAGAGGTGGGAGGCAACCCAGCGATCAGGGGAAGGTGATGCTTCATCACACCTCTGCTGCTGCCACTGCCGACAGTGCAAGCCTTGGCTGGCCCTGGTTACCTGAGCCTCGGGTAGCCCTGGGTGGCTGAGCAGCCACCATCCGAGGCTTGCCTGCACTTTGGGCTGGCCCTGAGTAGCTGGGTGCCACCATCTTGTGGTTGTGGATGCCACCATCTTTGAGAGCATGACAGTCAATTAGCATATTCCCTTCTTATTGGCTGTGGGTGCCACCATCTTTGAGGGCTGGGTAGTTAATTAGCATATTCCCTCCTTATTAGCTGTGGGCGCCACCATCTTTGCGATGGTGTGAGGGTCAATTAGCATATTCCCTCTTTATTAGATCGAACTAGAGGCCCTGCGTTCGCCAGCTTTGAGCCTGGCTTCTGGCTGGGTGGCGCTCCTCCTGTGGGAGCGCATTGATCACCAGGGGGCAGCTCCTGTGTTGAGCATCTGCCCCCTGATGGACAGTGCGCATCATAGCAACCGATTGTTCTGCCGTTCGGTCGATTTGCATATTAGGGTTTTATTATATAGGATATTTCTTCACATGGATCCAAGTTCTCACCATGGTAAATTATGTCAGTTTCCACATTATGCTCTGCTGTTTCACGCCTTGTATCTGCTGGTTGTTATGCGTGGACTACTTCCCTCTTCTCTGCTTGATTAACAACTTATCCCTGGCAGTTCAGCCTGGGTGCCACTTGTCTCCTTTAAGTAGCCTGCTCTGACCTGTAGGCTAGGTTAGAGAGCCTCTCTGTGCTGCCCTAGCTCCTTGAACATATCAGTCACACTGCTTGTATGCTGTCATGGAGTTGTTTCCCTGTCTCTCTTCCTGGATGTCACTACTGTATCCTGTTTATCATTGTACACTCAGGCCACTCTGTAGTGCCTTCCATATAGTATGTACTCAATAAATACCCATTGTATGAATGAACGTAAGTCCTCTACAATAGGAAATTAGTATTACGTGCCCACTACCCATGGAAAGCCACGCCAGGCAGTGCAAACTTTCTGGAAAGGGCCAGATGGTAAATATTTTTAGTTTTGTGGGCCAAGACCACGCCGTCTCCGTTGCAGTTACTCAGCTCTGCGTTGTAACACAAAAGCGGCTGCAATACAGACATGAATGAACGTGGTCAGATTTGGTCTAAAGCAGCCAAGTCAGGCCATAGTTTGCCAAGACACAGGAACAAAAGGAATTGGTTTTAGTCCCTTAATTCCAAGACTGAAAAGGTGTAGGGGCCGATCTAGCCACGTTGGAATATCTCACTACTTATATGACTATGACCATAACTGTTTTCTCTGGCCCTCCAGCTCCCTGTGGCTTTCAGGATCCCTGCTAGTCTGTGGCCTTTATGCTTTTTATTTTGTTTTCCATCTCTCCCTGGGCTGGTCTTGCCATTCCATCCTGAATTGCTTTTGCTCACTCTTTTGAATTCTGAAACCTTCTCTGACTAGAGGCAAAGAGAATATTCACCCTTGGCATCAACTCCTACTCAAATGCATTTGCAATCTTAATGACATAATTTTATTTTTCAAGAGTCTATTCCCTTGTCTTAAATTCTGTGTCAGTTTGTATCATCCAAACACAGTGGCACCTCGGTTCTTGAACTTAATTCGTTCCAGGAGGCTGTTCGAGAAGTGATTTGTTTGAAAACCGGAATCATTTTCTCCCATTATAAGTAAGAATTAGCTGAAACCGGTTTGGCTCAGTGGATAGAGCGTCGGCCTGCGGACTGAAGGGTCCCAGGTTCCATTCCTGTCAAGGGCATGTACCTTGGTTACGGGCACATCCCTAGTAGGGGGTGTGCAAGAGGCAGCTAGTCGATGATTCTATTTCATCGATGTTTCTGGTTCTCTATCCCTCTCCCTTCCTCTCTGTAAAAAAAAAAAAAAAAAAAAAATCAATAAAATATATATTTTAAAACCAAGAAAGAATGTAAATTGAATTAATCCATTCCAGACTCCCAAATGATTCTGCTGTAACCTTTCTTACATACAGTGCATGTCCAATGTACTGTTTAAGGTGTAAATAAACACTTGTTAAGTTTATCGAACCACCCACACTAGCCTTACAGGAATCACTGTCAGCGTTTGGTCCAGGGATGTCCTTCGGGTCAGCACGTAGCATCTTTGCTTGTCCCGTGACACTGCCTCCGAAGTGCTGTCCCTCTCTGCCTGCTTTTCCTTTACCCACATCAACAACAGATTCTCTCCCTCTCATTGCCTGTGACCGGGTTCTTTCTCATCCTTAGCAACATTGGCACTCTTGATGGCTGCTTTATGTTTTAAAAATTTGCTAATCTTTGACTTCTTCAGCAACAAAAGCATTCTTTCCTTTATTGTCTGTGAGGTATCAGCTTGGAATGATTGTCAGCGGAAGTTTGGTTTGACAACAGAGACCTTTTCTCGGAACAACTGGTCAAGGACTGAATTGTTGGAAATGGGAGAGGTTTGGAAAACAAAGTTTGATTGTAGATATGAAACTTCATCAGAATTCAGGGGCCTTATTTTTTTAGTTAGTGTTGGCATGGCATATCTTTTCTATTCTTTTATGTTTTAGCCTTTCTGTATATTCATGTTTAAAGTATGTATCATTAGGAACCTATAGTTTTGATAATCTAGTTTGATAATCTTTTTAGTTGGAGTATTTAGTCCAATTACCTTTATTGTAATGATTGATATACATGGGTTATTGCTGCCATCTTTTTGCTTTATATTTGACCCACTTTGCTTTATGTTCTTGCCTTCTTTTGGATTCATCAACTGTGTTTTACTATTCCACTTTGATCCTCCATTAATTAGTTATATCCTTCTTTTACTTTCCTTTTAGTAGTTATCCTACATATTATAATATACTAGAGGCCCGGTGCACGGAAATTCGTGCACTTGCGGAGAGGGGGAGATGGGGAGGTCCCTTCAGCCCGGCCTGCACCCTCTCACAATCCGGAACCCCTCAGGTAGGGTCCTTAGGTCTGGCCTGATATCAGGGCCTATTGGGCTTTCCTTCCCCCAGCTGCAGGCAGCTGGCCCCACCCCCGCTGCTGCCACTGCTTGCCATTTGTGCAACGCTGACCCCCTCCCCTGCTACTGGTGACCTCCCTCTGCAGATGACAGGCTGGAGTGCAATGGCTTGGCTGGCCTGGGCCTCCCTCTTTTTTTGCTGGGGGGCAGGTCCAGCCCGGCGAGGGGCCATCTGCCTACCTGATCACCCCAACGACTCTGCCTGCCTTCCTGAGTGCCCCTAACTGCTTGCTTGTGGGCAGGGCCAGTCTGGTGAGGGGCCATCTGCCTACCTGATCTCCCGTAACCACTTGCCTGCCTATCTGATCACCCCTAACCACTGGTCTGCCTACCTGTTACCCCTAACCACTCTGCCTGCCTGCCTGCCTGATTGCCACTTACACTTGCTTGGGGCAGGGCCAGCCCAGCGAGGGACCATCTGCCTACCTGATCTCCCCTAACCGCTGGTCTGCCTACCTGATCACCACTAACCACTCTGCCTGCCTGCCTGATTGCCCCTTACCACTTGCTTGGGGGCAGGACCAGCACTGACTTCTGGTTGGTCAGCTTCTGGTCATTACGACCCAGGGTTGCTTTTGTTTGTTTTTCTTTATATCAATTTTTATTTTTTTATTCTTTTAATTAAATTATTATTTGTGTACGTATACCATCGCCCCCCCTCCCCTACATGCCCTCCCTCCCCAGAGTTTTGTGTCCATTGGTTGTACTTATATGCATGTATACAAGTCCTTCGGTTGATCTCTTATCTCCCCCAGGTCTCCCTACCCTCCCCGCTGTAATTTGACAGTCTGCTTGTTGCTTTACTGTCTCTATATCTATCTTTTGGTTAGTCAGTTTATAATGTTCTTTATTATCCATAAATGAGTGAGGTCATGTGTTTCTCTTTTTAAAAAAAAATATATTTTATTAATTTCTTACAGAGAGGAAGAGAGAGGGATAGAGAGCTAGAAACATCTATGAGAGAGAGACATCTATCAGCTGCCTCCTGCACCCTCCCCCCCCCCCCCCCACACTGGGGATGTGCCCGCAACCATGTACATGCCCTTGACCAGAATTGAACCTGGGACCTTTCAGTCCGCAGGCTGACGCTCTATCCACTGAGCCAAACCAGTCTTGGCCATGTGTTTCTCTTTCATTGATTGGCTTATTTCACTCAGCATGATATTCTCCAATTCCATCCAGGTTGCTGCAAATGATGAGAATTCCTTCTTTTTTATGGCAGCATAGTATTCCATTGTGTAGATGTACCAAAGTTTTTTTTTATCTAATCATCTGCTGACGGACACTTAGGCTGTTTCCAAATAATAGCTATTGTAAATTATGCTGCTATGAACATAGGAGTGCATATATCCTTTCTGATTGGTGTTTCTAGTTTCTTGGGATATATTCCTAGGAGTGGGATTACTGGGTCAAATGGGAGTTCCATTTTCAGTTTTTTGCAGAAACTCCACACTGTTCTCCACAGTGGTTGCACCAGTCTGCATTCCCACCAGCAGTGCACGAGGGTTCCTTTTTCTCCGCAACCTCGCCAACACTTGTCGTTTGTTGATTTATTGATGTTGGCCGTTCTGACAGGTGTGAGATGATACCGCATTGTTGTTTTGATTTGCATCTCTCACGACCCAGGTTTTTTTAAATTTCTTTATTGATTGTGATATTATATATGTGTCCTTACATATTAGGATATTTTTTATTTATTAGTCTAATACAAATGGCTATTTTTATTTAGTTTTTATTTTTTACTATTTCTCTGCTAATACTAGAACCTAAGAACACTATAATTTCATTTCACCCTCCCACCTTTTGGATTAGTGCTGTCATGCATTTTAATTCTATGGATATTTTATGCACCGCATAATATTATTACTGTTTTGTACAATTATTATTTATTTACACTTACACACATATTTTACTCTTTATAGTGTTCTTCTTTCCTTCATAGCTGGGATTTTCTTTCTTCCCAAAGAACTCTCTTTAATATTTCTGTGCTGATAATGAATTCTATCAACTTTTTGCATATGTAAATATCTTTAGTTTGCCTTCAATTCTGAAGGTTCTTTTCTTTTAAATATATTCTATTGATTTTTTACAGAGAGGAGGAGAGATAGAGAGTTAGAAACATCGATGAGAGAGAATCATCGATCAGCTGCCTCTTGCACCACCCCTACTGGGGATGTGCCCACAACCAAGTACATGCCCTTGACTGGAATCGAACCTGGGACCTTTTAGTCCGCAGACCGACGCTCTACCACTGAGCCAAACCGGTTTCGGCTATCACTATATTTTTGACCCCCATTACCATTTACTACCCCTCACCCCCCTTCCCTCCTGGTAACACCATATTGTTGTCGGTTTCTGAGTGAGTTTGTTTGTTTTTTTGTTTCTCTTTTTTGTTCATTTGTTGATTTTAGTTTTATATCCCACATGAGCGAAATCATATGGTTCTTGACTTTTTATGACTTATTTTGCTTGGCATGATATTCTCAAGATCCATCCATGTTGTTGCAAATGGCATTATTTCATCTTTGTATATATGTGCCATATTTTTATCCAATCATCTATTTAGGGACACTTTGGTTGTTTTCATGTCTTGGCCACCATGAATAATGCTGTAATGAACATAGGGGTGAATATATCTTTGCAAATAAATGTTTTCAATTCTTTGTGTAGATACTCAGGAGAGGGATTACTGGGGCATATGGTAACTCTATTCTTAATTTTTTGAGTTAACATCCATACTGTTTTTTTTTTTTTTTTAAATATATTTTATTGATTTTTTTTTACAGAGAGGAAAGGAGAGAGATAGACAGCTAGAAATGTCGATGAGAGAGAAACATCAACCAGTTGCCTCCTGCACACCCCCTACAGGGGATGTGCCCGCAACCAAGGTACATGCCCTTGACCGGAATCGAACCCGGGACCCTTCAGTCCGCAGACCAACGCTCTACCACTGAGCCAAACCGGTTTCAGCATATTATTTTTTTATATATATTTTTTATTGATTTAGAGAGGAAGGGAGAGGGAGAATGAGATGAAAACATCAATGACAAGAGAGAATCATTGATTGGCAGCCTCCTGCATGCCCCCTACTGGGGGTTGAGCCTGCAACCCAGGCATGTGCCCTGACCAGGAATTGAACTGTGACCTCCTGGTTTATAGCTCAATGCCAACCACTGAGCCACACTGTTTTCCATAGTGGCTGTACCAGTTTACATTCCCACCAGCAGTGAATGTGGGTTCCTTTTTCTCTACATCCTCTGCTACACTTGTTATTACTTATCTTGTTGATAGTAGCCATTCTAACAGGTGTGAGGTGGTACACTGGAGGAAAAGAAGCCTCTTCAATAAATGGTTCTGGGAAGCCTGGCCGTGTTTCTAAGTGGTTAGAGCATGGGCCCCATGCTCCAAAGGATTGCAGGTTTGATCCCCAGTCCCATGGGGGTGCATGTGGGAGGCAACCCATCAATGTCTCTCTCCCACATTGATGTTTCTCTCTCTCTCTCTCTCTCTCTCTCTCTCTCTCTCTCTCTCTCTCTCTCTCTCTCTCTCTCTCTCTCTCTCTCTCTTCTTCCCCCCCCCTTTCTGCTTGCTCTAAGAATCAACAGGGAAAATATCCTCGGGGGGGGGGGGGTTAACACAAATTAAAAAAAAAAAAAAAGTGGTGTTGGGAAAATTGGAAAGCTACATGCAAAAGAATGAAACTAGACTACTGTTTGTCTCCATATAAAAAATAAAAATGGATCAAAGACCTAAATATAAGATCTGGGAAAATTGGAAAGCTACATGCAAAAGAATGAAACTAGACTACTGTTTGTCTCCATATAAAAAATAAAAATGGATCAAAGACCTTAATAAATTACACAGGAAGAAAACATAGGTATTAAACTTCCGAACTTTGGTCTTAGAAAAGATTTTATGAATTTGACCCCAAAGGCAAAGAAAGTAAGAGCAAAAATAAATGAATGGGACTGTATCAAACACAAAAGCTTCTGTGCAACAAAAGAAACCACCAAAAAAAGAAAAAAAAAGAAAAAGGCAATAACTGAATAGAAGACGTTATTTGTAAACAACAGCTCCCACAAGGTGTTACTATCCAATTAAAAAATTAGTGGAGGCCAAGACCGGTTTGGCTCAGTGGATAGAGCGGACTGAAAGGTCCTGGGTTCGATTCCGGTCAAGGGCATGTACATTGGTTGCGGGCACATCCCCGGTGGGGAGTGTGCAGGAGGCGGCTGGTTGATGTTTCTCTCTCATCGACGTTTCTAGCTCTCTATCCCTCTCCCTTCCTCTCTGTAAAAAATCAATAAAATATGTTTTTTTTTAAATTGGTGGAGGACCTGAACAGACACTTCTCACCAGAAGACATACGAATGGCCAACAGATATAGGAAGAGGTGCTTGACTTCACTAGCCAGTAGGGAAATGCGAATCAAAACTACAGTGAAAAGTCTTATATTCCAGTAGAGGAGGAAATTATGTCAACAAAGAGAACACAACATGATACAAACTCTAGCACAGATGTGTATTTGTATTATTAAAAACGTATGACAGGGGAGAATGATCAGTTCTTTACAGAATGAGCTTTTAAAGGCTCATCCATGGGAATTTACAGGCTGAGAGAGTTCACCAGGTGGACAAAGGCATGAAGCGGGACCACATTTCAAGCTCAGTGGCCACATTACATAATGGCTGCTGTGCTGCACTGTGTAGGTCTGGAGCTTAAAAATCTCCTCTTCGATTTTACCCACGTCCCTGCAACATCTGGAAACGCCACCCCCATCTTTCCTTTGAAACTTTCAAACCATTTCATTGTTCTGGTTTGGACTCCTCTGCCATTCTTCCTGGCTCCTCTTACTGTACTCCATCCCAAACGTGGGAACACCCCCCCCCCCCGCCCCCCTTGATTTAGGCCTGGACCTCTGGGCTGTCTCTCCACACTGCTCCTTGCTTTTATTTGCATCCTCTCCTCCCAGATCAGCCTGCTCATCTTCCTTCCTTCCTTCCTTCCTTCCATCCTGATCCTTGCTAAACTTCAATCTGCCTCCCATTTCACCATTTCAACCTTAAACACTTCAGAGTCACCATTGACACTCTCCTGTCTTCTCTCCCCCATGGTCCATAAGCTACCAAACCTCGTGGATTCTTCCTTCTTGATGAATCTCCCATCTCTTTCTTCCGTCTCTGCCATCCAGTTAGTCCAGTATGTTATCCCTTCATGTCCAGGCAATCTGAAATATTTTCCTTTGTCCAGTTCATCCCGCAGGTCAGGGGTTGGCAGTTGAGGTCTCAGCTTACAATCTGCCATTCCATCTCGTTTTCTCTTCAAATCAGTTAGCCAACTTGTCTCCCAAACTTATCACCCGCATCCATTTGGAATCTTCAGAAACTCTATCCACACACACACACACACACACACACACAAACACACACACACGTATGTACGCACACACAAACACGTGTGCACACACAGCAGTCAGGAAATACGAACGCTTGTATGCCTTTTCTATGAAGATTTTTTTTTTCTAATCTAAGTGACTCCTTTCCTCTGAGCTTCTGTAGCATTAATTTACTAATGTAGTAAATGAACGTGCTGCTGTTCAGCTAGACGGTTAGCATTTGAAACAGCTGAAGTTTGAGCGCTCTGAAAATTGTATTCTTTTGTGTGACAGTATCTCGCACGTAGTTGTGAATCAAATGATTATAAGTTGATCATTCAGAAAGTCCTTCCTTGACCTAAATATCAGCTGTAGTATTTTTTTGTTCGGAAGTATATATGGTGAGGTTAGATGGCTTTTAGTTGAAACATTCCACTCCTACGTGGGGAGAATGTCAGCTTTCTAAAATGGAATCTCTAACCTGAGAACGTAACGCGATGCAGTTCTATAATCGCAGGGGGAGATACTGGAGAGAGACAGAAGTAAACGTTTTTGTGGATGTCTCCTTAGGTCGACACCGTCAGAATTGTCCACATTCATTCTGTCATCATCTTGCGACGCTCTGATAAGAGGAAGGACCGAGTGGAAATTTCGCCAGAGCAACTGTCAGCAGCCTCAACGGAGGCGGAAATATCCTTCATGATGGCTGAGCAGCTTTTCTTTTCTCTTCTCTTTTCTTTTTTTTAAAATATATTTTATTGATTTTGTACAGAGAGGAAGGGAGAGAGATAGTTAGAAACATCGATGAGAGAGAGTCATCCATCAGCTGCCTCTTGCACACCCCCTACTAGGGATATGCCCACAACCAAGGTACATGCCCTTGACCAGGATCGAACCCGGGACCTTTCAGTCCCCAAGCCGATGCTCTATCCACTGAGCCAAACCGGTTTCGGCCCGAACAGCTTTTCTGTGCTCTGGGTGGCTAAGCTAGGGCCCTCTGTTTGCTACCTTAGCCTGCTTTAGGAGGCGGGTTCCCACGTTTTCTTCCTGGTCACTCCCAGTTTTCACATTTGCTCCTTAGATCCAATTTCTTGGTTAATCAGAATTCAAAAAAAAATTTTTTTTTAAATAGCTGAAACCGGTTTTGCTCAGTGGATAGAGCATCAGCCTGCAGACTGAAAGGTTCCCAGGTTCAATTCCAGTCAAGGGTATGTACATTGGCTGCGGGCACATCCTAGGTGGGGGCTGTGCAGGAGGCAGCTAGCTGATGGATGTTTCTTTTTCTTTTTTTAAAAATATATTTTATTGATTTTTTACAGAGAGGCAAGGAGGAGGGATAGAGAGTTAGAAACATCGATGAGAGAGAATCATCGATCAGCTGCCTCCTGCACACCTCCCACTAGGGATGTGCCCACAACCCAGGTACATGCCCTTGACCGGAATCGAACCCAGGACCCTTCAGCCCGCAGGCCGGCTCTCTATCCACTGAGCCAAACCGGTTTCGGCTGATGGATGTTTCTAACTCTCTGTCTCTCTCCCTTCCTCTCTGTAAAAAAAAAATCAATAAAATATATTTTTTTAAAAAAGAGATATGTTATTTAAAAAAATTAAAAAATATTTCTATTGATTTCAGAGAGGAAGGGAGAGGGAGAGAGAGACAGTTACATCAATGATGAGAGAGAGTCATTTATCGGATGCCTCCTACACACCCCATACGGGATGGAGCCTGCAACCCAGCATGTGCCCTGACCAGGAATCGAACCTCCTTGTTCAGAGATCAATGCTCAACCAACCACTGAACCACACCGGCCAGGCGATTAATCAGAATCTTTGTCCACTTCTCCTTTTGACTGGCTTTTATTGAAGGATTAGAGATTTCTAACATTCCTTCTCTTAAGTGCCCAGAAATCCCAAGGTCAAATCCTATGACAGTGAACTCTATGAGGAGTATCTTCGTCCTCCTCCCCCCCTTCATCCCTTATGCCCGCCTCCCCCAGTTTTCCTTGGATCATTTAATTTCTAGGCTCTTTACTGTCTTGGTCTATGTTGTTTGGAAAGATTCTCTGGAATCAGCTGATCAATGATTCTCTCTCATTGATGTTTCTAACTGTCTATCCCTCTCTCTTCCTCTCTGTAAAAAAAAAAAAATCAACAAAGTATATTTTTTTAAAAATTTCTAAAAAAAAGTATTCTTAGACTCAATCATATAAAAAAGGGTTTTGTGCTTTAATGTAAGCCGCAGGGAAGTGAGCTAGCATTTTACATTTCGCAGCGATAGCCTTAATAAGCAGCGTCTGAAGAGGAGAGCTTACCTCTGAGTTGAGTTCTTTTTAAAAAATATATTTTATTGATTATTTTACAGAGAGGAGGGGAGAGGGATAGAGAGTTGGAAACATGGATGAGAGAGAAACATTGATCAGCTGCCTCCTGCACACACACACACACACACACACACACACACACACAAGGATGTGCCTGCGACCAAGGTACATGCCCTGGACCAGAATCCAACCTGGGACCCTTGAGTCAGCAGGCTGACGCTCTATCCACTGAGCCAAACCAGCCAGGGCTGTGAGTTGAGTTCTTATCTCAAGTTAGAGCCTCCGAATTCGGGGAAATTTTTATTTCCAGAACAAAGGAGGAAAGGATTCCTTTGGGGGCTCTTTCTAGAGGCCTGAACTGGGTTCATTTGATCTCTGCACACATGACAGGCAACTCACACAGACACCAGAGATGTTACGGGACAGCCTCCTGAGTCAGAGGGAGTGGGCTGACCTCAGCCTCGAGTCTTGTCTTCTCATAGCAATGAATTTAGCCGAAACCGATTTGGCTCAGTGGATACAGCATCAGCCTGCCGACTGAAGGGTACCGGGTTCGATTCTGGCAAGGGCATGTACCTTGGTTGCGGGCACATCCCCAGTGGGGGGTGTGCAGGAGGCAGCTGGTCGATGATTCTCTCTCATCGATGTTTCTAACTCTATCCCTCTCTCTTCCTCTCTGTAAAAAAAAACACCAATAAAATATATTTTAAAAAATGAAATGAATTTAAATGAGAAAATTACACTTGACTGCATTGTGACAAAGCCAATTTATTGAAGCCATGAAGGCAAGCGAATGTATTAAAGAAGCAAATATGTTTCATTTCAATCAGCTGGGAGCACAGAGGGGCTCTTTCTGCTAACCCGGAAAAGTGAGTGCCTGGCCAGGGTTCGAGGCGTTGAACGCCCTCCTGTCTATAGGTTTCAAAGATCCCCTTGTTGAATATCTTGGTCGAGATTCATTCTCAAGGTCCCTTTTAACTTTGTTGCGGCCTTGCCGGAATTCATGAGAAGCTCGGGGCAGTTTTATCTTCCAAGCCTTGAGACTCCTGGCGTCTCTGCCTGGGGAGTAAAAACCCTTTCTCCTGTCCCCTCCTCTCCTGCATTCCTTCCTCAGGGAGGCTTTTAACCATTTGCTCTCAGGTGGCCTTGGCTGGGAAGATAATAGCTTGTTTTTTTGCAGGCCAGCTGCAAATTGCCCACCCGCTTTGGCCTGGTTTGAACTTGCCTGTCTCAGTTTCCCTATTCCTCCTGCCCTGGAAATTTCCTAGCTTCTCTCTATCCTGTAACAAAAGCAGCCTGGTTGCTATTGTTCACATTAGTAGCCTGCCAGAGAGAAAGCAAATGAATTTTAAAAATATATATATATATTATTGATTTTTTTTCAGAGAGGAAAGGAGAGAGAGAGTTAGAAACATCGATCAGCTGCCTCCTGCACGCCCTCCCGCCCCCCACTGGGGATGTGCCCGCAACCAATGTACGTGCCCTTGACCGGAATCGAACCTGGGACTCTTGAGTTCGCAGGCCAAACGCTCTATCTACTGAGCCAAACTGGTTTTGGCACAAATGAATTTTTAAAATCTTGTATTTTTCAAAAAAATGGGATTGGGATGGAGCGAGAGAGAGAGAGGACAGAAGAATAACTCCAATTGATGATGTAAGTGACTTCCAAAGATTTAGCAGTTTCAGACATCACAGTGATAAGTATTTCAGTGATCAAACATTAGCTAAAGAGAATGTAACTGTATACAATAATGGCAATCGAGTAGATTTCACTTTTTTAAAAAAAGACAGACTCCTTTGTTTTTAAGTAGGAAGTCTGGGAAATTCTGGGTATCGACCTTACTTCATTCTTTTAATGATATTCAATTGTAAACTGTTTTAAACCTCAGGATACTTTCTGAGCCCTTGTCAGCATCACTTCTTTTTATTCCCACAAGTTGAAAATACCTTGACAAACACACAGGTTGGCTGAACTAACAGGTCGTCCCATGAGAGTGGTGGGCTGGTATCACTCCCATCCTCATATAACTGTTTGGCCTTCACATGTTGGTAAGTAGGGGGTTGCAGTGTTTACTGTTCTTAGACATGACTATGATTTTCCTTTTCCATTACATGGGCTATGATTGCTTTAAAGCAAAAGTTAACTAACTATCCATAAACAGGTGTCCTAATTTTTATTGTGCTACTAGAGGCCCAGTGCACGAAATTCGTGCACCCCGGGTTGTGGGGGGGTCCCTTAACCCGGCCTGCAATGATACCAGCGTCCCGCACCCCAGAGGCCTGTCTGCCCTCCCTCTAAGAGCCGGAGCATGTGGGACACTGGGGCTGGTCACCAGTATCCAGTGCCCTGGCTGCTATGGGCGCCTCCATATTTTTGTGACGGAGTGACGGTTAATTTGCATATTACCCTTTTATTATATAAGATGTTTTAAAAGTAATGGTTTACATCATATTGATTATTTTTTAATAGAGTTAAAGTTTTAGCACTCCATTTTGAATGAGTAGCACTGTAGTCAGACAACCAAGTCAAAGTGTCAGGTAGACACTTTGTGATTCTGGAGTTTGGGGTAGAAGTCTGAGACTAGAGTTTATTGGGTGTGAGTTGGGAGTGGTTAGGATAGTGATGAAGTATGAAGCTGTGGAACAGGATGAAATCCCCCGGGAGTGAGTACAGTCCTTGGTATGCCACTAGGTCAGGAGAGGCCAGATGGGAAGGATCCACCAAGAGACTGGCAGATATCAGCCACGAAGGTAAGTGGACATAGGGAAAGAGTGGGAGTGGGAGGCCAAGTGAAGAAAGACAGCTTTAAGGAGGGAACAATCGGGCAAATTGAGGGCCAAGAATAGATCGTTGGTGATCTTGATAAATCACTGTGGGTAGGATGGTATGGACAGTAATCTTTTTCAGACTCAGATAGCCGTTCTTCAACGGTGGTTGTGGATGAAATGGAATGGAAAGAATGCTGATGAAGTACCTTTGATGTGCTAGGCACTGTGCAATTTTAAAAGTACAAAGCCCTGTGAACATAGGGATGATGTTTATTCTTATTTAACAGATGGGGAGATAGGCTTAAAGGTATTAACAATTTTACCAAGGTCCTAGAGCAGTACAGAGACGTTTATACAATGCTACTTATTTTCTACAACAGTTTCAGCAGCAGTTACTAGGTACTGTTGGGTCTCACTCTTAGGAAGACAGTGGGGAGAAGTCCCAATCCAGATAAAAAAATAAATAAAAAGAATGTTTAAGAACATATTGCTGCCTGGTGGTATGGCTCAGTTGTTGAATGTTGACCTATGAACCAGGAGGTCATAGTCTGATTCCTGGTCAGGGCACGTGCCCAGGTTTTGAGCCCAATCCTATGTGGGGCATGCAGGAGGCAGCCAATAAGTGATTCTCTCTCATCATTTATCATTTCTATCTCTCCCTCCCTCTTCCTTTCTGAAAGCAATAAAAATATATTTTAAAATAAAAGAACATACAAATGAAATGGGTATAAGTCATTGGACCAAACCACACACTGCAGTGTTTTGTTATAATGCCCGATGTTTTGTATCCTTCACCTAAACAATGGTCTGAACACTTCAGATCTTTAGATTTTGCCTCTGTTCAGTCTTTGGTAATCTTTTAACTCATCCTTACAAATGTTATTTGATGCCTCTTTATGATTTCCTTTTCAAAAATTGCATAAACATGTAATAAGATTTTGTTTCTACTCGTGGAAATGTTGAATTCAATTCTATTGTAATCACTTCTATACAGTGGTTTCCTGTGTAAGAATTTCCTCTGTAATAGGTCTATGCTTCTGATTTTTAGTATCAAGTCTAATATAGTCACTTCCCTGGAAGCTGTCCATCAACAACTTTATTCTAGGAAATCTTTTTAAAAATATATATTTTTTTATTGATTTCAGAGAGGAAAGGAGAGAGAGAAAGAAGGGGGGCAGGGAGAGAGAGAGAGAGAGAGAGAGAGAGAGAGAGAGAGAGAGAGAGAGAGAGAGAGAGAGAGAAACATCAATGATGAGAGAGAATCATTGATTGGCTGCCTCCTGTACATCCCCAGCTGGGGATTAAGCCTGCAACCCGGGCATGTGCCCTGACTAGGAATCAAAATGTGACTTCCTGGTTCATAGGTCAACACTCAACCACTGAATCATGGTGGCCGGGCCCTAGGAAATCTTTTTTGTCTCCTTCCAGTGTCCTCCTTTCTCTTTGGATCCCCTAGAAGCAATTATCAAGTTTTGGGGGCTAATTTAAGTCTTCCATTTTTCTTTTTCTATGCTATGTTTCATAGGAGGGCTAGTATTGGGGTAGGCAGCCTAGAGTTATTAATAAGTTTTCTAATTTTTTAAAATATATTTTTTATTGATTTTATACAGAGAGGAAGGGAGAGAGATAGTTATTGTAGAAACAGCGATGAGAGAGAGTCATCGATCAGCTGCCTCTTGCACACCCCCTACTGGGGATATACCCGCAACCAAGGTACATGCCCTTGACCGGAATCGAACCCCAGACCCTTCAGTCCCCAAGCCGACGCTCTATCCATTGAGCCAAACCGGTCCCGGCAAGTTTTCTAATTTAATTGCAGATATCCCATAGTATTTTGGGGATAATATTTATAGTAAAATATTTATACTTAGACAGCCATATTGTACGGAAGATATATTCCTTTTCTGCCTCTAGAATCTGCATCTTGGGAGGATTGTATATCACTTTTTAAAAAATATATATTTTATTGATTTTTTACAGAGAGGAAGGGAGAGAGATAGAGAGCTAGAAATGTCGATGAGAGAGAAACATCGACCAGCTGCCTCTTGCACACCCCCTACCGGGTATGTGCCCGCAACCAACGTACATGCCCCTGACCGGAATCGAACCTGGGACCTTTCAGTCTGCAGACCGACGCTCTACCACTGAGCCAAACCGGTTTCGGCTGTATATCACTTTTAAATCTTTATGGCTATGAGATACAGCTTATTGACAGCAGATTTTTATTTTCATTTTCAGATGTTCGCACACAAGCCATGTATCAGATGATGGATCAAGGCTTCGTAGGACTTATTTTTTCCTGTTTCATAGAAGATAAAAACACGAAGGTAATGTGTGTGTGTGTGTTAAGCAGAATGGAGAAAAATATTTAGAAAAAAATATATATATTTTATTGGTTTTTCACAGAGAGGAAGAGAGAGGGATAGAGAGTTAGAAACATCGATGAGAGAGAGTCATCCACCAACTGCCTCTTGCACACCCCCTACTGGGGATGTGCCCGCAACCAAGGTACGTGCCCTTGACCAGAATCGAACCTGGGACCTTTCAGTCCACAGGCCGACGCTCTATCCACTGAGCCAAACTGGTTTCGGCGAGAAAAATCTTTTTGCAATTTCAATAAGGTGGCCAGGGAAGATTTCACTGAGAAAGGTCATTGAGGCAGGACCTGAAGAAAGTGAGGGAGCAATCTTTGGATTTCTTGGGGGTAGAGCGTTCTAGGCAGAGGAAATAGCCAGTGCAGAGAACCCGAGGTGAGTGTCATGTTCCAGGGAGTCAGCATGGCTGCAGCGGGGTGAGGAAGACCAGGACCACATGTCCTAGGATGCCTCTGTCAGCCCCAGTTTTCCCCCAGCCCCCCCATCTCCTGTGCAGTGAATCTACTTCTTGGAAGTGTCCTGGTTTGGATGAGAACTCGTTTGGTTATGCTACCATGCGGTCTGAAAGATAACAGGGACCAGATCTTGTAAGGCCTTGACTTTGAGTTGAGAAGCCACTAGAGAAGTGATTTTCAACCTTTTTCACCTCATGGCACACATGAACTAACTACCAAAATTCTGTGGCACACTGAAAAGTATTTTTCTTTTGCCCATCTGACAAATGAAATAGGTATAATTCTGATTCATTCATACCAAATAGCTATTGTTGTGTTGGCTATTGTCATTTAAAAAAAATATTTTTTTGTCCTAGTTGGTTTGGCTCAGTGGATAGAGCATGGTCTGGGGACTGAAGGGTCCTGGGTTCGATTCTGGTCAAGGACACGTGCCTGGGTTGTGGATTCAACCCCTGGTGGGAAGTGAGCGGGAGATTATATATATATATGTATATTGATTTCAGAGAAGAAGAGAGAGAGAGAGATAGAAACATCAATGATGAGAATCATTGATCGGCTGCCTCCTGCACGTCCCCTACTGGGGATCGAGCCCACAACCCAGGCATGTGCCCTGACTAGGAATCGAACCATGACCTTCTGGTTCATAGGTCAATGCTCAACCACCAAGCCATGCCAGCTGGGCAGCTGTTGTCATTTTTTATTTGACATTCTAAGGAGAAAGAAGTCAGTGCCCCTGGCTAGTCAGATATTGCACATTTCAAAAATTCCTGCGGCACACCAGCTGAAAATCACTGCATTAGAGGGTGATTTTATGTTTTAATGGGAAATTTTTGGTGACTGTGCTGATAATAATTTGGATAGGGAGTAGGGTGGGATTGTGGGGAGGGGGAGAGCTATGGAATCCATGGCATCCATGAAAGAAGTTCAGAAGTTAGTACAATCTTGCAAGAAATGATGGAGATTTGGCCACAGTGGGAGGAACGGAGGCAATCGAAGGGGCCAGATTCTGCATATATTTTGATGACTAATAACAGTAACAAGTGCTACCATTTATCACCTATTGTATGGCACATACTTATTAGGTGTTTTACATAAATATGTTCTAACCCTGACAACAAGCCAATTAGTATCCATATTTTATGGATGAGCACACTGAAGCTCAGAGATGGTAAGCAGCCTGATCAATGGCTGGCTAGTCTTGCCACCCTCTATTTAGAGTGCTTCTGTTTGAATTTGATGTTCATGTTAAGAGATTTTGCTGTGTCCATTCAGACAAAAAGAATTTTTTAAATATATCTTATTGATTTTTCACAGAGAGGAAGAGAGAGGGATAGAGAGTTGGAAACATCGATGAGAGAGAATCATCGATCAGCTGCCTCTTGTACCCCCCCCCCCCCACAGGGGATGTGCCCGCAACCAAGGTACATGCCCTTGACCGGAATCGAACCCGGGACCTTTCAGTCCGCAGGCCAACGCTCTATCCACTGAGCCAAACCAGTCCCGGCCAGACAAAAAGAAAATTACTTTTTAACATTGTTGGTATGAATTTTGCCAACAATATCAAGTGAGTCCTATCGTTAACTCGTCAGTTATATTCTCAGAATCTATGTTAGCAATGAATATTCTTCATGAAATCACCTTGAAAAAACATTTTTATTGATTCAGAGAGGAAGGGAGAGATAGAAACGTTAATGATGAGAGAGAATCACAGATTGGCTGCCTCCTGCACAGTCCCCACTGGATTGAGCCCACAACCCAGGCATGTGCCCTGACTGGAATCAAACCATGATCTGGTTCATAGGTTTCAACCACTAAGCCACGTTGGTCAGGCCATAAAATCATGTTTCCACAAACGTTGAAGTTCAGTATTTTGAACTTTATACTTCATTTGAAATGCTTTTGGTTTTGTCATCATAAATTTATTTGTTGTCATTTTAAATGGCTATTGAATAAGTGTGTTGGCTTCCAACAGAGCAGTCCGAATATTCTGGTTTTTAGCTTCTTGGTTCTTATGTTTATGAGCAGTTCTCTACTATCATATGAGCAGATGTTTGATTGTGGCCACTGTGTGTTTTGTTTTGCTTTGTTTTTCAAATGGGAACTTGTTTTTAATTTAAAGAAAAATGATTTTAAGTAAAATAATGTTACATGCAATAAACATTAATATTTTAAGAAAAATGATCTTATATAATATACCCAATAAACATTAATATCTCACGAAAAACAATTTTAAATATAATGTTACATACAGTAAACACCAATTATTCAAGAAAAACGATCTTAAATATATTATTACATGCAATAAACATTAATATTTAAAGAAAAAAGGATTTTAAGTATAATAATATTACCAAAACTGTACTAATATAATTTGATATCACAAAAGTTGTAGGAAATATTAAAAATCTGCAAGTAGCAGAATTACTTCTATTACATTCTAAAATATTATTTCCCCCCTCTGGCTCTATTCTTGTCCATCAGTTTATGGTGTTCATTATATTCCACAAATAAGTGAGACCACGTGATATTTATCTTTCTCCAGCTGGCTTATTTCACTTAGCGTGATGCTCTCCAAGTCCATCCATATAATTGTGGCCACTGTGTGTTGAGTTAGTTATATGATACTTACAGAAGCTGATTTATGGCATATTCCATTTCTGTGATCTCTTTTCACCTTCCACTTTCAGAGTGGTCTTTGAACTTGAGGTTAGAGCTCACCTTTTTCAGAATTGATCCTTCTCTGCGTGACCTTTCTTTTTTGTTTATTTTTTTGTAGACTGGCCGGGTACTCTACACTTGCTTTCAATCCATTCAGGCCCAAAAGAGCTCAGAGTAAGTATGACAGAGATGTATGTATGTATTGGAGGGCTAATTTCTAGTCCAGGAAATTGATTGTTTTGTTTCTTTTTCTTGTTGTTAATCCTCACCTGAGGATATTTTTTCCATTGATTTTTCGACAGTGAAAGGGATGGAGAGAGACAGAGAGAAACCTCGATGTGAGAGAGGCACATTGATTGGTTGCCTCCCTCATGCCTCCTGACCAGGCCCGGGGATTGAATCTGCAACTGAGGTACATGCCATTGACCAGAACGAACCCGGGACCCTTCAGTCCATGGGCTCACACTCTATCCAGCAAGCCAAAAACGGTTATGGCTGTTTTGTTTCATTTTATTTCTCTCACTGGTAAGACTAAGAATTCTATAGTCTACTTATTTCCACTAGCATCTCTGTGATGAGTTAGAATCTCTCTTTTAAAAAAAAATACATTTTATTGATTTTTTACAGAGAGGAAGAGAGAGGGGTAGAGTTAGAAACATCAATGAGAGAGAAACATGCATCAGCTGCCTCTTGCACACGCCCTACTGGGGATGTGCCCACCACCAAGGTACATGCCCTTGACCAGATCAGAACCTGGGACCTTTCAGTCCATAGGCAAGCGCTCTATCCACTGTGCCAAACCAGTTTCGGCTAGAATCTCTTTAGCATCTTGGGTATTGGGGACCTAGAAAGCTAGGGTCATGCAAGCAGTCTTTTACTTGCAATTACATCCTCACAGTCCTGTAATTTCTTAAAAAAAAAGAAATATATATATATATATATATATATATATATATATATATATATATATATATATATTTATATATATAATTTTATTGAATTCAGAGAGGAAGGGAGAGGGAGAGATAGAAACATCAATGATGAGATCGGCTGCCTCTTGCACACCCCTTACTGGAGATCTAGTCTGCAACCTGGGCACATGCCCTGACTGGGAATCAAACCAATGACATCCAGGTTCCTAGGTCTCCACTCAACCACTGTGCCATGCCAGCTGGGCCTGCCCAGCATTTTTTGCATTTATTCTGATTTACACTGTTACTTTTCCTTTTTCTGGTGAATTGTAAATCAAACACCAGGTATGTGGAGTAGTATGGATTTATATAGACTATTGTCTTTGCTGTGCCATAAACTTAACTTTACAATTACAGTATCTCATTCAAATGTTTGCATTGGTTAGCTTCCTCATTTAAATTCAATTAAACCTAAATTAGAAAAAAAAAACCTTACCAATAATTTAATATCCGCTATATGCCAAGTAGGCACTGAGGATGCAAAGATGAAAGTCAGGCTGATTATCTATAACTGGGAAACAGAAGCAAAGAATGTTTAAAATTTTTTTCTTATAATAATTGTTATTATTATAGCATTGTAGCATTGTTTGAAATAGCAACAAATTAGACGAAACATATGCCTGTCAGTGGAAAAGACGGATAAAGAAAAGGTGATGTGTGTGTATGTATGAATATATACCATTTTCAGCAACATGGATAGACCTGGAGAACATTATGTTAAGTGAAATAAGCCAGACACAGAACGGCAAATCTTACATGCTCTCACTGATATGTGGAATCTAAACTAGTCAAACTCATAGAAGCAGGGACTAGAATGGTGGTTGTTAGGGTTGGGATGGCAGAGGAGAAAATGAGGAAGTGTTGGTAAAAGGATACAAAATTTCAGGATGAATTCTAGAGATATAATATACGACAGGATAACTATAGTTAACACTACTATATTATATACTTGAAATTTGCTAATAAAGTAAATCTTAGTGTTCTCACGACAAAAAAGGTAACTATGTGAGGTGATAAATATGTTGATTAGCTTGAGTGTGGTAATCATTTCACAGTATATATATATATATATATATATATATATATATATATATATAAATATAAATAAATATCTATTTGTAAACCTTAAATATATATAACTAGAGGCCTGGTGCATGAGATTCGTGTGGGGGGGTGGGGGCGGGGGTTGTCCCTCAGCCCAGCCTGCACCCTCTCGCAGCCCAGAAGCCCTTAGGGGATGTCTGACTGCCATGGAGGCACTTGCCAGGCTTGAACCCAGCTTCTGGGCTTCTGGCTGAGCAGTGTTCCCATTGTGGGAGTGCACTGACCACCAGGAGTCAGTTCCTGTGTTGAGTGTCTGCCCCCTGGTGGTCAGTGCACATCATAGCAACCCTTCATTTTGCTGTTCAGTGGATTTGCATAGTACCCTTCTATTATATAGGATTATTATATAGGATTCCTATTTGTCAATTATACCTCAAAAAGCTTGAGACAGACAAACAAAAAACTGACTTGAATTGATTGTCTTGCAGGTATGAGAGAATTGAAATCCCAATCCATATTGTACCTCATGTGAGCATTGGGAAAGTGTGCCTTGAATCAGCAGTTGAGCTGCCCAAGATCCTGTGCCAAGAGGAGCAGGATGCCTATAGGAGGATCCACAGGTAGAAAGCTTCTCACTTCTCTTCTCCACTCCTAAGGCCCAGTCCCTATTGTCCTCTTCGCTCCTTTCATCTTAGCAGCTTCACATCGATGTTTCTCTCTCTCTCTCTCTTTCTCTTCATCTTCCCTCCCTTCCACTCTGTCTAAAAATCATTGAAAAATATCATCTGGTAAAGATTTTAAAAAATATCTTTGAATTATATTAAAGCTCTGAATAAAGTCACGTCTCAAAAATCATGCCAAATTTAACCATAATGGGAATTTAAATGATAACATAGTCACCTAATCCAGATTGCAGAGGTCTGGCACAGTGTTTCATTTTGCTATAGAGTCCATGACCATTTCGTTTTCCCTCCACTGCTGCTTTGTTGCTAACCGAAACTCTTTTATCCCTTTAGTCTTACACATCTGGACTCAGTAACCAAGATCCATAATGGCTCAGGTAAGATTTTTTTCATATTTATAGGCAGTGATCGATCTCTGGAATTCTCAGCTGACAGAAGCAAATTTAGTTGAAGTGACTAAAGTGATCGGTACAAGTTATCCTCATGTTCCCTTTCCCAAAAGCTTTGCCATCCATTAATCCTGCTCTCACCTTTTCTATCGAATGCCTTAGAAACTCCGATAATAGAAGTGCTACCTAGAGTAAGACTGGAGGAAAGATAGGGACACGTTTTCTGAGAGACCCCCTCAGTGGTGTGCTGGTACGTGTTTAACAACCAATTCTCAGGGAGGGGGAGGGCCCTGATTTGGTATGTTTGCCAGTTTTCGTAGTATAATAGCTCTCCATGGCTGATTCCAAACAACTAATGTGTCCTCAGTCAGATCATGAACTTTCTGAAATTTCAATAATTGGCTCTCAGGAGCTGGTCTAAGTTGGTTCCAGTATACCACTACCTACCTATGGTGGTGGGAATCCAAAGAGTTGGATAGAAACACAGACAGAAAGACAGATGAGCCAAAGCCGGTTTGGCTCAGTGGTAGAGTGTCGGTCTGCGGACTGAAAGGTCCCAGGTTCGATTCCGGTCAAGGGCATGTACATTGGTTGCGGGCACATCCCCGTAGGGGGTGTGCAGGAGGCAGCTGGTCGATGTTTCTCTCTCATCAACGTTTCTAGCTCTCTATCTCTCTCCCTTCCTCTCTGTAAAAAATCAATAAAATATATTAAAAAAAAAAAAGACAGGTAAAAGGGAGGGCATGCGGAAGGAAATTTTTTCATGCCAATAAATATAGAAGGAATCTCTATACTAATACAAGGCCAAGGAACAGCAAACAGAATATAGTACAGAGCTGTCCACCCACATTTCCTCTCTAGTCCTGAGTCGCAGGCCGTTCTGTGCAAACTTCCCCCTTACTAGTGAGGAAGAAGAGGAGGCTTTTAAGTGTTACCGGTAATTACTTTGAGAGAGATGGCTTAGTAGAGTGGTCGGCAAACTCATTAGTCCACAGAGCCAAATCTCAACAGTACAGCGATTGCAATTTCTTTTTGAGAGCCACATTTTTTAAACTTAAACTTCTAATGCCACTTCTTCAACATAGACTCGCCCAGGCCATGGTATTTTGTGGAAGAGCCACACTCAAGGGGCCAAAGAGCCGCATGTAGCTCGCGAGCCGCAGTTTGCCGACCACTGGCTTAGTGTATCTGCCCCATCATTTGAGTAAAGAGCTGGTCGTTTTCTGCTCTCTGCTTAGCTAGGCTTCCCTCTGGGCTGTACATCCAGGGGTGTTCAGGAATGCCCCAGAATAGGTACCCTGGCTCAGCTGTTCTGCCTTTCCTCTGGATGGCCGTACAAAATTGCCTGCCAGTCCTACTTCCTGCACTTTTTCTACTTCCTCCTCCAACCCCTTCTTTCCGTGTTCGTAGTTGGGGGAGCTGCTGGGGGTGGCGTGTTATCTCATCTGTGGTTTTCCTATTGAAGTGTTTACCAAGAACCTGTGCAGTCAGATGTCAGCCGTCAGTGGGCCTCTCCTCCAGTGGCTGGAGGACAGACTGGAGCAAAACCAACACCATTTGCAGGAGTTGGAGCAAGAAAAGGAAGAGCTTATGCAAGAGCTTTCTTCTCTAGAATAAAGTGGGAGATAAATGAAGTAAGACATTTTTTCTTTCTCCAATGGCCTGAAAATTCACACTCTTCATGTATGGGCAGACAGTGGAGCAGCTCTTTTTATATCACAGTGGATGAGTTGTATGCATGGAATAAATACAGGACATCTTCCTAAAAATTTCATTGGGGCTTAATGAACCCTGTTACTGGCCTACAAAGAGCATTGCAAGATGACTTAAGAGAATATGAAGGGTTTTTTAAAAAGGCGATCGATAGCAGGTGTATTGGCAAGGACAACCTATAATAAGATGTCCGAGGGATATATTTTAAATGCTTATTTTCTCCTTGTTTAACTTGGAAATATTTATTTCCATTTTCAGATACAGTCACTCCCTAGAACAAGTTGAAGGAAGGATAGTATTTAATGTTTCAGTTTTGTAGTTATGCACAAGTAAATACGTACACAGATTATGTCTTCCTTCCTGATCTCTGAAATAGGTATTCTTTTTTTTTCTTAGTGCAGGATTTACTTGAAATATGGATTCTGAGATACCTATCAAAATGAAATCTATGTGGGTATCTTTCTAACCAAATAGATGAGTTCTAGCATATTTGGTTTTTTTTTAATCAATCTTTATTGTTCATATTATTACAAAGGTTCCTCATTTCTTCCCCCCTCCACCAGGTTCCCACCCCACCCACTGCCCCCTCCCCACCCCCCATTGTCCTCATCCATAGGTGCCCAGTTTATGTTCAGTCTCTTCCCGCATCCACCACTCCCCCTTTCCCCGAGAACAGTCAGTCCACTCCCCTCCCGTATCAACAGCTAATATTGTTCATCAGGTTTTTCTTTCTTTTTTTAAAAAAAATATATATTTTATTGATTTTACACAGAGAGGAATTGAGAGGGACAGAGAGTTAGAAACATCGATGAAGAGAATCATCGATCAGCTGCCTCTTGCACACCCCCTACTGGGGATGTGCCCGCAACCAAGGTACATGCCCTTGACCGGAATCGAACCCAGGACCTTTCAGTCCGCAGGCCTACGCTCTATCCACTGAGCCAAACCGGTCCCGGCGTTCATCAGGTTTTTTAATCTCCTTTTTTGTTGTTGTTGTTGTGTGTTTTTTTTTTAAATTAATAAACTTTTACACTTCTAAGAATAAATTTTAAAATCTAATAATTTTAAACCTTGTTTTTTTTCTGCCCTGGGAATTGAGAAGCAAACTTGTTTACATGTAAACTTGCCCTTAGGCTATCAAAAGGTGGAGCCATTCAAATGTAAATGAACCCATTGTTTAAAGATAGCTGCTGGCTGGAATTGGATTACCTGTTCTGGGTGGGAAGGGCTTGTCTTCCCCTTTCTCCATTAAAATTAAGGTGATAGCTTTAAAACCTCTTTTTGGCAGGAGACCTTAAACTTTCAGAACTTTAAATTTTTCAGATAGTAAATCAGTTACTTAGCATTTTCTCAAATCAATAATACCTCCACATGCCCAATGATACACTTCACACAAAAGACATTTCCAAATAGATCAACCAACCTCATCCAGGTCCCACACAAGGCACTCACAGATCAACACCCCAGCGCTATATTAACTCAACACATCCAGATGTAAGCCTTCATCACTTGATTCAGCAGACCCTCAAGTTCCCCCAAAAGTTTCCAGCCATGTCTGAGAGGCAGCCTTGGGGCTGGGACAGGCGAGGAGCGAGCTGTTCTGGGCCTGGCTGCTCCGGGCCTGGCCTCTGTTGCTCTGGTCCGTTCCACAACCAGCTGCTCCAGGTCTGGCCACTGCCACTCCCTGCCTGTCTGCTGCTGCTCCCGACCTGGCTCTCTGGGCCCGGCTGCTCCAGGCCCGGCTGCTCCAGCCCTGGAAGTTCCCGGCCTGGTAGCTGCTGCTCTGGGCTTGGCTGCTCCCGACCCGGCTGCTCTGGGCCTGGATGCTCAGGGCCCGGCCGCTCCGGGCCTGGCTGCTCCTGACCTGGCTGAGTTCTAGCATATTTGAAGTAAAATTGTATTTACCTAGGAATTTCCATCTATCTATATAAAAGCCTGAGCGACCTGCTGACGGGACGATAGCTTTGACATGCACTGCCTACCAGGGAGCAGATGCTCAATGCAGGAGCAGAAACCATAGGCTTGGGAACATGGAACAGACTGATAAATCTCAGAGGAAAGGGGGATGGGGGAGGATGGGAAGAGATTAACCAAAGGTCTTATATGCATACTAGAGGCCTGGTGCACAAAATTCCTGCAAGGGGGGGGGGTGTTCCTCAGCCCGGCCTGCACCCTTTTGCAATCCGGGACCCCTCGGGTACAGTCCCTAGGCCTGATGTGATCAGGGCCTATTGGGGCTTTCCTTCCCCTGACTGCCTGCCCCACCCCGGCCACTGTCACTGCTTGCCATCTGTATGGCAATGTCCTCCCTCCCCTGCCACCAGTCACCTCCCTCTGTGGGTGACAGGTGTGGGGTGCAATCACTTGGCTGGCCTGGGCCTCCCTCTGTGGGGTGGTCGATGGTGGGTCCTCCAAACCAAATGCCATGCAGAGGGAGGCCCCACCCACCTGGCCGGGGCTCCTTCTTTGGGGCGCCCATGATTTTCCAGAAATACTTAGGATTTAGGAGATAACAAAAACAATACTTTGAAATGTTCTGTTACACCTTAACCTGTCTGGCTTGGGTAGAGTGTCAGCTTGTGGACTGAAGAGTCCCGGGTTCAATTCTAGTCAAGGGTACATGCCTTGGTTGAGGGCTCCATCCCCACTGTGGGGCATGCAGGAGGGAGCTGATCAATGATTCTCTCTCATCCCTGATGTTTCTGTCTCTCCCTTTTCCCTTCTCTCTGAAATCAATAAAAAAAATATATTTTTTAAAAGTTCTATTGCATTATTCTGACCACGTATAACTACAAATGTGGTCTTCAGAAAAGAGCCGAGCCTATTGCATACTGGAAGTGACAGGGGAAACTGGAGGAGGTAGAAAGAAAGTAAACAAAAAGAGCCCCAACCCCAATGACAACAAAGTGCTATTTTTTGGTTTTGTTTCTTATTTCTCCTTAGATTATTGTTTTTCATGTTTCAAAGTATAGTCCAGAACCACCTGCACCAGAATTACTTGGAGGTCAAACTTTGTTTCTGGGGGTGGGACCCAGAAATTGTCATGAACTCCCCAGCTGATGCTAAGGCATGCTGAAGTTTGAAAACCACTACACTAGGGCATATGCAGTATAAATGCTATATTTTCCCAAATTTCTCACAGCCACATTTCTTCTCTTTTTGTTTCCCTATAGGAAAAAGTGAAAATATCCAAGTGTAAAATTAATTAACCTAAATCAATTTTGAAGAAAAAGTTGGAAGATTCACATTATTTGATTGAAGACTTAGTATAAAGCAAGAGTAATCAAGATGATAAGGTATATGCCCAATGGATTTTGACAGAATTATGCAAGCAATTCAATGAAGGAAGGATAGTCTTTTCAACAAATGATACCGGGAGTATTTGAACACCCAAAGGCAAAAAAATGAACTTTGACATAAAATGCAAATCTTATTCAAAAATCAACACAACTATATCATGAACTTATATGTAAACATTTTAGAAATAAAATCATGAAAAATCTTCAGGATCTTGGACTAGGCAACAAGTTCCCAGCCTCCAGCCCCAAGGCACAATCCTAACAGGAAAAGTTGATATATTGGACTTCATCAAAATGAAAAACTTTTATTTCACAAAAAATTTAAGAGGAAGAAATTGAGACTTATTTGCAAACCATATATCTGATCAATCTAGAACATATAACGATAAAAACAAACAATCCAATTACAAAAGATGTGAATAGGCTAAATGAATTTCACTAAAGAGGATAAATGGATAGCAAGTAAGCACATGGAAAGATGTTGAACTTAATTAGTCATCAGGGAATGCAAATTAACATCATAATGATGTATTTCTACACATTTATCAGAATACTTAAAAGAAAAGATATTGAAAATATCGGATGCTGTTGTACATATGAACTGGATCTCTCTATTGCATGGCTGATAGAAATGAAAAATGAAATTTTAATAAAGTTAAACATACATGTACCATATGACCCAGCAGTTGAACTCATGGTCATTTATCACAGAGATATGAAAACCCATTGGCAAGAAAACTTGTACACAAGTGTTCTTAGCATCTTTCTATTAGCCCCAAGCTGTAAGCAAACCAGATGTCTTCCAATTGAGTGGTTAAACCAACTATCCATACTATGGAATACTATTCAATGTAAAGGAATAGACTATTGACACACACAACTTGAATAGTCCTCAAAGGTATCATGATGAATGAAAAAAAGTCTCAATAGGTCATGTAGGTATGATTGATTTATATAGCATTCTTGAAATGACAAAATTAAAGAAACAAAGAACAGATGAATGGTGACCAGGCATAGGGACTGGAGGGGTATTGGGTATGTGTGACTATTAAGGGATAATATCCTTTGTGGTGATGGAACAATTCTGTGTCATGATTGTGGTGGTGATTAAATGAATTTCAGTATGTGCTAAACTACACATACCCACAAATGAATGCATGTAAAATCTGAGTAAGTCCTGCAATCTGACAAGGAGTATTGTACCATTGTATCATGTGAAACTGGGTACGATCTGCAGTCTAATAAAGAGTATTATACCATTTTCAATATGTTGATTTTGTTTTTGTTTTTAATCTTTATTGCTGAGAATATTACAGATGTCCTCCTTTTTCCTTCCCATTAAACATAGATGTTAAAATCCTCAACAAAATATGAGTATACTGAATCTAGCAATACATTAAAAAGATCATATACTATGATCAAATGCAATTTTTTTTCCTGGGGTGCAAGTTTGGTACAACACCCCCCCAAAGCAATTAACATTATATTTCACATAAACGAATGAGTGATAAAATCCTATGATCAGATCATATTGGTGCAAAAAAAGCATTTAAAAAAATCCAGCACTCATTAAGATAAAAACACTCAGCAAAGTAAGAACAGAGGGAATGCATCTCAACATAATAAAGGCCATATATTACAATCCTACAGCTATCATACTCAATGGGGAAAACTAAAAGCATTTCCCTGAAAATCAGAACAAGACATGGATTTTCACTTTTACCACTCTTATTCAACAGAGAACTGAAAGTCCACAGGTATCAAAAAATAAATAAATAAATAAAAGGCATCCAAATTGGAAAGGAAGAAGGAAAACTGTCATTATTTGCAGATGACATGATACTGTACTAGTATATAGTGAATCCTGACATTTCCACCAAAAAACTATACTAGAACTGATAAATTCAGTAAAGTAGTAGGATACAAAATAAATATCTAGAAATTGGTTGCATTTTTATGCACCAACTAGAGGTCCACTACACGGATTCATGTACTGGTGGGTCTCTTGGCCTGGCTTGCACCCTCTCGCAATCTGGGGCCCTCGGGAGGTGTCAGAGAGCTGGTTTCACCCCATCCCCCAGGCCCCAAACTGACAAGAAGTAGCCCAATCCTGTGTGTTGAACATTTGCCTCCTGGTGGTCAGTGTGCATCATAGTGACCAGTCAATTGGTTGCTTAGGCTTTATATATCCCATTAAAAAAAGTCTATGTGGCCCTAGACAGTTTGGCTCAGTGGATAGAGCGTCAGCCTGTGGACTGAAAGGTCTCAGGTTTGATTCTGGTCAAGGGTACATGTCTGGGTTGTGAGCTTGATCCTCAGTAGGGCATGTGCAGGAGGCAGCCAATCAATGATTCTCATCATTGATGTTTCTTTCTCTCCTCCCTTTCCATTTCTCTCTAAAATCAATAAAAATATATATATTCTAAAAGCCTATGTAGTTATCACAACCTCATGCCGTGATGTGATGCTCTCATGCTGCAAAAAGTGATCACCAGGAGGTTGTGTGGGTGGGCGGGGCTGCATGTGTACATGGGTGGGTGTGGGCTTGCTGCTATGTGTGTGGTGTGGAGGCGGGGCCTGTGGCTCCCGCAGTTCTGTGCAGTGCAGAGGCAGGGCCCCAGGTTCCAGCCTACCTCTTTGGGGCAATCCATCAAGGAGCCCCTGATGGGTGGACAGGGCCTTCCTTTTTGGGGTGATCGATCATGGGGTTCCTGCACTGTGATAGGGCACAGGTTAGGCTGAGGGACCCCTCACCCGAAGTGCACAAATTTCGTGCACCGGGCTTCTACTATATAGATAATGAACTATCAGAAAGGGAAACTAAGAAAACAATACCATTCACAATAGCTTAAAAAAATATAGGATACATAGGAATATATTTAATCAAGGAGATAAAAGACTTGTACTTATAAAATTATTATTATTTCAAATATGTTTTTTTGCCCTAGCCTGTTTGGCTCAGTGGATAGAGTGTTGGCCTGCAAACTGAAGCGTCCTGGGTTCAATTCCAGTCAAGGGCATGTACCTCCATTTCAGGTTCCTCCCCGGCCCTGGCCCATACAGGAGGCAACTAATTTATGTGTTTCTCTCACATTGATATATCTGTCTGCCTTTCCCTCTCTCTCACACTCTCTCGGAAAAAATTTGGCATAGGAACCAGCCAATCAGAATCAATGGTGGGTGCTACGGGGAACCAATGGTTGCCTAGGAGGCGGAGCTTTTGATGCTGACTGGCATAGGAACCGACCAATCAGAAGCAAAGAAGGTGCTGTGGGGAACCAACGTCTGCCTAGGAGCCAGAGCTTCTGACATTAACTGTCATAGGTACTGACCAATGAAAACCAAATTTGGGTGGTATTGGGAGCCAATGGCTGCCTAAGAGTTGGAGCTTCTGACACTGACTGGCTCGCATAGAAACTAACCAATGAGAACCAAATATGGGTAAGGTTTTCAGCCAATGCCTACCAAGGAGGTGGAGCTTCTGACACTGACTGGCATAGCAACTATCAATCAGAACCAAATTGGCCATCAGAGCAGGACATTTGGGTGGGACATCAGGTCTGCAGGGGAGTGCCATTGGGGGAGAGATCTTGCTGGCAGTGGAGGGCAGTTAGGGGCAACCAGGACAGCAGGGTAGGGCAGTTAGGGGGCAGCAGGCTGGCAGGGGAGTGCAATTAGGGGTGATCAGGCTGGCAGGCAGAGGCAGTTAGGAGCCAGTTGTCCCAGATTGTTAGAGGCATGTCTGACTGCCAGTTTAGTCCAATTCCTGGGATCAGGCCTAAAATGGCAATTGGAGATCCCACAAGGGGTCCCCAATTGGAGAGGGTGCAGGCTGAGTTCAGGGAATCTCCTCTCCATGCACAAATTTCATGCACCAGGCCTCTAGTAAATTAAATAAATAGTGTTGGAAAAATTAGACAGATACATGAAAAAAACGAATCTAGATCAATTTCCCATACTATATATAAGAATAAACTCAAAATTGGTGAAAGACTTAAATATAAGACTTGAAACTGTAAAACTCCTAGAAGAAAACATGGGCAGTAAAATATGACATTTTTCTTAGCAATATTCTTTAAAAAAAATATATTTTATTGATTTTTCACAGAGAGGAAGGGAGAGGGATAGAGAGCTAGAAACATCGATGAGAGAGATACATCGACCAGCTGCCTCCTGCACACCCCCCATTGGGGATGTGCCCACAGCCAATGTACATGCCCTTGACCGGAATTGAACCTGGGACCCTTGAGTCTACAGATTGATGCTCTATCCACTGAGCCAAACCAGTCTCAGCAGCAATATTCTTTATGACATGTACTAGAGGCCCAATGAATGAAAATTCATGTAATGGAGGGGGGTGGTCCCTCAGCTAAGCCTTCCCCCTCTGACAGTCTGAGAGCCTTCAGGGGCAGGAGGCGACCTGGCGATCAGGGGAAGGTGACGCCTCCATCATACCTCTGCTGCTGCCACTGCTGGTAGCACAAGCCTCAGCCAGACCTGGTACCTGAGACTCAGGCGGCCCTGGGTGGCTGGGCAGCTGTCATCCAACCTTGCCTGCACCTCGGGCCAGCCCTGGGTGGCTGGGAGGCTGAGGGGACTGGGGGACTCCAGAGGCAGGTGTGCAGAGCAGCCGAGCCTGCCTGGGCCTGACTTTGTTTGCACCTTTTCAGGCTGGGTTGTGGGATATCTAACTCGCACAGAAAGGGTGAGAGAAGTCACTAAGGCATTGCTGAAGGATATACACTGAGTGGCTAGATTATGAATGCATAATAATCTGTCCACTTAGTGTATATCCTATATAATACCCTGTTTCCCCGAAAATAAGACAATGTCTTATATTAATCCCTCCCCCCAAAGTTGCGCTAGGTCTTATTTTCAGGGGATGTCTTATCTTTCCTTGCGCTAGGTCTTCTTTTCGGAGGATGTCTTATTTTCGGGGAAACACGGTAAAAGGCTAATATGCAAATTGTCCCCTTGACTAGGAGTTCAACTAGCAGGTAGGCTGGCTCATGTCCCCTATCCCTGGCCAGGCTGGCCGGATCCCACCCATGCACAAATTCATGCACCGGGTCTCTGGTCTGATAATGGCCCAGCCTTTGTAGCAGAAATAGCACAATAGGTAACCAAGGCTTTAAGAATTAAATGGAACCTACATACAGCTTACAGGCCTCAGAGTTCAGGGAAAGTAGAGTGCATGAACTGGACTCTAAAGCATACTATGGCTAAGTTATGTCAAGAGACAACCTTACCCTGGACAGATATCTTACCTCTTGTACTCGTGCGGGTACGCTGTGCCCCAAGGGCCAAGGTAGGTTTCTCTCCCTTTGAAATTCTATATGGCAGACCCCCTCCCTTAATTCGGCCAAAGGGAGATTTGGAGGAAATAGGGAACTTAGAAATCCAAAAACAACTGCAAGGACTTGGAAAAACTGTCTTTGAGATCCACAGATGGGTTACTGACTGACTACCCATCTCTCTAGGAACAGCTGTCCATCCTTATAAACCTGGAGACCAGGTTTGGGTAAAAGACTGGAAAAAAGAGCCCCTTAAGCCAATTGGAAGGGACCCTTTCCGGTCATACTAACCACTCCCACAGCTCTCAAGTTTTCAGGACTGAACACCTGGATTCACCACTCCTGGGTGAAAGCAGCCCACCAGCCGAGTGGCATCCAGCTTGAGTGGAAGGTGGCCTCTGACCAGAAAAACCCCCTGCGGATCACCCTCAAGAAGACAGCAGACCTGGCTGATCAACCTGCTCCAGGGAATTCAGAAATGCCCTGCTGAATTCTTCCTTACTCTAATCTTTCTTATCTTCTCTGGAAGGCAAAATGCTCTGGCATTCTGGATAATCATTGTTTTATCTTTCTAATAATTCTCATTTTGTCTTTTTATGAGTGTTGCCAGAACCCGAGGCTAGTCCCAGGAGGAGAACTCTTCTGCCCATGCTGGGACACAGAAGCACCATAAAATTACTGCTTCCCACACAGCAAGGAAACAAAGGCCTCATCGTGGATTGCTGGACTGCACCTTATCATGCCATCCTTGGCTACATCTGCCCTGCAGGAACGGCCGTCATACTGTTCTTTGTCCTAGCTCTTCACTGTTGTGAACCCCCCCCCCCCCCCACACACACACACTGAACAGAAATAGAAGAAATAATATTAGCTAGCACATACTTGCCTCTCATAGAGGCCACTGCCACATGTCCTCACTTAGAAACTCGCTATCCAAATATGCTAGACCAGGTAGTCTATGGGAAAACCCAATCAAGCCAGATTTTTGTTACCTATACTTATTAGCCTGTGGCATGTTACAGCTCCGCTACCAAATGCACGTGGGGGTCGGGGGGATTGTATTAGATGGAAAAAATAATAGGACCTGTCACGGCCAATGTGCAGCTAACTAATGTTTCTCCTATTGGTTTCGGCAGTACCCAAGGCCAACATCCATCAAGTCGCCTCCTAGATGAACTATGCAACTCTACCCTCAAGGCTGTAAACACCACCTATGCCTGGTGCCTCCCTGCAGGAACATTCTACATGTATGAGACTGCTGCTTACTTCTGCCTGCAAACTGGACGTAAATGCCTTTAAACTTCAGATGGTCCTACAAACCAGAAGAACTCCCTACAGATCCCTCTGAGAGGAAGAAGCAGGATGCTAACCCCTTGGCCATTGCTCCTTTTCAGCAGGAAGCAACTAAGGAGCGGTCATTGCCCATGTTTATCATAACAACCCATAGTCGTTGCACCACTAAGGCTAAGAGAATCTTGTGGAACAAGGTGGGGGGACAGGACAGGAATGAGGAGGCTAACAGGCTAATTCCAATGTAACCCTGATATTTGGGCGAGGGGTGGGGGGACTAGCAATCTGAACCCATGCCAGCAAGCTCAGTGTATATTCTTGATCACCTATAATTGAGTCACTACATCGTTCCCAGAAACTGGTCTTGCAGAACCTGTTACAGAGGCCATAAAACTATGAACAGTGCACTGCCCCGGAGGAAGGGTTATTAACACTGGCGCCAGGCCAGACCATCAGATATGGCCTGGAGACCCCCAAAATCTGGGGTCCTTCTTGCAAGAACCAGAAGCATAATCCATAGTTGTAGGACAAAGACCCCAGGAAGATATAAAAGAGAAGCTCCCGGCATGTTACTTTATTCAGATTTGGAAAGTTAGTCTGAGTCTACCAACGTAAATAAAAAATGTCACTCCTTTTCTTTAAAGTATCACTTGGTTTTTCTTTTCTTCTGTAACAGTGGTTCCTGCCCTAGCTGGTTTGGCTCAGTGGATAGAGTGTTGGCCTGAGGACCAGAGGGTCCCAGGTTCAATTCCAGTCAAAGGCACATGCCTGGGGTTGCAGGCTCGATCCCCAGTAGGAAGCATGCAGAAGGTAGCCAATCAATTATTCTCTCTCATCATTGATGTTTCTATCTCTTTCTCCCTCACCCTTCCTCTCTGAAATCAATTAAAAATATACATATATAGTGGTGGTATACAATGGAATATTATTCAGCCATTAAAAAAGAATGAAATCTTACCCTTTGCAAAAGCATGGAGGGTCCTAGAGGGTTTTATGTTTAGTGAAATAAGCCAATAAGAGCAAAAACAAATAACATATGATTTCACTTATATGTGGAATCTAAAGAACATAATATCAAACAAAAATTGGGATACTCATAGACACAGAGGGGGGACTGGTGATTGCCAGAGGGGAGGGGTGTTGGAGGACTGGGAGAAAGAAGTGAAAGAATTAAGAAGTACAAAGTAGTAGCTACAAATAGGCACTGGGATTTAAAATAAAGTATAGGGGGAGATTAAAAATGGTGGTATAGTAACTGGATGCTGCATGGTCATGCTACGAGGAACAAACTATAATTACAGCTAAAATACAGAAGAACTTCCTGAATAATCAATGGAAAACTCACAGGAGAGAACCTTGATACTCAAGAACTGAAAGTGGAGACTGCATACTGACTGGTAAAAGGAGCAGAGGGGTTAAAGGGCTGGCTGGTCGCCCACAGAGAGCAACTGTCCCAGGGAGATATCTCAGCTGTGGGGGATTGCCACTGAGAACTCTGGGACCTAATCCCTGAAGTATGGTAGCAACCATACTTGGGTAAAAACTGCTGTTTGAATTTTAACCCTGCCATTCTGGCTTTGGCATTCGCTTACTTGCTTAAACATAGGATAGTTACCTCAGCTCCCAGGCTGGCCTGGGACCAGAACTACAGGAGATTAATTCCCACTGACTCAGTAGCTTCAGGGGTAGAAACTGTAGATAACCTTTAGAGATTAACCGCTGAGCTCTGCTTCTGTATTATCGGCTATTGCAAGACAGGGCCACATTCCAATGTCCCCTTCGGGCTGCTCCCCGCCTTTAGAATTTAGAATTCCTGTTGTTTTGACCTTTAAAAGGACTGCCTACACCTAGTGTGGACTCCACCTGTGTGTGGTGCTCTCGCGGCCATCCTGGCCAGTTTTTCAATAAATCCTTGCCTGCTTTTTTAAATCAATCATCAGCCTCCGGTGGTCTTATTTTGAACCCAGGGTTCAACCCCACAACAATCCCCAAGCTGGGTCCCCCAGCAGAGAGCACCAAAACTGAGGAGGGTACCCCCATAACATCTGGCTATGAAAAGCAGTGGGTGCTATCTGTCAGGAAGTAACAACTGAAAATTCAGGCACCCTCTTAAAGGGCCAACACATTAAACTCCCTGTGGAGCTACCCACCTTGTGCTCTGGCACAGGGAGGGCAAAGCAGATTGGAGCTGTGAGAGCAGAAGCCAAGACTGGGGACTGGAGGTGGGGGGTGGGGGGTGGGATGTGGGAGGGAGAGATAGAGCTCAGTAGGCAGTTACCCCAGGTTTTCTGGGCTGAGTCATTCCCTCACACAGTGGAGGACATCTTTCTTTCTTTTTTCTTTTTTCTTTTTTTTTAAATAAATTTTAATTGTTCATATTATTACAAATGTTCCTTTCCCCCCCCCTTCTCACCCCACCCTCTGCCCTTTCCCCACCCCCATTGTCCTCATCCATAGGTGCACAGTTTATGTTCAGTCTCTTCCCACATCCCCCTCTCCCCTTTTCCCCAAGAATAAATAGTTCACTCCCCTTCCATACCTCTGATTCTATTATATTCAACAGTTAATATTGTTCCTCAGATTTTATTTTTTTTTAGTTTCCTTGGTTTTTAGATTCACTTGTTGATAGTTACGTATTTGTTGTTCATAATTTTTATCTTTATTTACTTTCTCTTCTGAAAGAACCCCCTTCAGCAATTCCTATAATTCTGGTTTGGTGGTGATGAACTCCTTTAGCTTTTTTTTATTAGTGAAGCTCTTTATCTGACCTTCGAATCTGAGTGATAGCTTTGCTGGATAGATTATCTTTGGCTGTAGGTTCTTGCTATTCATCACCTTGAATATTTCTTGCCATTCCCGTCTGGCCTGCATGGTTTCTGTTGAGAAATCAGCTGACAATCGTATAGGTGCTCCTTTATAGGTAACTACCTTCTTTGCTCTTGCTGCTTTTAATATTCTCTCTTTGTCTTTTGCTCTTGGAATTTTAATTATGATGTGTCTTGGTGTGGTCCTCTTTGGGTTCCTTTTGTTTGGGGTTCTGTGCGCTTCCTGGACTTGTAAGTCTATTTCTTTCCCCAGGTGGGGAAAGTTTTCTGTCACTATTTCTTTCAGTATGTTTTCGATATCTTGCTCTTTCTCATCTTCTGGGTCCCCCATAATTCTGATGTTGGTTCGCTTGAAGTTGTCCCAGAGGTTTCTTACATAATCTTCAACTTTCTGGATTCTCTGGCCTTCTTGCGTCTGCGGAGGAGGGTCTTCTGGCTCTTTATGTTCCAAATCTTTGGCTTGATTCTTGCGATCTTCCATTCTGTTTTTAGGACTCCATAAAATATTTTTTATTTCAGACAATGTATTCTTTATTTCTTGTTTATCCCTTATTATTTCTAGTTGATCCCTTGTTTATTTTATCGGCCTTTTCTAGGAGATTCTTGAACAACCTTATAAGTGTGGTTTTGAACTCTATATCCAGTCGCTTTTTGTCCTCCATTTCTTTCGTTTGTGATCTATTTGGTTTAGGCATTTTCGCAGGCAGCTTTCCTGATGGGGCAGGGTTTCAGGGTGGAGCCTACAGCCTTGGCTTCCGTCAGCCCCGCCCTATGCGACTCCTGAGACTCAGGGTCCTTCAGTACTTGTTGCGAGCGCTTCTGAGAGAAAGGTGCCCTAGATTTTCGCCTGCTGCCAAACTGTCTATGCTCTCCCCCAATGAGTCCGGTATTGGGGTTCAGTTCAGTTGGTAGTGGGATTGGAGGTGGCGTTCAGAGCAGTCTGGAGCCCCTGTCTCCTTCCCGTCAGGGCAATCCCGCGGCACAGCCGGCCGGCCCTTCTCTGCACGCAGTGTGCGCGCCTCCGGGACCTCCTTTCGCCGCTTCCCTGGAGTCCCGCCTTACAGCCCGGCTCCCTATGGATGAGCCTGGGTCCCCGGGGTCTGGCCTAGAATTGGGGTTCAGAGCAGTTGGAGCTGGGCCCAGCAGAGTCGGAGCTTTTCTCTCCTTCCCGCTTGGAACCGCCAGCCAGGCACTCGGCCTCCCTCCTCTCTGGCTCTGTCCTCTCTGCGCCCCGCGTGTCTCCATACCTTGGGCTTTTACAGCTTCTTCGCGCTTCCTTCTGGTTTTCTCCTTGCTTCTTGTTGTAGAATTTCCAGTCAGTCGACTTTCCTGTAGTTCTGGGTAATGTCCATTTTATATTTTAGTTGTATTTTGTTGAAATTGTTGTGTGTGGCTGCGGCTAGTTGCCTACCCGAGCAGTCATCTTGGATTCTCCGAGGACATCTTTCTCACATAGACATTTGCCTTGCCTGGGGAGAAGACAGTTGACACACCCTATTGGAAAACACATTGCCCTGAGGCCACTTAAGAGATTAAAAATAACAATTAGCCTTCAGTCATAGTAGGGACTTTAATATCCTCTGACTGCACTTGATAGATCTGCCGGATAAAAACTTAACAAGGAAACAGAGACTCTAAAGGACACACTGGATTTAATTGACATTTATAGAACATTACACCCCTGAATATACATTCTTCTCAAGTGCACATGGATCATTCACAAAGACAGACCACATGTTAGGACAGAAAACAAGTCTTTACAAGTTCAAGAAGATTGAAATAATTTCTAGAATCTTCTCAGATCACAGTGGAATGAAATTAGAAATCAACTACAGTAAAAAAAACCCATTCAAACACATGGAGACTAAATAGCATATTATTAAACAACTACAGGCCTGGTGCATGAAATTCATGCACCGGAGGGATAGTGTCCCTCAGCACAGCTTTCACCCTAACACAATCCAGGACTGTTGGCTCCCAACCACTCGTCTGCCTTCCTGATCACCCCCTAACCACTCCCCTGCCAGCTAGATTGATGCCTAACTGCTCCCATGATTGCCCCCAACTGCCCTCCCCTGACGGCCTGGTGCCCTCCCCTGCCAGCTCGGTAGTACCTAACTACTCTCCAATGCTGGCCTGGTCCCTTCCAACTGCCCTCCCCTGCAGGCCTAACCACCATTAACTGCCCTCCCCTGCTGGCCTGATCCCCCCAACAGCTATCCCCTGCAGGTCTGATCTCCACCAATTGCCCTCCCCTGCCAGCCTGGTAACCGCCCCCCCCCCCCCCGCAACTGCCATCACCTGCAGGCCTGGACCCCCCCAACTGCCCTCCCTTGCTAGCCAGGCACCCCCCCCAACTGCCCTCCCCATCAGGCCCAGTACCCCCAACAGCCCTCCCTTGCAGGCCTGGTCCCCCCCAAATGCCCTCCCCTGCAAACCTGCTTGCCCCCCAACTACCCTCCCCTGCAGGCCTGGTTGCCTCCAACTGCCCTCCCCTGCAGGCCTAATCCCCATTAACTGCCCTCCCCTGCTGGCCTGATCCCCACAACAGCTATCCCCTGCAGGTCTGATCTCTGCCAACTGCCCTCTCCTGCCAGCCTGGTACCACCCCAACTGCCCTCCCCTGCCAGCCAGTTCACCCCTAACTGCCCTCCCATACAGGCCTGGCCCCCCCCCCCCCCCAACTGCCCTCCACATCAGGCCCTGGTCATCAGCAACTGCCCTACCTGCAGGTCCAGTACCCCCCAAATGCCCTCCCCTGAAGGCCTGGTTGCCTCTAACTGCCCTCCCCATCAGGCCCAGTACCCCCAATGGACCTCCCTTGCTGGCTTGGTTGCCCCTAACTGCCCTCCCCTGCTGGCCTGGCCATCCGCAATTGCCCTCCCCTGCAGGCCTAATCACCCACAACTGCCCTCCCCTGTAGGTCTGGTCCCCCCCCAACTGCCCTCCCTTGCAGGCCTGGTTGGCCCTCAACTGTCCTCCTCTGCAGTCTTGGTCGCCCCCAACTTCCCTCCCCTACAGTCCCAGTCCCCCCAATTGTCCTCTATTGCAGGCCCGGTCCCCTCCAACTGCCCTCCTCATCAGGGCCAGTCACCCCCAATGGCCCTCCCTTGAAGGCCTGCTCTCCCCCAACAGCTCTCCCCTGCTAGCCTCGTCACCCCTAACTGCCCTCCCCTGCAGGCCTGGTTGCCCCCAACTGCCTTCCCTCCCCTGCAGGCCCAGGCACCCCCAACTGTCCTCCCTTGCAGGCCTGCCTCCCTCAACAGCCCTCCCCTGCAGGCCTGTCGCCCCCAACTGCCCTCCCTGCCAGCATGGTTGCCCACAACTGCTCTCGCCTGCTGTCCTGGTTGCACCTAAGATCCCTCCCCTGCTGGCATGATCACCCACAACTGCCCTCTCCTGAGGGCAATGGGGGCAGCCATATTTTGACCACATAGGAGCGGCCATCTTGTGTGAGGGTGTGATGGTCAATTTGTATATTACATCTTTATTATATAGGACTAGAGGTCTGGTGCACAAAATTCATGCATGGGGTGGGGATCCCTTCAGTCCAGCCTGCACCATCTCCAATCTGGGACACATTGGGGGATGTACAACTGCTGGGGATTGAGCCTAAACATGGGGCCCTGTGAATGAGGACTAGGGCCCCAAGTAGATGCAAAAGCCCCACCTTCCTGTGGTCCAGACTGGATGCCAGCAAGAAGGTCCCTGTCCTCAAGGAAGGGCGTTCCCCACGAATGAGGCAGAGAGTGGGCCCTCAGGGCCCGGCGACCAGTAAGTAACTCTGAATGATAACTTTGCTGGGTAGAGTAATCTTGGTTGTAGGTTCTTGCTATCATCACTTTGAATATTTCTTGCCACTCCCATCTGGCCTGAATAGTTTCTGTTGAGAAATCAGCTGATAATTGTATGGGTGCTCCCTTGTAGATAACTAACTGTTTTTCCCTTGCTGCTTGTAAGATTCTCTCTTTGTCTTTTGCTCTTGGTATTTTAATTATGATTTGTCTTGGTGTGGTCCTCTCTGGATTCCTTTTGTTTGGGGTTCTGTGCACTTCCTGGACTTGTAAGTCTATTTCTTTCATCAGGTGGGGGAAGTTTTTAGTCATTATTTCTTCAAATAGGTTTTCAGTGTCTTGCTCTCTCTCTTCTTCTAGCCCTCCCATAATTCTAATGTTGGTACACTTGAAGTTGCCCCAGAGGCTTCTTACACTGAGATAGATACTTTTTTTAAAAAAATTAAAATATATATATATTTTATTGATTTTTTTACAGAGAGGAAGGGAGAGAGATAGTTAAAAACATCGATGTGAGAGTCATCGATCAGCTGCCTCTTGCACGCCCCCTACTGGGGACATGCCTGCAATCAAGGAACATGCCCTTGATCAGAATCAAACCCGGGACCCTTCAGTCTGCAGGCCGACGCTCTATCCACTGAGCCAAACCGGTTTTGGCTGAGATAGATACTTTTTAAAATTCACTCCAAGTTTTAGAAAATTCCAGTTGGTGGAAAGAACTTGATTTTCCTAAGGAAAATCTGTTTTAATGCACCTCTGGCCACAAGAGGTCTCCCTTTCCCTGAACCACATTGGTTTAAGGGCAGGGCCAAAAAGTGATGGTGGGATTAAGAAGCTCAACTTGTAAAAATCTGAGGAACAGAATAAACTGGTGAATATAAAAGAATCAGGGGCATAGAAAGGGAGTGGACTGACAATTATCAGGGGGAAAGGAGGGTAGGGGGTGCGGGAAGAGACTGGACTAAAATTGTACACTTATGGATGAGGACAGTGGAGTGGTGGTAAGGGCAGAGGGTGGGGTGGGAACCGGGTGGAGGGAAGCTATGGGGGGGAAAAAGGAGGAACAATTGTAATAATCTGAATTTAATAAGATTTATTAAATTAAAAAAAAAGAAGCTCAACCTGGTCCCAGTAAGGCCAGCAGCAAATTTAGCAAAGAATTTACTTAAATTTTTAAGAAGTCAAGGTGTCCCTTTAACAGTAACATAGTTTATCAGTTTAAAAAATGGAAAACCACAGGGTAATGTCGAGTAAATACATATTGGGAAGAGTAAGGAGTACTTCTTAGGGAGTGATCGCGTCCCACTTTGGTGACTATTTTGTTTAGCATAATAGTTTGAAAAGGAACATCAGGTGAAGATAACAGTAACAATACCTAACGTTTATTAGTTGTGCAGTGTGTTCTAGGCCTTTTTAAAAACAGTATTAAGTCATATAATGTTCACCCAGCCATATAAGGTAGATACTGTTAGCCTTAATATTAATAATTCTTTGAGAAAGGTACTTTTACAGATGAAGAATTTGTGGCTTAGAGAAATTAACAGTTGATTCAAGGTCACGCAGCTTGGAATTTGAACAGATATCTAACGCCACAATTATTTACCCTATGTGTTAGATAGGACAAGAGTCTCAAGGTCTGGACCATTCTTTTTTTTTCCTTTTTTTCTTTTTTTTTCTTATAGTTTCAGAAACATGAGTTTTATTTATTTATTTATTTATTTATTTATTTATTTATTTATTTATTTATATTTATTGATTATGGTATCACATAATTGTTCTCATCCCCCTGGGTTTTCACCAGTACCGCTTAAGTTTGACATAGTGGTCTGACTGGTGCCGGAAGAACTCCTTGGTCCTTTTTTTGACCATCTTGGGTTTCAGGAGGGGTCTGAGGGCAGCCAGGGTGCCGAGTAGGAGATGGCTGCCACTTCCGTAGGCAGCGCCGAGGAAGAGAGCTGGGCCATTCTTAATAAATGCTATTTCTTGCTTAATGTTACAATGTAGCACAGTATTTTGCAGATGGAACAGTAAACAGGATGAGCTGACAAGAACTCAAGGGGATGAAAGTAGCCAATTGCAAAAACACACACACACACACAAAAAACAAACAACAAAACACACGCGCTCACACACACACACACACACAAACAACATGAAAGTAACCAAATAGTGTATCTAAGCAGCGGCTAACCCTCCCTTCCAGGAGATAGAGCTTTGGCTGTAAATCCCTTGTCTTCTTCACTTGCTGCAAATAAGTAAAACTACCTCGGGACAACCATGCCTCATTTTTAAATAAAGTCCCCCAAGCGGTGAAGCCCTTGAATTTGGTAGCATACATAGCCTATGCTAGGTCAGTAAATTCATGAACACTGGTATGCAAATTAAGAAAGTTTCTTCTTTTTTAAAAAAAATATATATTTTATTGATTTTTTACACAGAGGAAGGGAGAGAGATAGAGAACTATAAACGTCGAAGAGAGAGAAACATCGACCAGCTGCCTCTTGCACACCCCCTACTGGGGATGTGCCCACAACCAAGGTACATGCCCTTGACCAGAATCGAACCTGGGACCTTTCAGTCCGCAGACCGACGCTCTACCACTGAGCCAAACCAGCTTTGGCAAGAAACAGTTTCTTAATTTGACTACATGACAGCGGTAACCAGGAACGAGAGTCAGATTTGCCTGATTTTTAAAAAAGACTTTAACTGTGCTGCCACCCCCCCCCCCCCCGCCCCCCGGACAATTGAATTCAGTAGGTTGGGGGTGAGTTCTTAAATCTGTGTTTTTAGGTTCTACTGGTGACAGTTATGTATAAAAGCCCTCGGTAGGGAGCCCCACGGGGGAACAGTGGTACATTTATTTAGGTGAACAGCCCTCTGGGACATGGCAGCCAGGCAGCCTTAGAACAGGATGATGGTGACTTGCTCAGCATTTCACTCCAAAGGGCTTCCAGCTTGCGGTGTCCTTTCCCCTCCCCTCGAGAGCCGAGCTAGAAAGAAGCGTGGGATTCTCCAGGGACTGAGGTGAGAAGTGGCAAAAGCAGAGCCCTCCTTGGACAGCCTTGAGGTGTTGTTCTTAGGGAAGTGTGCACGCAGGCTGTCAGTCGGCCTGGCGGGTGGCGAGACAGGACCCAGATGACACGCACAGTATTTATCTCCTGCTCTTTGCTGTCAGCTTGGCCAACAGCCATGGCAGTGCGCGCAGAGGCTGGTGTTTCTGTTTGGGGGTGAAATGTGGACACAGAGGGGCCCTCCAGGGCAGAGAGCTGTGAATGATGACGGAGCCAAGTTTTAAGAACTAGGAATCCGCTGGGAGGAAGGGAGAAAGCATTTTCTCTCTGTTTCTGAAATGAACAAAACTTCTGCAGTGATTTTAAGTGGCCTAAGTCATCTTGCAATTTGGGCATGGTAAGTTTGAAATCAGATCATCGTGTAATGTTCTCAGGAGCCTTCTGGGCTTGCTTTCTCAATGGTTTCTATCCTGCCCTCCCCCATCTCTCTCTCTCTCTCTCTCTCTCTCTCTCTCTCTCTCTCTCTCTCTCTCTGCCTCCCCCATCCCTCACACCCTCTCTCACACACACAGTGCTTCCTGTTCTTGGTGGTTCCCACCTCCCTTGGAGTCACTGAGTCTGCGCTCCTGTTAACCCTGGCTCAGCTGGGATTTCCAGTCATTAGCCTGGCCACAGCTCCATGTCACGAAGATTTATGTGTCCTTTTCACTGGAACTTGGGAACCTGACCCGCCCCAGGAACGTGATGAAGTCTGGCTTCACCGGCTCTAAGGACACCAGAATAGAAGAGCTTGGAAAGAGAATTAAAAAAAAAAAAAAAAAAAAAAAAAAAAAAGTAAGAAAACCATGATCCTGCTGAAACCAGTTTGGCTCAGTGGATAGAGCGTCATTCTGCGGACTGAAAGGTCCCAGGTTCGATTCCGGTCAAGGGCATGTTCCTTGGTTGCGGGCACATCCCCGGCGGGGGGTGTGCAGGAGGCAGCTGGTCGATGTTTCTCTCTCATCGACGTTTCTAGCTCTCTATCTCTCTTCCTTCCTCTCTGTGGAAAATCAATAAAATATATATATTAAAAAAAAAAAGAAAAAAGAAAATCATGATCCTTGAGTGTTTCTGAGATGAACTCCTTCCAACACAACTGGCAACTCTGTGTGACAGAGGTGGAGGACAGAGAGACTCCTCGCCCTTCTGAGGAGGTATTTGCCCTGCAGGAGAGAGAGGGAGTGATCCGAATCTTTGCACACAGTTCCTCCTGGGTGGTCTCAGAGTTCCTGGGCAGAGGGAATTCGGGGCTGTGCATGAGCTCTGGACTCAGACCTGCTGCATCTCCCGACTCCTCTTCTCTGTGTTCAAAAGCTTCTGTGGAACCAGGCCCCATTCCTTTCTCTATCATCACTGGATTCCTTTTTTGGGGTTGGCAGTGGTGCACTATTTCAGAAAACCCAAGAGGAAGGAGCACTTCTAAACTCTTTTTATGAAGCCAGCATTATCCTAAATCCAAAACTAGATAAGGACCCTACAATGAAAGAGAATTACAGGCCAATATCCCTGATAAACATAGATCCTAAAATCCTCAACAAAATATTAGCAAATCACATCCAGCAATATATTTAAAAGATCATACACCATGATCAAGTGGGATTTATTCCAGTGATGCAAGGCTAGTATAATATTTGCAAATCAATAAACGTGATACACCACGTAAACAAATTGAAAAACAAAAATCATGTGATCATATCCATACATGCAGAAAAAACATTCGACAAAATTCAACACACATCCTATATAATAAAAGGCTAATATGCAAATTGTCCTCTTGGGAGTTTGACTGACTGGAAGTTCAACCGCCCACTATGACATTCGCTGACCACCAGGGGGTGGCTCAGAATGAAGGAAGGCCCCAGCCAATAGACGGAAGGCCCCAATAGGCCCTGATCGATGGCCAAGCTTAGGGACCCTACCCATGCATAAATTTCGTGCACTGGGCCTCTAGTTTTTGATAAAAATTCTCAGCAAAGTGGGAATAGAGGGAGCATATCTCAACATAATAAAGGACATATGTGACAAACTTACAGCCAACATCATACTCAATGGGGAAAAACTAAAACCATTTCCCTTAAGAACAGGAACAAGACAGGAATGCCCAATTTCACCACTCCAGTTCAACATAGTACTGGAAGTGCTAGCCATAGTGATCAGATAAGAAGAAGAAATAAAAGGCATCCAAATTGGAAAAAAAGAAGTAGCATTATTCACCACAGCTAAGATTTGGAAACAGCCTAAGTGCCCCACAGCAGATGAGTGGATTAAAAAACCTTGGTACATCTACACAATGGAATACTATGCTGCTAAAAAAGAAGGAATTCTTACCATTTGCAACAGCATGGATGGATCTGGAGAGCATTATGCTAAGAGAAATAAGCCAGTCAGAGAAAGATAAATATCACATGATATCACTCATTTGTGGAATATAATGAACAACATAAACTGATGAACAAAAATAGAGCTAGAGGAAAAATATATTTTAGAATATAATATAAGTAATCCTGTTATTTGTAGATTTTTAATATTTCCTATAACTTTTGTGATATTATACTACGTTAGTACAGTTTTGGTAATATTATATATTTAAAATTGTTTTTTGAAATATTAATGCTTATTGCATGTAAATGGCTAATTATTTTGTATCTATAATCTGGTAATAGATTTATTTTGTATATTGTAAAAAATAAATTAATTAAAAATAAAAATTAAAAAAAGAAAAAAGTAAAGCATAGGGGCCCAACCAGCATGTCTCAGTGGTTGAGCATCGACCTATGAACCAGGAAGTCACAGTTGGATTCCTGGTCAGGGCACATAGCCAGGATTGAGGCTCACTCCCCAGTAAGGATCATGCAAGAGGCAGTTGATCAATGATTCTCATCATTGGTGTTTCTATTTCTCCCTCTTCCTTCCTATCTGAAATCAACAAAAATATATTTAAAAATAAAGTAGTGAAGGAATTATTACCATTTGCAACAGCATGGTTGAAACTAGAGAGCATTATGCCAAATGAAATAAGCCAGTGAGTGAAAGAAAAATACCACACGATCTCACTCATTTATGGATAATAAAGAACATTATAAACTGATGAACAAAAATGGATACAGAGGCAGAGAAGCATCGAACAGACTGGCAAACTATAGCAGGGCACAGTCGCAGAGGGGCCATCAGGAGAGAACTTGGGGGTCAACAGAGGTGGGGCACAGACCCTTACCAACCCCCCCCTGCAACATGGCAGGCGCCTGAACCTTCTCCCATTCTGAGGGAGGTTGCCTGCCCCCTTGGCTGCGTCGCTTCCCATGCACAGCTCAAAGTGGGACCCAGGTAACAGACAGAGACTTGGCTGACAGCAGCTGCCCTCTCACCGCAACAAGACTTATTTGAGAGGTCTTATACCCATGGTGTGGGCAAGTGGGTTTTTAATATCCAAGTCCAACCTAGCAGCAGGAATGCTCAGGCCCTTCTCAAGAAGGGAAATAATCAATTCCACTCATACACACATGGTAAATGAGATTGACGCTAGAGTGTTGAGTATGACAGATGAATGGTAGCCAATTTCTCAGAGGAAAGTAATGTGGCTAATGGAAATAAATGAATATTATTAAAAAAACAAACAAACAACTGATTGTACTGTTCAAAAAGCTGTTCCTAATGGGTTAACAAAAATTCTTATTGGCAGAGCAGCTACGGTAAAATTGCACAACATGTTATGAATCTAAAGTAGTCATAGTGTAGCGCAACTAACTTCATTAAAATGTAAAAGCTATCAAGAGTACAGTACAAAATTTCCAAAAGTTTCCTATTATTTAAAGTAAAAAAGGGGGTGACAGTGGAAGAATATCATGTAAGGAAATATATCCTGGTAATAATTTACATCGAAAAAATTTGTGCTTTAGAAAATTAACCTTCATTCGAAACCCTAATAGCAAGTTACCCATGAAAATTCACACATGGTGACAAAACAAGCCAGGGGGAAATCATTTAGGGGGAAAAAAATGGAAAAGAATCCCAAATCAAATTTAAAGAAAATATCCCTTTATTAACTTTTGGTCAAGAATATGTTTGTATATTTTCAGAAAACAACTCCGAGACCATCTGGAATCCTGTAACAGAAAGGAATAGACAGAAGCGCTTCAGCCATGAAGACAGAAGAGACACAATTCAGAGATGGAAGATGCTGAGGATGTCTCAGCATACCAGCAGACAGCAGCTGCTGGTTGCTGAAGGAGGCCCAGGACCAAACCAGAGATGGTCAGACCTGCCTTACCACCATTTGTCCACCAACAAGATCTGAAATATCATGGCTGGCATGTACACATAAGGAACTATCTGGCATTGACATTGGGACGCAAAAGTACTGTTGGCCCAGAAAGGAACTCACTACAGACTGATTCATGTGCCTCTCAGCACAACCATTATGGTTTGTCGCAGTTTAGGTTCTTACAAGGGTATTTCTTGGGTCACATGATCTCACACATCTAGAGGAAATAATGAACAACATAAACTGATGAACAAAAACAGACCCAGAGAAAGAGAAGCAGCGATCAGACTCTCAAATCTCAGAGGGAAAATAAGGGGGGATGGGGGTAAGGGGAAGAGATCAACCAAAGGACTTGTGTGCATACATATGGGCCTAGCCAGTGGCCATGGACAATGGGGGGGGGGGGTGGTGGAGGGAGCGGTTTGGGATGGGAATGGGGGAATAAGGACAATTATGTGAGACCATAATCAATAAAAAACAAAAACAAACAAACAAACAAACAAAAAACTATAGCAGGAAGGCTGGGGAGCTTTGGGGAAATCAACCAAAGGACTTGTATGCATGCATATAAGCATAACCAATGTATGTAAGACACTGTGTGGAGGAAGTGAAGGCATGAGGCGGGGCGAGGGGGCGCCTAGGAGAAGCCAGGGGAATGTCAATGGCGAAAAATAGGAGACATATGTACTACTCTTTGTAATACTTTAAACAAGAAAATAAATAAATAAATAAATAAATAAATAAATAAATAAAGTAAGCAAGCATAGGGAATATTGTGAATAATATTGTGATAACTATGTATGGATACTGGAGGTATTAAGGGGAAACCTATGTAAAGTGTATGATTGTCTAACCGCTCATCTATACACCCAAAATCAAAACAAAATAATATTGCAAGTAAACTGTAATTGAAAAACCGTTTACTTTTTTTGAATTTTTTCTGAACACATACATTTGATGTTCAAACCAGGGTAGACATAACTTTGTGTAAGAAGGTGAACTAGCCTAAATCGGTTTGGCTCAGTGGATAGAGCGTCGGCCTGTGGACTGAAGGGTCCCAGGTTTGATTTCTGCCAAGGGCGAATGCCTGGGCTGCAGGCTCAATCCCCAGTCAATCAATGATCCTCTCTCATCATTGATGTTTCTATCTCTCTCTTCTTCTCCCTTCCTCTCTGAAATCAATAAAGAAATATCTATATCTATATCTATATCTATATCTATATCTATATCTATATCTATATCTATATCTATATCTATATCTATATCTATTAAAAAGAAACCTGAAAATGAAGAGCAAAAGAAAGTGAAAGCAAGCAAAAAAACAGGGAATAATATAGATAAGAATAGAAATAAATGGAATATTAGACAGACTATGGGGGGGGGAAATCAATGAAACCTAAAGGTGGTCCTTTGAGATGATCAATACAATGGCTAACTTTCTGGCTAGATCTATCAGGATAAAAATGAGACGATGTCAACATTCCCAATATCAAGAACGACAGAAGGAACTTCCCTACTGATTGCACAGACATTAGAAGGCTAATAAAGGAATACTATGAAACAAACTATGGACTTGTGTATCCGATGCTGAATGCGGGCATCACTCAGGCAGGAAATAGCTCCCCTCATGTGTGATCGAAGCCTCCTTAAAAAGGATCCCTAAGTTCCATCCCATGACCCCTTCATCTGGAGCCCCCCCAAATACCCCCCCTTCTTCATCCTATCCCTTCAATGGTGTTGGTTGTGCTTTGGACGTCTACAACACAAAGGTTCTACGGTGGCCTGGCAGGAAGTGCCCCGCCCTAGGCCTCGTTCTAGAATCCAGGACCATCGTTCCCAGTTTCCTTGCGGGAACATGTCTGGCGCCTCCCGTTTGAAAAGCCACCTCACAATGAAACAGGTCTCGGGGTCCGGGGCAAGCTGACCGCGGGTCAGCCCTTTCTTTCGTCACCCCGGGGGCGCCCCCGTCGCCAGGGGGTGTGGCCTGTTGCTCAGTCCGCTAGCCGCTCAGTCCGCTAACAGGAAGAGGAGGAGCCACACTTCAGCAGCCATCCATCACCCTCGTGGCCGGCGGTCTACGACGCACACATGGGGTCATCTGTGTCCAAGGCTGCCCTCGAAGTGACCACGGATGAGCTCGTGGAACCAGACTCGAAACACCTAGCTGGTGAGTAAGGGATCCAGTGGGGCGACTCACGAGATTTAAGTAGGAAGAGTAGGAAGTCTAGTGGTCTGAGCGCCTCTTCATGGCGGGCGGCCCCCCTCCCCTTCCACCCCCTCCGAGCCCCCCTGTCCCCGCTCTTCGCTGCTGTAGGACCGGTGAGATCGGATTTTCACTCCTCGTCACCTCCGATGGGGCCGAGAAGAGAACGACTGGACTTGTAAACTCCAAACTGTAAGTTATTCAAAGAGCTTAAGGCACAACAGGTGGGGGCATACCAACACAGGCTTCTGCGAGAAGTCTCAAGTCTCAAAGGCCACCCCAGGCCCCGTGACATTCAGTGGGTCCTTCTGAAATAAAGGGAGGGAACGTTTATCAAGCTGATCTTCCCTGCTGGGCTGGTGTGGCTCAGTGGTTGAGCGTCCACCCGTGAACCAGGAGGTCATGGTTGGAATCCCCCGCAGGCACATCCTGGGTTTCCGGTTCTACCCTAATAGGGGCCGTGAGGGGAGGCAGCTGATCAAGATTCTCATCATTGATGTTTCTATCTCCCTCTCCCTTCTCTCTGAAATCGATTTTAAAAAAACTATTAAGATCTCTTACCCTTGGAGACAGCGTGGAGAGACCTGGAGGGTATTGTGCTAGGCAAAATAAACCAGTTAGAGAAAAAGAAGTATCAAACGATCTCACTTTTACGTGGAATCTAATGAAGAAGATAAACTGATGTACTACAAAACAAATCCAGACACATTGAAACAAGTAACAGACTGATGTATTTTAGAAGGGATGGGGGAGGGGAAGAGATTAAACAGAGTTTATATACATATATACATAGCCCATGGAAAAACAATGGTGCCTGCCTGGGGAGGGGGCGGGAGGTCTGCCTGGGGAGGGGGCGGGAGGGAGCTGGAGGAGGCCAAATGGGAGGGGGGAAGAAGGGGACATTTGTAATCCTCTCAACAGTAAAGTTTTTTTTTTTTTTTTAAATATATTTTATTGATTTTGTACAGAGAGGAAGGGAGAGAGATAGAGAGTCAGAAACATCGATGAGAGAGAGTCATCGACCAGCCGCCTCTTGCACACCCCCCACTGGGGATATGCCCGCAACTAAGGTACATGCCCCTGACCGGAATCGAACCCGGGACCCTTCAGTCCCCAAGCCAACACTCCATCCATTGAGCCAAACCGGTCTCGGCTCAACAGTAAAGTTTTTAAAAAATTGAAAAAAATCAGATCTTCCCATGGGCAATCCTAATTTAAGGCCCCTGAATAGGCTTTAGGGTTTCCATGGCAACCTTTTTTGTGTTTCCTGTGAATGTTTCCAGGGAAAGAATTTTGATTTTCACAGCTTTTGCTCAAAGACAGAAGAGATCTCCCCACTCCCTATTGTTTGAGTCCGTTGTGAGTAGGGACTTTATAAATATTATGTGCTATTGACTATACACATAAATCCTACTGCTTTTAAAACCTTTATAACTGATTCATTCTTTTTTTTTTTTTTTTTTTAAATATATATTTTATTGATTTTACACAGAGAGAAATTGAGAGGGACAGAGAGTTAGAAACATCGATGAGAGAGAATCATTGATCAGCTGCCTCTTGCACACCCCCTACTGGGGATGTGCCCGCAACCAAGGTATATGCCCTTGACCGGAATCAAACCTGGGACCTTTCAGTCCGCAGGCCGACGCTCTATCCACTGAGCCAAACCGGTCCCGGCTGATTCATTCTTTTGATCACCTCTTCTTTGGGTATTTTCTTTTAAAACTCCATTGACTTAATATGTAACATTATGACAATGGGCATGTATTATGGCAACTAACAGTTCACTAAGTGAAACAGGTTAACTTTCTTTTTTTTTTTTTTAATATATTTTATTGATTTTTTTACAGAGAGGAAGAGAGAGGGATAGAGAGAAAATCGATGAGAGAGAATCATCCATCAGCTGCTTCTTGCGCACCCCCTACTGGGGATGTGCCCACAACCAAGGTATATGCCCTTGACTGGAATCAAACCTGGGACCTTTCAGTTCGCAGGCCAACGCTCTATCCACTGAGCCAAACCGGTTTCGGCAGGTTAACTTTCTTTACATACATATACACATACACATACACATACACATACACATACACATACACACACACACACACACACACACACACGCACGAGAGTCCCAGTGCACAAATTTGTGCACAGGAGGGGTCTGGCTGGCTGGCCTGGCTCATTTGGGGAGGATCGGGGCTGGGCCTTTTGGGAGGAGGAGATGGTGGGAGGTTGGCTGGCCAGCTCGCTCTGATTGGCCCAATCAGGGCCGGGTTAGCTGGGGGAAGGGGCTATACCCCTGATTGGGGTTGGGGGGCTGGTTGGGAGTGGGGACAGCCATGGGGAGGTGCTGTGGGTGGTGTGATGCCCCTGAATGGGGTTGAGGGTGCCCACTGGAGGGCCAATGGCCTGGGGGAGGGGCCATGGGTGGTTGGCAGCCAGCCCTGCCCCTGATTGGGGTGAAGGGCTGATCTTGGGTGGGGGGAGGGGCTACAGGAGGTTGGCCAGCTGGCCCAGCCCCCTATTATGATGGGGGGGTACAATCAGGGGTGGGGTGGCTGCGGGGGGGCTGCAGGAGGTTGGCCAGCCAACCCTACCCCCTATCTGGCTGGTTTGCTGGCTACAGTGGTTGTCATAGCGACTGGTTGTTAGGTCATTATGGCCGTTATGGCAACTGGCTTATTATAAAGATAGATTTGAAAGTTTGCTGAATATTATCCTGGGCAGGCTCCATGCTAGATTCTGGCACAATATATAGTATATTATCTAGTCCTGGATGGTAATGTAATATGTATGTACCATAATGGGCTTCTCAAGACCTAAAGGACAAGCAGTAGTTTTCTGTGTGAATAAATGAATCTGGGTTTACAGTTAGGGTCCGCCCATTGCTCCAATCCATTGGTATATTGGTGACACACTTTCTTCTTTTTAAAAAAAATATATTTTTTATTGATTTTTTACAGAGAGGAAGAGAGAGGGAAAGAGAGTTAGAAACATCGATGAGAGAGAATTATCGATCACCTGCCTCTTGCACACCCCCTACTGGGGATGTGCCCGCAACCAAGGTACTTGCCCTTGACCGGAATCGAACCCGGGACCTTTCAGTCCGCAGGCTGACGCTCTATCCATTGAGCCAAACCAGTTTCGGTGGTCACACACTTTCTCAGTCCTTATTCTAGTGCTATGTATGTGAAGGTGCTGATTAATGAAGACGTACTAGGGAAGAAGTTTGATAATGAGAATTTCTAGTTTTGAAAGCAAAAAATATTTTGAGCTGATAAACTACAGGGAACTGTTGCCTGTTCTTGAATGGGAAATGAAATGATGAAAGATGGTTGTTGAGTAGCTGTATGAAATAAACTGATGAATGGTTATAACCCCAAGGCAAGAAACTGGAAGCTGTTTCAATAAAGCAAGGTCAAGGTTATGAAGGGGAAGTGGACTCAAGAAGAACTAATAAGGAGTTAAAAGATGCAAACAAAATGGCCCTAGCCAGTTTAGCTCAGTGGATAGAGTGTTGGCCTGTGGACCAAAGGGTTTGATTCCGGTCAAGGGCATGTATCTCGATTTCAGGCTTCCCCTGGCTGGGGCTCTGGTTGGACACAACCAATTGATGTGTTTCTCTCACACAATGTTTCTCTGTCTTTCCCTCTCTCTTTCACTCTCCCTAAAAAATCAATGGAAAAATACCCTTGGGGGAGGATTAATTAAAAAACTAAAAGGTCAAATGTAATGTTACATTATAGAGACACTACTATGAACCTTCATGGTATGACACTTTCCTTAAGAGAGACAGTATTGCCTTAGTGGCTGGTTGTGCTCAGCTGATAGAGCATCAGCCTGTGAACTGAAGGGTCCCAAATTCTATTCCAATCAGGGGTACATGCCTGGGTTGCGGGCTCAGTCCAACATGCAGGATGCAGCCAATCAATGATTCCTTATAATTGACTAGAGGCCTAGTACGTGAAATTCATGCACTGGGGAGGAGTGTCCTTCAGCCACGCCTTCACCTTCTCCAATCTTGGACCCCTTAGGGGATGTCTTACTGCTGGTTTAGGGATCGGGCCTAAACCAGCAGTCAGACATCTCTCTCACAATCCGAGACTGCTGGCTCCCAACTGCTCGCCTGTTTGCCAGCCTGATCACCCCCTAACCACTCCCCTGCCAGCCTGATCGATGCCTAACTGTTCCCCTGCCTGCCCGATTGCTCCCAGTTGCCTTCCCCTGCTGGCCTGATCACCCCCAACTGCCCTCCCCTATTGGCCTGGTAACCCCCAACTGCCCTCTCCTGCCAGCCTAGTTGCCCCCAACTGCCTTCCCCTGCTGGCCTGCTCCCCCCCCAACTGCCCTCCCCTGTCAGTCCGATCACCTCTAACTGCCTCCCCCTGCTGGCCTGATTGCCCACTACTACCCTCCCCTGCAGGCCATCTTGTGGCAGCCATCTTTGCCCACGTGGGGTTGGTCATCTTGTGTGAGGGCGTGAGAGTCAATTTGCATATTACCTTTATTATATAGGATGTGTCCATCTCTTCCACTCTGAAATAAAATATCTATATCTATATATCTACAAGATATAGATATATAAACTGAGTGGCCAGCCGAAACCGGTTTGGCTCAGTGGTAGAGCGTCGGTCTGCGGACTGAAAGGTCCCGGGTTCGATTCCGGTCAAGGGCATGTACGTTGGCTGCAGGCACATCCCCAGTGGGGGATGTGCAGGAGGCAGCTGGTCGATGTTTCTCTTTCATCGACGTTTCTGGCTCTCTATCTCTCTCCCTTCCTCTCTGTAAAAAATCAATAAAATATATTTAAAAAAAAAAAAAAAAAAAAAAAAAAAAAAAAAAAAAAAATAAACTGAGTGGCCAGATTATTATGATCTCTGAATGCATATCAGTGTATATTCTATATAATAAAAGGCTAATATGCAAATTGTCCCCTCGACCAGGAATTCAACCAGCAGGCAGGCTGGCCAGACCTCACCCATGCACAAAGTCATGCACCGGGCCTCTAATATATATACTGAGTGGCCAGATTATTATGCGTTCAGAGATCATAATAATCTGGCTACTCAGTGTAGATATAGACACTTTATAAAAGAGAGGCAGTATGACATAATGATTAATGACTTGGTGTCCAGGGTCAAACAAACTTGATTTCCAAGCCCAGTCTTGCCACTGAACTATTTGTATGTCTGTGGCTATGTTACTTACCTTCTTTTTTTTATTTTTTATTTTTTTGTATTGATTTAAGAGAGGAAGGGAGAGGGAGAGAGAGAGACACAGAAACATCAGTGATGAGAGAGAATCATTGATCAGCTGCCTCCTGCATACCCCTTACTGGAGATCAAGTCTGCAACCTGGGCATGTGCCCTTGTCCAGAATTGAACCCGGGACCCTTCAGTCCTCAGGCTGACACTCTATCCATTGAGCCAAACCAGGTAGGGCTGATACTTACCTTCTTGAGTCCTATTCACTTAACAATTATTTACCATAACCTGTTAGGTAGCAATTACTGTGCTGGGTCTCAGGGATATAGTGGTGACCACAACAAACACAGTCCCTACCATCATCAAGTATATAGAGCAATAAGGTAGATAGACGTTCAATGTCATGTAATATGTCATTACAAATGGATACTTATAATGCAGTAAAGTTAACAGTTTCGGTTTTGGAAGCTAGTTCTCAGCCTGCATTGTAATGCTTGTCACTGTCTTCTAATTTAGATATCACTCACTACGTTAATACATCAAATATGGGTGTCAAACGCCTGGCGGAAGTTCTTTTTGAGAAATCGAAGAACAGCAGCTGGGTGGTGGTGTTCAAAGCTCTGATTACTGTTCATCATGTTATGGTGCATGGAAATGAGGTGAGTCATTTCTAACTGCAGAAACGTTCTTGGTTTCGCCAAGGCTTAACCACCTTTTACTTTCAATTATGACAAGTAGGGGAATTAATAGTCGTGAGTATTAAAAAAAACACACAACACCTGATTTTTTCATTTTTGCATATGAATATATTTTTGTAATCAGTAGTTGAGGTATATACTGGATAAAAAATGGACAATTGATTGGATATTTCACTCAATTGTTTAGATGATTTAGACCAAAAAGAGAAAGCCCTCAAAGATGTATTGTTTGTACATCTGACAAAGGGTTAATATCCAAGATACATAAGGAACTTAACAAAAGGAAGACAAACAAAACATGGGCAAAGGACCTAAATAGACATTTATACAAAGGAGACATACAGAAGGCCAAGAGGCATATGAAAATAGCTTAAAGTCACTGGTCATCAGAGAGATGCAAATTCAAACAACAATGAGGTATCACCTCACACCTGTCAGGATGGCTGTCATCAACAAATCAACAAATGACAAGTGCTGGCGAGGATGCGGAGAAAAGGGAACCCTAGCACACTATTGGCATGAATGTAGACCGGTGCAACCATTGTGGAAAAAAGTATGCAGTTTCCTCAAAAAGTTGAATATGGAACTGCCATTTGATCCCACTTCTAGGAATATATACTAAGAATCCCAAAACACCAATCAGAAAGAATGTATGTACCCCTGTGCTCCTAGCAGCACAATTTGCAATAGCTAAGATCTGGAAACAGCTGAAATGCCTACCAGTAGACCAGTCAATAAAAAAAAGCCATGGGACATATACACCATGGAATACTATGCAGGATCTCTTACGCTTTGAGACAGCATGGATGGACCTGGAGAGTATTATTCTAAGCAAAATAAGCCAGTCAGAGAAAGACAAGTATCACATGAAATCACTCACATGTGGAGTCTAGAGAACAAAATAAACTGATGAACAAAATAGATCCAGAGATGTAGAAGCATAGAATAGACTGAGGAATCTCAGAGGGGATATAGGGGTGGGTGGGAAGAGAGCAACCAAAGAACTTATATGCATATATGCATAGCCCATGGACACAGACAATAGGGTGGTAAAGGCCTGGGGCAGGGTGGGGGTGGGCTAGAAGGGATCAATGGGGAGGAAAAAGGGACATATGTAATACTTTCAACAAAAACGATTTTAAAAAAATGTAGTTCTACATAACTGATTTACTTTATCAGGATAAACTGGATACCTGAGTATATGACATCACCTGTTCATCTCTCTTCACATACAAACTCTCTTTGTATATTATAGAACTGAAGTGTTCTAGAACAAATTACTATTTTCTACTTCAAATTAACATTTTCTCTCAGTAAGCTTTGCATAAAAAAATTAGGATTTAGAAATTTCTTGGATTTTGAAACTTATTATTAAGCAACAGGAATTACATAGTGTGGTGCTGATAAAAAATAGACCATTTATATAAATAGAACTCAGTGGAGAGAGCTCAGAAGGAGAACTCTGCTTGTATGGGAGCTTGGTGGCACTAAAATGTGGGGGAACTGATGGAATTTAAAATAAAGCCTTCGGTACAAGTAACATCCCTATGGAGAAAATAGAATGAGATCTTTATTTTAATCCTTATACCAAAATAAATTCCACATGAATGAAATATCTATATATGCAGAGCCCTAAATTTTAAAATCAAAGAAAATGTAGGAGAATATGGTGGTGACCTTTTAGTAGGGAAGACACCATAAAGTTGGAATAAGATTTTATATATTACACACAAAAGATTAATATTCAGAATACATTATTCATAAGAAAAGGGCAGTACGATGGAATAATGAACAAAAGAAATGAACAGAAAATTTATAGAAAAGGAAACCAGAATGGCTGATAACCATCTGAGAACATGCTCAGAGAAGCAAGATTGAAAACGCATGGCAGCATCAAGAGTTGTGAAGACCTTGAGAAAATGCCATTGAGTGACATACCAATATTAGTTGTTGCAGTTTAATACTGTCAAAGGAAAGTTTTGAGACATGTTTAGTAAAACTGAAAATGTTCAGTGTCCCAGCGAGCCCACAACTCATAGCATATCTACCTATAATAACAAAAGGCTAAGCGACTATCGCAACCGAATGGACGACTGAACAGGCTGCGTGGATCGACCAGGTTGGCAGGGGGATTAGTGAGGGGCAACCAAACAACTGAGCAGCAGGCTGTGTGGGGCAACCAGGCCTGTAGGGGGATTAGTGAGGGGCGACCAAATGACTGAACAGCAGGCTGCATGGGGAGACCAGGCCTGCAGGGGGAACAGTTGGGGGCAATCAGGCCAGCGGGGCGGGGTGGGGGAGGCAGTGAGGGGCGACAAGGCAGGCAGAAGGGGAAGTTAGTGGCAACCAGGCCAGTGGGGGGGGGGCAGTTAGGGGCAAACAGGCTTGTTGGGGGGACATTGTGGGCCACTAGGCCATCAGGGGCGGGGGCAGTAAGGGGCAACCAGGCCAATGGGGGGATAGTTAGAGCCAACCAGGCCAGCAGGGGGGCAGTAAAGAGGTGACCAGGCCAGTGGAGGTGCAGTTAGGGGCAGCCAGGCCAGCGGGGGGGTGGGGGTAGTTGGTGGCGACTGGGCTGGCAGGGTAGGCAGTTGGGGGTGACCAGGCCAGCAGGAGGAAAGTTAGGGGTGATCAGGCAGGCAGGTGAGCAGTTAGGAGCCAGTATTCCCGGATTGTGAGAGGGATGTCTGACTGCCAATTTAGGCCTGATTTCCAGGATTGGGCCTAAACTGCAGTCAGACATCCCCCAAGGGGTCCCGGATTGGAGAGGGTAAGGCTGGGCTGAGGGGACCCCCTCCCCATGCACAAATTTCATGCACCAGGCCTCTAGTATATATATATATATATATATATATATATATATATATATATATATATATATATATATATTCAATATATATATATTCAATATATATATATATATATATATATTCAATATATATATTCAATATATATATATATATATACACACACACACACACACACACACATATACAGAGCCAGGGTCCTTAACATCCAAAACAACCAAAGGGATGATCGAACACCAGGCTGTGCATGCATCAGGCTCAGGTGGGCAGGGACTGGCGAGTGGGCTGAACTGCTGACCTCTCAGAGAGAGAGAGAGAGAGGTGGGGTTGATCTGCAGCTGCTGGCAAGGCCTGGAGAGAGAAGCAGGGTTTGATCCGCAGCCTCCATGGCAGTTGCTGATCAGCCCTTGCTATATCTCTCTCTGGGCATCGCCAGCAGCCACTCCTCTCTTTTTCCAAGAGGCCAGTATTTCAGCCAGCTTGCCAGTAGCCTGGGGTGGCTGCTGATCATCCCCGCCTCTCTGATCAGTCCCAGAGATAGACCCGGAGACTCTGACTGGCATAGAAACTGACCAGTGAAAACCTAATCTGGGTGGACTGGGAAGGCAGAACCTAAGGTAGTGGCTGAGGAGGGATTTTAAGGGCAACAGCTGCTTGGTGTAAGGTATAAGAAAGCGGTTCAACTTTTTAGTGACTGGTTTGGCAGTATAGTGCATATGGCTGGCTATCAGTCCAGATATAGGGATTATGTATTTTCGTTTGCCAAGAGCATCTCCTCCTGCTGAAAAGGGCTCCCCCCCATTTAAACAATCCTATCCTATATATCTATACTAATAAAAGGGTTATATGCTAATTAGACCAGGTCAACTGGCCATCTTCTGGATGTCCAACTTCCTTCCTGACAAAGCCATGGTGGTGGGGGCTGAGGCAGAAGTAGTTAGGGGTGATTAGGCAGGCAGGGGAAGGCAGTTGGGGGCAAGATCAGGCTGGCAGGCAGAGGCAATTAGGAGTAATCAGGTAGGCAGGCAGAGAGGTTAGAGGTGATCAGGCAGGCAGGCAGAGGCAGTTAGGGGCAATCAAGCAGGCAAACAGGTGAGTGGTTAGGAGCCAGTGGTCCCAGATTGTGGGATTGGGCCTAAACCAGCAGTCAGACATCCCCCAGGGGTCCCTGATTGGAGAGGGTTCAGGCTGGGCTGAGGGAACCCCCTCCATGCACGAATTTCATGCACCAAGCCACTAGTTTATAATATTTAGAAAGAAGAAATCACCCCAATACCAATAGTAGGGAATAGATAACTAAAATTAGGTGCATTTATACACTGAGATACTATATTGCATGAAATACAATCTATACCAACAAGGCTAGGGATCTCAAAAAGTAATGTTATTAGAGATAGCAAGTTGCAAAATGGAAGAGTATAATATTATTTATATAAGTTTTTAAATGCACCTAATATTTTCCATGGAATAAATAATATATGACACTATAAAGGAAATAGACTAAAGATAGCACATTAAAATCACAATACAGGTATCCTAAGGTAGGAGAAGGAAATTGACCTTAGGGATGGGGCTAACTTAATCTGTAATACTTTAATCCTCTTATTTTAAAAAATAGACTTGAAGTAGATATGTCAAAAAGCAGTTGTCATTTCTGGGTAGTGGGATGGGGTACACAGATGTATAAAAATTTTATTTTTCTGTAAATTAATGTATTAAGTGATTTACTATTAATTAAAATAATCAATTTTATAATAAGTAAATGTTCCAAAAATGAAAAAGGGGGAATGGCTAGATAGAAAGTCTTGGGGAGAAGGGGGAGGAATCGTGTGTATACACATGAGCTTTGATGTTTAATACCTTATGTGCTTGGGAGGTATATAGACAGAGGACAACACTACAGGCCTTATGCCGTGTAGCTCAGGATATGATCCCACTCACCTTAATGCTCATGAAGTATATAGAAGCTGAGCTGTAGGATAGAATTATGCTAAGAATTCATTCCCAATGACAAAATCATTCATTAACTCTATTTGTGAACAAACTAATTTTTGGATTTGGTACATTTGTTTGACAGCGTTTTATCCGTTATCTTGCATCTCGAAGCTCTTTGTTCACTTTACACAACTTCCTGGATAACAGTGTCATAGAAGGTAAGATGGCTCTTTTATGGAAATATCTCTATGTGGCCTGGCCAGCATGGCTCAGTGGTTGAGCATCGACCTATGAACCAGGAGGTCAGGTTTTGAGTCCTGGTCAGGGCACATGCCCAGATTGCAGGATCATTCCAACCTATGAACCAGGAGGTCACGGTTTGATATACCCAGGTTGCAGGCTCGATCCCCAGTGTGGGGCATGTAGGAGGCAGCCAATCAATGACTCTCTCTCGTTGATGTTTCTATCTCTCTCTCCTCTCTTCCTTTCTGAAATCAGTAAATACATATATTTTAGAAAAGGTATGTTTGGAAGTTGAATAGTGAGGAGTTGAGTTTCCTTCATGGCCCTTTTCTCTCTCTTTTTGCTATGAAGTAGGGAATAAGGTAAATTTTCTGCATGGAGGGAGGGTGGGAGAGGGATGACTTCCACGAGATGGGGAGTTTTAGAAAAATGCTAAAGATTTACAATAGTTTTCATAGAAATGTGAAAGAAATCAATAAAGTTTAATTATTTCCAGTGTTCAGGAATGACACCATCAGCACCACATCATGAGGTTATATCAAGGCTTTGAGGAGATAAAAAATAATCGTTAGAAATTTGAGGAACATTGGACTAGATGATTAATAAAGGCCATTATAGCTTTTGTATTTCAGAGATAATTGTTGAGGTGTATGGGTGAATGTGGAATGAGAGGATTTTGCATTTATTGACATACTAGAGGCCCAGAGCACAAATTCATGCTCTGGTGGGATCCAGCCAGCCTGGCCTCAATTAGGGGGGATTGGGGCTGGGCCTGTCAGGAGGAGGAGATGATGGGAGGTTGGCTGGCTGGCCTGGCCAGAACAGGGCCCAGTCAGGGCTGGGCCAGCTGGGGGAAGGGGCTGTGGATGATTGACCATCAGGCCTTCCCATTGGGATTGGGGGGCCAATTGGGGTGGGGCCAGCCATGTCGAGGGGCTGTGGGCAGTAGACTGACTGGCCCTGCCTCTGAATGGGGTGGGTGAGGGTGCTGACCAGGGTCCAGTGGCCTGGAGGAGGGGCCATGGGTGGTTGGTCAGTGGCCCTACCCTTGATCAGGGTGGGGCCAATCTGGGTTGGGGTTGGCGGAGGAGGGGGGGAGAAGTGGGGGAGGGCCTGCAGGAGATTGGCCAGACAGCCCTATCCCCTGTTGGGGTGGGAGGGGTGATCAAGGCTGGGGCAGGCAGGGATGGGGAGGTGAGGGAGTGGGGGAGGGGCTACAGGAAGTTGGTTGGCCAGCTCTGCCTCCTATTGAGGTGGGGTGACAATCAGGGGCAGGGCTGGCCACTGCAGGCCGATCAGGGTAGTGAGGGCCCATTGGGGTTGTGTCTGACTGGGGGGAGGGGCTGCAAGAGGTTGGGTGGCCAGCCCTGCCCCCTATTGGGGTGCAGAGGTGCATTCAGGAGTGGGCCTATCATGGTGGGGCGGGCTGATTGGGGGCAGGGCTGGCTGGGGGGAAGGGAGGGGGCATTTGGCCAGCAAGCCCTGCTCTTGATTGGGGTGGGAGAGTCTAAACAGGGGCAGGCTGGCACGGGTGAGGGGATGCTGGCCCCATCCCCTAATTGGGCAAGTTCTCTGGCTACAGTGGGCATTATAGTGACTGGTCGTTAGGTTGTTATGGCCGTTAGGGTAGCTGCCTTTTTATAAATAGACTAGAGGCCTAGTGCACGAAACTTGTGCATGGGTGGGGGGTAAATGTCCCTCAGCCCAGCCTGCACCATCTCCAATCTGGGATCCCTCTCACAATCCAGGACTGCTGGCTCCCAAAAGCTCGCCTGCCTGCCTGCCTGATTACCCCTAACCACTTCTGCCTGCCAGCCTGATAATCCCCTAACCATTCCCCTGCCAGCCTGATCAATCCTAACTGCTCCCCTGCCAGCCTGATTGCCCCAAACTGTCCTCCCCTGACAGCCTGGTCACCCTTAATTGCCCTCCCTTGCTGACCTGATTGCCCCTAATTGTCCTCCCTTGCAAGCCTGGTCCCCCCTAATTGCCCTCCACTGCTTGCCTGGTCCCCCCCCAACTGCCCTCCCCTGCAGGCCTTGTCCCTCCCAACTGCCCTCCCCTACAGACCTGGTCCCCCCCAACTGCCCTGCATGCAGGCCTGGTCACCCCCAACTGCCCTCTCCTACAGACCTGGTTTTTCCAAACTTCCCTCCTGTGTCAGCCCTGTCACCCCTAACTTCCCTCCTCTGCAGGCTTGATTGCCCCCAACTGCCCTCCCTTGTAGGCCTGGTCCTTCTCAACTGCCCTCCCCTGTTGGTCTGATTGCCCACAACTGCCCTCCCCTGCCAACCATCTTGTGTCCACATGGGGGCAGCCATCTTTGACCATATGGGGGCAGCCATTTTGTGTGTTGGAGTGACAGTCAATTTGCATATTACTCTTTTATTAGATATGATATTACAAATAGTTAATATTGGTTAAATTAGAAATAATGAAAATATCTTATTTTTAGGCTATGCTATGTCAATCTTCATCAGACGATACAGCAGGTACTTGAATGAAAAGTCACTCGCATATAGACTGATCTCATATGACGTCACCAAAACCAAAAGAGGGTCAGTAACTATCATTCGTTTGTAAGCAAGAGATACAGAAATAAATATGTGCTCTAATATGTAGTTTGTAAAAACAACAACTGTATTTCAAGATGTTGTCATAGTGCTTCTCGAACTCTTAATTATTAATGTTATGAATTTCTTTGATCTTTTATAGGCTGGATGGCTTTATGAGAAATATGAATACTAAAGACCTGCTAAACACACTTCCAGTTATTCAAACTCAGTTTGATGCTCTTCTTGGCTTTAATGTAAGAGCTTTATTAATCCTTTATCAAAATATTGGTAAATGGCATTGTTTGACTGTAGGTGGGGGAAGAGATTTTTTTTTAACTGGGTGATAATTGATTACTCTTTTACTTAATTTCCAGGCAAATGCAAATGAGCTAACTAATTGTATAATACGTGCTGCTTTCATGCTCCTCTTTAAGGATTCTCTTCGCCTCTTTGCAGTCTATAATGAGGGAATTCTCAATCTGCTAGGTAGGCTAAAGAATAAACATTATATACTTTTAAAAACTGGTAAAAACAGTTTATTTATAAAAATCTTTTATATCTATACTTAAACTTATTTGTTTTATTTTTTCCTGTTTTTTTTTACTTACATTTAAAATTTTTATTTTGTTATTTTTTATTTTTAAAAAATCTTTATTGTTGTATTACATATGTAACCTTTCCCCCCATTGATCCCCTTCAGCCCATCCTCACCCTCCACCCCAGGCCTTCACCTGTCTGTGGCCATGGGTTATGCATATTTGCATACAAGTAGACTCATTTGTTTTAGATTCAAAATAGAGGATACTTGCATGATCATATATATTTTTAAATAACGAGACATTATATTGCTCTTTTGATTAAAAATTTGCTTAATTATCCACAGAACTTTTCAGTATTTTTATGTGCTACCTGGCATTTTGGGGAAATTTACCAGGGAATCAACATGCCTTATCATCTTTCTGCATTAAGGCCCACTCCATCAAGGTCAAAAATACGGTTCTGACTTTTGTAGGAAAATAATAAGTAATTGTTGTTGTTTATATACAGGCATATATTTCTTAGTTTTTTCAGGAATTATCTGTCATTATTTCGCCCTAGTGAATGATCATTTCATAGGAAGGGTTCTCCAGACTTCATTGATGAGAATTTGAGATTTTTCTTACACTTATAGAGTTACTAGAGGCCTGGTGCACGAAAATTCATGCACTGGAGTTGGGATCCCTAGCCCAGCCTGCCCCCTCTCACAGTCTGGGAGCCCTCAGGGGCAGGAGGCGACCTGGCGATCAGGGGAATGTGACACCTCATCACACCTCTGCTGCTGCCATTGCTGGCAGCACAAGCCTCTGCTGGCCCTGGTTACCTGAGCCTCAGGCAACCCTGTGCCGCTGAGCAGCCACCATCCAACGCTTGCCTGCATCTCGGGCCAGCCCTGGGTGCCTGGGGGGCTGAGGGGGCTGGGGGACTCAGGAGGCAGGTGCGTAGAGTATATGGGCCCACCCTCAGGCCTGCCACCCCAGTGGGGCTGAGGGGATTAGGTGCTGCCATCTTGCGGCTGTGAGCACCACCATTTTTGAGGGCATGGTGGTCAATTAGCATATTCCCTCCTTATTGGCTGTGGGTGCTGCCATCTTTGTGATGGTGTGAGGGTTAATTAGCATATTCCTCTTTATTAGATAGGATAAAAGAGTGGGAAGCACAGCCTCTTCCCTGAGAGTGTTCATAGTTTCCAAAATGATTACATACTAGAAATTGAATCTAAATGATCCAAACAAACTCTGTATGCTATTAAATTCCAGATGTGCCCAGCTGGTGTGGTTCAGTGGTTGAGCATTGGCCTATGAACCAGGAGGTCATGGTTCAAATCCCAGTCAAAGCACATGCCCGGGTTGTGGGCTTGATCCCCAGGAAGCAGCTGATCATCATTCTCTCATCATTGATGTTTCTCTCTCTTTTCCTTCCTCTCTCTGAAAACAATAAATATATCTTTTTTTTTTTTTTTTTTTTTTTTTTTTTTAACAATGCTAGGTATATTTTCAGAACCAGTGTTTGGCATGCAGTAGTTACCCCATAAAAATCTTTTAAATCTATCTATCTATCTATCTATCTATCTATCTATCTATCTATCTATCTATCTATCTATCTATCGTAGTGTTTTTTAAAACAGAAAATAACTGTATTAAAACTATAACTATTTTGCTCATGAAGTCCTGGGAGGGGTGGGTGTGGGGTTTAGGGGGTCAATGGGAAAAAAAGTGTGTGTTGGGGAACATCTGCAATTCTTTCAAAATAGATACATCTTTTAAAAACGATTAATTATTATTTTAAAGTTAAATTCACATCCAAAATCAGCTTAAAATAGTATCATTGGAATGGAGTGAAACTTGAAAATTCCTAAGTTATTGGTTCCTTCATGGAAATTCTTTTTTCTATTTTTAGACAAGTTTTTTCACATGACGAAGCGCCAGTGCAATGAAAGTCTGGACATTTACATCAGGTTCCTTGCAGGAACAACCAAATTGGAACAGATCCTGAAGACTGCAGAGGTATACGACTCTTTCTATCCAACGCTTTTCTATTTTCTGTATGAGTTTAGTATCCAATATAACTTTCCCCCCTACCACCACCACTGCCACACAAACACACAAACATTTCTATTAGTTTTAACTGTTTTGTAAACAGTAAAACTAAAAACTAAAATTAAGTACCTCAAATGTACTATCCAAATGCAGTTGTGCACAAAAGTAATCTTAAAGGGATTATATATATATATATATATATATATATATATATATATATATATAAAATAATCTGGCCACTCAGTGTATATATATATATATTAGAGACCTGGTGCATGAATTCATGAATGGGGGGAGGGGACATGGGCAGTTGACCAGCCTGCCCGCTGGTTGAACTCCTGGTTGAGGGGACAATTTTCATATTAGCCTTTAATTATATAGGATATACACTGAGTGGCCATCATCATCATAATCTGGTCACTCAGTATGTATATGTGTGTGTGTGTGTGTGTGTGTGTGTGTGTGTGTGTATATATATATATATATATATATATATATATATACACATACATACATACATATATATATTGATTTCAGAGAGGAGGGGAGTGGGATAGAGAAATAGAAATATCAATGATGAGAATCATGATCAGCTGCCTTCTGTATATCCCCTACTGGGATTGAGCCTGCAACCCAGTCCTGTGTCCTGACCGGAAATCGAACTGTGACCTGGTTCATAGATCAGTGTTCAACCAGTGAGCACGCCAGCTGGGCTTACAAGGATTTCTGTTTGCAGCCATGAGGCTAACCAGTCACATGCTTACCCTCTCAGCAGAAACAACTCTATGATTGGGCCAAAATACATATTATGTAAGTATTTTCAGGTATAACAGGTGTGTGATCAATGAGAGAAAGAAACACGAGGTGAGCCCCACATTTACCCTGATACTCAGAGGAACCCAAGCAAGATAAATACTAAGAGAATAACACCTAAGTAAGCAATACTATAACTTCTGAAAACTGGGCCGGGGAGGGGGTGGGGTGGGCGTGGCGGGAGAGATATTACCCATGGGGGAGAATCACTAATTCTGATTTCTTCAAAAATTAAAACACATTTATAGGATATCTAGGTAGCAAAGGCTTAATATCTGGCAAGACTTGTCTTTTGCCATTTTATCCTTGGAAGAAATATATGTTTATACTGAAGTGTACAAGGCATACTTTATCCTGAAGTTTTTCTTTTTAAAAAATATATATTTTATTGATTTCAGAGAGGAAAAGAGAGGGAGAGGGAGATAGAAATATTAATGATGAGAAAGAATCATTGATTGGCTGCCTCCTGCATGCCCCCCACTGGGGATCGAGCCTGCAACTGGGCATGTGCCCTGACCGGGAATCAAACCGTGACCTCCTTCCTGGTTCATAGATGGACACTCAACAAATGAGCCACGCCAGCTGGGCTGATGTTTTTCTTGATCTAGATAGTTACCAGCCTAGCAAGGCATTCATGCTCTTGTGGTATTTTCTCTTTTATGGATACGTTGATCTCACATTTACTTTTTTTGTTACTACACTCTGCTATAATGTGTACTTTCCCCCCTTTATGTGAACTCAGCAAGTTGGAATCGACCAGAACAACATTCCATATCTTACTCAGGTCAGTGTATCTCTCCTATGTATTTAAATGACTTTTTTATCTTTATGTTTCTATGTTTATTATGTTAATCATAATCTGAGACTCCATCCTTTGCCATTTACCTATATGTGTATTTTCATTTCCCCATGAATAACATATGTGTATATATCAGCAATTTTTAGCCTTAATCTCATGGCACACATAAAATAATTACTAAAATTCTGTGACACACCAAAAAATATATTTTTGGTTGATCTGAGAAAAAAAATGTATAATTTTTAAAAAAATATATTTTTATTGACTTTTTACAGAGAGGAAGGGAGAGGGTTAGAGAGTTAGAAACATCGATGAGAGAGAATCATTGATCAGCTGCCTCTTGCACACCCCCCACTGGGGACGTGCCCGCAACCAAGGCACATGCCCCTGCTCGGAATTGAACCCGGGACCCTTCAGTCTGCAGGCCGACGCTCTATCCACTGAGCCAAACCGGTCCCGACAAAAATGTATAATTTTGATTCATTCACATTGGACGGCTATTGTGTTGCCTATTGTTACTTTTTTAATTTTGACAATCCAAGGGAAAAGAAGTCAGTGCTCCAAACTAAATAGTCAGGTGTTGCATGCTTTAAAAATTGTGACACACCAGTTGAAAATCACTGGTATATACACATAGACTTAGGTCTTCTGAATAGGTCTGTGAACTTTTGGTCTTATAAAGAGACTGTTCCCTGCTCAGTGCCAAATGGTGACTCATAACAACTAAACCATGCTTTTTTGTTGTTAATCCTCACCCAAGAATATTGATCATTGACTAGTGGCCCGGTGCATGAATTTTGTGCACTCGGGGAGGGGGTCCCTCAGCCCAGCCTGTGCCCTCTCACAGTCTGGGAGCCCTAGGGGATGTCTGCTTGCTGGCTTAGGCCTGCTTCTGGCTGAGCAGTGCTCCCCCTGTGAGAACACACTGATCACCAGGGGACAGCTCCTGCATTGAGCGTCTGCCCCCTGGTGTTCAGTGCGCATCATAGCGACCAGTCAAATGGTCAAAACAGTTGACTGGGTGCTTAGGCTTTTATATATATAGATTGCCAGGAGCCAAATTATAAACATACAAAGAGAAAAACCTATAATTTCAGTAAAGGTAAGTGATGTGAAGAAAAATCATAGTGTGGTAAAGAAACTTGGTAGATACTGTACCATATAGGATAGTCAAGAAAATCTCTGTTGAGGTTACATTTCAGCAGAGGCCAGAAACTATGATTTAATTTGCTAAATATGAGTGAGATCCTCTTTTTTTTCCCCCCTCTAGCTCTCAGTTTCTTTCTTTCCCCTTCTCCCTCTTCTCCGTAATGTTATACTTAAATTTATTTTATGATCTGGTGATTCATGAAGAAACCACAAATAATAAATTATTTCAAGCCCAATGTCTTTTTCAAAGGGGATAGATATTTTAGCAGTTCTTTGATCATTTTAAGAAGCCTTTTTTCCCCCTGTCGTTTTTAAAGACTGTATATAAAAGCAGTTTGAAAATCTGACTTGGTAACAAGAGATCACTTTTTAATAACTGTAATTTTATTGATTTCAGAGAGGAAGGGACAGGGGGAGAGAGAGAGAGAAACATCAACGATGAGAGAGAATCATTGGTTGACTGCCTCCTGCATACTTCCTACTGGGGATCGAGCCCACAGCCCAGGCATGTGCCCTGACCGGGAATCGAACTACGACCTTCTGGTTCATAGGTCGATGCTCAACTACTGAGCCACACTGGCTGGGCCCAAGCGGTCACTTTTAATAATGAATTTACTTATAACAATTATTTAGCTTTAATGAATTTGCTGCACAGGTGTTTTAATTTTTCTTCAAAAACCTTTTGATGATATAGGTATGAATTTGCTAATATATATATATATTATATATATTATAAACATATATATATATATATATATATATATATATATATATCAGAAAATAAATTTCATAATAACTTCCTTTTTAGGCACCAAACAGTTTACTTGAAGCACTGAGACAGCACTTGGCTTCATTGGATGAGAAAAATGAAATTTTTCCTCCTTACAGGTAAATTAATAAATGTCTCAGTATTGGTTAATTTTGTTTTCCTCTAAATAATTTCCCTCATTTTAACAACATGAGAGTGACTAAATAAAATATGGGCTTTGAATATGATGGAATATTATGTAGTGATGTTAAGTTATAATACAGAATAGAATTTTTCAGTCTTTTGTGGGATTCCATCCTCTTCAGAAGGGTGATTGCTTCCTAGAGGAATGTGTTTTATTACACTGAGTGATTCTCGAAATCAGAGGTTGGGACTGGATTAGCCACCTCTTTTGAACAGTTTGATTTTCTTCTTTAAGGGTTTCCATAGGGAGAATAACTGTTATAGACAATTGTTTAATGGCATAGCAAATTGTTTATCCATAAAACAGTATTTATATTAACATTTATGGAATATATGTGTATATACACATACACACATGGCACCCCACTATATGTGCATATACATATGCATTGAATAATGCAGATTTTTGGTATACCAGTTGGAAATGTTCCCATGAGATATTTCTGAGGGGAAAATTCTGGTTGATTTCAATTTTCTTTTTTGTACTTTTCACTATTATTCAAAATTTCTGTAAGGGTCATGCATTATGCATTCATTCCTCTTTAGTTTATGTTGATTATAATTGATTTATATTATCACCTTCTATTAGACAACAGGACTGTTGACTATTTCTTCACAGATAGATGTATAGTTAGTATATGATTGGATGGATTGATTGATAGATAAATGGATAGATGGATGAATTAAAGAAATATAAATTCAGTTGGGTGGTATACATGTCATTCTATTTATTCTCATGTGCCTCATATTTCTTGTGATCTCTTAAGTCTCCAGCACTCATTGATTCAATCCATCTCAAAGAATTCACTTATGAAAGCTTCATCAAGGCAAAATTTGTTTTCAGGTAATATTATTATATATGATTATGTAATATAATATGATTATATTGTATAAATGTCAGTAATAATTGGGTACAAGATTAGAATCTTTAGTTTTTCCACTGCATAACCACTTACTAGGTCTGCTGCCTCTTTGATTTCACTTCTAGGAACTTACCTAATATTTATCACATATATATTTAATATTTAGAGTTGTGAAGTGATGTATGAACAAGGATATCCATTGCAACATTGTAATAGCAAAATAAGTATGAATAAGGAGTTTGTTTTTATGCACTGAAATGGAATGTTATCCAAGATGTATTGTTAAATTGAATATGAGCAAGATGTGCAACAAAGTATAGTATGCTACCATCTTTGTTTTTCAAAACAGAAAAGGAGAGAATATATGTTTATATCATTTCTATATACAATAAATGAATAAGATACCCTTTCTCCACACAGAACTTAGTGGTTCAAGGTAAGAGATGGGTGGGAGAGTCTTCACTGTATACCATTTTGTAATTTTTGAATTTTGTACATGCAAATGATTACTAATTAAAAGGAAAAATTTGCAAAGAAGCACATACCAGTAAATACATTCATACAGTGTGATACATTGTAATTTCTTTTTTTAAAATATATTTTATTGATTTCTTACACAGAGGAAGAGAGAGGGATAGAGAGTTAGAAACATCGATGAAAGAGAAACATTGATCAGCTGCCTCCTGCACACCCCCCACCGGAGATGTGCCCGCAACCACAGTACATGCCCTTGACCGGAATCAAACCTGGGACCCTTCAGTCCGCAGGCCAACGCTCTATCCACTGAGCCAAATCGGTTTCGGCTGTAATTTCTTTTTAAAAAATATCTTTATTAATCTTAGAGAGGAAGAGAGAGGGAGAAAGAGATGAATATACCAAGGATGAAAGAGAATCATTGACCAGCTGCCTCCTGCATGTCCCTTACTGGGTAGGTATCAAGCCCGTAACCTGGGCATATGCCCTTGACCAAAATCAAACCTGGGACACTTCAGTCTACAGGCTGATGCTCTATCCACTGATCAAAACTGGTGAGGGCACACTGTAATTTCTTAAGGCTAGTTTACTTTATAATTTGCTAGTGTGCTAGATACAGCTCATACCAGCTTACAATAGCCCATTGGTAAAATTTCACGAATTTTTCAAGCTATTTGATGTCACATTAGTAACTGGAAATTGGCCAATGATAGAAATATTTACACCACGGGAATGGACAAACACTACAAAACAGGCCTTTTTTTTTCTTTTCTGGAGAGCTTGTTGCTATACATTTATTTATATGACCATTCATAATCAGCCATATTCTATTTTTTAATGGGTGATTGTGTTTCAGCAATGTTACTTGATCCTTTAGACACAAATCCATGTAATAATGAGCTATATTATCATCTTACCTAATAATAGACAAACATGGAAATTGACCGTACCTCTGCTACGCCCACAGCCAATCAGGAGTGAGTATGCAAATTAACCTGACAAAGATGATGGGTTAATTTGCATATGCAGGCGCCGAGAGGCCTGGCGGGGTGGGGATAACTGCTATGAGGTGAGGGGAGGTTGAGGGAGCTACAGGAGTGGTGCTCTGGCCAGGAGTGAGGACCTGGTGGCTCCCAGGTGACCCGGGAGTGAAGCCAGAGGAAGGAAGGCCTATTCTTGCACGAATCTTCGTGCAATGGGCCTCTAGTAGGGTTTATATGCATCTGAATTAAAGTTTTTAATTTAACGCAAAGATTTAAACTATATCTATTCTAAATGTTTTTCTTTTTCTTTTGTGCATATTATCAATGGATGCACCTGAAATTTCAATGGGTGAGTTTAACCCAAACTCTGATGAATGTAAGTCCTTTGAGTCAAACCATATATATAGCAAAAACTGTACATTTGCGTTATTTCCAAAAGAATGAATATTTTTCTGAGTTCCTATGGTTTGGGAATCATCAGTGCTTACAGCAGATATTATGAACACAGTGGTTAACAAGCTATGGATTTAGTCTGCTGTGGATATGAATCCCAAGTAGAGTAAAGGGGGAGTAGGGGCGCTACTCCCACGTTATCATAAAGACCTATGGGCCTGATTACCAACAGACACAAACTGATGATCGCCACACATGCTGCCCTGAGTACTTGGCCCAGGATGCTTACCACTCATTGCTTGAACCAGTTCTGTTGAAAATTCTGTGGCTAGCTGAACCCATGTTTTCTCTCTCTTAAAAAAAAAAAAAAAAAAAAAAAAAAAAAAAATATATATATATATATATATATATATATATATATATATATATTTTTTTTTTTAATTGATTCCAGTAAGGAAGGGAGAGGGCGAGAGGAATAGAGACATCAATGATATGAGAGACTCATTGGTTGGCTGCCTCCTGCACGCCCCATACTGGGGAATAAGTCCGTAATTTGGGCATATGCCCTGGCCAGCAATCGAACAGTGATCTGGTTCATAGGTCGATGCTCAACCACTGAGCAACAACAGCTGGACCACCTTTTCTCTTAAATCATTGTGATTTAAAATATTGATCATAGACCAGAGTGCTTGTGTTCAAATTTCACTCTACCATTCATGGACTTCGTGATTTTGGGCAGGTCACTTAACCTTACTGTGTCTCAGCTTCCTTGATCTCATAAGGTTATCGGGATAAATGAGTCAATACATGTAGAGTGCTTAGAACAGGGTTTGACCCATGTGTTACTTAGAAGTGCATTTTAAAATTATATGTCTATAGGGATCTCCTAATGATCTATTTTGTTATTGAATTCTAGCTTAGTTGCACTATATAAGAGAACCTTCTCTATATACACTGAGTGGCCAGATTATTATGATCTCTGAACGCATAATCATTTGGCCATTCGGTGTACTTATGTATAAGGGAAAGCTTGCAAATCTTGATATGGCATGGGACCAGGAGATGGTGGCTCCAGCATCTGGCTAGTAAGTCCTCTGCTTCTTTCTAACTACCCACAATGCAGTTCTTACACATGGAAAAACCTTATTTTAAAATCCCAACTCTGTGGTCAGTCTACACGGAGTGGCCAGATTATGAGTTCAAAGATCATAATAATCTGGCCACTCAGTGTAATTTCAGTCCTTTGGAATTTGTTGATACATGGTCCAGCATATAATCACCTTTTTTGTAAAAGTTTTATGCACACTTGAAACTCGAAAACTGTTCCTGTCGTTGGGTACAGTATCAATTAGGTCAAGGTTGTTAATTGTGTTGTTCAAATCCTCTATCATTTTTCAAAATTGATTTTATTGATTCCAGAGAGGGAGGGAGAGGGAGAGAGAGAGAATCATCAATGATGAGAGAAAATCATTGGTGGGCTGCCTCCTGCACGCCCCACACTGAGGATTGAGCCTGAAACCTGAACTGTGACCTCCTGGTTCATAGATCAACACTCAACCACTAAGGTATGCCGGCTGGACCAGATTGTATTTCTTCAATGGTTTCACTTGAATGTGTGACGGGGGTTCAAAATTTAATATGTCCCAAAACTATGCTCCTGATACCCTACCCCAAATTTGCTTTTTCTATGGGTTTCCCCATCTCAGTTAATGACAGATTAATTCCTTTGATAATTCTGATTCTAGATATATTGGCCTCTTCACTATTCTTTAAACACACCAACCACTCTGCTTCCCTTGAGGCCTTTGTTCATGCTGTTCTTCCTGCTGGATTTACATGGTTCAGTCTTGCACATCCTTTGGTACTTTATTTAAAGGTTCCTTACTCGGTGAGCCTTTCCTATCTAAAATTGAAGTATTCCACCAGCTAATGTGGCTCAGTGGTTGAGCGTTGACCTCTAAACCTACGTCACGTACGGTTCGATTCCCATCCAGGGCGCATGCCCAGGTTGCAGGCTCGCTACCCAGTGGAGGCAGCCGATCAGTGATTCTCTCTCGTCATTGATGTCTGTCTCTCTCCATCTCCTTCCTCTTTGAAATAAATAAAAATACATTTAAAAAATAAAACTGAAGTATCCCCACCCTCCAGCACATAGCATTTCCCCTTTGGCATGTATCACATTCTAACATAGTATGTGCTTTATTTGTCTTTGTTATTTTCTGTCTCCTATAGGATGAAAACTACACCAAGACAGGGATTTTTATCTTTTTTACTCACTGCTGTATCTTTACCACCTAGCTAGTCCAGGGCCTGGCAGATAACAGATGCTCAATTACAATTTATTTAATGAGTAATTTAACATGACTTTTTTTTAATACTCACTAACCTAATAATTTGAGGTTTTTTCATGTTAGTTTGTAATGGAAAGATACATATAAGTAATTAGTGTATGGATATACATTTGCTTTAGAATTTCACCTAATTTCTGTCTTTTATTTTCAGGTTATTTTGTCTACATGATATATTACAACCAATATTACCTTCATAAGGTCACAAACCTGTTAAAGCCAGACAACGTCATGGAGCAATCTTAGAAAACAGCCTGGATGACTCACTTGCTAGTCTTGTAGAAAGTACACGTGCATTAATTAATTAATATTCTTGCATGAATATATATATTATTTTAAAATACATTTTAGAAGAAGTATTCACACAAAAATAATGTAAGATTTGTGTTTGTTTTGTAAAACAGATTTTAAACTTGAAGAAATCCCAGTCAACAAGTAAGTCTTTCTTTTAAAAAGACAGCCAATAAGTATGTGTGAGAGGAAGGCACGCATGAGAGTAACGGCTAGAAAAATAGTTATTTTTGATTTAGATAAAGGAATAATTTGTTCTAAAACTCTATAGTGTGTGAGTTTTTACTTAAAGTAAGAAGTTTATTGGTTATATATTAACCTAATTTTTGTAGGTCAAGTTCTTGGTTCAAGTATTGCATTGTTCTCCTCCTATCCTCTTTTGACAATCCCTTTATGGTTCATGTAAAGGATCTTTTATTTTCCTAATCATGTCTTAAATATTGGCATTCATCATAGTTCTTTGTATTTTTTATTCTTTTCTTACTTTATTATATAGACTGTTAAATAAGTAATACTCATTTTATTTTATAAACAAAGACAATAAAATGGCCAGATTATCATCACACGATAATCATCGTTATTTCAGTGAGTTAATCCCTACATTTTCAGCACCCCTAGCAGACAAATGGAAACCAAAGGAAGGCAGGATTGATAATATTAGCAATATTAATAATGTGGATTATAAGGTTAAAAGCACTATCAGAATAAAGAGGGATATCATATTATGATAAAAGGCACTTTTATATATATATATATATATATATATAAATATATATATATATTAATGTTATGCCTTTTCATCTATATATTTTTTAAATATGTTTTTATTAGTTTCAAAGAGAGGAAGGGAGGGAGGGAGGGAGGGAGATAGAGAGAGAGATAGAGAGAGAGAGAGAGAGAGAGAGAGAAACATCAATGATCTAAAAGGCACTGTTTATGGAGCCAGAAGTTTTAGTAGTGTATACACAAAGCTAAATGTATAAAGCCAAAATTATTAGAAATACATGGAGAAAGATGCAGTGGTAATGTGTTTGCAAACCACCTCATTCATTATTGGACAGATCAAATAGACAAAACACAAGTAAGGACACAGAAGAACTTGAATAATACATAGTAAGTAAATAATAAACTTGTGCGCACACACACACACACACACACACACACACACACACACATATACACACACAGATGCAGAATGTTCATTTTCTTCCAAACATTCACAAAGAAATGCTTTACTAAACACTCAACAATTTTACAGGCTACATTTTCTCATAATCCAATAAAATTAGAAATAATAGTTACCATGAAAATCAAACTACTGATAAATTTTAAAATATAATCCTTTTGCCAAAGAAGAAACCAAAAGAAAAGTTATCAACTATATAGAGGCAATGAAAAAGAGAACTCTATACCAAAGCATGGACCACTGTGAAAGGTAAACTTAGAGGAAAATTTTTATTGTTGTTCAAAAAAGAGAAATTAACAATAGTTTAGTTTTTTTTTTTTTAGTAAGAAAATAGGTATAAAATAAAAATGTATTAGGATGGTGAGATTTATAAAGATAAAATGTTACATTCATAAAATTGCAAACAAAAATGAATAAACCTAAAACATTTCTTCATAAAGTTCAATAAAATTAACTCCTCTGATTAAACAGAAACGAGAAAGTAAAGGTATATAACATAAGAAATAGAGAGCTGATGTAGGAGAGATTAAGATATAAGTGGATACTTTGCAACTGTTTGGCAACAACATAGTTAAAAATCTAGAGGAAATTGATGATTTGCAAGCAAAGCAGAAATGACAGATTCACCCAAGAAGAAGAAGCATACAAACAACAATCATCACATAAGTTTTTGAAGAAGGGATTGAAGATTGGCCTTTGAATCCTGGGTTCATGGTTGAACTTCAACCCTTAAAGAATAGGAAATTTCAATTCCAGGCTATAGAAAAAAAGGGAAGATCTACAATTCAATTATGAAATGATGTAACTTTAAAAAAATATTTTATTGATTTTATTACAGAGAGGAAGTGATATAGAGAGCTAGAAACATCAATGAGAGAGAAACATCGATCAGCTGCCTCCTACACATTCCCCCCCCCCCCCCCGGGGATGTGCCCCCAACCAAGGTACATGCCCTGACCACCAGGGAGTACCTCTTTCATTGAGCGTTTGCCCCCTGGTGGTCAGTGTGCATCATAGTGACTGGTCTTTCTGTTATAATGGTCACTTAGGGTTTTATTATATAGATGTCAGAATTCTACATAGAATATTCCCAAATAAAATCCAGGAATATATTTTAAAATTCCACTACCTGTACAGACTGCTTTTCTTTTGGAGCATGCCAAATGAAACACCCTGGACTGAAGTCATGGAGGTGGTATAATGAAAAGTGGGTTTGTCTTGGTTGTGTTTGGGGGGGATAGAATCCATAGCACTGGGCAGTAGAGGTGAGGGGGAAAGAGAGATTAAGGGATTAGTGCTATGTTTTAGGATTGTACTATTACATGGATGATGATGTCACATATTGGGACGAGAAAGATTGGAAGAGAAAGAGTGTAAGTAGGTAAGTTTAATTAAGTTCCATTTTGACATGTTATGTTTAACATACATCCAAGAGGCAGGTAGACATATGAGTCTGAATATTAGGGTTGGAGATAAAATTTTGTAAGTTAGACTTAAATAAGTTGTAAGTTGTGAAACTATAAAAATCCTAGAAGAAACCATAGGCAGCAAAATCTCAGACATCCCTCATAGCAGTGTTTGCTGATACATCTCCTAGGGCAAGGGAAAAATTTAAAAATGAAACTTCATTAAAATAAAAAGCTTCTCCACAGCTAAAGAAATCATCAACAAAATGAAAAGGGAACCAACCCACTTTATGGGAGGACATATTTGCCAATGATACATCTGATAAGGGGTTAATTTCCAAAATATATAAAGAACCCATATACTTTAACAAAAGGAAGACAGCCAGTCAAATTAAAAACTAGGCAAAGGACCTAAATAGACATTGCTCCAAAGATGACACAGATGGCCAAGAGACTTAAGAAAAAATGCTCAAAGTCACTAATCATCAAAGAGATACAAATTAAAATGACAACGAGGTATCACTTCATACCTGCCAATGTGCCTATCATCAATAAATCAACAAATGACAAGTGCTGGCGAGGATGTGGAGAAAAAGGAACCCTCGTACATTGTTCGTGGGAATTCAGACTGGTGCAGCCACTATGGAAAAACAGTATGGAGTTTCCTCGAAAAAATTAAAAATGGAATTGCCATTTAACTCAGTGATCCCACTTCTAGGAATATATCCCAAGAATCCTGAAACACCAGAAAGAATGTATGCAACCCTATGTTCATAGTAGCAATATTTATAATAGATAAGATCTGGAAAGAGCCCAAGTGCCCATCAGTAGATGAGTGGATAAAAAAGCTGAGATACATTTATACAACAGAATAATATAATAATAAAAGTGTAATATGCTAATTAGACCAGACAGCTGAACAACCTTCTGGATGAAGCTGGGGCTATCTGGGCTGCCACAGCTGCAAGGGCGGAGCCCCTTGCACGAATTTTGTGCATCGGGCCTCTAGTACAGCTATAAAGAAGAAGGATGTCTTACCCTTTGAGACAGCATGGAGGGACCTGGAGATGTTTATGCTAAGTGAAATAAGCCAGTCAGAGAAAGACAAGTATCACATGATCTCACTTATATATGGAATCTAACAAACAAAATAGGTCCAGAGTCACTGAAGCATGCAACAGACTGATAAATTGCAGAGGGAAGATGGGTGAGAAGAGATCAACCAAAGAGCTTGACAATAGTTCAGTGAAGGCCTGGGGAAGGGGCAGGAGCAAGGTGGAGGGAGTCAATGGGGTGTTGGGGGGCAGGGGACATCTGTAATATTTTCAACAATAAAGATAAAAAACGTGTGAGTGACACTACACTTCCCGTACTGAAGACAAAGCAGGCTGGGCGCTTAATGTGTTGAAGCCATAAGACTAGATTAACTCATCTTGTTGGAGAATAAAGAGGGTCATGGTAGGTCCAGAATTTTACTTTCAAAACCTCCTAAAATTGAAGAAGTTAAATAGAGGAGGTGTCTGTCAAAGACTGAGGAAAAGAAAATACAAACAATGGATCAGGAATAAATGTGCATTGGACCTTTAAACAATGACACTGGAAGCTAGAAGGCAATACTTCAATCTCTTAAAAATTCTTAGTGAAATTTACTTAAAAAATTCTTTACTCAGCCCTGGCTGGTGTGGCTCAGTTGGTTTGAGCATCGTCCTGTGCACCAAAAAGTGGCAAGTTTAATTCACTGTCATGGCACATATCCAGGTTGCGGATTCCATTCCCATTTGGGTGAGTGTGGGAGGGGCAACTGATGGAACAGCTGAACGACCTTCTGGAGAAACACATCAATCTCTCTCTCTCTCTCTCTCTCTCTCTCTCTCTCTCTCTCTCTCTCTCTCTCTCTCTCTTTCTCTCTCATCTCTCTTCCCCTCCCTCCCTCCATTCTCCTCTTTCCCTCCCTCCGTTTCTTCCTCCATTCCTTCCTCCCTCCCTTCCTCTCCTCTCTCTTCCCCTCTCAATGGAAAAAAAAAAAATCCTCGGGTGAGGATTAAAACAACAAAAAGTTCAGAAAATCTTAATTCAAAAAATAAAACAAAATAATCTGTCCTCAGACAAGCTCTCAACCAAATGCAAGAGATAAACATGTTCAGACAACCAAAATCTTTTTAAAAATCCTATTGTGCACCTTTGCTCAGGAAGCTCCTACAGGGTGTACTCCAGCAAACTGGAAAAGTAAACTAAGAAAGAGGAACACATGAGATCCAGGGAAACAGAGCCAGCCTTTCTTAAGTGAGACGTGGAGGGAAGTCACAATCTCCCAATATATAAAAACCCTGGGTTGTAATGACCAGTAATGACCAGAGGCTGACCAACCGGAAGTTAGTGCTGGCCCTGCTCCCAAGCAAGTGGTAAGGGGCAATCAGGCAGGCAGGCAGAGCGGTTAAGGGTGATCAGGTAGGCAGACAGCCCCTTGCTGGACTGACCCTACCCCCAAGCAAGCAGATAGGGGCAATCAGGAAGGCAGGCAGAGTGGTTAGGTGTAATAAGTAGGCATACCAGTGGTTAGGGATGATCAGGTAGGCAGGCAAGTGGTTAGGGGAGATCAGGTAGGCAGGCAAGTGATTAGGGAGATCAGGTAGGCAGATGGCCCCTCACCAGGCTGGCCCTGTCCCCAAGCAAGCAGTTAGGGGCACTCAGGAAGGCAGGCAGAGTTGTTGGGGTGATCAGTTAGGCAGACTGCCCCTCACAGGGCTGGCCCCGCCCCCCAGTAAAGAAAGAGGAGGCCCAGGCCAGCCAAACCATTGCACCCAGCATGTTGCCTGCAGAGGGAGGTCACCGGTGGCAGGGAAGGGGGGGCAGCACTGAACATATGGCAAGCAGTAGCAGCAGCAGGGGTGGGGCCAGCTGCCTGCAGCCCAGTAAGGAAACTCCGATAGGCACTGACCTCAGGCCAGTTTAGATTGGAACAAGGATATAGAGTCCCCTGACGAATGTATTCAGGAAAAAGTGAAAATGACAGATTATTTGTTAACATTTATTTACTCTAAGCCAGATACTGTTCATTCTAAGGATTCTATGCATAACTCAGTTAATCTTTATACCTGAGATAGTTATTATTTCCATTAGATATAAGCTCCATGAAGGCAAATATTTTCAGGTTTTATATATTCCAAACACCAAGACAGTATCTGGTACCGAGTAGATATTCGTTGAATGAATGCAATGAATCCAATATGCACATTTCGCATATGAGAAAACAGATACAGAGATTCTGTCACTTGCCCAACTTTATATAGTTATTACCGTATTTTTCGGACCATAAGACGCACCAGTTTTTAGAGAAGGGAAATGAAGAAAAAAAGATTCTGAAACAAATAGTGTCCTAAAATATTTTATGTGCATTAAAACCCAACATCACAGTCATAAACACATGTAATCAACCCTGTAAAGTAAACAGCAGCATTTAGAACCATTTTAGAGCCGGGCAAGCACACAGAGACCACACAGAGCCGGGCAAGTAAAAAAACTTTTTTAAAAAAATATATGTGTAGGCTATATTTGGACCATAAGACGCAGGGACTTTTCCCCCCCACTTCTGGGGGGGAAAAAAGTGCGTCTTATGGTCCGAAAAATACGGTAAGTGGCTGAAGAGGGATTTGAACCCAGGCAACCTTGTTCTACAGTTAGGGCTATGATAAGTGTATGTATATAACGTTTCAAAGATGAGGGAAGGTGTGAAGGAGAATATGGTATCAGAGTGCTGTATCTTCTATGTATCTTAATCTAGAGGAAATAAATAAAACCTAAAATTTAGAAATTAAGACCTAGTAATATAAACATCTTCTTTAAGATTATAGAATTGAATACCATAAGGAAAAGAGTGGCTACTTTGGGGAAGGGGAAATGGTGATTGCTGCTTTGGTTTTAGATCTTTTCTTATGATTTGACTTTTAAAAATTTATATCACAGATAAAAATTAAATTTAGATAAGTCAAATGAAGAAGATGGAATAAATATGAGGTTTTAGAGACCATATCTTAGAACTGACACTAAAGTGTATGCAGAATAGAGTATTACATGATTTGGTAGAGGAGATGAAAAAGATGTAATTTTAAAAATAATTAAAAAAAAAACTAATTTAAAATATAAAACTACTTTAAAAATAAAATAAAATAAATCTGTACTCAGACAAACTCTCAACCAAATGCAAGAGATAAACATGTTCAGACAACTAAAATCTTTTTAAAAAATCCTATTGTGCACCTTTGCTCAGGAAGCTCCTTACAGGGTGTACTCCAGCAAATTGGAAAAGTAAACTAACAGGAACACATGAGATTCAGGGAAACAGAGCCAGCCTTAAGTGAGACGTGGAGGGAAGTCACAACATAACAATCATGGAGGTCCCAGGATGACATTTGTACAGCAGCCAGTTTAGACTGGAACAGAAGGCTATGGAGTTCCCGGACAGATGTGTTCAGGAGAAAATTTATAAGTCTAATAACCTTAATCACTGGTATAGAGTAGGTTCCTAGTCCTGCCATTAATTAACTGTAGGATCTTTAGCAAGATATTTGCCTTCTCTGAGACTGTTGTGTCTCCCATAAAATGAGAATTTATATGACTAACTTCACCTGGTTGTTATGAAAATTAAATGATTTTTCATATTGTGAAAACATCTAATAGAGCCTCATAAGAATATCGGTGATGTCCAATAAGAGTTTATTTCCTTTACTTGCTATTTATTCTCTTATTTATACATAATATCCTCTGTATGGCATCACTTTTCTCCTATCTAATAACTCCAATGCGATGAAGCAGTAGAGAAAGCGTTGTTTATTCCTAATTACAAATAAGGAGGTTAAGTTATCTAATCAAGGTTATGCAGCAAGGGTGGGGACCGTCCATATAAGGCCAGAGAGGTCACTTGGTCTGGCCCTGCCAAGGCATTAGGGTGAGTTAATTAGAGGTTTGACCAAAGACAGCAGGCTCATTTGTAAACTGATAAATTTTAAACATGTTTGACAGTTAAAAAGGAGACTGAATTGTTTCTCAAATATTCTACAGTTAAAGAGCAATACGAATGATGTTATAAATATCCAAAGGGCCCTTGGCAGGAAAAAGGGTTCCCACCCTGTCATTCAGCGAGTGCATAGCCCATTGTGGAGAGCACTAGTGTTCATTTTCTCTAAAACTATTAAAATGGTTTAGACTAACATGGGGACACATATGTAATACCTTAATCAGTAAAGAAATTACAATGCAAAAAAAAATGTATCCATTCAAGTCACTTTATTTATGGACAACTGCTACTATTGAATTTTAATTGGGCATTCTCTATCATACTTAAGCTGTAATGATAACATAATTTCATATAGAAAATAGCCAGTGGCCTTTTTTATTATCTCTAACCTGTTGGTAAGCGTAAACATTGTCTCCAAGGATATATCCTGGCTAGATGTTGAAATGCTAGGTTTGTTATTCTCCTAGATGGGCTGACTTATAAACCCCACTTTATTTAATTTTTTGTTGAATTTTTTATTATTTAAAGTATTACATATGTTTCCTCCCCCCATTCCCACTTTATTTTTTAAATGTATCTTAATTATTGAAATTATTACAGATGCCCCCCCCCCGCCATCCTCATCCCCTTGGGGGCCTACTGTACTATTGTCTGTGCCCATATGATATACATATATGTTCTTTCGTTAATCTCTTCCCATTCCCCTCCCCTTCCCTCTGAGATTCCTCAGTCTGTTCCATGCTTCTTTGTCTCTGTCTCTATTTTATAAATCCCACTCTAGATCTGACACGAATTGCCATCAATCTTCAGAGGCGGAGTTCACTGAGAGAATCAACTGGCAGCTGAACATGGATAACTACAACTACGCATCAGAATTCTGGGATCCCGTTTCCGTTTCGCCCCTTCTCCGCATGGTAAAATGTGTGATGCATTATTACCTTGCATTTTTCTTTTCAAGCAGTTTGATATATAATGAAGAACATAGCATAGACATTTGTATGAAGGATGCAGGCAGAGGAAAACATGCTTTCTTTTCCATCAGTTTTAATGTATTGTGCTAACATTTGTTGTAGACCTATTAAACTAGCTGTCTCATAAGTTAAAATGTGAACATTCAAATTTAGGGCTTTTGTAAGGTCCGTGGTTCTGTCCCCATCACAGAATCTTCACTTCTATTACTTAGCTCCACACTTATTGAGCACCGAGTAGGTATCAGGGAGCATGCGGAGAGATAAAGATATAGGAGCTGTAGCAGAAAGGCCTTGCATCAAATAGAGGCATTGAATGTTATAAGTGCTAAGGTGGAATACGTTAGAGGGCGGGTTGGTTAATTTCACAAAGGAGCTGGACATGAGGCAAAAAGGAAATGAGGTGAATTGACAGTCGTTGATTGGCAAATGGGCCATTCTAAGCAGAGAGAGCAGCAAAGCAGGAAACCCTATTGGCTATTCAGAGAACTCTGAGTCATTTTACATGATATCATAGAATGTATGATGGGTGCAACAAGAGATAAGGCTAGAGGGTTTAACAGGCCAGAGTTATGCAGGAGTTTGGGCTTTATTTTATAAGCAGTGGGAAGCCAAAGCTATTACATGATTGTTTTTATGTGTTTAAATATATATATATATTTTTCACATTATCTCATATAACCATTGGATGTCATAACCAAAGACTGGAAGGGAACATTGAAAAATTAAGAAGGTTTTATTTGTTGGAGGTAGAGAAATAGTGGTTGAAAATTTTTCTTTCATTTTGTTTACTGATGTTATTATCTTATTTATTCAACATGAAAAGGAGAGCCATCACTCTTCCTTATCTAAAAGGCCGTATTTCTCTTGGGTATGTAATGTTGTCCAAGCAAATTCCCCCTCCTCAGTGAGCTCCTGTGAAGTCTGCTATGATTGCCAACACAGCAGACCAGTAGTTAGAAGTCCTTAAAACTCCTAAATTTCTCATGCTCAGGGAAAGACCATTGTCCTGATTAGGAACTATTTGCTATATATTTTTTCTCAATATTAAATAGATAGAATGTTTTCTGTATCTTATAATACTTCTTATTGAAGATAAGCAGAAACTGAACTGTATATTAACTGACACTTTGCTTCAAGGTACCAATTCCAGTGTCTTTTCCAGTGGATTCAGAGCAAGAGCCGTTGTATGGAGTGGTAAGAAAAAAACCTTTTAATATATCAAAAGTGAGAGATAGAGTTAAAACTCCCCATGGCTTGCACTAACAGAAAACAACATGATATATATAATTTATAAAAAATATATTTTATTGATGTTTTTACAGAGAGGAAGGGAGAGGGATAGAGAGTTAGAAACATCAATGAGAATCATCGATCAGCTGCTTCCTGCACACCCCCTACTGGGGATGTGCCCGCAACCAAGGTACATGCTCTTGACCGGAATCGAACCTGGGACCCTTCAGTCTGCAGGCCAATGCTCTATCCACTGAGCCAAACTGCTTAGGGCTATACTTTAAAATGGAAGGTAATTTATCCATATCCTTTCATTGCATTGGAAAAAGAAATAGCCCTTTTTTTGTATTTTTTTTTAAATAATGTTTTTAATGATTTCAAAAAGAAAGGGAAAGGGAGGGAGGGAGGGAGGGAGGGAGGGGAAGAGAGAGAGAGAGAGAGAGAGAGAGAGAGAGAGAGAGAGAGAGAGAGAGAGAGAGAGAGAGAGAGAAACATCAATGATGAGAGAGAATCATTGATCATCTGCCTCCTGCATGCCCCACACTGGGGATCAAGCCCACAACCTGGGCATGTGCCCTGACCGGGAATCGAACTGTGACCTCCTGGTTCATAGGTCATCGTTCAACCATTGAACCACACTGGTTGGGCTGTATAGCCCTCTATTTCACAAACGCTCTGGGAGATAGCTAAATGGAATAGAGAAAATGACCCTAGAAATGTGGAAGAGGAGGGATGTGCAAAGTGGAAAACTGTTCTAGAATTAATAGATAATCCAAAAATAGGAATAATTAATATGCACATAATAGAGATTCCAGTATAACTGAATTTACATTCTTGGTTTATACTAAGAGTTATGAGCTACTGCTTGCTGCCATATTTCCTTTCTTTTTGCAAAGGTTTTTTGTTGTTGTTTGATTTTATTTTGTTATACATTTGCTGTTTGGGATCACTTCCGCTTTGCATCAAGCAGGTAAAAAGTAAGTGGACATTAATAAGGCTGATTTTTTTCTTATTGTGCAAGACTTCCATGGGAGAAATTATTAATACAGGTAGAATATCTGGAATTTTTCTGATTTTGAGCTTTTTATCCAACTTTTCTGTAACTAATTTTAGTCTGTTATTTCTGTTCTGCCTGTTTGACAATGTTTTCATAATTTAGAATTTTTCTTTACAAGGTTAAACATTGTTTGCAGGCACCAGTTCTCCTTTTTATAGCTGCGATGCATTGCATCAATTTCATGGGGTGAACACAGATAATGGAAGCTCTGAAGCCATCCAGTCCACAAATCTCACCACCAATTCCCTCAACTTTTGTTTGTATTGTTGATGTCAATTTGGAAAAATGTAAAAATTACAGCAAAGTAGACAGGTTAACAAACAGCCATACTTCAGCATCTTGAATTACCAAATGTTCACTTTTTTATCATAATTTTTTCAGATCATTTGAAATATAATTAAAAATATGTTTTTATTGATTTCAGAGAGGAAGGGAGAGGGAGAGGGGGTTAGAAACATCAATGACGAGAGAGAATCATCAATCGGTTGCTTCCTACGTGTCCCCTACTGAAGATTGAGCCCACAACCAGGCATGTGCCCTGACTGGAATGGAACCAGCGACCTCCTCGTGCCACTGAGCCACACCAACCAGGCCTTCACATTTAACTTAAATGTTCATATGAACTGACATACCTGTAACTAAAATATTTCATCAAAGATACACGTATAGCCGAAACCGATTTGGCTCAGTGGATAGAGCATCAGCCTGTGGACTGAAGGGTCCCAGGTTCGATTCCGGGCAAGGGCATGTACCTTGGTTGCAGGCACATCCCCAGTGGGGGGCGTCCAGGAGGCAGCTGGTCGATGATTCTCTCTCATCGATGTTTCTAGCTCTCTATCCCTCTCCCTTCCTTTCTGTAAAAAAAAAATCAATAAAATATATATTTTTAAAAAAGATACACGTATACTATTTATATAGTATATTTAACTTGTTCCACGTCTACTTATAAACTTCCCTCCCTTCCATTTCCCATGAGGATTATTGGCCTGGAGATGCAGGAGTTTTCTTTTTCATAAAGAGTCCCTGCTTTTCAAGAACTATTCCTTAGGTCTTCTCACTTCACTCATTATCACTAGCAACTACTTCACAGATCTCTCTCTGTCTCTCTCTGTCTCTCTGTCTCTCTCTCTCTCTCTCTCTCTCTCTGACATTTAACATTCCCTTCAGTTGACATCTATCAAATGTAATAATTATTCTAGAGGAACTAATTGTCCTCTTGGTGCTTTTGTATTAGGAAAGCAATGAAATACTAATGAAGTTTTCACTTTTTGTTTTCTTTTCCATTTGAATCCATAGATTCCAGCTTCAGTGGGAGCTCCTTTTCCAATATCACTTCCATCCATGGATTATACCCAGCAAGACCTAGAGACCAACCAACGTCCCACTGCATTCACAGAAAATCAGGCATGTTTGAGCTGTTGCTCCTCAAGGCCTTGGTAGAGATGTGCAGTCGCTGGAGGCAGGACCAGTGTTAGAAATGAGTTTTACATATTGTAAAACTGGTGGTCTTCCATAGAAGAAAAACGAATTCTCTAGCATTTTCATCCTTGTAGAAAGACACACATCTGTGCAGACCTGGTCATCTACAAACCCATGTTGTTAAACCACAACTGGGTTCTGATAGCTATTCACAATCCTTTTATTCATTCATTCAACAAACCCCACTGGGATCAGTACCACAGAGGCAGGTCACTCAGCCTGGAGTTTCAAGGACAACTTCCCAAAGAAGTGATACCTAAGTTTAATGCTAAGATTTAAAAATAGTTAGCTAGTCAGTGGCGTAAAGAAAAGATATTCCAGACAAACCTATAAACAGATCGGAAAGCACAAAGCACTATGGGGGGGTGTCAAAGGAGGGAATGATTAATTCAGGGATGGAAGATTTCAGGGCAATGAGTGTCCTATCTAATAAAGAGGGAATATGCTAACTGACCCTCACACTGTCACAAAGATGGCAGCACCCACAGCCAATAAAGAGGGAATATACTAATTAGCTGCCATGCCCTCAAAGATGGTGGTGCCCAGTCCCCTCAGCCCCCCAGGGTGGCAGGCATATGGCACCTGCCTCTGGAGACCCCCAGTCCTCTCAGCCTCCGAGCTGCCCAGGGCAGGCCCAAGCGCAGGCAAGCCTTGGATGACAGCTGCTCAGCCACCCAGTGTTGCCCAAAGCTCAGGTAACCAGGGCCGGCTGAGGCTTATGCTGCTGGCAGTGGCAACAGCAGAGGTGTGATGGGGACGTCACCTTCCCCTGATTGCTGGGTTGCCTCCCACCCCTGAGGGCTCCCGGACTGTGAGAGGAGAAAGGCCAGGCTGAGGGACCACCCCCCCCTCCAGTGCATGAATTTTCATGCACTGGGTCTCTAGTCAAATGATAATGAGAATCTCAACTAGTAGATGTATAGACAGAAGTTTGATATCACAGGCAAACTATAGCTTGAGCATGGAAGTGGAAGCAGGCAGTGGTAACATGGATGAGTGTAGCAAGATTTACATATCTATCTTTCTTTCAAGGAGGTACAATTCATGTAGAAGTGCTGAAGCAAAACCACTGAATTCAATGGTGGGGGAAAAACGGTGATCTCTCTACAGCGGAACAAAACCATCCACATCATCCAAGTAAAATAAACAAGCAATACTGTTGAGATCTCTCCAATTCAATATATTGGAGATGAAGCATTGTATTTCTCGCTTTAATAGTTATTCTTCAAAATCTAAAGTTAGTATCTTACTCTCCCTTCCAAACTAACATTAGGAACTTAGGACACTTTTAAGTTTTTAAATTACTAGGGCATTTCTAACCAACTTGTACGGTTGGGTGGTCAAATATTTTACACTTCTTAAGTTAAGAATATTAATATTTATATAAATCGTTTTTTGTTTAGATTTAGCTATGGGTTTAGAATTTGTTGTTTACTATCCCTTCTTGCATTGGAATAATTTCCCTCTCCTTAACATCTTTTAGAAATTTATTTACTTTATTTATGCTGGTGATAAATGTAATGTTTGTTTCTGTGAAATTATATTTATTCATACTCATTATTTTAAAAATAAATTTTAAATTGATGTACACATATAAGCTCTGAAAACATTTTTTTAAATAATGTATTTTATTTTATTTTATTTTTTTAATTAATTAATTAATTTATTTTACATATTTTAATGATTTTTTTGCCCCCCTCCCTCCCCATAGTTTTATGTCCATTGGTTGTACTTATATGCATGTATACAAGTCCTTTGGTTGATCTATTATCTCCCCTAGATCCTCCTCCCCTCCCCGCTGTAATTTGACAATCTGCTTGTTGCTTTACTGTCTCTATATCTATCTTTTGGTTCATCAGTTTATAATGCTCTTTATTATCCACAAATGAGTGAGGTCATGTGGTGTTTCTCTTTCATTGATTGGCTTATTTCACTCAGCATGATGTTCTCCAATTCTATCCAGGTTGCTGCAAATGATGAGAATTCCTTCTTCTTTATGGCAGCATAGTATTCCATTGTGTAGATGTACCATAGTTTTTGGATCCAATCATCTGCTGACGGGCACCTAGGCTGTTTCCAAATTCTGGCTATTGTAGATTGTGCTGCTATGAACATGGGGGTGCATATATCCTTTCTGATTGGTGTTTCTAGTTTCTTGGGATATATTCCTAGGAGTGGGATTACTGGGTCAAATGGGAGTTCCATTTTCAGTTTTTTGAGGAAACTCCACACTGTTCTCCACAGTGGTTGCACCAGTCTGCATTCCCACCAGCAGTGCACGAGGGTTCCTTTTTCTCCGCAACCTCGCCAACACTTGTCATTTGTCGATTTGTTGATGTTGGCCATTCTGACAGGTGTGAGATGGTACCGCATTGTTGTTTTGATTTGCATCTCTCGTATAATTAGTGACTTTGAGCATGTTTTCATGTGCCTGAAAACATTTTTAATATATATATATTTTATTGATTTCATAGAGAAGGGAAGAGGGAGAGAGAGATAGAAACATCAATGATGAATCATTGATTGACTCCCTCCTGTACGCCTCCTACTGGGGTTCGAGCCCACAACCCAGGCATATGCCCTCAACCGGAAACTGGGGCCCTTCAGTCCTTAGGCTGACGCTCTACCCACTGAGCCAAACTGGCTAGGGCTGGAAACATTCTTGAACGAGTCATTTTTTGTGGACAATTGTGGATTTATCTCTTGGATAGATACCTAGGAGCAGAATGGCTGGGTCATATAGTAGGTGTTTGTATAAAATTAAAACTGCCACAGCATAGATGGACCTGGAAAATATTATGCTAAATAAAATAAGCCAAACTGAGAAAGACAAATATCACAAGATCTCCCTTATTTATGGAATGTAATGAACAAAATGAATTGACCAGCAAAATAGGACCCAAAGCAGGGAGGCATGGAACAGACTGATGTACCTTGACGAGGGGTTGGGGGAACGAGAAGAGATAAACCAAATACGCATAGCCCATGGACATGGGCAACAGGGTGCTGAAGGCCTGAGGGATGGGTAGGAGGGGGAAGGGAGGGAAAATGGGAGATATCTGTAATACTATCAACAATAAAAAATATATCTAAAAATGAAAAATAAAATTAAAACTGCTACCCTTGCCAGGTAGCTCAGTTGGTTGGAGCATTGTCCCATTGTGCTAGGGTTGCAGGTTCAACCCCCAGTCAGTCAGGGCACATACAAGAATCAACCAATCCTATGTAATAAAAGCCTAATATGCAAATCGACTGAACAGTGGAATGACTCGTTAGCGAGGGGGTGGGTCCCACAAGTGGGCGGCACCAGGCCAGCCAAGGTGGGTGCCAGCAGGCAGAGGGAGGGGACAGCGATCCAGGGAGGACAGCTCCCTGTGGTGGTGGAGGGATGATGGGAGTGCAGGGCTGGAGGTGCCCCCTTGTGGTCATTGCGCTCCCACAGGGGGAGTGCTTCTTAGTCTCAAGCTGGGCTGATGACTGGCAAGTACAGTGGTGGTGGCAGGAGCCTCTTCTGCAGCACTAAGGATATCCCACTGATGGCTTAGGCCTGCTCCCCGGGGTGGGGGAGCGGGACTAAGCTGTCAGTCGGACATCCCCCAAAGGCTCCTGGACTGCGAGAGGGCACATGCTGGGCTGAAGGGGCAAACAGGCTGGCGGGGGGGGGGGCAATTTGGGGTTAGCTGGCTGGCAGGGGAGCAGATAGCGTGATCAGGCCGGCAGCAGAGGAACAGTAGGAGGCCATGAGGCCAGCAGGGGGGGGCAGGTGGGGACCATGAGGCCGGCCAGGGAGCAGTTGGGGGCGATCAGGCCAGCAAAGGGGGGCAGTTGGGGGTGAGAAGGCTGGTGAGGGGCCAACTGGGGGTGAGCAGGCCAGCATGCAGAGTGGTTAGGGGCTATCAGACAGGCAGGCAGGTGAGCCGTTAAGAGCCAGCAGTCCCGAATTGTGAGGAATATCCTACTGCTGGTGTAGGCCCGATCCCACAGGGACATCCCCCAGCAGTCGGCCATCCCCTGAGGGGTCCCAGATTGGAGAGGGTTCAGGCTGGGCTGAGGGACACCCCCTTCCCTTTCATGCATGAATTTCGCTCACCGGGCAACTAGTCCTACTGCCCCGCCCAATTTCTTCACTCTTTCACATCACTCATATTTCCAGCTCACACCCCGCCTCCCAGTCCTCTAGTCCCACCCCCTATGTTCAGTCCTCTAGTTTCTCCCCCCCCCCCTTTTTTTTTCCAGTCTAAAACCTCTCCCATGTTCCTTACTCCTCTAGGTCCACACATTTCCCAGTATCCAGTCCACACCCTTTCCTGAACAGATTCCTGAGTTTGTTAGAAGGACAAAACCTGACACAGACACCTTCTTGAACATTTCTTACAGTTCTGGCAGCAGTAGCTTGTTTTCCCGTCTCTGACTTAGTCTGTCCCATGCACCCACCTCCTACTTTTTACCCTTTACATCTATTTAATTACTCCTTCCTTCTCTCCATTCCTAAGAGCTGACATACTATTCTCACTATGCTTCTTTTAAAGGTATCTCTGTGTGTGTGTGTGTGTGTGTGTGTGTGTGTGTGTGTGTACTGATTTCAGAGAGGAAGGGAGAGTGTTAGAAACATCAATTGTGAGTAACATCACTGATCATCTGCCTCCTGCACGCCTCCTACTGAGGATCAAGCCTGCAACCGGGCATCTGCCCTGACTGGGAATCAAACCAGCGACCTGGTTCATAGGACAAACCTCAACCACTGAGCCACACCAGCCAGGCATTGTTATTCTCATTTTAAAATACAATTTAGGCAGTGTCTTCCACTTGTGCTCCCTTCCTACCAGGTATGTGACTATTACAATATCCTATTCTCTTACAAATGGTTCACTTTATTTTTTTTTATTATTTTAAAAATATATATATTTTATTGATTTTTTTATAGAGAGGAAGACAGAGGGATAGAGAGTCAGAAACATCAATGAGAGCGAAACATCAACCAGTTGCCTCCTGCACACCCCCTACTGGGGGTCCCCTTGATCGGAATCGAACCTGGGATCCTTGGGTCCTCAGGCTGACGCTCTACCCACTGAGCCAAACCGGTCTTGGCCAAATGGTTCACTTTTAAGGCCCTTTACTTGTCTGTAAACTAGGGGATATAGCAGTCCCTCATACTGAGCTATAGGGATGAAATAACACTACTTAGTGTCTAGCATGTAGTTAGTTTTTATATAAATGTTAATCACTTATTACTATGTGTCCCCACTAAGGAAGGAAGCTGACATTTAGCCTTTATTCATAAAGGGCCTGGCTCATGGTAGGCTTCTTGGGAGGGGGCGAGGCACCATTTCACTGGCTGGCACTCCAGTTCAAGCAAAGACAGGAACAAACATTGTGTATGTAGACTATGAACTTTAAAAAAACACACGCCATACTTTTATTGATCTCAGAGAGGAAAGGAGAGAGGAGAGATAGAAACATCAAGGATGAGAGGGAATCATTGACCGGCTGCCCTCCTGCACGCCCCACACTGGTGATCCAGCCCGCAACTGGGCATGTGCCCTTGACCAGAATCGAAACTGGGTCCCTTCAGTCCACAGGCGGATGCACTACCTGCTGAGCAACGCAGCTAGGGCAAGACTATGAACTTTTGAAAATGTTTGAGCTGCGGTCGCGAGATTCTGATCCAAGTTGGCTTTCAGGAAAGATTGGTGTGATGGATTCTAAGTCCCCTTCAAGGGTGGGCAAGCTCGCTGCTATGGTGGGACCAGAAAGGCACCCATGAAGCCCTGTGGTGGCACCTAGGTTAAGGTGACCAGAGGTCCCGCTTTTGGCGGGACAGTCCCGATTTTTGAAAGATGGGGACAAAAAGCGGGACTGTCCCGCCAAAAGCGGGACGTCTGGTCACCTTAAGTCCTAGGTCCTAGTTTCGCTTGCATCCGAGAGGGGATCAGGTCGCTGTGAAGGCCACTCTGGAGGGGTCTTCCGGCTCTGGGATTCTGGAGGGATCTGCCGGCTCTGGGGTGGGAATGGGGTCCGATTTCGTCCCTGATTTCCAGGCTCCTCCAGCCCCGCTCCCCGCCCCACTCGCCCAAATCCCCAAGGTTCCTTTTCCCAGGAGTCCCCATTGGTTCTTCCCACGAAGCCAGCTTCCCCCCGCGAGGCCCTCCCACACCTGTCACTCACATGCGCGCAACCAATCAGCACGCAGAGGTCGGGCCGCTCGGCGCAGGGGCGGCTACTTCCTGCTTGTCCGCCAATGCGCGTTCTCGCGAGGGAGGGGCGGGCCTTGGCGTTGCGAGCGAGCCAATCACGGGCCCTCGGCGGCCGGTGGCTCCAGAAGCTCTTAGTCGCGCGCGAGCTTCCCCAAGATGGCGGTGGCTAGAGATGCCTGTGGCTTGGAACTCGCTGCCGGGAACGGGCGGCGGCTCCACCTGGGGATTCCGGAGGCCGTGTTTGTGGTGAGAGACATGTTGGTCCTAGGCCGCGGCCCCTTCCGGTTTTCGGTTTGGGCTGGGGGGGGAAGGAGCTGCGGTAGGGGTCCGGGAGAGCGCGCCGCATCCCCTCCTGCCCTCCGCCCCGTGTAGACTAAGCCGGGCTGGGATCCGCGGGGGGAAACGCAGTCCCGGAAGGACTGAGGGGAGATGGGGGCCTGGGGCGGGAAGATTTGGGAGCGGGGCGGTCCCTTAATCCCCCCCCCCCCCCCCCCGGGCCCCGGGTTTCATCCTCCGCTGCCTGGAAAAGGGGGGCAGAGGGAGGCTTGAGTCTCAGCCTGGATGCGGGAGAGCCGGGCAGATAAATGGTGACCTGGGATGCAGTGAGCAGGCAGGACTTCTGGTCTGAAGTGTGAAAATAGGGAAGGACACCCCGTCTGTTGAAGGGATGCAGTGCCCCGTCTCCTTGGAGATTAGGCCGGGGCGAGAATGCGAGGTCCTTGTGTGCTATGCTAAGGAACCCAGGCTCTATCCGGTAGGCAGCGGGCTGTCATGAGGCCTCCGAAGGAAGCCCCGTTATAATCGTATTTGGTCCGGGGCACATCATCCTAACAACTTAGTAATCAAATGTGTGGAGGTGAGAGAGGAGGCCACGGGATGCAATTTGGTGGCTTCACAAAACGAGGAGGAAAAAGTAGATGCTGGGTTCAGAATCGAAGCCAGGACCCTTCAGACCCCAGGCGGATGCTCTACCCACTGAGCAATCCAGCTAGTCCAAACAAAGTCCAAACAAAGAGGGAAAAGTAGATGGTTCAATCTTGTTCTTCCATCGGGCTGTTCTAGAAATAGTATTTAAAACTGTTGGAATAATGAGAGAAAACCTGACTGGTGTTATGTCTTTTCCCACTCAGTTCTGGTTAAGCTACTATAAGTAAAGTCTTTTTTTTTTTTTTAAATCAATCTTTATTGTTCATATTATTACAAAGGTTCCAAATTTCTTCCCCCCTCCACCAGGTATAAATAAAGTCTTAATGGAATTTTCTCGACCTTTTGGATTGTATCTTTTATTGCCTTGTCTCTCATCTTTTTGGTAATCATTTCTTACATCTCCAAAAGACTAGTTTCTTTTATTTGAATTACTTTTATATACACTGTATGTTGCATATTTGTGTCTGCTGATTCAATTTTGTAGTTATTCTCTTCAATTATTTTGCTTTCTCTCTCCCTGAGATGTGCCATTTATTTCATTACACCTATCTCCCAGCTAATCACTGATGTTTCTAATCTCTCTCTCTCCCTCTCCCCTTCCTCTCTCAAATCAATACACACACACACACACACACACACACACACACACACACGTAACTAGAGGTAACCTGTGTGGAGTGCCAGGCATTTTCCTAATGCTTTTACATAACTCTGGAGAAGGTGGTGCTGTGATCATGCCCATTTTGTAGATGATGAAACTGAGGCACAGAATCCTTGAGTAACGTGCCCCAAGCCACACAGGATTTGAACTTGGGCAACCTGTGGGCCTCCAGAGCCTCTACTTACCCCCTTGGGAGACAAGGGGGTATTTATCTTGCTCCCTGGCATTTTCTCCTGGTCTTAGCACAGTGCCTGACACATAGTACAAACTCATAACTAAAGGTCACATTGCATTTTCATAGAGCCTTACATACGACATCAATGTGCTCAGTTATAGTTGACTTTACAAATCTATTTCAGGAAGGTAAACTATCTGAGGGCTTTTTTAAAAAAGATATATTTTATTGATTTTTTTACAGAGAGGGAGAGAGAAGGATAGAGAGTTAGAAACATCGATGAGAGAGAATCATCGATCAGCTGCCTCCTGCACCCCCCCCTACTGGGAATGTGCCCGCAACCAAGGCACATGCCCTTGACCGGAATTGAACCTGGGACCTTTCAGTCCGCAGGCCGAAGCTCTATCCACTGAGCCAAACCGGTTTCGTTAAAATAGTTTTTTTAAGAGTTAAAATTTCTACCAACATGATATAATAAGCCATCCACATTTTATGTAATGTATTTTTACGTTCCTGAATTAATGGCAGTAGCACGGTATTTATTATAGGGGGAACACTGGCTTCTAAATAGACCAGAGTTTGAATCCTGCCTCTTGTTCCCAATTGCTGTTTACTCCTGGATGTAATAAGTGTTGTATCTGATAGTGATCTTTTGGAAATCATATAAGACAAATATGGTGTGTGTGTGTGTGTGTGTGTGTGTGTGTGTGTGTGTGTGTGTATTGATTTGAGAGAGGAAGGGGAGAGGGAGAGAGATTAGAAACATCAGTGATGAGAATCACTGATTGGCTGTCTCCTGCACACCCCCTATTGGGGATCGAGCGCACAACCTGGGCATGTGCCCTGACCAGGAATGGAACCACTGAGCCATACCGGCTGGGCACATGCCATCTTTTAGCCAAGTCTTATGTTGGTATGGTTAATTCTCCTTGCTAGACTCTAAGCTCCTCAGAAACGTCCATGTCCTAGAAACTGACTTATTTCTCTTTCCTGCAGCGACTCTTCTAGGAAGATGATACTGCCATTTTACATGCGCAACTCAATCATCGCCTCAGCGTCACCTTTTCGATTTCTTCTACTGCATCATTAGTGTGATAGTTTCATAGTTCACTCCACTGCTGTGTTCCTCTTCCTTTTTCTTCTTGCTTTGTTTTGGCTAAAATATTCCCCTGTGGTTAATAAGCGCGGGTAAGAATAATGATGTAGAGCCCTGGCCGGCTTGGCTCAGTGGGTAGAGCATTGGTCTGGGGACTGAAGGGTCCCGGGTTCGATTCCGGCCAAGGGCACATGCCTGGGTTGCAGGCTCCATCCCCAGTGGGGGGGGCGTGCAGGAGGCAGTCGATCAATGATTCTCTTGTCATCATTAATGTTTCTATCTCTCTCCTCTCTTCCTCTCTGAATCAATAAAGATATTTATTGGAAAAAAAAAGAATAATGATGTAGAGATGCCAGAGACCATAGATTATCGGATTTAACTTACTTACAATGAAGGATCAGCATGTAGGGTACATTTTTAAAATGCTGTTTGGGCCGAAGATGGTTTGGCTCAGTGGATAGAGCATCGGCCTGCGGACTGAAAGGTCCCAGGTTCGATTCTGGTCAAGGGCATGTACCTTGGTTGTGGGCACATCCCCAGTGGGGGGTGTGCAAGAGGCAGCTGATTGATGATTCTCTCTCATCAATGTTTCTGACTATCCCTTTCTCTTCCTTTCTGTGAAAAATCAATAAAATATATTTTAAAAAAATAAATAAAATGCTGTTTGGTTTTACTGGTTCTGTTGGGCTTACTTATTCCTGTACAAAAGATTGTTCTGATTGCCTTTTGGGTTTATTTTATTTCAGACACTTGATTCTTACAGAGGTATTGTGGCTTGCCTTGGGAACCTAATGCCCACATGTAGCATTTTTTTTCTATGGTAGAACTTTCGAGTTAAAAATTTAAGTAATAAAGTCAATAATCTTGGCATTCAAATCTGTTGAATTATTTTGTGGCCAGGGCACATGACCGGCAATGTGTTTGTTGCTAATTTTTATATAATATTTACTACTAAGATCTCAGGGAGGATGCATAAAGGCGACAAGGTCATCATTCTTTCCTTATGCATAAGTAAAAATGAAAAGAGGAAGTGGAGGAAGAGTAAATTAGCTACAAAGTGTATGTACACTGCCCTGGCCAGTATGGTTCAGCAGTTAGAGCATGGGCCTGTGGACCAAAGGGCCAAGGGTTTGATTCCTGGTCAAGGGTATGTACCTGAGTTGCAGGCTCGATCCCCAGCCCTCAGTCCCCAGATCCATCGGGCACATGCCAGTGGCAGTCAATGGATGTATTAATATCTCTCATGTCCATGTTTCTCTCTTTTCTCTCTCTTCTTCCCTCCTTTCCTCCCTTTCAATCTCTCTGAAAAATTAATAGAGAAGTATCTTCAGGTGAGGATTAACAACAACAAAATAAAACAAAAACAAAATGTGTGTGCACTTTCTGAAATGGTCTAACCTTTTAAAATGACCACTTCAGTTAAAAACAAGCCTTGGGATGCCCGAGCTGGTTTCCCAGTGGTTAGAGCCTTGGCCCCGGACTGAAAGGTTTGATCACCGGCCCCAGGCCATGTGCAGGAGGCAGCCAACGGGTGTGTCTCTCACATCGATGTTTCTCTTTCTCTCGAAATAAAAATCAATGGAAAAAATATCCTTGGGTGAGGATTAACAAAAAAATAAGCCTTGGGAGAAAAACACAAGCATTCCTTTTATGTTTTTTAAAAATATATATCTTTATTGATTTCAGAGAGGAAGGGAGAGGAAAAGAGAAACATCAATGATAAGAGAGAATCATTGATTGGCTGCCTCCTGCACGCCCCTTACTGGGGATAAAGCCTACAACCCAGCCATGTGCCCTTGGCTGGAATCGAACCTGGGACCCTCCAGTCCGCAGGCCGACGCTCTATCCACTGAGCCAAATCAGCTAGGGCTTCTTTTATGTTTTAAAAATAGAGCTAAGAAGTAAAAAATCAGATTAGGCATGCAAATTCCAAATTTAAAAAACGTATTTTTATTGATTTCAGAGAGGAAGGGAGAGGGAGACATAGAAACATCAATGATTCTGCCTCCTCCCTACAGGGGATGGAGCATGCAACCCCGGGAATCAAACTGTGACCTGGCTCATAGGTCTGTGCCACCCACTGAGCCATGCTGGCTGGGCTTAAAATTTGAAATGTATTATTTTTGATATTAAAGGAAGATGTGGATTCCTACATGAAACAGCCGGGGAACGAGACTGCGGACACAGTGCTGAAGAAGTTGGATGAACAGTATCAGAAGTATAAGTTTATGGAACTCAACCTTGCTCAAAAGAAAAGGAGGTAAGCATAGAAATCTCCAAGTTTTCAAAAAAGTTAATCGTATTTGACTTAAACTTTAAAAAAGTTGACGTGTTTTTGTTTTGTTTTTTTTTCAAGTTCCAGCTCTGATCTAAATACCTTTTATTAAAGTTCTGTTTAGCAATCTTCTTCCTTAGTGGTTAGTGCTTTTTATATCCTGTTTAAGAAATATTGGTCTCTTCCAAGTCCGTGAAGATATTCTCTTAATGCTTTATTCTTAAAGCTTTATTGATTTCTCACTCACATTTAGATCTATAATCCAGTTATTCAGAAGTGTGTTGTGCTAAATTTCAAAGCAATTGTGGGATTTTCAAACATGTTTCTTTGTTTTTTCCACTTACAATAAATTGGTAGTTGGATCTACTGTCTTGATCGTATTAAGGTGTGGTTTTTTTTTTTTTTTTTGGCAACATTGCTTCATAAGTTTATTTATTGTTCTTCCATTAAGAGACATAGTATTTAGTTGACCCTTTTTATGATACTCAAATGACTAGGTCCATTTATTATGAATTGCAAGAAGATGATGTTCTAATTCAGTTCATTCTTTTTTATTTATTAATAAGCTGGCGTACTTCTATAACAAGAAGCACCCCCTCATGTACTGCTTGGGAAAAGGGGCTGCAGGAAATCAGTTTACCTCTCAGTCTCTTCCCTTGCAGGAGTCTTAGCCCTGTAGTTTCTGTCACTCCGGAAACTCTCTGCTGCCTTCCCACAAAACTTTACCTTCAGCTATGTAAAATTTCTATAGTGCTTCATAATTCTCTTATGGCGATCTCTGGCTCTTTGAGCGGTTAGAGGCGGGAGCGCTGCTCTGTTACCATCTTAACCTGAAATATTTCTATTCTTTAAAAGAAAAACTTTCTACCCTATTTTATTAGGTGCATGCAATCTGAGAATTATGTCATCTTGGTGAATTTAAGCCTATATAAATTTCATTTAAGCATAGTTAAAATTATGCTGATTGTGTTAAAATCTGTTTTGTTAGATACTTACAGCTACCCCAGCTTTTTTCTGGCTAATATGACTTGGTGTATCTTTCCCAATCCCTTTATTTTCAACCTTTTTTATGACTTATAGTTAAGGGTTTTCTATGTAAACAACGTATGGTTTATTGTTATTATATTCAGCCTGTCTTTTTATGCAAACAAATTATTGTTTTTAGATACTTTCAGGGTCATCTTCATTATAATTTGTCTATGTGTGGATAGCTTTCTTAACTTCTTAACTAACTACATTTGACCCTTGAGCAATGCAGGGGTTAGGGGTGTCCACCCTCTCCCTCCCTGCAGTCAGAAATTTGCTTATTGACTATTAATAGCCTACTGTTGACTGGAAGCATTACCTATACGTGGTGTATTAGCATATGTTTTGTGTTTTGTATATTATTGTATTATACACTGAGTGGCCAGAGTATTATGATCTCTGAACGCATAATAATCTGGCCACTCAATGTGTGTGTGTGTGTATGTGTGTATTAGAGGCCCAGTGCATGGGTGGGGTCTGGCCAGCCTGGCCAGGGGGAGGGGACATGGGCGGTTGGCAGGCCTGCCTGCTGGTTGAACTCCTGGTCGAGGGGACAATTTACATATTAGCCTTTTATTATATAGGATATACACTGAGTGGACAGGTTATTATGTGTTCAGAGATCATAATAATCTGGCCACTCAGTGTATACTGTATTTGTACAATAAAGTAAGCTAGAGAAAAGAAAATGTTAAAATCATAAGGAAGAGAAAGTATATATTCAGTATTTATTTTAAAAATCCATGTGTAAGTGGACCTACACAGTTCAAAAGTCTATTCAGGGGCCAACTGTGTATGTCAGCTTCCTCTAACTGCTGTATGTATACCTCTGGGGCTTGCCTTTATTCATAGAGGATGTTGCTTTTGCCTGGACCTGTGACTCTATACCAGCCTTGAACCACTTGAGTGCTATTCCAAGTTCTTAAGTAAGTCAGGGGCTCAGCTCAGGTCTGTAGCTGGTATTGGCACCTGCCTTATGATGCCTACTTTTCGCCTGTCTTCTCACTGCTCAACTCAAAGCCTTTTCTAGTTTTTTTCCCTTTCATTTTATTTTTTAAAATATGTTTTTCTTGATTTCAGAAGGAGGAAGGAAGAGGGAGAGAAATTGATAGTAACATCAGTGGTGAGAGAGAGTCATTGATTGGCTGCCTGCTGCATGCACCCACTGGGGATTGAGCCCACAAAACCTGGGCATGTGGCCTGACACTGTGACCTGGTTCATAGGTTGACAATATTCAACCACTGAGCCATTCAACACCAGCCAGGTCCTTTTATTTTTTTTTCTGGAATTCCCCTCACCTCGGTGATGTCAGCTATGTGTTTTTGCAGCAGGTAGCTCTATGTAGCTTGAATACTAACCTTTTTCTTTACATACGGTGCAGATCTTTCCTTGTAGTCTGTTATTTAACTTTACCTTCAGCTATGTAAAATTTCTATAGTGCTTCATAATTCTCTTATGGCGATCTCTTTAATACGTGAATCACATGCCTTTTATTTTTCTTTAACTGGAAAATTTGTGATTGTCAATTGAAAGTCTTTTTTTTTCTATCATCTGTTAAATTTTTTCCTTCTCTCCTGGGAATGCCTGTTAATATGGATGTTGACACTTCCAATTCTGCTTTTCATTTCTTTTTATCATCTCTTCTCTTCTGCTGACTTTGTATTTCATTTGTCTTTTGGCAATTAGGCGGATATCTGTGAGTCCTTTATTTCCACCATTATTAGATTTTCTATAACTAGTCGTTTTGGTTGGTTCTTATTGTATCTGCTTGTTTCTTCTTCATATGACCAATATCCTGTCTTTTCTCTTTGAGGTACTTTTAATACTTACTGTATAATGTTATCTTTTAGTATTTAATTTTGTTTCATCTGATAGAGGTTGTTGAGTTTATTTTCTTTATTTAATTACAGTTGAGTTGATCAGATTACCATTTCTTTTCCCTGTCAGCTCATATTCTCTCAGGGATATTAGTTACTTTTGCCAGTAACGTATGTGGGGGCGGGAGTCATGTAAGTCCATCCTGGTTTGGAGGGGTAGGAAGAATACTGCTGGCGTTAAGATATAGGGCGTGGCTGGAGACATGCTGCCTCCCTAACCAAGTAACGTGGCTTACAGGAATTCTCTTTTTCTTGGCTTTCTTCACTGACATCACCCTGGGTGTGGGAGTAGGGAGTGGAGACTGCTGAGGCCGGTACATACTGGTACTCATCTTCCCAGCTCCTCCTGTCCCTGGCCAATTCTACTGTTTTTCTACCCTGTAACAGTTATGCGGGGGTATAGTGATCCACCCAGGGCAATTTAGAAGGAGAACGTTCTTTCTTAGCCTACTCCCCCATTGGAGACTTGGTCCACTTCCTTTCTAAGCTACTTCACTTCCCTACCTACTCCCAAGACTAGAGACCTCCACTGTTCAAATAATAACAAAGGCCAAAAACTGACCCAATTCTTCTTTTTCCAGGAGATTAGATAAATTGTTTTGTATTCATAATTGGATATTACACAGCAGTGAAAATGAATGAACAAGTCCTAGGAAACTAAATGCGGTTAAAAAGTAAACCCCCTAAAGTGCAGGAGATTGTTTTTATCGGGCTAAGAAATATGTATGTGACGGAGCGATTGGAAAAAGGATAAGTGACTGAACACACAGTTCCGGGGAGCTGCTGTCTCTGGGAATGGGGAAAGGTGTGGGGGTATGCAGTGCTTGGACATGCCCAGTGGCTCGGCATTCCGGTTCCTAAGTTGGCTGGGGCTGCAGCTGCTTGCTTCATTAATGTGCTTCCTAATTTCTGTATTACATACAATTTGTACATACAAAAATATATCATAGAAATAATCTGCATGGCAAAAAACTTGATCTGAACATACAATACTTATGTTGTGTGTGTGTTAGCTATTTTACAAATGAATACACCTAACTAACATTTAGGTCTGTGAGTTATTCTGACATACTTTCTGTGAAGCGTATATAAAGCCTGTGTCTATTGATAGATGCATTTTTGTGTGTGGCTGTAGTTCTAGGCTAGTAGTATTGCTGGTAGCTATTGATGTAACTTAACCTGTTGTATGTGATCAAATTCATCATGCCTATCATCATTTTTTAAAATTTCTGTCTTTAAACAAATGACCCATTTATAACTTTAAAAAGTATTTATCAACTTAAAGCATTTATCAAGAAAAAATTACCCAAAGCTTAAAAGAGTCATAATGTGGTGTGTGCACAGTCAGGTGATGTACATTTCTCACAGTGTGACAAGTGTATGCCCTGAGACGCTGCCAGGGTCCTTGGCTGGCATTTGGCTGACTGTGATGCATTTGTCTGTGCCAGGAGCAGCCGGCGAGCTGCTGGTTTACAGTGGTTTCAAATTCAGAATATAATATTTGAATGCACGTTATATAATATTAAAAATTAATCCATTTAAAATGCAGTTTTGATCAAATGTGGAACTTCTGAATCATCTCTGGAATATGGTTTGCTCTTGAAATGTTTAATCATGATGTGATGTCGGATAGACGGGGCTTTGTGTACCATAGGTAATTCTAGAAATACTGTTATCGTATCTAAATATGTTCATAAATATTTATATCTTAAATATTCTGATAAACCTTGTGAAATATCTGAAATATTTTATATTTGTAAATAGTCCTCAAGAACATATCAACAGGACAGGCAAAGCTTGTAAGACTGTGTCCTGGTGTTTATTCTTGCTACAAAGTCCTAGGTTAACCTTTTTTCTTATTCACAGGCTAAAGGGCCAGATTCCTGAAATTAAGCAGACTTTAGAAATTCTGAAATACATGCAGAAGAAAAAAGTAAGTGCATTTTTGTTTATAATTGTGAGGGGACCAGGATACTTCAGAGATGCATCTTTCTTGACTCTGCTCACTGGTACTTGATCTGCGCTGGGACTCCAGTCAGCCTTCTCGACCACGTGTACTGATGTGTGGACAGTGTGCTTCCTCCCCCGAACCAGGTTTAATTCTAGGGCCCATGCTTGGATTATTTTATTTCTGTGTATAGTTGCCAAATTTAAATGCAACTTGAAATTATTGTAGATACAAAAAGAAGACGTCTTATTTTGCAGTAGCAGCATCGAAGGTTTTTTGTTGTTGTTACCATTCTCCCCGAGAATAAGGAGGGAGTCCACGACTTCTAGAGCTGGAAAGAATCTTAAAATGTATGTTCCAGATTCTCGTTTCACAGCTGAGCATACAGCTACAGAGAAGTTCTTACCCAGTGCCACATAGCTAGTCAGAGTCTTAATCCAGTACTCATTAAATAAAAGAAATCTGTAAAAATTAAATTTCAGAGGGATGTTGTATTAAAAGGTTCTATGATTTATTACTTGACTGGTAGAATAACTGCATTTCCAGTACATTACTGGATGTCGGTGAACTTGGTAAGATTTCAGAACTGGTTGGTTGGGCATAAAGCACTGATTAAGAATAATAGCTAACCCTTGTGTACCTACCCTGTACCTGGCACTGGTGTGTATGTGTGTGTGTGTGTGTGTGTGTGTGTGTGTGTGTGTTCGCACGCACGCTGTGCTTGTGATATCCTTCATATGTGTGGGGACTATTATCCATATTTTACACATGAGGAACCCGAGACACAGAGGTTAGGTAATATGCCGAATTTACACAGGTAGTACGCAGTTGAACCAGAGTCCATGTCCAGCCATCTGGCTCTAAGCATTTACTTCTTTTACCACTATACTTAGCTTGCATGATGGTGCTAATTTTTATTAAAATTAATTTTTATTAAAAATGATAATTTTTATTTAAAATGCTATTTTTTATTAAAAATGAATTTTTCATTCATTTTTATTTTTAAAATATTTTTATTAATTTCAGAGATGAAGGGAGAGGGAGAGATAGAATGTGGAACCTCTGAATCATCTCTGTGGAATATGGTTTGAGAGAATCATTGATCGGCTGCCTCCTGCATGCCCCCTGCTAGGAAGCGAGCCTGCAACCCGGTCATGTGCCCTGACTAGAAATCGAACCGTAACCTACTGGTTCATAGGTTGATGCTCAACCACTGAGCCACACCGGCCGGGCACATAATGGTACTGTTTTAAATGGCTTAGATTCATCTGTGAGCTCTCTCCTTTATGACCTTGATATTAAACTCGCCTGCTTATAGTACTGTTTGTTTTTTTTAAGGAATCAACCAATTCAATGGAGACCAGATTCTTACTGGCAGATAACCTGTACTGCAAAGCTTCGGTTCCTCCTACCGATAAAGTGTGTCTGTGGCTGGGGGTAAGTAAATATAACAGCCACAGCTTCATTGGCTGACATTGTTTTCCCAGCACACGGTATTGTTTGAGCTACGGAAATGCTTATCTCCTTTTGGCCGTTGAAGGAAGGGGTGGGATTCGGGTGGTCCCTATTAGAAATGGACCGAAACCAGGAGTGTGATGAAGATTGTTACAAAAAAAGTCCCAAACACACACAGCTGACCAAGCCCTACTTCCCTTCAGCTACTGCTTTATCTCTTCTATGTGACTGAAGGCGGAGCAATAGAGGGAACTGCTGGACCTCAGATAAATGTTCCTTCTCAATAGGAGTTTGTAAGTTCTAGAGAGATCACTCTAAACTTAGTGTGTGTGTGGGGAGATTATTATTAAAACAACCTTGAGGCTGGAGTTCAATTTTTAAGCCATACACTTCCATTTTAGATGATTTCATAGGCCTTGCTTTGATGTTTCCTTTATTATTCTTCTCAGTCTCCTAATCAAGCCATTCCTGATTGTCTAGCTCAGTGGTCGCCAACCTTTCGGACCTCGTGGACCACCGGTTGGTGACCGCTGGTCCAGCTAGCCATCCATAGGTCTTTTTAGCTCAGGCAAGTTCCCATATAAAGATAGAAAGTCAAGTGTAATGCTCCCAGCTTTCCCTACTGAGGACTTCCCCTTGCTGCTGTTTTGTGGAATCACCCCTGAGAGAGACCTACGAGAGGTGGACAGTTTAGTACACAAGAAACTCACCTCTCTGTCCCTTAGTTCCTCCCCCTGGTTTTTGTTGATCGTAATATTTTCAGAGTTTGTACACTTAATTCTATACAATTATTCCCACACTTGTTGAGTTTTACTTCTGCGAGCGGAACAGCTATTCACCAAGTAGCTTGAATCCTAGGGGTCATACACCTTGCTTTCTCTTCCCCTCCACCCACATTCCATCAGCAGATAGGGGTGAGAAGATTCCATATATTAGCCTGTGACAGCAGAGGACTCTGGTAAGGATTACAGCTGGTGCCCACCTACATCTCACACTAGGATGAGTTCCATATAGATCACATATTCAAAGTGCCGACACCAGCAAAGTTTAGGCCAATTCCGAGGTGACTTATTCTGTAACCCTGAAACAGGAATGGTTTTTTTAGGCCACGGAGGTCAGAAATCATAAGTCAAAAGACAACGAGCAGGAAACTCATATTGCGGCAAAGCACTAACGGTTTGCGGGGGGACTCGGAGTTGTGTTTGGGGCATGGCAGTCTCCAGACGCCTAGCAGACGGTCAAGTGCAGAGGCTGATAAGGCAGCGTTTGAGGAGTGGCTCAACCGAGGAGAAAGTCTTGGCACAGGGTACTTCCTGCAGAATGATTGATGTTTTTTGGCACGAATGAAGTGTTTTTAAATATATTATGTGAATTTTCATGCAGTTTTCTAATGATCACAGGTTGCGTTATTCAGTCGGTATTTTTGCAGCACCTGCTTTTTGCCAAACACTTCCATGTTGTCTCATTGGATGCTTACGGTGATCCTGAGAGTGATTTTTAAATTCCTTTTATCCGATGAGGACAGTTGTTCAGGAAATGCTTGGTGGTAAGTCAGGTGATAGGAGGAGTTGGGGGCTGGGAAAGGTATGGTTTCCCCCTCCATGGTGCATGCACCGCAAGTGTTGGCAGTAACACCAGCTCTTTAAAAAAAAAAAAAAAAAAAAAAAAAAAAAATATATATATATATATATATATATATATATATATATTTTTTTTTTTTAAATTGATTTTTTTTTAAGAGAGGAAAGGAGAGGGAGAGAGAGCTAGAAACATTGATGAGAGAGAACCACCAATCAGCTACCCCTGCACATCCCCTACTGGGGATGTGCCCACAACCAAGGTACATGCCCTTGGCCGGAATCGAACCTGGGACCATTCATTTCGCAGGCCAGCGCTCTATCCACTGAGCCACACTGGGTAGGGCAACACCAGCTCTTGAGAATCCCAGAAAGTCACCTTGCCTGCACCCCTAACATCTATCTGTTGGAGGTAGAAGGGGGACAGTAAAAGCTAGCTATTTTTCTTATTGATTCAAACATAGAAGTATTGGAAAACTTAGATTATTGATTCTTAACCTCAGAAACAGCTATTTAAATGGATTCAAATGTAACACTATTTAGTGTCATGATGGAAAGGTAGGATTTGGTATCTAAAACATATTGGTTTTTATCCTAATTCTCCCATTTACTTAACTAGCTATGCAAACACAAGCATCCTAACCTTTCAACCTGTTTGCTTAACTGTAAAGATGAAAATAACTTGTCTTACCAGGGTTGTCTTACTAGGAGTAAATGATATAATGTATGTAAATAAATTCTCTAACCCAGGGGTCAATAAACTTTTTTTTTTATTCCTCACCTGAAGATGTTTTTTTTTCATTCATTTTTAGAGAGGGTGGAAGGGAGGGAGGAGGGGGAGAGACAGAGCGAGAGTTGGGGGAGAGAGAAACATCAACGTGAGAGACACATTGAATGGCCGCCTCCCGCACGCACCCTGATCCTCATTGGGCCAAGGTCAAACTTGCAACCATGTATGTGCCCTTGACTGGGAATTGAACCCAAGACCCTTTGGTCCGAGGACTGACGCTCTAACCACTGAGCAAACTGGCCAGGGCTCAATACACTTATAAAGGGTCAGAGAGTAAATGCTTTTGGTTTTGCAGACCTCTTGGTCACTGTCACAACTACTCAGCTCTGACACTGTGGCCTGAAAGCAGCAGTTCATGGAGAATAGCTGGGTTTTAGTAAAACTTCAGACAAAAGGCGGCCAGCTGGATTTTGCCCAACCCCTGCTCTGTGTAAATGTTCAGTAATCCCCATGACTTCCTCTCTTCCTCCCAGGCTAATGTAATGCTTGAATATGATATCGATGAAGCCCAGGCATTGTTGGAAAAGAATCTGACCACTGCCACGAAGAACCTGGATTCTCTGGAGGAGGACCTTGACTTTCTTCGAGATCAGTTTACTACCACTGAAGTCAGTATCCTTCCTTAGCAAGAGACAGGGAGGGAAGGGCAAAGATGTCTTTGGTGTTCCTACTTAACATTGCTTAAACGAGAAGAATGTCCTTATTCTTAGACCAGTCAGCCTTAGACCCCAGTGCCCTGCCACTGACTGCCCTGGCCCTCCCCCAGGCGGCCCAGCTTCTGGATCGTCTCAATCAGCCATTCTCTCCCCCTCTCCCAGAGTGCTACGCCCTTTGCTTTTCCTCACTTTGTTCCTCCTGCCTGGAATGATATCCTCTTGTTATCTGGGTCACTTTAAAAACATGTTTTTATTGATTTCAGAAAGGAAGAGAGAGGGAGAGAGAGATAGAAACATCCTTGATGGGAGAGAACAATGTGATCGGCTGCCTCCTGCACATTTCCACACTGGGGATGGAGCCCACAGCCCTGGGCATGTACCCTGCCTGCTAATTGAACTGGGACCTCCTGGTTCATGGGTCGCCGCTCAACTGCTGAGCCACACTGGGCGGCCATACCTGGCTTACTTTTTTTTTTTTTTAATATGTTTTATTGATTTTTTTAAAGAGAGGAAGAGAGAGGGATAGAGAGTTAGAAACATCAATGAGAGAGAATCATCCATCAGCCGCCTCCTGCACACCCCCTAGTGGGGATGTGCCCGCAACCAATGTACATGCCCTTGACCGGAATCGAACCTGGGACCTTTCAGTCTGCAGGCCGATGCTCTCTTCATTGAGCCAAACCGGTTTTGGCCCTGGCTTACTGTTTATCCTTCATATTTCAGCACAAGCGTCAGAACATTTCTGGAATTTTCTGACCCTCTCAGGGTGTTTTGTTGTTCCTCCGGGCTTACTTAGCACTTTGCACATAGTTCTTCTTTTGTTTTTCATGTCAGACTCCGAGTTCTTCAAGTATAGAAGCTGTGCTTTCGCTCTCTTCTCCATAGTACGTAGCACCTGGCAGGCACTGAGTGCTTGAGTGAGGGAAGGTGGGCCTGTTTGAGGCCCACAGCAGGGATGGTGTGTAACTTGAATGTAAAGACTTCATCTAGAGAAAAAAATCCCTGTATAATTCCCAGAAGGTAGCATAGGAGCAAATCTAGATGACCTGGATTATGATGATGACTGTGGATACAATGCCAAAATCACTATCCATGGAAGAAGTATTTGATACGTGAAGGCCTACACAGGTGCTGCTTGTGGAAAGGAAAAGATGTAGATGCTTAATAATTTTTTTTTTTGTGCTTAATAAATTGAGTGACTGGCCTGTTAAAGGGAAGGGCAAAGGTAAAATTATTGATTATTGTATTAATTTAAATGTTACCTATTAGGATAAGGGGCTGTCTTTAAAACTGTTGACAGCGTCAAGCACATATATGTTAAATGTCATACCACAATTGATTATAGATGCTAAACAATTGCTGATTTGACACCTTGACTTCATTTCGGTGGAATTTAGTTCCAGTATTTTCGTAGCAAATGATATTACAGCAAGATGGCTCACAACACTTACTTGTCGCCAGCATTTTGTGTGTATGATTTGTGTGCATACCTAGTCACTGCAAATGTTATCTTTAGAATTGCACTTGCATTTTCTTTAACAATTCTTGCAGATATGGCCAGGGTTTATAATTGGGACGTAAAAAGAAGAAACAAAGATGATTCCGCCAAGAACAAAGCATAATTCTGGCAATGAAAAATGTGGTCTCATTTTTGCAAACAAGTTCTTTTAAATATTCCAAGGTTTATTCTTAAAGGTTGACATTAGTTTGAATGTTTTTTTTTTAAAACAGTAAGAATGATAATTAAAACTTTACAAAGAGATAAACACCAACACCATTTTATTTATTTATGAAAACAAAATTAGTTCCAAATATTTTATGGAATTAGCAGTATTTTTTATTTTTTATTTGCATTTACAACACAGTAAATGCTACTTTCATCGTTTTTTTTTTTGTTTATTATAAGAAAAGTCTTAATTGAAATGGCTGAAAACCGATGTATGCTATGGAGGCTGAATTCAGGACACTTACGCACAGTTTACTTTTTCTTTATTACATGATGTTACGCTCACTTAAATATTTGCAGACTTGCTCTTCAGCACATGCGGGGCTTTATGGTCCTCTGTTGCTGTTATTTATTACAATATTCTGTACTTTACAGGAAACGGTCCTTTGCCTTCTGAACTTTTAAGAGGGCTATTAAGACAACACTCTTTCCTGTCCTCTGTCAGCGCACAGTGTCTTTGCAATGCCAACATAAGGGAGATTTCAGCCAACATGAAATAACAAAATTACCCACTCAAAACTCTTGGCCAAGGTGATTTTGTATTTCTTAATTCTCCAAAAGCAGCTGAACAAAGATATTAAGATTAAAAACAACGGTTGAAAAGACTTATGTGTTTTTTGTTTGTTTGTTTGTTTTATTCATGTTAAAACCGCATAGGAATAGTAGTGGGTGATACAGATTCTGGTAAAAAACACAAATGTATTCCATCTCCAAGTAGTAAAAAGTATACTTACTTGTACAATGTTTTGTACTTGTATTTCGTGTTATTAAAACAAGTTAAAACTGACATGACAGACACCCTTTTTCATGTCATTCTTTCTCAAGTTAACATGGGTCTTTTCACATACTTGTAAAGTTTATTTACTTGTACATATAACTTGCATGTCCCAAGAACTTCTGATGTTTGCAGAAAAAAAATAAAATTTCTTTGGAAGGATGGCAGATAAGCAAACAATTGAGAAATTAAATCTGCAGGGTACCAAAGTTCCTTGAGTCAGTTTTTCTTCCATAATTTTAAATTTCCATGCTTTAGAATTTGAGGTTTATAAACATATTGCAATATTAAAAGTGCTACTTTTCTCCAAACTTTACTATGGTAAGAATATTGGTACAAAATGTTTTTGGTAATATTAGTACTGGAATGATTTGCTCAGATCTTTCTTAGTTTAAGTCCATGAAAATGGAAATAATGAATTTTTGGGTATTCCAGGCAATAAGAACAGACACAGCTCTTTAGAAATCCTATCTAATAAAAGAGCAACATGCAAATTGACTGTCACTCCAAGACACAAGATGGCCACCTCCATGTGGTCAAAGATGGCTGCCCCCATGGGGATACAAGATGGCCAGCAGGGGAAGCAGTTGTGGGCAGTTAGGGTGACCAGGCCAGCAGAGGAGGGCAGTTTGGGGAGACCAGGCCAGTAAGGGAGGGCGGTTGAGGGGGGGGGGGGTGACCCAGGCCTGCAGGTGAAGGCAGTTGGGGGGCGGGGACCAGGCATTTGGGGAGGGCATTTGGGGGGGACCAGGCCTGCAGGGGAGGGCAGTTGTGAGCAGTTAGGGGTGACCAGCCCAGCAGAGGAGGGCAATTGGGGGGGGGGGGGGGGGGGGGGGACCAGGCTGGCAGAGGAGGGCAATTGGGCGAGACCAGGCCAGTAAGGGAAGGCAGTTGGGGGGAACCAGGCCTGCAGGGAAGGGCAGTTGGGGACCAGGTCTGCAAGGGAAGGCCAGTTGGGGGCAATCAGGCCAGGAGGGAGGGCAGTAAGGGGTGACCAGGCCAGCAGAGGAGGGCAGATGGGAGAGACCAGGTCAGCAGGGCAGCGCAGTTGGTGGGGGACCAGGCCTGCAGGGGAGGGCAGTTAGGGGTGACCAGGCCTGCAGGGGAGGGCCAGACTGGCAGTGGAGGGTAGTTAGGGGGCAGTTGGGCTGGCCGGGGAGCAGTTAGACGTTCATCAGGCTGGCAGGGGAGTGGTTAGGAGATGATCAGGCTGGTAGGCAGAAGTGGTTAGGGGCAGTCAGGCAAGTGGTTAGGAGCCAGCAGTCCTGGATTGTGAGAGGGAGCCCAGATTGGAGAGGGTGCAGAGTTTCGTGCACCGGGCCTCTAGCACACACACACGCGCGCGCGCGCGCACACACTCTTGACCCGGTGCATGAAATTCATGCACATTAAAAGGGAATTAATTAGAGGAAATATTTTTTAAAAATATATTTTATTGATTTTGTACAGAGAGGAAGGGAGATAGAGAGTTAGAAACATCGATGAGAGAGAGTCATCGATCAGCTGCCTCTTGCATACCCCCCACTGGGGATATGCCCGCAACCAAGGTACATGCCCTTGACCGGAATCGAACCCGGGACCTTTCAGTCCCCAAGCCAACGCTCTATCCACTGAGCCAAACCGGTTTTGGCTAGAGGAAATATTTTAATATTGCTATTCGCCCTTTCTCTGTAATAGAAGTGTCAGAGATGAGAGAAACTTAGTAAAACGTATATGAAAATCTTCCTCCTGTCAGAATCTAGGGCGTGCCACAGGAACCAGAGTCAAGTCCCCACCCACGTGTACCTTGAAATCTTGAGAGACCCAGACCCAGCCGGCCCCACCCCTGTCAAGCCCTGCCAGGTGGGGAGTGCGATCTCAGGTCCCCTGTCAAGCCCTGCCACGTGGCGGGTGCGGCCTCAGGACCCTGGCCTGGTGCTGGGGTGTTGGGCACCGCCTGAGTTCCCCTAGCCTAGGCCAGTGCAGGGAGTGCGTCTCGAGGTCCCCCATCAAGCCTTGCAGATGGGGGTGTAGCCGCAGGTCTTCCGGCCTGGTGTTGGGGGGCAGGCGTGGCCTGAGGTCCCCCAGCTTGGCACCGGGGCAGGGGGCAGGCTTTGAGGTCCCCTGTCTAGCCCCGCTGGGTGGGGGGGGGGGTGTCCTCAGGTCCCCTGCCCTGGCCCAGTGCCACGCAGTCTCGGGTCCCTGCTGATTGCTTGTTTATGCTCCTTAGGGAACTCAGCCTCTGCTGTGGGTGCAGCCATTTTGTTACGGTGTGGCGGTCAATTTGCATGTGCCCTCTTTATTAGCTGGGATACCTAGTATGTTGAGGAATGGTGTTAGGCTCTGTTAATTAAGGAAAAGAAAGACATTTAAATTCTGCCTCAGCCAGATCATTTCTCATCGTAATGATTTACATTTTCAGAATAACGTAGCCAACCTGAATTGATATATTTTCAAGCATAATCTGAATATAAGTATAATATACCTAGAGAGGGGAAAAGGATTAACTACAAAACTCGATACTGAGTAACAGATATGTCGGAAATGTAACTGAAATTTAACTATTTTTGCATGATAAAACCGAGATTTGTTTTAGAAAATGGAAAAGATTTTAAGTTTCAATTGTAGTCTCCCTTAACATTGTCTTCCATTTCTTTTTCTATGAATAGTTGTTGTATTTATTTTTATTTTTTAAATATATATTATTGTTTTTTTTTACAGAGAGGAAGGGAGAGGGATAGAGAGTTAGAAACATCAATGGAAGAGAAACATCAATCAGCTGCCTCCTGCACACCTCCTACTGGGGATGTGCCCACAACCAAGGTACGTGCCCTTGGCCGGAATCGAACCTGGGACCTTTTAGTCTGCAGGCCAGCGCTCTATCCACTGAGCCACACCGGACAAAGCTATGCATAGTTTTTTAAATAACTTTAAAATTTTTTCCTGTTATTTTTATCCCATTCTTTACTTAACATGGAATTTACTTATTATGTAGTGCTATTACAGTAACATACTAGTTTCATAGTAGAAGTCTAATGTAGTAACTGTGGTTCACAGACATTTGGGTGGTTTTTAATTGTTTTCTCTATTTAAGTAACAAAGAATTCACTTTACATTTTTACATAGGGCTTTTTTTTGTATTTAAGGTTTTTCCCCCTGAGAATAGATTACGAAGAAAATGTAATTATGGTGTTAATGATTACAGCATTTCATTTTCTGGGGTTAACAGTAGTTTTGTGAGAAGCAACAGCAGGGGCTGATGGGAAGCACAGTTTATTGGCCCCTCCTACCCTCTACCATACAAGCAGGGATGGCCTTATCCAAAGCTGCGTAGCCAGAGTGAGATCCAGCTTCCCCCTCTGTACCATGATGCCTTGCTCCTCTATGACTAAATTTGGTAAAAATGTTGACTTAAGTTCAATCCTTTCATGAATGAATACCCTCCTTTGTCTGTCTGTTTGCTGTTCTCTGCCCTAATCTTCACTGATACCTTTAAGGGTCTTAGCCATTTCTTAAAGGTTTATTTATCTTGGTTGGTTCTAATCTCATATCCTTTTGATAGCCACGTCTGTGCCTTTTTGGTATTAAGGTGGAATTGTGCCATCTCTGAAGACACTGCCAAGTGCATGCATGACATCCATCACAGCTGCACATTTAAACTCCCAGGACCTGGCTAGGTCATGTCTGACACTGAAGGACATGAGACAGGCAAGACACCATGCCAGGGGGCAGCTTTAGGCACAGTTCTGTGGGAATTCTGGCAGCAGTCCTCACAAACTACACAGATGGTTGCAGGCTTAGAAGCCTGAAGGGACCACTACCTTCTGGAAAAATCCCCCGTGCATGGCATCCTCATATCCTAGCCAGGGACAGGTCCCAGGAACACCAGGTACACTGCACAGGGAAGTCAGAGCTTTGGCTCCCAGCAAGTGTTTACCACCACTGACGGCCCTCCAGGAATTTTCCACTTGTTCTCTTTTTCTGGAAAGCGCATCCTAGGAATCTACAGATAGCTACATGGCTCACTCCTCCACGAGGTTGTGAGGTTGCCATCAAATATAACTTCATAAATAAAGCTTCAGCCCTAGCCGGTTTGGCTCAGTGGATAGAGCATCAGCCTGTGGACTGAAGGGTCCTGGGTTCGATTCTGGTCAGAGTCACATGCCCAAGGTTGCCGGCTTGATCCCTAGTAGAGGGCATGCAGGAGGCAGCCAATCAGTTATTCTCTCTCATCATCGGTGTTTATATCTCTTTCCCTCTCCCTTCCTCTCTGAAATCAATACAAATATAAAGAAAAAATATAAAGAAATCGGTTTGGCTCTGGATAGAGCGTCGACCTGTGGACTGCAAGGTCCCAGGTTTGAATTCGGTCAAGGGCATGTACCTTGGTTGTGGGCACATCCCCGGTAGGGAGTGTGTAGGAGGCAACCGATGGATGATTCTCTCTCAATGTTTCTAACTCTCCATCCCTCTCTTTTCCTCTCTGTAAAAAATCAATTATATATATATATATATATATATATATATATATATATATATATAAGCTTCATATGAACATTTGCAATTATTACTCTCCCCCCACACAAATGCGTACTCTTATTCAACATCCTTGCTTTACTGACTCCTTAACAGTTAACTCTGTGTGCCATGGTTTGTCGGAAGAAGTTCTGATTTTTAAAATTATATATATATATTGATTTCAGAGTGGGAGAAAGATAGAAACATCAGTGATAAGAGACCATCATTGATCAGTTGTCTCCTGCACACTTCCCACTGGGGATCCAGCCTACAATCTAGGTACATGCCCTGACCAGGAATCGAACCGTGACCTCCTGGTTCCTAGGTCAACGCTCAACCACTGAGCCACTCTGGCCAGGCAGTGGTAGTTCTGATTTTTACCTGCAGGTGACACCTATTGATTATTTAACGGCCCCTTCTACTTTCAATAGTGTCCCAACTTGGCTGGGATTTCTGGCCAGAGCACAGAGAAGGGAAGCCCTGGGGTGAGGCACCAAGAGGGAGGAGCTCTGGAAAGCAACCTCATAATGTGATTACCAACTCCTGGTTCCCTATGTGTTCCTAACTAGCGTACTAAAGACTTCCAGAACTGAACAAAAGCGTGACCACCGCCCAGTTTTCCGACTGGCCACTGGGTGGTGCATGAACACAGGCAAGATCAGAGGCAAAAGGTTTTGAAAACGGAACCAGCAGAGGAACAACAGCCCACAGAGGCCAGGTGGGAACACGTGACCTGAACCCACTCAGATGAATTGTCAGCTGAAACAAAAATAATGTTCTTGACAGAATGTTAATTTCCCTTATTATCTAACTTAATAGATGTGTAAACCGAGACTCAGAGATTGAATAACACATACATGAACTGGTAGAGTCAGAATATGAAACCATGTTTGTCTTACTCCAAAATTCATACACTTAACCACTATGTTAAATAACCATTTGAAAAACAAAGCAGACCGAACTTTAAACAGTCATTTTCTTTGGGAATTGATGGCTTGAATGCAGTTGACCACAAGAGCCAGAAGGAAGAGAGAGGGCCCTAGCTAGCCGGTGTGGCTCAGTGGATAGAGCGTCAGCCTGAGGACTGAAAGGTCCTGGGTTCGATTCTGGTCAAGGGCACATGCCTGGGTTGTGGGATGTGCAGGAGGCAGCCGATCAATGATTCTCTCTCATCATTGATGTTTCTATCTCTCTCTCCCTCTCCGTTTCTCACTGAAATCAATGAAAATATATTTTAAAGAAAAGAAAGAAGGAGGAAAACGAAGTCCAGGGGTACAATTGTAGACTGGCAACAGTAGTAGTTGATTGCCTGAAGATCTTAATGAAGTTTATTTTTTTAAAATATATACTTTTATTGACTTAAGAGAGGAGAGGAGAAGGAGAAAGAAACATCAATGATGAGAAAGAATTACTGATCCGATTCCTCCTGCATGCTCCACACTGGGGATCAAGCCTACAACCCAGCCATGTGTCCTGACTGGGAATCAAACCGTGACCTCCTGGTTCCTAGGTCAATGCTCTGCCACTGAGCCATGCAGTTCTGGCGATCTTAAGGAAGTTTCAAACACGGTTCATGGGATAGAGTGTAAAAACAGAGCTTGTACTCAGAATGGAATTTTAGAGGCTGTATAACATTTGGTAATGCTTCAGGATAGGACCGTGTGTGTATTTTATATTTGAAGTGAAGTAACAGGGTCATTGGATTCAAGTAGGGCAAGAACACAATCATTCATTCAAAAATTCGATTATTCAAGTATATATCTATTTGATAAGTTGCAGAAATACTGGTGAACAAGATGAAGATTCTTGCTTTCATGGAGCTTACAATTGGAGAAGTAGGCAGAAGCCAGATTATACATGGCCTCGTTCTCATGTTAAGAAATGTAAGGTTTAGTCCTAGCCAGTGTTGCTTAGTGGATAGAGCATTGGCCCACAGACTGAAGGGTCTCAGATTCTATTCTGAGGGCATGTACCTCAGTTGCAGGCTGGATTCCGCCCTAGTGCATGTGGGAGGCAACTAACAGAAGTGTCTCTCTCAAGTTGCTATTTCTCTGTCTCTCCCCCTTCCTTTTACTCTAAAAATTAATGGAAAATATCCTCCAGTGAGGATTAACCAAAAAGTAAAAAGAATAAAAAATAAAAATAAATGTAAGGTTTATTTTGATTTTGTTCTAAATGTGATGAGAAACCATTGGTGGGTTTTATGCAGGGCACTGACTTAATCTTATTTCTGTTTTGAAAAGATTATTCTGGTTGTTATGTTGAAAATGTATCATGGGAATAAAAGTAGAAGTGGGAAGACCAATTAAGAAGATATTGAAGTAGTTCAGGAAAGAGTTGAGCTGCCTCTTGCACACCCCCTATTGAGGATGTGTTTTTCAAAAATTGATTTGAGAGAGAGAGAGGTGAGAAACATTGATCTATTGCCTCCCATATTTGACCTCCCCCCCCCCCCCCCCCCACCAACCAGGGATGATACCCACAACGTAGGTATGTGCCCTGACCAGGAATTGAGTCTGCAACCTTTTGGTATACAGAACAATGCTCCAACCAATTGAACCACCCAGCCAGGGAAGACTTGTATATATTTTGGAAATAGAGCTGACAGTGTTTGATGATGGCTTTGATATGGGGAATGAGAGGAAGTGAGGGATTTAGGATCACTTAAGTTTCTGTGTTGAACAAAGGGCTGGGTGGTGGTGGTATTCATGGAGATGAGAAAGACTGGGGTGGAAGGAGCACATTGTGATAGATGTGGAATTCATGTTGGATATGTTGAGTTTGAGGAATTTGTGAATGTGTTTAGTAGGCAAGCTGGCTGAATTGGTATAATGCTCAACAGAGGGTTAGAGCCCTTCATTTGGGAGTCATCAATGCGAAGACAGTAACTCAAGTCATGAGAGTATATGAGATTGCCTAGGGAGAGGAGAGGATGGAGAGCAAGAAAAGAATCAGGCCTCCAACAGAACTGAAAACACTGACTCCTGAGAGACTTGGAGTAGGAAGAAAGCATTCTACCAACATTATGCTGGCCAAGGTCACTCATGACTTCATGCTCCTTCAAATCCTATGGATATACAGTGTGCCTCTCCCACCCCCTAGCAGCTGATGGCTCGATTTTAAAAATGAAATGTACTTTAATAAACACCGCCTTTATAATTATGCAAAGGGTGTGCACACATTTTTGGGGGGGCACCTTATATTTTAGTCCTTATCTTTTTTAAAAAATTATTTTATTGATTTTTTTTTACAGAGAGGAAGGGAGAGAGAGAGTTAGAAACATTGATGAGAGAGAAATATTGATCAGCTGCCTCCTGCACACCTCCTACTGGAGATATGCCCACAACCAAGGTACATGCCCCTGACCGGAATTGATCCTGGAACCCTTCAGTCCACAAGCTGACGCTCTATCCACTGAGCCAAACCGGTCAGGGCTTAGTCCTCATCTTTATGAACCCACTGCTGCATTGTGATACTATTATTGTCCACCCCTTCCTGTGGAACTGTACTTTCTAGGTTTTCCATTCTTCCCTATAAGTTTCCTTCACCTTTTAAAAAAGGTGTATATATTTATTTCAGAGAGGAAGGGCAAGAGGGAGAGAGAAACATCAATGATGAGAGAGAATCATTGATTGGCTGCCTCCTGCATGCGCCCACCGGGAATCGAACCATGACCTCCTGGATAATAGGTCAAATGCTCAACCTCTGAGCCACGTCAGTTTGGCTCCTTCACCTTTTTTTGTATACCCTAAACTCTGTTGCTCTCCAGGGAAGACTAAAGAGTTAGACTTTATGTTGAGCTGTCAGGAAGGACATCTGGAGCCACATCTTTTCTAGGGTCAGAAAGCTGCTTGCAAATTTTGGAAGCTGTCACTTCCAGAACTTGATGGAGGAGAGAGAGAATTCCAGATGGAGTGAAGAGCAAGTACAAAGGCCTTGAGAGGTGAATTGGCTTGATGTGTTTGAAGAACAGGAAAGAAACCTGTGTTGCTGGAGTAGAATGATAGAGAATAGCGCTAAGAAACAAGGTTACAGATGCTACGGGATGGAGATGGAATTCATTTCTAAGGGTTCTTCTGAAGGCCATTGGGAAGACTGGGTTCTAAGCTAAGTAAAATGGATAACCACTGGGGAATTATGAATAGATGATTGCTTATAACTAATGTCTTTTAAAATATTTTTATTGATTTCAGAGGGGAAAGGAGAAGATGAGAGAGAATCATTGATCGGCTGCCTCTTGCACGCCCCCTACTGGGGATTGAGCCTGCAACCCAGGGATATACCCATGACCGAAATCAAACCTGGGACTCTTCAGTCTGCAGGCCAACGCTCTATCCATTGAGCCAAACTAGCTAGGGCTATAACTAATGTCTTATCAGGCTTCCTGTGGGTGTTGTATGGAGACTGGATTATGGGGGGCTGAAGTGGAAACAGGGAGACCAGCTATCACAATAGCTCAGGCGACAAATGATAGTGGCCAGGACTAGTGTGTTAGCAGTGCAAAAGGAAAAGCTGTCAGATTCTGGTTATACTTTTTAAAAATATATATATTTTATTGATTTTTTACAAAGAGGAAGGGAGAGAGATAGTTAGAAACATTGATGAGAGTCATCAATTAGCTGCCTCTTGCACACTCCCTATTGAGGATGTGCCCGCAACCAAGGCACATATCCCTGACCGGAATCGAACCCGGGACCCTTTAGTCCCCAAGCCGACGCTCTATCCATTGAGCCAAACCGGTCTCGGCAGATTCTGGTTATACTTTTAAGATAGAGCAAGCTTAACTTCGAGATAGATAAAATGTGAATTGTGAAAGAGAGGAGGGTAGGATGACTCCAAGGTTTTTGGCAAGAGGACAAAGTTGCCATTTTCTGAGAAGGGGAAGGCTATGGGAGGAACGCATTTGGGAGGAAGACTAGAAGCTATGTTACATTTTTGATGCCTAAACACATTCAAATAGAAATGTCGAGTAGAGCAGTTGGTTATAAAGGTCTGGAGTCCAAAGAGACTACTGTAGTTGGACTCATTGGCTTAATGATGGTATTTACAGGCATGGGGCTGAGTAGTCACCAAGAGAATTAATATAACGGAAGAAAAGATGATCAAGCCCTGGGGAGTGTTTTAAGGAGAATGGAGTCATAAACTATATTAAATGCTGTTGCATCATTGGTCTTTCCTTTCTTCCTTCTTCCCTCATTCACTCATGACTCTAAACGTGACAAAGCTGTGCCGAACTCAACGTACTTCTGCCCAGACTCAGAATTAAATATCTTTTCTTCTTTTACTCTCATTTAAATATGTACTATAGCCTGGCCAGGTGTGGCTTAGCAGTAGAACATTGACCCAGGAACCAAGAGGTTACCAGTTCGATTCCTGGTCAGGGCACATGGCCAGGTTGCGGGCTCAATTCCCAGTGTGGGGCATTCAGGAGGCAGCCAATCAATAATTATCTCTCATCATTGGTGTTTCTATTTCTCTCCCTCTCCCTTCCTCACTGAAATCAATAAAAATATTTTAAAAATATGTACTGCAAACCTTAAGCAATGTTTGGAACTATTATGTCCCAAATTGGGCCCCATACCGTGTGATCATGATGCAAAAAGCATACCATAGTAGGACTTAAAAAGCTGAGGCAATTTAGCCTGGAGGAAAGATGGCTTTCCAGGGAAGACAATAGTTATAATCAGCTACCTAGTTTCAGAATTTAAATCCTTGACTAAAAATTGCAATGATTCAGATATAGGCTTGACAGAAACAACTTTTCAAAAAATGATATGAGATTCCCAGGCAGTAGTGAATTCCCTGTGACTTTCAACATGATGATCATACAACTTTCAAAAATCACCTTCTCTTTCTGGCTTTGAGATACTGGTAAATACTGTGCTGCAGAGTATATGTCATATCTAGTTGATATCCTTGGTAGTTGGTTGCTACGCTGTAGAGACAGATTCTGGAAATAGCTAGAACACACACTTGGAATCTCACAGTCACATAATCAACCATTTTACTAAATACAAGCATATTTTCATTCACATACAGCTAAAGAAAACATTTTTTCACATTTCATTACAGTGCACAACAAAGTGAGGAAAAGTATACAGTACATTTTATTCTGGAATATGATAGGATCTATTCCAACATGCAGTTGTGGTCTTTGTTACAAGTTAATCTTTTCTTTGCCTATGTAGTAAAATAGCTTCTAAAGCTTTATCCTTAGTATGGTATTAACACCTGATTTTTTCACACTTATTTTCTAAAACCCACTTACTGCAGTGACAACAGCATTGAAGTCTACTAAAATGATTGTTAAAGTTTCTAGAACTTGTTTAAGCAATTAAGCTCAGCCACCTTTGCTGGATCTATGCTGAGTATTTTAAAACCTGCCTAAAAACGCAAGGAGTGGGGAAAGTATACATATAATGTATTTAGTCAAGAAAACTGGAGAGAAGTTTTGTTTCTATCTTTTGTTTTGAACTGACAGAATCCAGTCAACTCTCACTTATCCAGTGGATAATCTTGCTTTCAGGATCTTTTAAACACAATTAAGTATAGTAGTTGATAAACTTTGTGTTAACCAATTCACCATCTTTTATTCATCATCTATCATCACAAAACTGGCCACTTAATCACTCCACCCAAGCCTGGTCATGTTAAAGGAACGTAGAAATCATGATTGGTTCACTTGTAGCTGATGCTGCAGGTTGGTCCAAGGTGGTTTGTTTCCATCCTTTTCATTATTTGGCTTCTTTATTCTGGCTGAAGTAAATCCTCAAACTTTCAAATTCAATCCCATTCACACTGAAGCTTAACACTTTATCTCAGAGCACTTTAACCATTCTCAGGCTTCCCTATCACCATGAACATGAGAGGTCTGACTCTCATCAGACTTGTTTTCCGACTGTGAAAAGTATGGCTTTTGCCTCACTGAACTGGCTACAATACAAAAAATAATTTAAAGCATCACATCTCTTCAAGAAGATAAGGAAATCTTAAGCCAACCATTTCAGTTTTCTGATGCGGTTATCTGTCTGTTCACCTGAGAATTGAGCTGACTTTCTAGAGGAGACAAAAATCTAGTATAGGTATATGGCAGACAGATGGCCAAGGTCATGGTGAGGTGAGTATTTTATCCCCATCCCACTTCCCACTGCTGTATTTGGTTCCTTTCCATAACATGTCCGCTGTGTTTCAGTGATAAGAACGCTTCTAGCATACACAGTTCTAATGTGTTTTCTGTTGTGCAATTATTCACATGGTTACAGCCCTCTATCAGTAACACCTGAATGGGCTTTCCCTTTGCTTCATCCTAGGTTGCCTCGGGTGATAGCTGAGTTGTAATCAATAAGGAAACATATCCTAACATGTAGAGAACATTTATTTACAGCCATATCTCTTCCAAAGTGAACAAATTAACAGTTCGTTCATCTGACAGCCGGACGATGCAGTGAAACAAGAACTAGGAGTCAAGAGACCTTCACCTTGGCCAAGTGAATCTCCCGCCTCTTAGTTTGACCTTCGTAAAATGGGGAAGAAATCTCACCGGCCTGTTATGATGACCAACTAAGTCAATAAAGTGAGTGTCATGGGTTTGTAAGGGTTATAGCACTGCCTGTTGGGCAGGTACTCAAGACAGGATTGATGAGTGAGGGTTTGCCTCTGTTTTTGGAGGCAATCCCTACCTCGTTGCCATGACCTGAAAAGACAGGCACATTGTTTACCTCTAGATTGCAGTCGCCAATGCAGTAAAACCCCAGGCATGGTCCGAGGGAAGAGGGCATGGCGTTCGGGTTAGCGTTTCTTCTACTTACAGGGTATTTTTGCATGGGGCAATTTCTTTCCCACTGCGGGCTATTCTATCACAAGGGAGTACATGTTCCCTAATGTGATAAGAAGAGTGTAAATAGCCTCCCTTTTTATACTGACACCATTTTCACCAGAATACCAGGTCTTGAAAGTGTCTCAGTAAATAGCTGGTCCACACCCGTCATTTTACAGATGAACTCTTTAGAAGCGAATCGGTCCTTTTTTTCTTTTTTTTGGTGCCAAAACCCGGGAATGAATAATCGGTATTTTTGAACCAAACAAAACCCAGCACACACACTTGGTACAGGATTATCTCATGGAGTAAGATGATCTCAGTCTGTTAAAAAAAATTTGTTAATTGTTCCCAATGATATATCCCCCCCCCCCTACATAATGTCTTTTTGTTCATGACCTATGAATGAGCAGAAATACCAAGAAACAGTTGTCTGTGGGTGTATTTCTCTGGGGCCTGGCTCCCCAAACTTCAGGCTCTTGACATGTGGTCCACAAAGGGCACATGGAACAGCCACTGCCCAGCATGGGCCACAAAACAGTGCCTTGCCCATGGCAGTAATTTAGTCCCCCCATCACAGCACCCAGCTCCCCCATCCCCCTGCCTACAACCTGTCAGAGTGCCCCTTGGGAAGGAGGCTCACTTGGTATCCAAAAGGAAGGCTGAGTTCTCTTCAGTCACACAAGGATTCTATTCCTGCCAACCACTGTCAAGTTCAGATGGGAGAGCATGTTCTGGAAAGAAAAAGGCCTGACTAGCACAGACATCTCCTCTCTGATTTGACAACCTCTTCTGAAGAGTGAACCACATTTGGTACAAATCCACTCTTCACCCCTTCCCAGCCCTCCTGGATTGAGATATCCCCCCTTTTAACCAGCTCATATATGTCTTTCGTCAGGTCTGTGAAGGCTTTCTCCACGTTAATGGCATCTCGGGCTGATGTTTCAATGTACTTCATGCCGTAGGCAGCAGCCAGTTTCTCTGCTTCATGGCGAGTCACTTGCCTCTGTGTATCCAGGTCACACTTGTGACCCACCAGAACAAATACAATTTGGTAGGGCTGAACGTGTACTTTGGTCTCTTTTAACCACTCATGGACATTCTGGAAGGACCTGCGGTTGGTAATGTCAAATAAGAGAAGACCACCTACTGAGTTCCTGTAGTAGGCTCGGGTGATGGATCTAAAACAGAAGAAAAAAGTAAAGAATGAAGGCCACGCCCCAAATCCTGTATTTCTTTTGTATTTTTGTTGTTAATCCTCAGCTGAGGATATTTTTCCATTGATTTTTAGAGAGCGTGGAAGGGAGGGGAGAGACGCACAGAGAGAAACGTCGATGTGAGAGTGATGCAACGACTGGTTGCCTCCCATACCTGTACAGACCAGAGACTGGGATTGAGCTTGCAGCTGAAGTACATGCCCTTGACCAGAATCAAACCCAGGACCCTTCAGTCCACAGGCTGATGCTCTAGCCACTGAGCCAAAACAGCCAGGCCAAAATCATATTTCAATGAACTCAGCGTATTCTAATGTTTCTGGTTACTGGCACAGTTTAGTAAAAAAAAAATTTTTTAAGCCACAGACTATAAATGCCATTCGATAATAATAATAATAATGATATGTGAATTTTTCAATTGGGCAAACTTTTGAGATGGCATCTTCTAGAAATGAATGCCCATGGTCTTATAGGCATTTCCCCTTGACTCAGATAGAACCACAGCTAACTCTCTCATCCCCACATCTGAATAACCAAATGAGACTTCCTGTTCTGCCAAATAGGATAAGTCACAGGTTATCATGAGACAAAGCAAAATAACGGATGCCAAAGTGTTCTGTGACCTGGAGAGCTCATTATAAATTCTAGTAGTTGACACAGAATTTTTAAAAATGTATTTATGCCCTAGTCAGTTTGGTGCAGTGGCTAGAGCATTGGCCCAAGGACTGAAGGGTCTCAGGTTCAATTCCTGGTCAAGGGCATGTACCTGAATTTCAAGGGCCTGCCCCAATTGGGACACTTGCAAGAGGCAACTAATTGCTATGTCTCTCTCACATCAATGTCTCTCTCTCTCCCCCTCTCTCTCTCTCTCTCACTCTCTCTCTCTCTCTTCTCCCTTCCTGTCTCTCTAAAAAAATTAATTGAAAAATATCCTTAGGTGAGGATTTAAAAATATTAATTTATGGTAGTTGACAGAAAAATGCTCATAAGTATATAGGTATATTGCAATACACTCTATTCTCTCCCCACTTATCATTACCACATTTGTCTTTCTATCATTCTATTGTTATTATTATTAAATACATTTTTATTTCAGAGAGGAGAGGGAAAATGAGAGGGAGAAAGGGAGGGAGAGAGAAAGAGAGAGATCCCACTGGGGATCGGGCCCCAAACCCAGGCATATGCCCTTGACCGGAATCAAACCTGGGACCTTTCAGTCCTCAGGCCGGCACTCTATCCACCGAGTTAAACCAGCTAGGGCCATTCTATTATTATTATTATTATTATTATTATTATTATTATTATTTTAATCTAACAGGGGTATTCAGTCTCTTCTGTAAGGCGACACACAGCTTTGTTTTTATTTTCCAGGCTGTTAGGAATAGGAAAAAGAGAGATGGTCTGTAGAGGGTTTCAGCAAAGTGCCTGAAGCCATGTTTCAGGCACGTTTCAGAGAGGCTGAATTAGAGGCACCAGTTGGTAAAAACCACGTAAATCGCCAAAGCTTCCCTTTAAAATGACATGATTTATTTAGAGCAGAGGTTCTCAACCTTTCTACAATAATACGTCGACCCTTTAATGCAATTCCTCATGTTGTGGTGACCCCCAACCATAAAATTATTTTTGTTGCTACCTCCTAACTGTAATTTTGCCACTGTTAATGAAGTAGCAATGAAAATAACTTTATGGTTGGGGTCACCACAACATGAAGAACTGTATTAAAGGGTCGCAGCATTAGAAAGGTTGAGAACCACTGATTTAGAGCATTGCAATTAGAATATATTTGCTGTACTTCTTTTTAAAAAAAATATATTTTATTGATTTTGTACAGAGAGGAAGGGAGAGAAATAGAGAGTTAGAAACATCGATGAGAGAGAGTCATCGATCAGCTGCCTCCTGCACACCCCCTACTGGGGATATGCCCGCAACCAAGGTACATGCCCTTGACCGGAATCGAACCCGGGACCCTTCAGTCTCCAAGCCGACGCTCTATCCATTGAGCCAAACCGGTTTAAGCCTGCTGTACTTCTTAAATAGACGAAACCTCATCTTTTAAACTTCTTGATTAGAGGAGCTTCTTTATCAGTATCCTGTACATTATACTACCCTGTTTCCCCAAAAATAAGGCAGTGTCTTATATTATTTTTTTCTCCCAAAGTTGCACTAGGTCTTATTTTCAGGGGATGTCTTATCTTTCCACGCGCTAGGTCTTATTTTCAGAGGATGTCTTATTTTCGGGGAAACACGGTACTTCGCTTAGAGCATTTTAGAGCTTATTAGAGAGCATAGATTATTTGCTTTTATGACTTGCTTTAGACCAGGGGTGGGGAACCTTTTTTCTGCCAAGGGCCATTTGAATATTTATAACATCATTGGCGAGCCGTACGAAATTAATCAACTTCAAAATGAGCCTGCTCTGTATTTGGTCAAATATTTAATTAACTCCCCCTAATGCCTTGACTGGCTCAGACCAAATGATTTCTTGGGACTTATAGGGCCCACGGGCCAGACGTTCCCCACCCCTGCTTTAGACTATTGTGCTTTTTGAGTTATGTCTATTTTTAGATTTTCTATCTTCTTGGATGGAGAAGGCAAAAGCGAGCGACTCATTGTTGCCACTTAAGACTTAGGACAGATGGCCCAATGGTGACAGAACACTATCCAGAGGAGTCAAGTCCAAACTAGATGATGGCAAGAGCCAACCTTACAAAGGAGTTCAAGTCTAGCACCAGGCAAATCAGCCCTAGGGAATGAAAACAGTTCGAATCCCCTTATGTTTGAAGACTCATGGATTCGTGATCAAAGGTTTTGATTTGTGAACAGCTTGGCTCAAAAAACCAATAAGCAAGCCGTAGATCCCTTCAAATCCCTAAAATACATCATTACACTAGTACTTGGAAAGTAACAAAGCCCTATCTAAACACAACATAAGGATGCATAAAAACGAAAACCTTCTTTACATCAAAACACTTCCTTGAACGAAGTTCGAAGGCAAATGACAAGCCAGGTAAATATTTTACCATGTGCGTGATAGAAAAGGGTACATATTCCTAATCTAAAAAACCTTTATTAATCAATATCACCCAACACTAACAAGCAGTGGGTACGAAAAGGCTCTTCATACACATGGTCCCATAAATACAAAGACACCTTTCTTCACTGACAGTATGAGAAATGTGATAAAGGTTTGTGGAAGACATTCAGTTTGTAGCTCTCTCTTCTCCCTATCCGCTCTCTTCAACTATCTAACCGGTATCTTCTATGCTCAGCTAGTGTTCAATAGATAAATGAATCCGTGATCAGAAACATGGGCGATTGAGGCCTTTTGATCTTAGTTCGTGACGCTCTACGTGACTTTAGCTCAAGTTGCTCTCTCCAAGTTTTCTGGGTACCTTGCTCTCTGCCGCGTCTGTCTGTCATTCTACGTGCTGTTTCCTCTCCCTGGGTTTTTTTTCCTGTCATACTTATCAAGCCTCATCTCCTCCAGGTAGCCTTCCCTCCCTCTGAAATTGCAAATGATACACACGCCAAAGGAAACACAGAAGGGTGTATGAGAAAAATCAAACCTGCTCATTGATTACTCACGATGTGCTAAGCGTTCTAGTAGGGAGTGAGCATCCGAACATAAACAAGATTCTCTGTTGTGTAATTGCTGATTGTCTGTCCCCTCCCCTTCCCTCCCGTGTCGGCACCGCGGTTCTGAGAGGGAAGGGCCTCCATCTGTTTTGTTTACATGGCTTGTGTAAGTTTCCTCAGAAACGGGCCTGGATCTGGCACGGAGTGCTTGATGACTGGATGTGTACTGGCTGCAAGACGGAATCGATCATTTAGCATCCGACTTTCCTATCGATGTATGTATAATGCATAGGTGCCTATATCTGTATCTATATATGTAACACAATGCATCGATAGCTGCATCTATGTCTATCTCCGTGTCATCTGTATATACCTGCCTCTACACGTTGGGATGACCTGGGAACATTTTGCAAAGTATGTAGCAAGGGGACCGAGATGGATGAATTCCAGGGATCGATTCCCACTGATTTGTTAGCTACCAAGGGGCAGGTTGGAAGAGTTGCTGTGCAAGCAATACATATTATTGACCGGCCTTCCCCGCCTGGGCGCTTCTGTCCCTGCAGGTAGCCCCCAGACCTTCGCGATCTCTCGACGGGTGGGCGGGCGCCAGGACCAGGAAGTCCTCTCCCCCCAGGGGCTTTGCAAGCTCCGAAGGCCCTCCCACTGCTCGCGGGGCCCGGCTGCGCTCCCACCTGAACCTCTCTTGACCCGCGGTATCCCAGATCTGGAGCTTGATGCGTTTTCCCGGCTCGATCTCCACCAGCCGGGAGAAGAAATCCACCCCCACGGTGGGGTCGGAAACCTGGGCAAAGCGGCCCTCGGTGAAGCGGCGGATCAGACAGGACTTGCCCACGGTGGAGTCCCCGATGACAATGAGCCGGAACTGGTACAGCCAGATGGCCTCCATGGCTGGGCTCCGCAGGTCTCCTTATCCCCGGCCCTGAGCGGCGAGAGGGGGCGTCCCGCCGAGGCCCCCCCTCGACAGTGAGGCTCGGTCCCGAGCTAGATGGGCTGCGAGCACATCGCTTGCCTGGGAGCCCTCGGCGAGGTAGGCCCAGGCGCTGGGAGAGCGGAGGGATGGATGCTGCGCTCGCAGAGGTGATGAAATGGCAGCAGCATCAGCACCACGCACTCTGACTCATCACTGACAACCGGGCTACTGTAATCCCCCGCATAGACGCGACGCCTGCCGCCGCACTGTCTGTAAAAGGAGCGCACCCAGAAATGGTCCCAAACCGCGGGGTCCCTTCTCTACCCAGTTCCTCCACCCAACCCCTGCTCTTCATTTAAAATGTTACCTGTGAAATTGCAAAAGTAGTACCTTTTCTGAAAACTAGGAAGAGTACAAAAATGTACACAAGAATAAAAGTGCATGATTATCTGTGCCCCTCCCTCCCCAAGATATTAAGAGCTTGGCATATATTCTTCCATATGGATTTCCTTGAAAAAAAAATATATACATACATATAAAATATATGTAGCCCTAGCTGATATATATAAGCGTATATAATAAGATATATGTGGCCCTAGCTGATATGGCTCAGTGGATAGAGCATCGGCCTGCTCACTGAAGGGTCCTGGGTTCGATTCCAGCACATGCCAGGGTTGTGAGTTCGATCCCCAGCCGATCAATGATTCTCTCTCATCACTGATGTTTCTCTCTCTCTCTCTCTCTCAACTCTCCCTTCCTTTCTGAAATCAATAAAAATATATTTTAAAAAGAAAAATATGTGTATACACATACACTAGTATATGTATTGCTTTTTGATTTTACAAAAATTGGATCAAAATAGACTTGACACTTGCTTTTTGAAATTAACAAAAAAAAATCATAGACATCTCTCCATTTCCAACTAATCTTCCTTTTGCCTTTACAAATGCTCTTAAATACAGTCACACATACACTATTTCCATTAGAGAGAGTCTTCCAACATGGCCTAGGAAGTCCAGGGATATGAGTATTTTAAATGTAGTGGATATGGGCATTATATGTAGTTTGCAGAAATATTGACCAATTTAAATTCTAGTCAGCACTTTGTGAAAAGACCATTTGTTTGCATTCTTTCAAGCATGGTATGTTATATTCTCTCATGATTCTTTCCAATCTGCTGTAGGTAAAGAAAAAGGTGTCTCTGTTTTATTTCACATTGGCCATTTGTATTAACTATTCTGAGAATTGCCTCTTCATATCACATGTATTTTTTCTATGTAGTCTTTCATAATTGCTTTACTCATTTTTTGTTTGAAGAAAAAAAAACAACAACCCAGTTTTACTGATATATAATTCACATGTCATATAATTAACTCACTCAAAGTGTACAATTTAATAATTTTATTTTATTTTTAAAAATGTCTTGATTGATTTCAGAGAGGAAAGGAGAAGCAGAGAGAGATAGAAACATCAATGATGAAAGAGACTCTTTGATTGGATGCCTCCTGCATGCCCCCTACTGGGGATTGAGCCCACAACCTGGGCATATGTCCTTGGCCAGAATCGAACCTGGGACCCTTACAGTCCACAGATGACACTCTATCCACTGAGCCAAACTGGCTAGGGCCAATTTAATAATTTTAGTACAGTCATAGAGTTGTGCAGGCATCACCACGAATCTAAAATATTTTAATCACTCAAAAAGAAGCTCCTACCTTTTAGCCAACATCCTCTTTCCCTTCTAGGTAACCACTAATCTACTTTCTGTCTCTCTACATTTCCCAATCTGGACATTTGATAAAATTGGAATAATACAATATGTGGCCTTTTGTGGCTGGCTTTTCTCACTAGTATGGTGATGTTTTCAGAGTTTGTCCACAGTGTAACATGAATCAGTAGTTTATTCCTTTTCATGGTTGAGTAATATTCTATTGTGTGGATAAACATTTTAGTTATCCAGTCATCAGGATTCTGGACATTTAGGTTGTTTCTAACTTTTGGCTATCCTGAATATTTGTGCACAAGTTTTTGTTTGAACATGTGCTTTGAACTCTTAAGTTGAAACCTAGGAGTCGGATTCCTTAGTCCAGTGGTCGGCAAACTGCGGCTCGTGAGCCGCATGCTGCTCTTTGGCCCCTTGATTTTTTAGCAAAGGCCAGCTTAGGAGTATTCTAATTAAGTTAATAACAATGTACCTAGCTATATAGTTTAAGTTTTAAAAAATTGGCTCTCAAAAGAAATTTCAATCGTTATACTGTTGATATTTGGCTCTGTGGACTAATGTGTTTGCTGACCACTCACTATCTTAGTCATATGGTAGCTCCACGTTGAATCCTTTGAGGAAATGTCAGACTGCTTTTTACAGTGGCTGCACCATTTACATTCCTATCAGCAGTGTATGAGGGTTTCGATTTCTCCCTATCTTCTCTAACAGTTTTTATTTTCTGACTCTTTCATTCTAAAAATCCTAGTGGATATGAAGTGGTATCTCATTGTGGTTTTGATTTGAATTTCCCTGATGACTGAGGATAATGTGAATATTTTCACATTCTTCTCGACCATCTGTATATCTTCCTTGGAGAAATGTAGGCTCAAGTCGTTCGCCCATTTTTACTGTATTGTCTTTTTATTATGGAGTTGTAAGCGTTCTTTATATATTCTAGATATATGTCCCTTATAAGATATACTGTATGATTTCTAAAATAGTTTTTCCCATCCTGTGGGTTTTTTTTTGTTTGTTGTTTTTTTTGCACTTTTTTGAGGGTATCCTTTGAAGTACAAAGTTTTAAATTTTGATTAAGTAACAATTATCTACCTTTTTTTTTCTCTCTCTCTCTTTGTTGCTTGTGCTTCTGGTGTTAAGTCTAAGAATGCTTTGCTAAATCCAAGATCATGAAGATTTATGCCTATGCTTTCTTCCATGAGTTTTTTAGTTTTAGCTTATACATTTAGGTCTATGGCCTATTTTATATAAAAAAATACCTAATAATTTTATATTGTGTTGAATTTATAATGTTTTACACATATGATGTTACATAAATATTAGTAAAGCATTATTCAATTAAATCCTCTTGTTTTTACTTTTTTTTACGATGTGACTACTGGAAAATCTGAAATTATACCTGAGGCTAACATTTGAGGCTCACATTATATATATGTATATATTTAATCTAAATTCTTTATTGTTTAAAGTACTACATAAGTCTCCTTTTTCTCCCATTGACCTCTCCCCGGTCACCCCCCACTCCCCAGCACATGCCCTCACCCACCCCCTCTGTGTCCATTGGTCATACTCATATGCATGCATACAAGTCCTTCGGTTGATCTCTCCCCCTTACCTCCTGCCTTCCCTCATAGGTTGGACAGTTTGTTTGATGCTTTTGTGACTGGTTCTATTTTTGTTCATCAGTTTATGTTGTTCATTATATTCCACAAATAAGTGAGATCGTGTGATATTTATCTTTCTCTGACTGGCTTATTTCACTTAGCATAATGCTCTCCAGTTCCATCCATGCTGTTGCAAATGGTAAGAATTTCAATGGCCTATTTTTAAAATTAATTTTAAAAATAGGCCATTGAATTTATTGGGGTGACAGTGGTTAATAAAATTAGATAGGTCTCAAGTGAACATTTCTATGATACATGAAAGTCAAATCTTCTTCCATCACCATATATTTGACCCCTTTAGCCTTTACTACCTCCCTCCATCCCCCTTCCAGCTGGTAACCACCACAATTCTGTCTGTGTCCATGAGTTTCAGTTTTATATCCCACATATGTGTGAAATCATATAGTTCTTAGCTTTTTCTGTCTGACTTGTTCCACTTAGCATGATATTTTCTTGTTTGTTTTGTTTTTGTTAATCCTCACCCGAAGATATTTTTCCATTGATTTTTAGAGAGCGTGGAAGAGAGAGGGAAAGACAGAAACACTGATGTGAGAGAAACACATTGATTGGTTGCCTCCTGCAAAAATCCCAACCAGGACCTGGGCCAAGGAGGAGCATGCAACTAAGGTATGTGTCCTTGACTGGAATTGAATCCGGGACCCTTTGGTCCACAGGCCGATGCTCAATCCATTGAGCCAAACTAGCTAGGGCTAGCATGATATCTTCAAGATCTCTCCATGTTGTCCCAAATGGCAGTATTTCATCTTTTTTTTTTTTTTTCTCCTCTCTCCCTCTATCCCTCCCTTCCACCTATTTCATCTTTTTTATGGCTAAGTAGTATTCCATTGTCTACATGTACCACATCTTCTGATCCAATCATCTATTTAAGGACACTGGTTGTTTCCATGTCTTGGCCACCGTGAATAATGCTGCAATAAACATATGGGTGCATATATCTTTCTTAATTTTTGTATATGCTGTGAAGTAGAGATACAGTGTTTTTTTTTCTTTTTCATGTGGCTATCTAGTTGTCAAAGCAGCATTTGTTGGAGAGATTATTCTTTTCTCATTGAATGACTTTGGCACTCTTGTTGCAAATCTACTGATCATAGACTATGGGTTTATATCTGGACTCTCATTATTAATTTTGTTGGTCTATATATGTGTAGTCTCATGCCACTACCACATTACCTTGATTGTTGTAGCTTTGTAGTAAGTTTTGAAAATAAGAAATGTGAGTCCTCTTATTGTGTTATTTTCCAAGATGGTTTTGGCTATTTGGGACCCCTTCCAATTTCATATGAATTTAAAAACCACTTGTCAATTCTGACAGCTGGGATATAAATTGGGATTTCATTGCATCTGTAGATCAATTTGGGAACTGTTGCCATCTTAACAAAATTAAGTCTTTCAATCCTTGAACATAGGAAATCTTTCTATGTATTTAGATCTTTTAAAATTTCTTTCAATAATGTTTTGTAATTTTTAAAAAATATATATTTTATTGATTTTGTACAGAGAGGAAGGGAGAGAGATAGAGAGTTTAGAAACATCGATGAGAGAGAGTCATCAATCAGCTGCCTCTTGCACACCCCCTACTAAGGATGTGCCCGCAACCAAGGTACATGCCCTTGACCGGAATCGAACCCGGGACCTTTCAGTCCCCATCCATTGAGGCAAACCGGTTTCGGCGTTTTGTAATTTTTAATTTACAAGTTTTATATTCCTTTGGCTAAGTTATTGTTATGTATTTTATTCTTTTTGATGCTATTGTGAATATGATTATTTTTTCTAATATTAAAGCATTTATTTTTTTGGGATTGTTTTATTAATTTTATTTTTGGATTGTTTATTGCAGTGTATAAAATACGATTGCTTTTTATATTGATTTATATTTCCCAACTTGCTAAACTCATTTATTAAACCTATTAGCTTTTTAGTATATTCCTAATGATTTAGTCAAATGGTTCTCCTGCATTTGTTCAGATGATCATATGATTTTTGTTTTCACTCTCTTGACATGATATATTACATCAATGGATTTTTGAATGTTGAGCTAACCTTGCATCCCTGGTGTAAATTCTACTTGATCACGGTGTATAATTTTTAAAATATGTTTTTGGATTTGGTTCGCTACCGTAGTAGTTTCGAAGATTTCTACATTCATATTCATAATATTTATCTTTTTATTTTTTCATAATAGTTATTGGTCTATAGTTTTCTTTTATTGTCTTTGTCTGTTTTTGTTTGTTTATTTGTGTGGGGTTTTTTTTGTTTTGTTAAAGCTTTTCAAAATCTTTTTTAAAAAAGCTTTATTGTTTCCATTGGTCCAGTGCACGGGAGAGGGCTGCAGGGTGGTTAAAAGAATGGCTAGGGGTTTCAGGGAGAGGCTCAGGCAAGAGTCGGAGACCATGGGATGCAGAGGAGCCCCTTAAAGGCCTCTGGGCGCCAAAGGCTCCTCCTAGTCATGCTTTTTGAAGAGACACTCACCCAGCCCAGCTTGGGGTTGCCAGGCTGTGGAGGTGAGTCAAGTGTAGCCCATCTTCTTGATGAACTTCACCTGCTCACCCAGGAAGTGGTTCTTCAGGAAGTCACAAAGCTGAGGTTCTGTGTGGGTAGAACCAGGGCTGCAGGTCCAAAAGGGCCTGGTTCAGGCTCCCCTCCAAGGCCATGGTGCCTTCCATGGCATCCTGAGTTTTGCCCACTCATCTTGGGGAGGCTTCCGCACGTTCTGGACAGAATGTGGCCACCACGCTAGGTTTCTCAGCTAACTCTAGGAAGGAGTGGCCCACGCCCTCCAGAGCCACATGGAAACAGAGGCCCAGAGAGAGGTAGGTGTGGGAGGCCCACAGCTGTGGGCTGGCCAGGCGGTTGACGGCAGCCTCCGCCTCAGTGGAATGATTCTGATGGATTTGGGAGCTCATGGTTGCTCTGCAATAAGGAGTTAAGGTCAAAAATGGTATTGACCTGTCTCAGAGGCTGAGGATGGTTCCTAAGGTGATGACTGGAAGAGCGATTGGAGGGTGGGTCGGAGGCTCAATTTTTTTTTTTTTTTTAAGTTTGTTTGAATCACTACTCAAAGTCCACACACTGCTATTAGGTGGTATGACTCTCAAGTCTCTTTTAATATATAATTGCACCACCTACTCTTTTTTTCCTTTGCAATTTATTTGTTCAAGAAACTCAGTCGTTTTTGTCCTGTGGAATTATCCATTGTTTGGAATTTGCTCCTTGCCTCCCTAAGGTATTGTTTAACATATTCTGTCTTCCTTGCATTTCTGTAACCTGGTATTTAAATATAGGGTTTGAGAGATTTATGTTTATTTGGCATGTGGTCTTGGGTACTTCCATCTGGACACAATAAGGTCTCTTTTTTGTGATGTTAGAAGCTTAGCTATATATTTTAAAAAATATATATTTTATTGAGTTTTTACAGAGAGGAGGAGAGAGGGATAGAGAGCTAGAAACATCGATGAGAGAGAAACATCGACCAGCTGCCTCCTGCACGCCCCCCACCGGGGATGTGCCCACAACCAATGTACATGCCCTTGACCGGAATCGAACCTGGGACCCCCTCAGTCCGCAGACCGACGCTCTACCACTGAGCCAAACCGGCTTCGGCAGAAGCTCAGCTATAGGTATTAATCATCTTTTCTCAGATCCATTATTTCATGAAGGTTTACAAAATGGTTACATTTATATTGTATCATTCTTATTAGCTGGACTCTATAAAGAGAAACTTCTTTGTATAAAGGTGATTATTATAGTCTGAGATATGATTATACATAAAACAAACAAGAATTGTGCTGATTCTTTCCCTGTATTCACCAGTTTTATGTAAATATCTGTGTTTCCCTGATGGTCTTAGGCGACCCTGCTAGTGGTTCTCAACCTGTGGGTCGCAACCCAAGGTTGAGAACCGCTGCTGTAGAACCTAAGATCATGGGAAAACACAGATATTTACATTACGATTCATAACAGTAGCAAAATTACAGTTATGAAGTAGCGACGAAAATAATGTTATGGTTGGGGCCACCACAATATGAGGAACTGTATTAAAGGGTCGAGGCATTAGGAAGGTTGAGAACTACTGCTGAGTCTTCCAAATGTGACCAATCAGGTTTTCTCAAAAGGATCATTAGAATTTATGCATGAAACGTAGTCAGTGTGTTTCCACCTTAGAAATGTTCACGTTGTTCCACCTTTGGCTCCCGAGTCCTAGAAACCAGCTTCCCTGCTGGTGATATGATATGATGTTACAGCTTCACCAGGCACCTTTTCTGCCCCAGACCTGGAATCAGCTGTTTCTGCAAGGAAGCCTTGTTTTTTTTTAGTGAAAATGTTATTTTGAAACTGCAATTAGGTTTCCAGGCATTTTCATGAGGAGTAAATTATCTTCACCAGGAGTAAATCCATTCTAAGAAACCAGTTTCTTTGCTCATCTACAGAAGAAACTCCTCATCTGTTAAAATTGTATCATGGGATTGCAGTGATTGAGTTCCATCTCCAGGCTCCACTCCTTACTCCAGTTCTCCTGCTGCTTCCACTACATCTGCAGTTTTCTCCCTCCACGGAGGCTATGCACCTCTCAAAGTCACTCATGAGGGTTAGAATCGGCTTCTTTCAAACTCTTGTTAATGTTGATATTTTGACCTCGTCCTGTGATTCACAAATGTTCTGAATGGCTAATCCTTTCCAGAAGGTTTTCGATTTACTTTGCTCAAATCCATTAGAGGAATCAGTATCCATGGCAGCTGTAGTCCTTGTCTGGTTTTAATATCAGGGTAATATTGGCCTCAGATAATGAGTTGGGAAGTGTTGCTTATGCTTCTTGGAAGAGTTTGTGAAGAATTGATATTAACTCTTTTTTTAAAAATATATTTTATTGATTTTTTTACAGAGAGAAAGAGAGAGGGATAGAGAGTTAGAAACATTGATGAGAGAGAATCATCGATCAGCTGCCTCTTGCACACCCCCTAGCAGGGATGTGCCCGCAACCAAGGTACATACCCTTGACCGGATTTGAACCTGGGACCTTTCAGTCCACATGCCGATGCTCTATCCACTAAGCCAAACCGGTTTCGGGAATATTAACTATTTTTTAAAAATGTTTGCTAAAATTTAGCAGTGACGTCATATGGGCCTGGACTTTTCTTTGTGGGTAGTTCCTTGATTACTAATTTAATCTCTTCACTTGTTATAGATTGTCTATTTCTTCTTGAGTTAGTTTCAGTAGTTTATATCTTGGTAGGAATTTCTCCATTTTTCCCCTTGAGTGTGCTTATTAGTTTGTTGAAGTATACAGTAATTTCCCTTTATCCACAGTTTCACTTTCCCAGGGTCAACTGTGGTCTAAAAATAAAAAATAGAAATTTCCAGAAAGAAACAATCACACGTTTTAAATTGTGCACCATTCTGAGTAGTATGATGAAATCTTGTGCCACCCTGCCTGTCCTGTCCTGCCTGGGACGTAAATCATCCCTTTGTCTAGTGTATCCATGCTGTACACGATACCGGCCCATTAGTTGCTTAGTAGCTGTCTCAGTGATCAGATTGACTGTCATGGTACTGTAGTGCTTGTGTTCAAATAACTCTAATTTTACTTAATAATGACTCCAACGTGCAAGAGTTGTGATGCCAGCAGTTCAGGTATGCCAAAGAAAGGTTGTGCATCCTATTTTATTATCAGTTATTGTTGTTAATCTATTAACTTTGCCTAATTTATTAATTAAACTTTATCATAGTATGTATGTGTGTATATATGTAAAGGGAAAAACATAGTACAGGATATATATGCTTTGATACTATCCATGATTTTAGGGATCCACTGAGGAGTCTTGATACATATCCCTTGTGGATAAGGGGGTGAAGCTATAGTTGGAATCATTTGTATGTTTTCATTTAATTTTTGAATTATTGTTCTTCTATCCTTGTTGATTTTATTTTATATTTTTAATATGTAGAAAATTAACATAATTATAAAAATGCCTGCACTATTTAAAAATATATACACAGGAATGATAAAACTTCCTCTCTTCCCCACCCTTTTCACTCCTTGTAGGTAGCCAATGTTATTTGTTTCTGGTTTACTTTTTTGTGTGTTTCATCTGTAAATGTTCTTTTATTTCCCTTCATTTGTTACATAAACATTAGAGTAGAATAAACTTTTCTAGACTTATCTTTTTAACTTAATGATAAACATTCTAGAAATCGCAGTTTTGTTCATAGATATTTTCCTTATGTATTTGCATAGCTGTCTAGTACTCTATTATGTGGATATACCAGGTTTGCTCAACAACTTGCCTATGTATTGGTATTTAAGTTGTTTATAATATTTTGCAATTATAAACAATGCTGCAATTAATAATCAAATATGTATGTTTTTATATTGTAAGAAGTGTATATTGAGGTAAATTCAGAAAAATGGGATTGCTGAGTCAAAATGTAAGTACATATGTAAAGATATCATATTATCAATAGTTTGCAGTTCTGCCAGCAACATATGAGAGATGGTGAGAAATGGTATCTCAGTTTTGTTTTAGTTTTTATTTCTGTAATATTTCTCAAGGGCTTTACCTCCTCTTCTGGGGAAAGGGTTAGTTCATTTTCGACTTGATTCCATAATAGTTGTATCATGTTAGGTGGAATAATGTCCTTGTTATTATCTCCATTTGAGATTGAGTATCATTTAAGGAGATGAGTATGAGTATCAAGTTAATAAGGGGTCAACTTGTTATGACTCCCTCTTCTGGGGAAAGGGTTAGTTCATTTTCAACTTGATTCCATAATAGTTGTATCATGTTAGGTGGAATAATGTCCTTGTTATTATCTCCATTTGAGATTAAGTATCATTTAAGGAGATGAGTATGAGTGTCAAGTTAATAAGGGGTCAACTTGTTATGACTCCTTGTGAGGTGTAACTCAACTTGTGATGGTTAACTCTGTCAACTGGACTGGCCATGGGGTGCCCAGACTAAACATTATATCTGGGTATGTCTGTGGGGGTGTTTCCAGATGAGATTAGCATTTGGATCTGTAGACTCAGTAAAGTAGATTGCCCTCCCCTTTCTGAGTGGCTATTATAGAAACTGTTGAGAGACTCACTAGATAGAAGAAAACGAACAAAGAGAAGTTCATCTCTTTTCCTGCCTCACTAGTGGACCTGGGACATCTCATCTTCTGCCTTTGGACTGAGAGTTACACCAGCAGCTCTCCTGATTCTTAGGGATTCATATTCTGCCTGTGTAATGCCCTATGTATAATAGAGTGCGGAGAGCTGCAATTATCCTCATGTCTGGATATGAGAGGTTCCAGTGAAGGTTCTGCAGAAACAGCCAGCCTATAGAGACTAAATCATATCCCAAAAAGGTGTATTGATGGTGACAATAAAATCAACAAGTTTTGAAAATGATCTGTATGTGTGTATGTTCTCGTGGATTGTCTGATGTTAGGGAGGAAGGGAGAATAGGAAGAGGCAGGTTTGTGAGAAGAGAGGAAGGTAGAGCCCAGCAGAGCTGTGGATCAGACTGGCAGGTCAACAGTTACACAAACATTGGGTACAAGGACCAAATCATGACTAAGCACTGAAGAAAGATTTCCCTCCTTGACACTTTAACATAATAGGCAAGGAAGAAAAAACCTTGGTGTTTCTGTGGAAAGGGGTATTGGAAGAAAAAAAGAAGGGTGACATCAGGGTTTAGATTACCAGAACTCAGACGGGGACATATCTGATTTGAGGGAGAGTGGGGTAGTGTGTAATAAAAGTTGGACTCCATTTTTGTTGTTGTTTGACTGTTGACAGTTGTGAAGCCCTACTCTTTTCCTATCTTCTGCCCCACATCTGGGCAAGTGGATAAATAACTCTGACAGAACGTTGAACCACAGTAGCCTCAGCTCGTCCCAGGGCCAGCTCTTAACTACCATAAAGCTCAAAATCAGTCTCCTTTCCCAGCTTTCTCAAACTAGTCTTGGTACTGCTCTTCTCAGAAAGCCTCATTATGTGAGTTAATAAACTATTGATTCTCTATGGGGTGACTATAACAAACTCACATACTTCATAGATTAATTAATGCTGTGTGTGTGTGTGTGTGTGTGTGTGTGTGTGTGTGTGTGTGTGTGTAATGGTACTTTACGATACCAGTATTTTATTTATTTACTAGAGGCCTGGTGCATGAAATTCGGGCATGGGGGTGGGAAGGGGGGGGTCCCTCAGCCCAGCCTGCACTCTCTCCAATCTGGGACCCCTTGAGGGATGTCCGATCACCTGTTTAGGCCCTATCCCACCGGGTGGTGAGACATCCCTCTCACAATCCAGGACTGCTGGCTCCCAACCGTCACCTGCTTCTTCCTGATTGCCCCTAACCACTTCTGCCTGCCAGCCTGATCACTTCTAACCACTCCTCTGCCAGTCTGATTGATGTCTAACTGCTTCCCTGCCAGCCTGTTTGCCAATAACTGCCCTCCCCTGTTGGCCTGGTCACCTAAAACTGCCCTCCCTTGCAGGCCTGTTCCCTCCCAACTGCTCTCCTCTGCTGGCCTGGTCACCCCTACCTGCCATCCCTGCTGGCCTGATTGCCCCCAACTGCCCTTGCCGGCTTGGTATCCCCATAACTTCTCTCCCCTGCAGGCCTGGTTCCCCCCAAACGGCCCTCCCCTGCAGGCCTAGGTCCCCTCGAACTGTTGATTCTACCAAAGCCTCTGTTCTCAAAACTGCCTGGAACTGGCACAAGACCAGACATAGATCAATGGAATAGAATAGAGAACTCAGAAATGGACCCAAATCACTATGCTCAATTAATATTTGACAAAGGAGGCAAGAGCATACAATGGAGTCAAGTCTCTTCAATAAATGGAGCTGGGAAAGTTGGACAGATACATGCAAAAAAATGAAACTAGATCACCAACTTACACCATACACAAAAATAAACTCAAAAAGGATAAAGGACTTAAACATAAGTGAAACCATAAAAATATTAGAGGAATCCACAGGCAGCAAAATCTCAGACATCTGCTGAAGAAATTTCTTCACCGATATTGCTCCTAGGGCAATGGAAACTAAAGAGAAAACAAACAAATGGGACTACATCAAAATAAAAAGCTTTTCACAGAAAATAATAAAGCCCATTGCATGGGAGAACATATTTGCCAATGCTATCACCAATAAGGGTTTAATCTCCAACATTTACAGGGAACTCATACAACTTAACAAAAGGAAGATAAATAACCCAATAAAAAAAAATGGACAAGAGGCCTAAATAGATACTTTTCAAAAGAAGACAGAAGGAAGGGTAAGAGACATATGAAAAGATACTCAAAGTCACTAATCATCTGAGAGATGCAAATCAAAACAATAATGCGGTACCATCTCACACCTGTCAGAATGACTATCATCAACATATCAACAAATGACAAGTGTTGGTGAGGATTCAGAGAAAAAGGAACCCTTGTGCATTACTGGTGGGAATGCAGACTGGTGCAGCCACTGTGGAGAACAGTATGGCTTTTCCTCAAAAAACTGAAAATGAAACTCCCATTTGACCCTGCAATCCCAATTCTAGGAATATATCCCAAGAAACTAGAAACACCAATCAGAAAGGACATATGCACCTCTATGTTCGTAGCAGCACAATTCACCATAGCTAAGATTTGGAAACAGCCTAAGTGCCCATCAGCAGAGGAGTGGATTAAAAAACTGTGGTACATCTGTACAATGGAATACTACACTGCGGTAAAAAAGAAGGTATTCTTACCATTTCAACAACATGGATGGAACTGGAGAGCATTATACTAAGTGAAATAAGCCGGTCATAGCAAGGTAACTATCACATGATCTCACTCATTTATGGAATATCATGAACAACATAAACTGACGAACAAAAACAGATCCAGAGACAGAGAAGCATTGATCAGACCATCAAACCTCAGAGGGAAGGTAGGGGAGGGTGGGGGTTAGGGGGAGAGATCAACCAAAGAACTTTGTATGCATGCATATAAGCCTAACCAGTGGACACAGATGCCGGGGGGGGGGGGGGGGGTTTGAGGCCATGAATGGGGAGGTGGGGGGAGCAATGGGGGAATAAGGACACATATATGATACCTTAATTAATAAAGAAAAAATAAAAATAAAAAGCACCTAAAACTTAAAAAAAAAGAAAAGAAAGAAAGCACATTTTAACCTAGCTGACAGTTGGAAGGCGCTGGGACATGGGATTATTCAAGAACTGCCCATTATCATGGAAAGATTAATAACTTTGTTTCAGAAAGGAAACAATGGCGTCCCAGTTGCCCCTGCCCCTTGCAAATCCCCAACCCACATTGCCTATATTCTATAACCATTATACCCATTCTTATTCCTTTTGTGTACTTCCCCATGTAATCTTTGCCTTCTACCCCATATAAGTAGCTGCTTTCTGGGGAAATGCACAGCAGACTTTTATGGATGACCTGCTGGCATTCATACTGCTGGCATTATTGGAATAAATACTCATATATGATTAAAAAATATAATTAAAAAGAAAAAACATTGGTCTGGATTCAAACCCAGCTCTGAATCTTCCTTCCTGTTGCCTTAAAAAAGTCACTCAATTTATGTGAGAAAGCATTTCCACATTTATCAAAAGCAAACAATGTTGTTTTTTTTAAAAATATATTTTATTGATTTTTTACAGAGAGGAAGAGAGAGAGAGAGCTAGAAACGTCAATGAGAGAGAAACATCGACCAGCTGCCTCTTGCACACCCCCCACCGGGGATGTGCCTGCAACCAATGTACATGCCCCTGACCGGAATCGAACCTGGGACCTTTCAGTCCGCAGGCCGACGCTCTACCACTGAGCCAAACCGGCTTCGGCAAAAGCAAACAATGTTAACATCACAGAACTTTTAAGAGAATTAAATTAGACACAATGATATTTTCTTTAAATATATATATTGATTTCAGAGAGAAAGGAAGAGGGAGAGAGAGAGATTGAATGGCTGCTTCCTGCACACCTCACACTGGGGATCGAGCCCGCAACCTGGACATGTGCCCTGACTGGAATTGTACCATGACCTCATGGTTCATAGGTCGTCACTCAACCACTGAGCCACACCAGCTAGGTATTTTTAAAAAGTTTTTTTTATTTAAAATCATGAAGCTATTTTTCCTATATGGGGAAAAAGTAGAAAGAATCTACTTTTCAGCTCTGACAAAGCATTCAAGCTAATGAAAATCAAGTAGGACTATTAAGAGAAAGACAGCTAACTTAAATAAAAACAAGTTCTCTGTATCAATAAATCAAATCTCTGTACATAGGCCGGTGCCATTAGATGTGACCAAAGCTGGCCTCCTGCATGCTGTGTGCAACCTTTGCATGGGGCCCTGGAGTCAGAAGCCCCCTCACCTTTCTTTTTTGTTTTTTAATCCTTACTCGACAATATTTTCCCATTGACTTTTAGGGAGAGTGAAAGAGAGGGGGAAAGACAGAGAGAAACATCAATGTGAAACACATCTATTGGTTGGAGGAGCCTGCAACCAAGGTTCGTGCCCTTGACCAGAATCGAACCTGAGATCTTTTAGTCTGCAGGCTGACACTCTATCCACAGCGACAAACCAGCTAGGGCTGAAATTCTTAATCATCTTGTATTTGAGCTTTTGTTATATAAGTGAAGTCTGATGGGAAAATGGAGCTTGTGTGTGAGCAAAGGAGATAGGCTGGTGTCAGCACACAGATGTGTGGTTCTAGGCACAAGGGCAAGGAGGAAGTGGGCAGCATGACTGACATTCATGCGGCAGTCATATGTACCCGGGATCCTGAGCAGGTGGCAGGGTGGGGCCTGGACCCAGATTGGCGGTGGCAGTAATGGCTGGAACATAAACAGTGTGAAAACCCTGACCTCTTGACCAGCCTGTGAGAAATTCACCCAAGTTGGCCCAGAGTCAGCAGAACAGATTTATGTCCCCCTTTTTGTTCCACATTTCTCCATGTTATGACTTGTCTCCACCTCTCTACTGAAAGTAAAGACAGAGGAGAGACATGTGAGGGCAAACGAGGAAATGAGGACGATGTGGAGGTTCTGGCTGAGTTGCCCAAACATGTGATGGTAGCCACTGGCTTGATGGAAAGGTGGAATGGCCTTCTGAAGACTTGATTACAGTGTCAGCTAGGTGGCAATGCATTGCATGGCTGGGGCAAGGTTCTCCAGAAGGATGTGTATGCTCTGAGCCGGTGTCCAATCTTTGGTTCTCTCTCTCGCATAGCCAGGATTCATGGGTCCAGGAATCAAGGGGAGGAAATGGGAGTGGACCACTCATTATTGCTCCTAGTGAGCCACCAGCAAAATTTTTGCTTCCTGTCCCTGCAACTTTATGGTCTTCTGGCCTGGAGGTCTTATGGGGGAAGCTACCGCTTTCCCAGTCCTATCTAATAAAGAGGGAATATGCTAATTGACCATCACTCCATCACAAAGATGGCTGCACCCACAGCTAATGCAAAGTTCCCATAAGGAACCTTAACGAGCAATCAGCAGGGACCTGAGGCTCTCCCCCCTCCCGTGGGGCTTCATAGGGTACCTAAGGCCATGTCCCCTACCCAGCAGGGCTTGACAGGGGATCTCAGGCCATGTCCCCCACCTGGTAGAGCTTGACGGTGGACCTCAAGGCACACCTCCCGCCATGGTCTGGGCTGGGGGACCTCAGGCCACGCCCTTCATCCTGGCACCAGGCCAGGGGACCTGAGGCTACACCCTGTGCCCCGCAGGACTTGACAAGGGTGGGACTGGCCAGGTCTGGATCTAGCCCAATGCGGGGGGTAAGGGCGGTGGGGGGCGTGGCTGGGTCTTGGTCTCATGCGATTTTGAGGTGCATGTGGATGAGCAGGGACTTGACTCTGGGTCCCACGGTGAGCCCCAGGCTCTGACAGAAGGAAGGTTTTCATACACATTTTACTAATTTTCTTTCATCTCTGACACTTCTATTATAGAGAAAGGGCAAATAGCAATATTAAATTATTTCCTCTAATCCCCTTTTAATGTGCACGAATTTCATGCACCGGGTCACTAGTACTGTCATAAGAGTGCGCCAAGGAATTCAGAAGGCTGATAGACCTTGGGCATTAGCAGGGCTGTGTTGAGATAGTGGTGGTTCAAAGCAATTTCCTGACCTCACAGTGGTAAATGTTTACTGAACCTTATCTTTAATGATCTTTATTGACCTTAGAAATGGTCTGTCTGCTACCTGTTTGCCATGTTTTACTGAGGGTAAGATATGTATCTAAAATTGAATAAAAAGTGGATAAGGCCAGGTTTCAGTGTGCCTCTCCAAGAGAAAGATCTCCACCTGGCTCCCTCCATGCCTTCTAAATTCATATTTGTTGTATAGTATTTTCATTAGTGCATTGGCCCCTCCTTCAGGTCCTAAACCTGAAGGTTGTGGCAATCTTAGATCCAGAGAGAGGAAAGCTTCCACCAGGAGACACAACAATGGGATTTCAAAACACTGTATTCTAGATCATCTAAGATCCATGCTGATTTTTAATGCATAGGAATTAGGTATGAACTCTTGAGCTGGTACCCTCAGCCAACTAGAGTATATATTGTTCAATATTTCTTTGGAAACATTTCATTAATGTACTTGTCTTACAGAAATTTCTGGACTTTAGTAAAAACAAACAAAAAATTTCCAAAACAAAACAAATCAAAACAAAACACAAAAACAATGATTCCTTTGAATTGCCACCTGGTCACTTTGGGCTTCTCATGCCTATGAATCAGCAGGCAAAGAAGAGAGTTATTTTGTTGGTAGGGGTGATTGATTCTGACCACTGAGGGGAAATTGGACTAATACTCCACACTGAAGGTATGGAAGAATGTGTCTGGAATACAGGAGAGCCCTTAGGGTGTGTCTTAGTATTTACCATGCCTTGTGATTAAGATCAGTGGAAAGCTGCAACAACCCAATTCAGACAGGAATACTAATGGCTCAGACCTTTCAGGAATGAAGGTTTAGGACACCTCATCATGTAAAGAATCACAACCAGCTGAGGTGCTTACTGAAGGCAAATTAGAATACAGAATGGGTAGTCGAAAAAGGTTGTTATTAAATGGGCCATGTGACCAGTTGCAGAAACGAGGACTGTACTTATAATCATGACTATTTCTTCTTTATTTTGTTTCCATACATATACATATATTGAGCAAATATGTTTGCTTTCACTTCTCTCTTATTCCTTTATCATGTAGCATATGGCATATTGACTTGATATCTTAGTATTTAAGTATTGTTAAGTTTACATCATACTGTTCAAGTTACAGGCTATCAGGGGTAAAGAGTAAACATCACTCAAGGATTTTGCCTTCTCTTCTGGGGAAGGGGTTAGCGTGTTTTAGGTTATATGAAGGACAATTGTATCATGTTAGGTGGAATTATGACCTTGTTCATTGTCTTTACTTAGAGATTAAATATGATGTAAAAGAGATCTGTATAAGTGCCAAGTTGACAAGGGGTGGACTTGTGATGGTTCATTTTATGTGTCAAATTGAGTAAGGATGCCAAAATAGCTGATAAACATTATCTCTCAGTGTGTCTGTGAGGGTATCTCCAGAAGAGATTAACATTGACATTGGTAGACTGGGTAATAAAGAAGATTCACTTTTACCATTGTGGGTGGGCATCATCTAATCTGTTGAGGGCCCAAATAGAACAAAAGGGCAAAAGAAGGGCTAATTCCCTTTATCTTTTTGAGTTGGGGCATCTATCTTTTCCTTTCTTCAGACATTGGAGCTTCTGATTCTTGGATCTTCAGAATCTGGGACTTACACCTGTGCCCACTCCTCCCTCCCATGCCAGTTCCCAGGCCTTTAGTCTTAGGTTGAATTATACCACCTGCTTTCCTGGGCCTCCAGCTTGCAGATGGCACTTGTGGAAGATCTCAGCCTCCATACCTGTGGGAGCCAATTTCTATAATGTGTGTGTGTGTGTGTGTGTGTGTGTGTGTGTGTGTGTGTGTGTATGTCCTATTGGTTATGTTTTTCCGAAGAACCCTGATAAATATACTTGTTCTGAGGTACTGTTTGTTAGTTTTCTCCACTCTAAAGTTACTCCTACTCTTCCCCTTTTCATACTCTTTGAAAGCAAATCACTAAACACAACCCATACTCTAGAGTTGGGGAGTTAAGATCCACTTCCTGGAGTAGGGGTTATCTATATAAATTCTTTGGAATTCTTCACTGTGGGAGGTTTGCCCATTTATTTTTGAATTATTTACTTATATCCATAAGGATTCATGGATATTTATTTTCTACTTTGGGTTCTAATAAAATACAACAGAATTAATTTTCATGGCTCAAATTGTTCTACCTTTGGTTATTGGGAGCTCTTTCAGGTTGGTTCCTCTGTCCCTTTGCCATGTCCCCTTTCTCATGCTTTTGTTTTATTGAGCTCATGGACATAGACAATATAGTAGTGAAGGCCTGAGGTGGGGTGGGGACTGGGTGGAGGGGTGCAAAGGGGGAGAAATAGGGGACATCTGCAATACTATCAATAATAAATTTAAAAATTCAAGGTGGAAGGCCCCTTTTAAATTTTAATATTTTCTAGTTTCATTGCATTATGATAAAGTTTGTTAGAAATATTGGTCCTTTATGTAAATTGCTAATCTTTAAACAAAAATCTTTATTGTTGAGATTATCACAGATGTCTCCCCTTTTTCCCCCATTGCCTCCCTCCAGGCCTTGGCCACCCTATTGTCTGTATGCATAGGTAATGCATATATGCATATAAGATCTTTGTTTAATCTCTTCCCATCCTCTCACCCCCTTCTCTCTGAGAATCATCAGACTGTTCCATTTCCATGCCTCTGATTCTATTTTATTCTCTAGTTTATTCTGTTCATTAGAGTTCTTATTCATTTATTTTGATTTTTAGATTCAATTATTGATAGGTATGTATTTGTTGCCATATCTTTGTTCATATTTTTTATTTTTCTTCTTCTTCCTCTTCTTAAAGAATACATTTCAACATTTCATATAATACTGGTTTGGCAGTGATGAACTTCTTTAGCTTTTTCTTGTCTGTGTAGCTCTTTATCTGACCTTCAGTTCTAAGTGATAGCTTTGTTGGGTAGGTTAATCTTGGTTATTAGTGCCAAAACTGGTTTGGCTCAGTGGTAGAGCATCAGTCTGCGAACTGAAAGGTCACAGGTTCGATTCCGGTCAGGGGCATGTACATTGGTTGCGGGCACATCCCCGGCAGGCGGTGTGCAAGAGGCAGCTGGTTGATGTTTCTCTCTCATCGACGTTTCTAGCTCTCTATCTCTCTCCCTTCCTCTCTGTAAAAAATTAATAAAATATATATTAAAAAAAATCTTGGTTGTTAGTAATTGCTATTCATCACTTGCTATTCATCACTTTAAGTATTTCTTGCCACTCCCTTCTGGCCTGCATAGTTTCTGTTGAGAAGTCAGCTGACAATCATATGGACATTCCCTTATAGGTAATTTATTGCTCTTCTCTTGCTACTTACAAGATTCTTTGTCTTTTGCCCTTGGCATTTTAATTATAATGTGTCTTGGTGTGGTCCTCTTTGGGTTCCTTTTCTTTGGGACTCTGTGTGATTCCTGGACTTGTAAGTCTATTTCTTTCACCAGGTAGGAGAAGTTTTCTGTCATTATTTCTTCAAATAGGTTTTCAGTATCTTGCTCTCTTCTTCTGCTCCCCCTCCGCCCCTCCAAAATAATGTGAATGTTGGTATGCTTGAAGTTGTCCCAGAGGCTCTTTACACTATCTTCATTTAAAAAAAAATCATTTTATTGTTTAAAGTATTACATACAGTAGTACATATATATCCTTTCACCTCCCCAGACCTCCCCCCATCCTCCCCTATACCCTGTCACATGCCCTCATCTCCCCCCCCCCCCCCAGTGTTTTGTGTCTGTTGGTGTGCTTATATGCATGCATACAAGTCCTTTGGTTGATCTCTTTTTCCCCCCTCCATCCCCAACACTCCAGCCTTCCCGCTATAATTTGACAGTCTGTTCGGTGCTTTACTGCCTCTGTGTCTATCTTTTTGCTCACCAGGTTATAATGTTTTTTATTTTCCATAAATGAGTGAGATAATGTGGAATTTTTCTTTCATTGCCTGCCTTATTTCACTTAAAATAATGCTCTCCAGGTCTATCCAATGCTGCTGCAAATGGTAAAAATTCCTTCTTTTTTATAGCAGCTTAGTATTCCATTGTATAGATGTACCATGGTTTTTGAATCCACTCATCTGCTGATGGGCATTTAGGCTGTTTCCAAATCTTAGCTATGGTGAATTGTGCTGTTATGAACATAGGGGTGCATATATCCTTTCTGATGGGTGTTTTTAGTTTCTTTTAAAAAAATTTATTTTATTGATTTTGTACAGAGAGAAAGGGAGAGAGATACAGAGTTAGAAACAACGATGAGAGAGAGTCATCGATCAGCTGCCTCTTGCACATCCCCTACTGGGGATATGACTGCAACCAAGGTACATGCCCCTGACCGGAATCGAACCCAGGACCCTTCAGTCCCCAAGCCGATGCTCTATCCATTGAGCCAAACCGGTTTCAGTGGTGTTTTTAGTTTCTTGAGATATATTCCTAGAAGTGGGATTACTGGGTTAAATGGAGTTCCATTTTTATTTTTTTGAGGAAACTCCATACTGTTCTCCACAGTGGCTGCACTAGTCTGCATTCCCACCAGCAGTGAATTCTTTTTGCTCTTCTGGTTGGGTGTTTTTGCTTTCTCATATTTCAAATCATTGATTTGATTTTCAGAATCCTCTAGTCTACTGTTGATTCACTGTATGTTATTTTTTATTTCAGTCAGTGTATGTTTAATTTCTCACTGATACTTTTCCTTTTTTGCATTCTCACTAAGATCCTTGAAAGTCTCATAAGTCCCTTGGAGGTTTCTAGAAGATTTGTGAGTAACCTTATAACTATGGGTTTGAACTCTATATCCAATAGTTTGTTATCTTCCATTTCTTTCATTTGTGACATATTGCTTTGTCTCTGCATTTTGGCTGCTTCTCTATGTTTGTTTCTATGTATTGGGTAGAACTGTTACATATCCTTGAATTGGTAGAGTGGCTTTGTGTGCTAGGTGTCCTATAGGGCCCAGTGGCTCAGCCTCCCCAGTTACCTGAGGTGGACACTCTTGGTGCACTCCTTTGTGGACTGTGAGCACAGTCTTGTTGTAGTTGAGCCTTGATTGTTGTTGGTGTCACTGGAAAGAATTGACCAATTGGCTGTGAGGACCAGCTGCAACTACAGTGGGAGAGCTGCTGTGCAGGAGACACCCCTATGGAGCAGGACTTGCTTCAGTGGGGCTTTGCTCACTGAGTCTGCCTCTTGAGTGTGTCACTTAGAGTTGTGAAGAGTTGTAATCTGTGTGGTCTCACAATGACCACCGGGTACACTGGCTCTTGGGTCTCCAGGGAGGTGCAAAGTCAGCCACTGCGTGGGGCCACCCAGCAGGAGCTACAGAGAGATCTACAGATTCTTCCTCTTTCTATTGGGTTTGGAGGTGCCTAGATGAGGCCCAGATATGAAACAGGCAGAAGGGTGCTGTTCCTGGGTCTTGGGCCTTTTACTAAGTTTGGGGCTTCCTGACCTAGCTGCAGCTTGTTTGAGATTTTCAAGAACAGGCAATTCATATGCAAAAGCTGCTGCCCACAGGTTGTAAATTGGATGAGGGAATTTACAACTCTGTGGGAATTACCAGGGCAGAGCAAACAGGAATGGCTGCCAGTCAGCCCTGCAATGGGGAGGTCCCAGCACATGAACAATGATCCCTGCAAGTACCTCCATCTGGGAGAAAGCTGCCCCCAATTCCTGCCCCGATTCCAGACAAATGTGTCCCCCAGAACCTTGCCCTGGTGCTGGAGCTCAGAGGAAGCAGGACCTTATAAGTTAAGTTTGTGGTGCTGGTCTTTTAAGAGGAACAGTTGGGTCTCCAGCAGCTTCTGCACTTTTTCTTTTTTTTTTTTTTTTACAGCCCATAGTTCTTATTGCTCATAGGGACTCCTTTTTCCAGCTCTGGGACCATGGGCTGGGGGTCTGGTGAGGGGCTGGGACCCCTTGCTCCTCCAGGTGGCCTCCACAGAGGCGATCTTCCTCCTGTTTAAAACAGCAGTATAGGTGGGTGCTGGACCAGCCTGTTCTGTGCCTCTGCACCTCCTACCACTTTCAGCGTGCTCTCTTCTTTACTTCTCTAGTTGTAGGACTTCCATTCAGCCACCTTTCCGGGGGTTCTGGGTGATGGTCGTTCTGTATTTTAGTTGTAATTTTGATGTGATTGTGGGAGACTGCGAGTACAGGCATCTACCTACGCCACCATCTTGGTTTTCTTCTCATAAGTTACTTATCTTTTTTGGTGATCAAACGTATAATCATTTCTTATGATTATTTCATTGACACCTGAGAAGATGTATTTTTTTTAAATATTAGTTTGTAATGAATAAGATTACATTGCAGTGCTTTTGGCTTGAATTCTATGATATTTCGTCTGATATAAGATCACTACCCCTGATTTCGTATTGTTTCTATTTCTTGGTATATCTTTATTCCTTCTTTTTATTTTTGGCTTTTCTGAATCATTTTGTTTTCTGTGGCCTCTTGCATGTAGCATATGATTACATCTTGTTTTGTGAGTCAAATTGAAAATATTTTAATAGATAAATTAAACCCTTTCATCTTTATTGATATAACCGACTGACATGTTTGCTCAATTTAGTCATAGTATCTTCTGTGATATTTTATGATTCCTTGACTACAAGATGTGCTTTTTATAATTGCTTGCTTATTTATTTATTTATTTTTATATTCAGAAAGGTTTATATTTTTTTCTAGTGGTTATCTTTGTAATTAAACCTTTTTCCAAACTTTTGTTGAAGTAATTGCAGAATAAAAAGAAGTTTCAAACCCTAGCTGGTTTGGCTCAGTGAATAGAGCATCAGCTGGCAGACTGAAGGGTCCTGGGTTTAATTCTGGTCAAGGGCACATGCCCGGGGTTGTGGGCTCAATACCCAGTAGGGGTGTGCAAGAGGCAGCCAATCAGTGATTCTCTTTCATCATTGATGTTTCTCTCTCTCTCTCCCTCTCCCTCTCCCTCTCTGAAGGCAATAAAAATATATTTTTAAAAAAGAAGTTTCAAAAATAGTACGGAGAGGCCCCTTGTACCCATCACAGAGCTTCCCTCAACAGTAATGCTTGCATAACTATTGTACATATACCTTTGTAAAATCACTTATGGGTACATTGGTACAGAAATTCCTTGTCTTTTAATTTAAATTATATATTGTTCAAATTATTACATATGTCTCCTCCCCCCCCCCCTTGACCTCTCCCCAGTCGCTCCCACCCCCCAGCAATGCCCTCACCCTCTTACTGTCTGTGTCCACTGGTTAGGCTTATATGCATTCATACAAGTTCTTCGGTTGATCTCTTACCCCCTTCTACCCTACCCTGGTCTGTTTGATGTTTCTCTTTCTCTGAATTTATTTTTGTTCATCCATTTACATTGTTGATTATATTCCACAAATGAGTGAGATCATGTGATATTTATCTTTCTCTGACTGGCTTGTTTTACTTAGCATAATATTCTTCAGGTCTATCCATGCTGTTGCAAATGGTAAGGGTTGTTTCTTCTTTATAGCAGTGTAGTATTCCATTGTGTAGATGTACCAGTTTTTTAATCCACTCATCTGCTGACGGGCATTTAGGCTGTTTCCAAATCTTAGCTATGGTGAATTGTACTGCTATAAACACAGGGGTGCATATATCCTTCCTGATTAGTGTTTCTAGTTTCTTGGGATATATTCCTAGAAGTGGGATCATTGGGTCAAATGGGAGTTCCATTTTTAGCTTTTTAGGAAATGCCATAGTGTTCTCCACAGTGGCTGCACCAACCTGCATTTCCACCAGCAGTGCACGAGGGTTCCTTTTTCTCCACATCCGCGCCAGCACTTGATTTTTGTTGATTTGTTGATGATAGTGATTCTGACAGGTGTGAGATGGTTCCTCATTGTTGTTTTGATTTGCATATTTAAAAATATATTTTTATTGGTTTCAGAGAGGAAGGGAGAGGGAGAGAAGCATCAATGATGAGAGAGAATCATTGATCCGTTGCCTCCTGCACACCCCATGCTGGGGATTGAGCCTACAACCTGGGCATGTGCCTTGACCAGAAATGGAACCATGACCTCTTCCTGGTTCATAGGTTGATGCTCAACCACTGAGGCATGCTTGCCAGGCCAGAAAATTTTAAGTTCTATTTTGTTTTAAACCTTCTTTCTTTAACCTGGATTTTGAAGACTAGCTTCACGGGATAAAAAAAATCATTAGTTCACATTCTTTCCTTGAGTTTCTTTGAAATGCTGTTTTATTGTTGCCTTGCTTAGTATGTTGTTTTTTTTTTTTTGAAAACATAATTCTAGATCAATTCATTTGTCTACATAAGTTATTTAATATTTTTGCCTAGAGGCCTGCAGACTATATTTTTGTCATCTTTGGTATTTAATAGATTATTAGGCTGTGTCTTGGATTTGATTATTTTGGTTAATTTCCCCAAGAATCCAGTAGAATCTTTCAATGTGTAAACTGAGGTCTTTAATTTTGGAATTTTTTTGGGGGGCGGGGGAAATCATAGCTTAAAACTTTTAAATATTATTTCTGTTCCATTGTTTGTTTTACCTCTTCCCCAGTGATTGCAATTATATAACTGCCATTCTTTCTTTGCTTCTCTTTCAATTCACCGATTTCTTTCTGGTCCTTTTAATTTCCTTCTTTGTTTTATTTTTCTCAGCTATTTTTTTCTGCATTTTAAAATGCATTTTAAATTCTCTTGAGTCTACTTTCCTTCGGGAACCTTTTAATTTATGTTCATTTATAATTTTGCCTTTTTCTTTCATTTATTTTCACAGTTCAATTTTCTGTTTTGTTTCCCCCCCCCTCTTGATTCTTTGAAAGTCTGAATCGAAGTGATTTTTTTCTTCATACTTCCAAATATTTGTTTGCATATACTTAATTTAGTTTGGAATGTTGTCTTGCAGTTTTAAAAATATATGTTTTGTTGATTTTTTATAGAGAGGAAGGGAGAAGGATAGAGAGTTAGAAACATCAATGAGAGAGAAACACCGACCAGCCGCCCCGTGAACACCCCCTTCCCCCACTGGGGATATGCCCACAACCAAGGTACATTCCCTTGACCAGAATCGAACCCGGGACTTATCAGTCGCAGGCCTACGCTCTATCCACTGAGCCAAACTGGTTTCGGCTGTCTTGCAGTTTTTTATGCTTCATAGTTGTTTTCTGAAATGGAATGTTTTATCGGTTGAGGTGTGTCAAATCTTGTTCTATGATGTTTTGGTAATAACTCTATATAGATTTACCGAGGAGTCTTCCTGAATTTTTGTGTGGATTCGTGATGGTTTCTAATATTTCTAGTTTAAAGGCACACCATCTTCTGCTATTGTATCAAAGTCCAGAGTCATTATTATTATTGGTGTGAAGGGAGGAGTTGTGTTTCTCTGATTCTTTTTGATTCTCTTTTTTTCTTGTAGGACCCTAAATGTTCTCTTTTTCTTTCATTTTCCTTTCAACACTCAATTACCACAAGCCGTTTCTCACTTCCCCTTGGCCTTTTGTTTCTTCTCTAGAAGCCATGCCTTTTGAAGATTGGTACTTCAAATTGTACATACTTTTAAGTTACTTCCCTGTACTCTGTGCTCTGGCCTACAAGGGCACTTAAAATATTTTCATACTTGAGGTGAACTTATTCTTTCTTTCAATGATTTTAGATCAACATTAGGCCCATGACTAGCTCTCTTATTCCCTACAATGTTGCTTTTTTTTCCAGCCTGCCCTTGCTCACTACAAAAATTTGTGATGTAGCATGAATGTGAGAGACTACTTGCTGGGATTTTTTATTTTATTTTATTTTTTTAATAAACAGAATTATTTTGAGGTTTGGGGATTTTTGTGTCTTCAAGTTATGTTTACCATGTGGTTTTCATGCCTTTTAAATGTTTTTGTTATTATGTTCTAGAGGCCCGGTACATGAAATTGTGCATGGTTGGGGTCCAGCCGGCTGGGGTGAGGGGATGCAGGCAGTTGGCCGGCGGGCCCCACCCCCTGGTCAAACTCCAGGTCAAGGAGACAATTTGCATGTTAGCCTTTTATTATATAGGGTTATTTTGGGAGGAAATATTGGGAGACACAGACTGAGGCAGCCACCATTGTCTTAAGTGATCTGGAAGTTGTTTTGTTTTTTATTAATTTTTATTGATTTTAGAGAGGAGGGGAAAGAGAGGGAGAGATATATAGAAGTATCAACAGTGAGAGAGAATCATGGGCTGCCTCCTGCACACCACACACTGGGGATCAAGCCTGCAATCCAGGCATGCACCCCAACTGGGAATTGAACTGCAACCCCCTGGCTCCTAGGTCGACGCTCAACCACTGAGCCACATCGGCTAGCCTGGAAATCTTATTAAACAGTCTTTTTTTAGACATTTCCTAACTTATAAACACCATACCCACCATTCCTTACTCTGCTGAGTTCACAACTTACCATTTTATTTACCTGAATGTCTCAAGGCCCTTCTACACTCTGTTGATCATAAAACGGATCTCATAACTTGTGTATAAGAGGGCCTATCCCCAGATACTAACTGGTACACATTTACCTTCTTTCATTTAAAAAAAATAAATATGTCTTGTTTTTTAAAATTATGATTTTGTGGGATTTCTTCCCGCCACAATTTGGTATAGTTGGCAGAATCCAGAGTAAAATGAACTCTAGGAAGAGTCAAGGTGATCTATAGGATGTGGAACATGCACACATTGCAGGATACCCTGATGTTTTTAACTGTCATGAACTGAATTGTGTGGCCCTACCCTCAAATTCATATGTTAAAATCATAGCCTCCAGAATGTTTATGGAGGTGGAGGCTTTGAGAGATAATTAAGATTAGATGGGGTCATAAGGGTGGAACTCCCACAATGGGATTAGTGCCCTTATAACAAGAGGCAACAGAGAGATCTGGATTTCTCTTTCTTTTTAAAATAAATATATTTTATTGATTTTTTACAGAGAGGAAGAGAGAGGAATAGAGAGTTAGAAACATTGATGAGAGAGAGTCATCGATCGGCTGCCTTTTGCACACCCCCACTGGGGATGTGCCCGCAACCAAGGTACATGCCCTTGACTGGAATTGAACCTGGGTCCTTTCAGTCTGCAGGCCGACGCTCTATCACTGAGCCAAACCGGTTTCGGCTGGATTTCTCTTTCTATTTTTCATCTGAGTACACAGCAAAAGGCAGCTGTCTGTATGCCAGGAAGAGAGTTCTTGTTGGAACCTGACCAAGCTGATATTTTGATATCAGATTCCTGGCCTCTGTAACTATGAGAAAGAAATGTCTGTTATTTAAACCACCCAATTCATGGTATTTTGTTATGGCAGCCTGAGCACACTAAGACAGATTTGGGTACTGAGAAACCGGGTGCTATCGTAACAAATACCTAAATATGTGAAAGATACTTTTTAAGTGAATAATGGATAGAGGCTGGAATAGTTTTATGGTATGGGCTATAAGTATCACTGTTAGAGGCCATTCTAGTGAAGGCTCAGAGAGAAAAGAGGAGTGCTAGAGAGAAAACTTCCATCTTCTGAGAACACAAAAATAATAATAGACTGAATATTTCTGGAAATGTGAATGTTAAAGTCTGTTCTGGTGAGAATTCAGTTGGAAATGAGAAACATGTTATTGGAAAAAAGGACATTCTTGTTATAAAGTGGCAAGGAACTTGGCTGAATTGTGTTCTAGTGTTTCACCATTGATCATAAATGCTACCTTATCAAATAAGTTTTCATACATTTCTTTTTTTAAATTTATCTTTATTGTTGAGAGCATTACAGATATCCCCTCTTTTTCCCCCATTGACCCCCTCCACCCTGCACCTACCCCTTCCAGGCCTTCAGCACACTATTATCTGTGTCCATGGGTTATGCATATAAGTTCCCTGGTTAATCTTTTTTTTCCACTCCCCTTCCCTCTGAGATTCACAAATCTCTGTTCCACTACTGTCTGTTTTTGCACCAACATGTAATGCTTTCCTAATAAGAAAAATTTTCTTTTTCTATTTAAAAACTGTGATTCCAATGGTTAAAAATTCCCCTTCCCATATTGTGTAATTTGCATCAGTAAAAGAAGAGGTTGCTGGTACTGGAATCATCTAGAACCCCATCTTGGAGAACTGTGTCTGCCCTGGCTGGAGAAACACATGTATATTTACCTGCTCATAAAAACACATCCATCTCAGAATTTTCACAGAGATTGTGCCAAGCAAAAGCTATATGACCCAATGGAACTTGTTTGAGGTTAGGCTGGGGGAACATGTAAGAATGCATTTCTGTTATATAACCTTGTGATTACTCTTTTTGTAATATATATGCATTGTAATTGCATGTCTCAATGCCTGTCTCCATTATTGAACTGTGTGTTTTGTGAAAACAGGGACTATTCCTTTGACATGTGGCTGAATTGTGTTTTCACATACTTCATAGGGTTGTTGGGAGGATTAAGTAACTAAATAATAATTGAAACATCATAAGGAGTCAAGAAATTATGGAATGGAATTGTATTGAGATATCTAAGAAAATGATTCTTTTGTCTAAGAGGACAATTCTGAGCTGTATCGGTAACTATGGAGTTAAATAACAATTGTCATAGCTACTCATCTTGTTACACGCCGGAGCTTGTGGTGACATGAACATAGTTTAAGTATGATGTAATCCATAAAAACCTTCTATTGATGAATTTTAGGGCAAGGAGCCTTTAAAGAAGTCTTGTTCTTTAAAATCATGGATCTTTCAAAAATTTCAGGTAGACTCCCAGAGGAGAGTTTGCTGGGTCATATGGTAACTTGATTCTTAGTTTTCTGAGGAACGCCATGCTGTTTTCCATAGTGTCTGTACCAGTTTACACTCTCACAAGCAGTGAATGAGGGTTCCTTTTTCTTCACAACCTCCCTAACACTTGTTATTACTTGTTTTGTTGATAACAGCCATTCTAACAAGACATGAGATGGTATTTCATTGCAGTTTTGATTTGCATTTCTTTAATAGCTAGTGAAGTTGAACATCTTTTCATATATCTGTTAGCTATTTTTATGTCTTCTTGAGAAAAGTGTCTGTTCAGGTCTCATACCATTTTTAATTGGATTATTTGTTTGTTTGGTGTTGCATCAGTTCTTTTATCTGCAAGGTATATGTACCTGTATGTTTATTGCAGTATTATTCATGATGGCCAAGACATGGAGACAACCAAAGTGTCCTTTGGTAGATGATTGGATAAAGAAGATGTGGTAATGTAGACAATGGAATACTACTCAGCCATAAGAAAAGATGAAATACTGCCATTTGCAACAATATGGATGGACCTTGAGAATATCATGCTAAGTGAAATAAGTTAGTCATGAAAAGCTAAGAATCATATGATTTCACTCATATGTGGGATATAAAACTGAAACTTGTAGACATAGACAATAGTATGGTGGTTACCCAGAGGGAAAGAGTGTGGGGGTACTAAAGGGTAAAGGGATATATGGAGACTAGAGGCCTGGTGCATGACATTCTTGCACTGGGGGGAAGGGGTGTTCTCTCAGCCCGGCCTGTGCCCTTTCACAGTCTAGGAGCTCTTGGGGGATGTCCAACTGACAGCTTAGGTCTGCTTCCACTCCAACGAGAGTGAGCCCAGCTTCTGGCTGAGCAGTGCTCCACCTATGGGAGTGCACTGACTCCCAGGGGGCAGCTCCTGCATTGAGAGTCTGCCCCCTGGTGGTCAGTGTGCATCATAGCGACCAGTCATTCCATCATTTGGTCAATTTGCATATGACTTTTTTATTATATAGGATAATTTGACTTTAGGTGGTGGAGACACAATGCAATATGCAGATCATGTATCATAGAAATGTACACTTGGAACCTATATAATGTTATTAACCAATGTCACCCTAACACATTTAATAAAAAATATATTATTTTAATGCAAAGATCAAAGCCATGGTATGGACAATAAAATGGAGCCTCAGGGTCAAAGTTAACTAAAAAAAAAAAAATCATAGATCTTTAAAAACTTTACTATTTGAAATCCTATCAGTGAGAATAGAATGCTCTGAGCTATTCAGAGAAGCCACAATGATAACCATCTAGTTCAGATGCAGTTTCTCACATCAGGGATCTTCCAGCAGAGAGGAGATACCACACTGTACATTCATCTTAACTCTGTGGTTTATAAGGACAGGAGCCCTTCCTGTGCCCAGGACTGTTAAGCCTTTGCTTTTTGCCTTACTTTTCTTTGAACCTATTAAAACATTGCCTCATTTAAATTTTACCTACTCCCCTTCCCCAAAAGCCTATTTTAAGACTGTGCCTTTCTTTTTTGAGGCTGAACTTTGTTTCTCCTGTGAAGGAATAAGAGTTAAGCTAGGCTTTTGTTTCCAGATTTGAGAGATTTGATTGTATTTTAACATGAAAATGAGTATATGTAGCAATGGAACCTCTTTAGTTCTGTGGAAAGCTGTGTGACTATCCTCTAAGGAAGTGTGCCTTATCCTTTTAAGCAACAAGACCTTTGGCAAATCAGAGTTCTTTCCTTTTTATTGCTGTTGAATACAAATCAGATTTATTTTGCACCTTTGCCATGTATTTGCTTCCAATCTTTTAAAAATTATGTTTTATCTAATGAATATTGTTCATTTAACAGCAATATCATCTAGTCTGAAAGGTTTAGTCTCATCTCTGACTATGAGGCAGTAATATTTCTAGGTGTTGAATGTCATTCTAAGACCAGTTGGTCTTTATATCTTCCTAGAGCTGATTTAAAATATCATTCTTTTAGGATTTGCTCCTCGGATATGCTCATTCTCTGTTTTTATTATTCATATCAGAGATAAACTCATGCATATATTAAACTAACAAAAATATAACATTGTTTTAATGGTTTAGGTGGATTTTTTTTTCTAAGCAGCAGTTTGAGATTGTGCCTCTACTTAAGTCATTTGTAACTTGAGCCATCTGTTGATCTTACATATAATGCATTCTAGGAATTCAGTCAAATAGCAAAAGATCTTGGTGTTTCCCATATCATTTAGGATTTCAGTAGTTATACAGGAATTGCAGTGGTTATGCCATGGAAATAAAGAAAATTAAGCAAAAATATGAAGATCTTTAAAATACACAGTGGCCAGATACAGAAAATACAGCATGGTATGGTGCTGTTTTTTTTTTTTTTTTAAAGAGAGTTATATAGAGTGCTTTTTCTTTTGGAAGAGCTGCCCTAACTACTGTTTAGCCACGAATGAATAGGTATATTCAATTTCTTTGTCTTCAGGACACGTGTGGGCAAATTCTTCACGGGCATAAGCATTGTGGAGATAGCGCCAGACTCCTGAGAATTCTGCTGGAATGTCGAAGTCACGGTATTTCTTGGCAGCAATCTAGGGTTTTGGAAAAAGCAGTTGGTAGTAAAAGGCATCAGTAACATGCTCAGTGTGTAGAAACATATTTCAAAAGTCAAGATCATTGTGAACATGCTATATGCACAAAAAGTACTACAAAATAAAATGAAAGAATCTTGAAATTATTACCTTAATGTTTAGTGTACACATGTAGACAAAGCTATATGCCTGTAATCATATTTATATTAAGCTGTATTTAATGTTTAGAAGAAGAGAGCGCAGAAAAAGAGCACATATCTCCCCATTAAACTTAGAGGTTGTTTAGGGCCCCACCTATGTCATTATTTTATGAATTCTCTGTATCTGGCATGGGACCTGAGATAGAATAAATTCTGTTCAATGAAAATTTGATGGTGATTAAATTGTCAAATAATATCAACAGCTCTCATTACTTATTACTTGTTATAATCCAGATACCATTCTAAGCATTTATCATGTCCTAATTTATTTAATTTACTCAACAATTCTGTGAAATGGGTAATATTATTCTTTTTTAAAAAATATTTTAAAATTTATTTCAGAGAGGGAAAGAGAGGGAGAAAGAGATAGAAACATCCATTATGAGAGAGAATAATTGATCGGCTGCCTCCTGCACGCCCCACACTGGGGATCAAGCCTGCAACCTGGGCCTGTGTCCTTGACCGGGAATCGAACCCGGGACGCTTCAGTCCACACACCGATGCTCTATCCACTGAGCCAAACCACCTAGAGCTGAGTAATATTATTCTTGTTTTATTCTTGTTTTAGAGCCAAGACAATGGAAAAGCCCTGATATAGAAGAAATAATAATTTTTCATGTTTTACAGGGGAGATCATGGATTTTTCCTTTGAGGAGAGAAAAGGTGTACACCCCATGCATAATGATGATGCTAAAGCCATCATATAACAACCTCACACAGAATGGTCACTGTTATTCATGCTGGCAACTCCCAAACCCAGCTCAAACCATTAGGCTACCTTATAAATACTTACTTTAATAATGTTCAGCTTGGGTAACAAGCTGCAGTCAGCCAGTGTCAGATCATCCCCATCCAAGAACAATCTTCTGGAAACTGTGAGTTCCTCAGTACTGTTTGGATCAATTTCATCCAGAAGTGGGGTGTTTAGGTAGTTATCCAGGCGCTTAAATTCTCTGAGCAGAGCTTTTTCAAAGTCTGAGGCAATGAAGTCAGAAGGTTACTTATAAATGTAAGTAAATACATTCTCAATATGCTTTTCACACATTTAAACATCTCTACCTATACACGCTCCTTACACTGGCTATTAAAAATCTAAATAGTTAACTAGAATGCTTAACTAGCCACTGATAAGACCGAGCCAGATGTTTAATCAAATGATGAGTGGAAATATTTCTGGATTTTTCTTGAAGAGGTGCATTGCGAGGAGAGTCAAAGAGGGGGGAAAAAGTGATACGTTATCCCTCAGCCCAGAAGAGTCAGAAAATGGAATCAGAGACTAATAGCTCTCATAACTCAGAGGATAATAAACTTCAAGAATGTTGTGAGCCATAGCTTATGTGGCTCAGTGGACAGAGTGTTGGTCTGCAGATTGAATGGTTCTGGGTTCAATTCTGGTCAAGGGCACGTACCTCAGTTGCAGGTTCAACCTCTGGTCTTGGTCAAGGTACGTGCAGGAGGCAACCAATTGATGTTTCTCTCTCTGTCTTTCCCTTCCACTTCCTCTAAAAAAATCATCCGTGGGTGAGGATTAACAAAAAAAAGAGGGGGAAAAAAAGAGAATGTTATGTGCTATGGTTTAAGAAACCTTAAAAGTATGCAGGACCCAGAAAGTTCGGAGGGGGGCATCTAACAAATCCAGTCCTGCATTTAGTTTACACCTGGCCTGCCAATGCTCTATTTGAGCCACATTGGTAATTTCTATATTGAGAATTGGGCTCTAAATCTAATAAAACTTCATACAAAGGAATTTCAGAAAAGAGAGCAGAGACTGAGATGAGAGGAAGGGTATTCTCCAACATATACTATATATTTAAAAAACAAACAACCTATTTTAGCTGAGTGAGAATGTGAGAATGAGCGAGTGAGAAAAACAGATTTAAAGAAAGTTATCTTACGCTTATTTGCCTCCTTTTGTGTATTCTTTATATATGCAGAAAACTTGGCAAAGAGGTCGCTCCCCACATCAAAGGACTCCTTGTTCTTGGGACTCAAGCAAGGGTACCTTTAAAAGAAACATCGCTGCACTATCATTCATCCATAAGGAGACAGAGACCAGGTGTCCTAGCTTGCATTCTATTGAGAACAATTTGGAAATTGTGTTGGCAACTGAAGGTCCTGAGAATGATCTCATTGGAAATTCATATTTTCCCAATCTCAGAATAATTTCGTTTATAAAGTTCACTTGGAAACCAGTTGTCTGAAATTCAAAGTTCATTTATTTCTAGAAACAATGTTTCAAATGGTAGGTAGGTCCTCACACTTGCTCATGGAAGTCTCTTTGGTGAGACTCATATGGTGGTAATACATTTTCAAAAATAAGTAGTAGGAAAAAATATAGCTTCAAATATTATAACTTATAAAACAAATGAAGGAATGAAGGGGATGGTGATGATAGAAAACAGTAGGCAAGATGTCCTCGTCTAAGTAATACAAAGATCATTTTGGACAATAAAATAAAAAAAAGTGATAATTTCATTACACTTAAAAATTAAATAAGGAAAACCATATGATCACGAATAGATGCAGAAAAAGTATTCAATGAAAATCAATGTCTAATACTAAAACATCTTCTAGCAACTAGCAGTGGTCAGGCCAAATATTCATCTTCCTTGATTCCTCTCTTAATCTCCATCCCTAACTGGACCCTTTAGCAACTCCAGCCAAGTTACTCTTCCAAATGTACCCAGAATCTGTCCACTTCTCACCACTTCCATTGCCCACTTCTTGGTCCCAAGACTATATTACTACAACAGCTTGGTGATTGTTCTCTCTATTTTGATGCTTGTCTCTCATACAACAGACTATTCTCTACCTGCTGTGAGAGCAATTGTGTTAAAATATGTCATATGTGTCTCCCCTACACAATACCCTGCAATGTACCCATCTCATTCAGACTCACAGCTCAGGTCTTCACAGAAGTCTACAGGGATTGGTGGGATCTTGAGCCACCTTACCCCTCTGTTCTCATCTCTTCTTCATTACATATTTCACTCAATACTGGATCATTTGCTACTTTTCAAATAAGCCTAATCTTCCAACTCAGGGCATTTTCGCGTGTTTGCACTTAAGTGGAGTGCTTTCCCTCATTTATGCACATGATCTGCATCCTCTCTTCTTTCATATCTTTTTTCCCCCCTAATGGCTCCTCTCATACGAGTCTTTCTCTGGCCACTCTAGCTAAGTCTGCAACCTCTCCCCTGTCCCTAATTCTTAAAATAAAAATAAAAATAAATCTTTATTGTTCATATTATTACAAATGTTCCTCTCCCCCACCCCATTGCTCTCCTCCACCAGGTTCCCACCCCACCCTCTGCCCTTTCCCCACCCCCATTGTTTTGTTTTGTTTGTTTGTTTGTTTTGAGAGAGAAACATCCATCGGTTGCCTCCCCTACTTGCCCTGACAGGGATTGAACCCACAACCTAGGTAGGTGCCCTGACTGGGAATTGAAACTGCAACCTTTTTGGCGTTCGATGCCCCAACCAACAGAGCCACCCAGCCAGGGCAATAGCTGATATTGTTTTTGATGTTCTAGCAGGTGATGGAAGACACTATTTTAAAGCAATCAGCATAAAAACTAGAAGAGAAGCAACAACATAATTGTATGCCTAGAAAAATCCAAGGAAGTATAGGGAAAAAATTACTAGCATTAATGAGCTATTTTGTCAAGGTGGCTAAATACAAAGCAAACATTTAAAAATTATCTTTATTGTTGAAAGTGCTATTGATGTCCCTTTCCCCCCTCCATCCCACTCCCCCTCCAGGTCTCCCCTGCACTACTGTCTGTGTTCATAGGTTATATGCCATTTGAATTTTTCTGCAGGGAATCTATTACATAGGAATAAATACACTAGCACATAAGGACATAGGCACTAGGATGTTATTTATACCACTGTTTGTAGTGGTAAAAAAAAACAACTGGAAGGAAAGGGAATGTCCATCAGTAAAGGAATAGTTTAGCAACTTGTAGCACATCCGTGACATGGACTATTATGCAGACATTATCATGAATTAAATCAAAACCAGTAGAGTTGAAGGATGCTACAATGTTCTTTGAGGTGAGAAGCAAGATGCAATATTTATAAATTATGCTTCTTATTATCATGCTTATGTGAACCTAGAAAAAAGTATGGAAAGATACGCAATTGTTCTTTGGTGGTTGTTTTTCCCCCACTAGTTACCTTTGGGAGCAAGAAGAAATTAGGGAGCAGATAATGTGAGGGAAGAAGTAGCAGAAGATGGCAGAGGAGTAAAGAACAAAATAAGATTCAGTAGGTCCAGGACAAACTTGGAGCAGGTGCTTAAATCTAAGAAGCCATCAGTAATTGATGAAAGAGACCTAACATAGTCACCCAGAGGAGAATCGAGAAGAATGTTCTTATGTAAGAAGAATTATGGACTGATAGAACCTTTTGTTTACTATATATATATATATATATATATATATATATATATATATATATATTGTGTGTGTGTGTGTGTGACTGAGACTCCATTTTTTAGAGCAGTTTTAAATTCACAGCCAGACTCCTTACCAATGGAAATGTGAGCTAAGAAATGAGTATTATTTTAAAACACCGAGTTTGCAGTAATTTGTTGTACAGCAATAAAAAAATAAACACAGCGGGCTTCCTGTTTCCAGACTTTATCCTGCGTAGGCAGATAGATAGAACTTTCATTCAAGTGTAGGCAGTGCAGTTCTGGCCTCTGGTTAACTGTGAGACCTGTTTCCTGACCTCCAGCCCTTGTGTTGGGCATGTTCTACCTCATGCTATCGGGATGTGAAAGCCTAGTCATAGTCAGTTCTTGTAGGCTACACAGTGTTATTACCCCATGCTCTTCCTCTTCCTCAACCTTGTTATTTCTCTGTTTCTAGACCAATGAGAATTTACTTTCTTATTTTAAGCATGCTATGCATTTACAAATATTTGAAGTATTCTATCTATCTATGGTGTTTGTGTATTTAAAGTTGAAGGCAAATTTAGGCCTAATAGGCATAATATTTTTCAACCTGTAGAGCTAAGAGATCAGACTGAATAATAATAGAAGGTCATTGATTGAAGATCTTCCGAGGGCTCTCCAACAAAAAGGTTTGATTTTTATCAGTGTAAATGCTCCCAAACTTCATTATGGGCTAGATAATGAGGCTGAAATTAAATGTGGCCCAAATTTACCTGCCTTTCCCAGGTTTCCAAGTCTCTTCTTTGCCCTTTCCTAATATGCTACCCACATTCATAAATTATTCATGGTTTTACATACACTAAATCCATAATTCTGTAGTCAAGTTTTCTAATCATATGTGGAGTGATCAAGGGGGACTTTTGCAAAGTTTTCTAGAACTGTAACAAAAGAGAGATCTGACATTAAAAAAGAGTGAGCTGTCTAAAACTAAGAATGGTCAATCTGCAATAAATAGGCCAAGAAAACAGATGGTCTCAAGAACAATAACACCGTGTACAAGGCTGTACCTTGGAGGAGCCAGTGTCTGCTCTAGAAACTCCTCAATTTTAATGAAGTCTGTTTTCAGCTCCTTGTTATACAGCAGGAAGGGAGGATTGGCACCTGGAGCTAAGTCCTTCAGCTCTCCGGGCTTTCTATAATTATTACAAATAAGTAGAGTTAGACCGGTAGATCAGGCACACATCATATATTGGTACAACACTGTATTGGCACCTACTGATTTCAATCCTTAGAATGAAACCTGTTCTGATTTCTCTTACCTGGTCACGTCAACAGTAGTCACATTGAATTTAACTCCTTTGAGCCAGAGGATCATGAAAATGCGTTGGCAAAAAGGACAGTTTCCAACACTCTCCCCATCACTTCCAGCCTATTAAGATAAAGAAAGGCCTCATTCATTTATTTGCTTAACAAGTATGTACCGAGTGCCTACTGGCAAATGAGCTAGTTGCTGGAGACAAAGTTAAAAATACTTAATCTTATGGATTCTACCATTTGTGGGCAGAGAGAGACAATGAATCAAATCTCATTTATGTAAAATTACAAGTGTGCTGACATAATAATAATACATTAGATATAATATATATTGCCAAGATTTGTATAACCATTTCCTTCAATAGACATTTTAAATATTACAAAATTTTTGCTACTATACTTCAGCAACAAATATTTTTGTCATATAGCTTGTAGTACCTCTGAGATTATATTTTTAGAGTTAATCTTTAAAATGGGAGTGCTGAGTTAAAAGTGTGTATATTTCCCATTTTGATAGATCTTGCCAAATTTCTTTCCTGAAAGATATTCCATGTGTTCATTGGCTATTTGATTTCCTTATTTTATGAAGTGTCCATGAAAATTTTACATTTTCTATTAAAGTGATATTAAGGTGATGACTTTTTGCTTATCGATTTGGAAAAATTATTTGTATACTAAAGATAGCAACTATTTTAATACGTGTTACAGGTAACTTTACAAATGCATGTTTCATGTAAAATTTAAATTTTACATAAAATTCATCATTCTTTTCCTCTGTGCAGTCTGGTTTTTCTTATATGCTTACATAACACACACTCACACACATACACACACACATATATATATATATATATAATTATATATACTATATATACAGTATATATAATATATATTACAAAAGTTACTTTGCTATTTTTTAAAATAAAGATGTTCTCTTGTGTTTTTTTTTCTAGTAACTTTATGGTTTAATGTTTGCATTTGTTTAATCTATTTGGAACTTATTTTAGTGTAAGAAGTGTATAGGGACTCCAGCTTTAATATCTTTTTATTATTTTATTATTTTTATTTTATTTTTTCAGCTTTAATATCTTTACAAATAGTTAATAGTTGTCTTAACACCAGTTGTTAAAACCACTTGGTTGACCAGAGGTGTGGCTCAGTATTTAAGTGTCAGCTTATAAACCAGGAGGTCATGGTTAAATTCTCGATCAGGGCACATGCTCATTCCCCAGTGTGGGGCATTCAGGAGGCAGCCAGTCTGTGTTCTATCTCATCATTGATGTTTCTATCTTTCTCCCTTTCTCTCTGAAATCAATAAAAATATATTTATAAAAACAACCACTTTGTAAGTTATATGTTTGTCTAACCATTATGCTATACACCTGAAACATATGATCTCTGAATGCATAATGATCTGGCCACTCAGTATATAACTATTAATATATAGGTACTGGAGGCCTGGTGCATGAATTTGTGCATGGGTGGGGTCTGGCCAACCTGACCAGGGGGAGGGGACATGGACGGTTGGCTGGCCTGCCTACTGGTTGAACTCCTGGTCGATTTGGACAATTTGCATATTAGCCTTTTATTATAGAGGATATACACTGAGTGGCCAGATTATTATGCATTTAGAGGTCATAATAATCTGGCCACTCAGTGTATATAATAATAATAAAAAACCATGTCTTCCCACTGATTAAAAACAACACACTTTCAGCTTTGAAATTTTACATATACTTGAGTTTATCTGTGGACTCCATTTTTTTATTCATTCATTCATTCATTCATTCATTCTCCCAATAAATATTTACCAAAGAAATAATTATGTTTTTAACACAGAACAGACATTATATATGCAAAAACAGATATTAAAATTAAAAAATAGTCCCCCAAATTCACACTGTTTTAAACTGAGATGAAGTCTTTGAAAAGTCTTAAGAGGATGGACATGCATGTTATGAGAATGTGTAAGAGAGAAATATAGTTTATATGGGGTTTGTCAGGGAGGCGTTTTCTGAAGAAACGGCATTTTATTTTTTAAACACTTTACAGAAGATATACAGATAGTAAAACCAACATAAAAAGATGTTCAACATCATTAGTCATTGGGAAAATGCAAACGAAACCCACAATGGATTGCCATTACACCCACATTAGAATAGCTGAAATTAAAAAGACTGGCCGTACCAAGTTTTGGCTGGAATGTGGAGCATCTGGAACTGACACAATGTTATTGGGAGTGTAAAATAGTCCAACTGCTATAGAAAGAGTTTACCAAGGTTAAAATTGTTATCTACCTATGATCCAGCAATTCCAATCCAAGGTTAGAAATGAAAGCATATAGCCCTAGAAAGATGTGTACACAAATGTTTATAGCAAATTTATTCACAATCGCCAAAAATCGGAAACAACTCAAATGTCCTTTATGGATAAGCAAATATACTAGTTGTACATCCATACAAGGGAATACTTCAACCATGAAACAAATGAGCTATTGCTGAACACAATATGGGCCAATCTCAAAATAATTATGCTGAGCAAAAGAAGCCAGGCAACAAAAGAGTACATAGTGCATGATTCAATCTATAGAAATATTTAGAAAATGCAGACCAACCTATCCTGCCAGAAAGCAGATCAGTGATTGCCTAGGAGGGGAGTAGTGGGATAGAGTGAGGAATATTGACTGCTAAGAGACATAAGGGAACGTTATGAGGTGATGGAAAACCTATATAATAAAAGCCTAATATGCAAATCGACCAAACGGCAGAATGAATGGTCACTATGATGCACACTGACCACCAGGGGGCAGACGCTCAATGCAGGAGCTGCCCCCAGCCCACAGGCCCCAGGCCAGCCAAGGCAGGTACCAGCAGGGGCCCCCTGATTGCCCCACAGATGGGCCCTGATTGCTGGCCAGGCTTAGGGACCCTACCCATGCACAAATTTTGTGCACTGGGCCTCTAATAGTCTATATTTTGATTGGGGTGGTGGCTACATGTGTGTATACATTTGTCAAAAGTCATTGGATGCACTTAAAATGGGTGCATTTTTTCCTCTTGTTTTACTGTTGAGAGTATTACAGATGTTCCCCCATTTCCTCCCCTTTCCACCCCTCCATAGGCCTTCACCTATCTATTGTCTGTGTCCATGGACTGTGCATATATACATATAAGATTCTTTTATTTATCTTACCCAGCCTTCCCTCTCACCTTCCCTCTGAGATCTGTCAGTCTGTTCCATGCTTCCACATCGATGGTCTTATTTTTTTTTTTGTCAGTTTACTTTGTTCATTAGATTCCACATGTAAGTGAGGTCATGTGATATTTGTCTTTCTCAGATTGGGTTAGTTCACTTAGTATAATAATTTCTAGGTCCCTCCAAGCTGTCTCAAAAGGTAAAAGATCCTTCTTTTTCCATCTGCATAGTATTCCATTGTATAAATGTATCACAGCTTTTTTACCCACTCATCTACAAACGGGCACTCGGGCTGTTTCCAGATCTTAGCTATTGTAAATTGTGCTGCTATGAACATAGGGGTGCATATGTTCTTTCTGGTTGGTGTTTCGGATTTCTTAGGATATATTCCTAGAAGTGGAATTACTGGGTCAAATGGCAGTTTCTATTTTATGCAAATTATATCTCAATAAAATGTATTAAAATAGAGAAGTTCAAAAAGAGGAACAAAAAGTCCCTCAAATAAATAATTATGAAGGGTTTTCAGACATTGCAATGACAAAGATAAAGGTATGGACTTGGAAGGAGGTGCCTGAGAGATGGTGAAGAACGAGATCACTGGAGGGGAGGAAGTCAAGGATCTGAGCATCATAGTATTGGAAGGGTTATCTGTCTAGTTATTAAAATCACCAAGAATTAAGTGTTGGAGAGAGTGACAGTGATCCAGGAACAAAAATCCTTGGGAATAAGGGAGAATGACCAGGGGTTTGGTAGTCTACTAAGACAAGGAGGGGCAGTGAGTGGTGTAGTCTGATTTTCTGAGACTCAACCTAGGTGTTTCTCTAGATAGGGGTGACAGAATGGTCTGAAAACAGGAATGAGGAGCAAGGATACCTAAAGGACACCAACCCCATCTCCAGGCACAGTGGTAAGAGGAATGAGGAAGAAAAGGCAGCCACTTCTTGAGCCGGTTATAGCTGATGTAGTGTCCTCGTGGGAAATCCAGATTTTAGACACCTCAATCTTGCCCAGCCAGCAAACTTGCCATAGCTCAATGGTGAGTGTCAACCTATGAACCAGGAAGTCACCGTTCAATTCCTGATCAGGTCACATGCCCAGGTTGCAGGCTCAATCCCCAGTAGGGGGTGTGCAGGAGGCAGCCGATCAGTGATTCTCTCTCATCATTGATGTTTCTATCTATCTCTTCTCCCTTCTTCTCTGAAATCAATAAAGATATATGAAATAAAATAAACAATGTCCCAAACTAAATTCCTTCCTTGTTCTTTACTCCGCATACTGACCTACTTTTTCTTTAAGGATCCTAATCCAGTGAAAGTCACCATCATTTGGTATGGACTGAATTGTGCCCCCCCACCCCCATTCATATGTTGAAACTCTAACATTCAATGTGATTGTATTTGGAGGTGAGGCCTTCGGGAAGTAATTAGGTTTACGTGAGAGCATGAGGATGGTTCTTATGTTGGTATTATGCCTAAAAGAGAAGAGACCAACTCTCTCTCTCTCTCTCTCTCTCTCTCTCTCTCTCTCTCTCTCTCTCTTGCTCTCTCTCTCGCTTTCTCGCTCTCACTCGCTCTCTCTCGCTCTCTCGCTCTCACTCGCTCTCTCTTGCTCTCTCTTGCTCTCTCTCACTCTCTCTCGCTCTCTCTCCTTCAATTCAAGAAGGCAGCCACCTATAAGCCAGGAAAAGAGTTCTCACTAGAAACCATGCTGGCACCTCTATAACTATGAGAAATAAATGTCTGCTGATGTAACCACCCAGTATATGGTATTTTGTTATGGCAGCCCAAGCAGACAAGACATTATCCACCCAGGTGAACAAACTAGAAACTCGATAATAATCCTTTTGTTTCACTCTGAATATTGAATCCAACTACTAATTCTTATCAGTTTTTACCTATATCTCCAAATAAGTTTGCCATGGCTATTATGCCGTTCATCCATCCATTCATTCATTTATTCATTCATTCAATGTTTATTTGATGCTTACTATGTTCAACACTAGCTTCCAAGTCCAACCCATCAGTCTCTCTCATCTCTTAAATTCATATTTCCTCTTTTGCCTCAGTCTGTAGAAGGAAATAAAAGCGACTTCATCTTTCAGCAGCTCTGAGCTGTGATTTCTACTAGTACTGAGGTCCAAGAAGCCATGGGCATAATTCTCGTTTTTAGGTAAAGTTTCCTTTCCCTGGCAGTGGGTGCGACAGGGAAAATCATGTTTATTGCTGCTCTTTGTGATGTCACGAAGAAGTATGGGAAATAGCCACCAACCTTGGCAGCGGATTTCTTTTGTAACAGAAGTCAGACTGAGGATGCAGTCACAACTGGTGTTAGTGAGTGGAAACACCATTAGGGGTGGGAAGCAGGAAGAAAAATGGCCTCTGATAATAGATACAACAGGAAGGGTGGACCGCCTTTGGCAAAAGGAAAGGCAAAAACAGTGAGGTGGCGGGGTGGGGGGTGGGGTGGGGTGGGAAATGCAGCAAAATTTTACAGGAAAACTGTAGGTTTTTTATTGTTTATAATATGCTGATTTAAAGTGGCATCACATACAATTTTAGGATATAAATTCAGTAGCCTGATTGATGAATTATCTACCTCTTAGTTGTCTTTACCTAGCAAAGCCAGGACATGGTAATTCACCGAAACAACATTTCTCTTGGTGTTTGTGATCTAAGTTTCTAACCATAAAAAATAATTGCCACAATGCTTGACATTTACTGTTAACTATAGTAACAACTCCTCTGTTTTACATATTTGTTTTATTTAATCCTCACATGGAAGATGATCCTGTGTGGTAAATTCTGTTATTACTCATGTTTTACAGATGAGGAAATTGAAACTCAGAGGAGCTCACTTTAGACAAGAATTGATGGCATATGTATTCTTTTTTATAAAAATATATTTGTATTGATATTAGAGTGAGGGAGAGAGAGATAGAAGCATCAATGATGAGAGAGAATTATTTATCAGCTGTCTTCTGCACGCTCCACATTTGCGATGGAGCCCGCAATCTGGACATGTACCCTGACCTTCTGGTTCATAGGTCAACACTCAACTACTGAGCCACACCAGCCGGGTGACATGTGTACTCTTTTCATGTAGCAAATCCAGGACTATCTACTCCAGAACTTGTATTCTTTAATGCTGCTTTCTCTCATCTAATAGTTTTGTTGGAATTTTAAAAATTAATTGGTTGTTATGATAGTTCTAAGAGAGTTCAAAAATGGTCTGAACATTCAGAGAAGAATATCATCTCTTTCTTTTTTCCCCACGTAGACCACATGTTTTATTTATTTATTTTTTATTTAATTATTTAAAAAAATATTTTATTGATTTTTTTTTTACAGAGGAAGAGAGGGGGATAGAGAGTTAGAAACATCGATGAGAGAGAATCATCAATCAGCTGCCTCTTGCACACCCCCTACTGGGGATGTGCCCGCAACCAAGGTCCATGCCCTTGACTGGAATCGAATCCAGGACCTTTCAGTCTGCAGGCCGACGCTCTATCCACTGAGCCAAACCGGTTTCGGCTAGACCACATGTTTTAGACAAACATTACATTCAGAATTTTGGCCAAATGTTAGATGCTGTAATGTTATGTACAGACCTACTAAAAGTTAATTTTAGACTGTTTGGTAGAAAACACGAAAACTTCATTTAACAATGAACAACAAACCAATATGATGAATGCTGCAGTTAGATAAAATAAAATGTGTTAGAAAATCTTTTGTTTTCAGTATCTAGATATAAATCTTGCCCAAATCCTACAGAGCTGAAAGACAATGTTTCCTTGACTATATGGAACACATAGGTGGTGTGGTATAAATTCTTAATTATGATAGGGAAGCGCTTAATCTCTTACAGGAATCTCATCAGGGCCTGGGGAAGAAGTTGTGGTGGGGTTTTTAAGCTACAACCAGAGGTATCTGGGGAAATCACAGACTCATTTAATCTTTAGAATGATACCTCATTATCTATAAATGAGATACCACTGGGGAAGAGCAGTGCTTTTAAAAATTACTCATCAATATTTTTCATCCCTCTCAATTTCTGAGTCCCCTTCCACCATTTTCTGTAAAACTACTAGATATCTGAAGATCACTTCTTAAAGCAAAGCAAAACAGAAATCTGGACCAGATGATATGCAAGATTCTCCCAGGAAATCTTTCATCTGTATCAGTGTCATATACCTAAAGGATTCCATCTGATGACATTTTGGAAGAATTTTCGAAAAAGCTTGCCAAATGGAAAACAATTGAATAAGATTAGACTTAGCTATTTTAATTTTTAAATTCTATTAAATTTAAATTTCCCCATCACCTTTTATCCCCTCTATGCCCTCTACCACCTCCCCCCAACCTCCTTCACCCCCCCACAATCACCACACTGTTGTTCACAGACATATTTTAAGGAATTAGAATCCTGTAATTCACTGGCCATGTGACTGTGCACAAAGTTAGTTTCTCTTTGCTTTAGTTTCTGTATCCATAAAATACGGTTACTACTAAACCACTTAGCACAGTGCCTGCCAAATAGTAAATAATAAACGGTTAGTTGTTTTAACCTGAAAGTTAATATTTAATTCAACAGTTGCTCATCCAATATACCGTATGCTTTTCTAACTCCTCCTGTTCAGATGACCACCCAAATATGGGCCATCTATGAAGATAAGCACATGTAATAGATCAATGGCAACAACTGGTTATGGTGTGATTAGATTGAATGAACTATTTAGATAAAGGAAACACTTTGGTTATCCTATGAAAAGACATGAGCTCTGGCTTGGAATTGGTAGGTGTAAAAGGCCAGTTAGAAAATTAAGGCTTATTTATATAATTTCTGAGCAGTCACGTGTTTTGCTAGAATCCAGAGATAGGACAAGTAGTTCTTATGCTCCATGGTCCAGCAAACATTGTTTTGGATTGCTTTGCAATGTAAAAATTCAAGTTTCTCTGCTACGATTTTGAAAAGGCAGGTTGATTATATCTTTGGTGGATATATACAACCAGTTGTTAAAAATTTTAAAATGATTGGGAAACTGAAGTTTAAACTAACATTTGGTAAGCATACGTTATTTTACGTCTTTGTATGCCATCACAGGGCTATATAGTTTTAGAGGCAAGTTACTTATACTTTATTGCCTGAGCTTACTTATCTAGAAATGGTGACAATATTACTACAATGATGAGTATTATTCCCACTATTATTACTGATCTACTACCACTACTAATACTATAGCTCCTGAGTTGCTGGTAGCACTAAATGAGACAATATATGTAAGTTGTTCAAAAGCATCAGGCATGATATAAGAGTTTGTTGTTACCATTAGCATCCTGACTACTTCCAATAGTCAAGGAAAGTATAGAGAACAAATAGTTAACATAAGCAAGGACTTAGGAAATTATGTAATTTCTACTTGGAATAACCCACGCACAATTATTTCTCTTGATGAGCTAATTTAGAAACGCATGTTCCTTTCTCCTGCTTTAGGGGTTTTCCAAAGGGCTTTTCTGAAAAGTTAAGGCAGAAACACACAGACACACACACACACACACACACACACACACACACACACACCAACATCACCAAGGCAGAGCATAGCTTTCTAAAATGCCTCCTTCTCACATATCAGGCACACAGACTCGTGGATTTTTTCCTCCTATAATGTCCATGTGAACCTGCTGTGATGTTTGTCCATTGCGGGAGAATTTTAGAAAACTCTGTCTGGGCCATGTGTGGGAATGGGGCCCTCCGGCTATTCTTACACCTCTTCTCCTCCCATTCAGGTCTCCTAAAACCTATCGCTTCAAATGCAGAGTGTGAGAGTTGAAAAACTCCTATTATAGATCATTTTTGTTAGCCTCCTACATTGTATAGAGAAAGTGGAGAGGGAGGAAGGGGTTTGGTCAAGGTTACATAGGAAACCACTAAGAATACAATGCAATTGCTCTGACTACCAAGCAGTCTAGAGTTCCTTCCACTATGTCTCCAGGCCTTTTCCAGGTGAGATGCCTTCCTGTTGTTCTCTAAGAACAACCAACACCCAGACATCCTTCTGGGACTCAGAATAGAAATACAATTACAGAATTCTTTCCTATCTCTAGCCCCAATGTTGCCCTTTTAAGAATAAGCTGAGGCCCAGGGTCAAGAAAGAAAATATCCTGTATCCTGTTATGATAGCTAGAAAACTTACCTTCACAAAAAGCTCAATCTCAGGATCTGCTTGAACGTTGGGCCTCAGGCCTGCCATCTTTCTGTTTTCACTGCTAGTTGGCAGCTGCTGACTCCTGCACAGCCTGCAGCACTTGTGAACTCCTTTCTTCCAGTTTCACCCTAAGGCTCAAATACCAGTGGGTGCTTTAAGCGAGCAGTCCAGTTTTTTTTTTAATGGACTGACTCAGAGCTGGGGCCAACTTTTCTCCTCAAGAGGCGGGAGGCAGAGAATTCTAGATGCTTGAGAGCACCTCTTGAATTTGTTTTCCTTCTTCCTCTTGACCTATCATTTGAATCAAGGAGGAGCCAAAGGGGTGTGTTTAAACTGGCTAGCTAGCAAGATGAGGGTGTTTCCACCGAGGTTTCAACGCCATGAGTCAGCAGAGGAGAAACAAACACACACAAACACACACATGCGGTTCTGGCTTCTATATATCAAGTACACCAGATGTTCTCTCGGGCCTCCCTTGGAGTCCTGGGCTCTATGCCCAGAATATGGCCTCTTATGACTGTTCCTGTAGCCTGACAGCAACAGAATGCTCTTCCAGGAAAAGGACCAGAAATGACTTGGGTTTTATCATTGAAAAGGATGTTTATCTAACAATACTGACTAACAGGGGGTTAAAGAAGTGTACTTCATCAAATGTCCCCACCCACGATTCTACTGCTTCCACTGTGAGATTTCCCTTCTGGGTTGCAAATTTCACTTCTCTTTTCTTGACCAGGGAATGTTCGCTGGGGTGGCTGAGTCTGGGCATCTTTTGAGTGTCCCACCGCATTCTTGATCTGGCAAGTGTGGACTGGGACGGATCGCTTCCTCGCTTTGGCATCTGTGATGGGAACCACAGGCAGTTGTGTATCTCTGCTTGGCAACCCTGGGAACAGCAGTAAAATATCCAAACATCACTCAGCGACTGCAGTGCTTCTAGCAGCTGCGTGTTCTGCCTGCCAGGAAGGAGGTGGTGCTGGAGGAATACACCTTTTTGTAGGAAGAGTCTCTTTCTGGTCAGAGCCCAAGGGAACATAGACACACCAGTTAGACACCTTGGTGACCCTCTTTCTTCAACATGGGCTATTTCCCATGCTCACATGGGTTCTACATGCACCTGCCATGGACCTCATGTGAAGAATTCACAGAATAGGCTCTTGACAAACCCCATGAGTGCACCCTGGCAGGCTCTGTGTAAGGGGGGGCCGATGTGCAGGTGGGTGTCCTTCAGGACACGGGACCTGATGATTCCCCAGACAGTTGATAAATGAGAGGGAAATTGTGGCAGATGTCTGCTGAGTCATCCTGGAGGGTGAGTCTAGGACTGGATGTTTGGCAGGACCTGGTGGATGCTCTGGTCATATTTTTACTCTGTTCATTCATTCTTTCATTCCAAAGGCAATCAATAAGTGCTTGCTCTGTGCCAGGGTGCTGATCCACTCACGGCGATTGGCAGCACGGGGGCTAGAAAGTTTGGGAAGACAACAGGAATTCAATGTTCAGCATGCTGAGTCGGAGGCCTCCTCACTCTTCCCCATTCCCTGAATCTAATCAGTGCAAAATCTTGTCACTGCTGCCTCCTGGATATTTTTAAATCCCACCCACTTCTGTTTGCCCCCCACTGCTACTTCAGATTTCAAGCCAGAATCATTATTTTTTGGTGATTTAAAAAATTTATTTTTAGAAGATCCAAATCATTGCTAGGCCCTCAGGCCTCATGGGAAAAGCACCACTCCCACCATCATCACAGCAACAACATGCAGCAGCCTAAGGAGCTCTGTATCATGCCTAATAAATTGTCGAAGTGATGAACTACTTTTCTTTATTTTATTCTATTTTTCCCATCGCCATTCCCCCCCAATATACCTCTTCCACTTCTAGACCCCTCCCCCAACAGTCACCACATTGTTGTCCATGTCCACAAATTCTTTCTTTTCTTTTGCTCAAACTCCCAACACCCTTCCTGCTAGAGCTGTCTGCCTGCTCTCTATGAGTCAGTTTTTATTTTGTTTGTTAGTTCAGTTTGTTCATCACATTCCACATATGAGTGAAATCATATGATACTTGTCTTTCCCTGGCTGGCTTATTTCATTTAGCATAATATTTTCCAGACCCATCCATGCTGTTGCAAAGGGTAAAATTTTCATCCGTTTTAAGGCCGAGTAGTATTCCATTGTGCAAATGTACCACAGCTGTTTTATCCATTCATCGACTGATGGACACTTGGCTGCTTCCAAATCTTTTTACTCTGCTTTTCAGAGTATTTAAAATCTTGTTTAGAGATATAATTTATATACCATAAAACTGACTCATTTTAAGTGTACACTTTTAAGAATTTTTAGTAAAGTTGTTGAGTGGTGCATCCATGACTACAGTGCAGTTTTAGACATTTCCATCACTGCAATGACATCTCTCTCTTACCCATTTGTAGTTAATCCCTGTTACCTCTCCCAGTCCCTGGTAACCACTAATCTGCTTTCTGTGCCTATGGATTTGCCTATTCTGAACATCTATACTAATAAAAGGGTAATATGCAAATTGGAAAGGACGCCCTCACAGTAACAACTCAATAGCAGACTTTGTGGGGCGTCTATACTAATAAAAGAGTAATATGCAAATTGGAAAGGGTGCCCTCATAGTAACTACTGAACAGCAGGCTATGTGGGGCGACCAGGCCAGCAGAAGGAGGCAGTGAGGGGTAATGAAGCCAGCGGGGAGGGGGGGGGAGGGGTTGTTGGTGGCAACCAGGCCAGCAGTGGGGGGCAGTTGGGGGTGACCAGGCTGGCAGGGGTCATTTGGGGGTGACCAGGCTGGTGGGGAAGGGCAGATGAGGGACCAGTCCAGCAGGGGGGGCAGTTGGGGATGACCAGGCTGGCATGAGGGGGGAGTTAGGGGTGATCAGGCAGGCAGGCAGGTGAACAGTTAGGAGCCAGTGGTCCCGGATTGTGAGAGGAATCCCAGATTGGAGAAGGTTCAGGCTGGGCTGAGGGGGACCCCCCACCCCAATGCACGAATTTTGTGCACTGGGCCTCTAGTGTTATATAAATGCAATCATACAGTATGTGGTCTTTTGTGACTTGCTTCTTTTACTCACTATGATATTTTCTTTATGAGTGGTCAGATTATTATGATCTCTGGACACATAATAATCTGGCCACTCACTGTATATCCTATATAATAAAAGGCTAATATGCAAATTTCCCCCTCAACCAGGAGTTCAACCAGCAGGCAGGCCAGCCAACTGCCCATGTCCCCTCCCCCTAGCCAGGCTGGCCAGACCCCACCCATGCATGAATTCATGCACCGGGCCTCTAATATACATACACACACATACACACACATACATACACTGATTGGCCAGATTATTATACATTCATATTATACATTCAGAGATCATAATAATCTGGCCACTCAGTGTGTGTGTGTGTGTGTGTGTGTGTGTGTAGTGATTTCAGAAAGGAAGGGAGAGGGAGAGAAAGACAGAAATATCAATGATGAGAGAGACTCATTGATCAGCTGCCTCCTGCACTCCTCCATACTGGGGATCCAACCCACAACCTAGGCATATACCCTAACCGGGAATCAAGCTGTAACCTCCTGGTTCATAGGTTGATGCTCAGCCGCTGAGCCATGCTAGCTGGGCCTCATCATGATGTTTTCAAGGTCCATCCATATTGTAGTATGTATATTACTCTTGATGGCTGAATAATGTTCAGTTATATGTACGTATATTGTATATTACATTTTGTTTATCCATTCATCAGTTTATTGTTCCCATCTTTTTTACTACTGTGAATAGTACTGCTATGAACATGTGTATGCAAGCTTTTGTTTGAATACCCATTTTCAGTTCTTTTAAATATGTACCTAGATATTGAATTTTTGGGTCATGTGGTAACTCTATGTTGAACTTGTAGAGTAACTGCTAAATTATTTTCCACAGGGTCTGCACCATTTTACATTCCTTCCAGCAATATATGAAAATTCAAAATTTCTCCACATCTTCACCAATACTTGTTATTTTCTATTTTTAAAATTATTTCTTTTTAAAA